>NC_082694.2:26368515-26970452 GCF_949987515.2 Delphinus delphis | reverse complement strand
AAAGTTCAGGCTTCTTCTTCCATTATGTACAGAGTGAGAAAGCATCCCTGCCTATGTGTGGAGGGGCTTTTGAAAATGTACTGATCTGGTCTGACCCAACTACGATGACCTACTTCTCCTGCCCCTCTTTCTGCCCTTTCCTGGTCACGGCAGGAATCTTTTCAGAGCATATGTGTCTTATAAGAACATTCCGGCAAGTTCACGCTTTTGGTCTGCTCCGAGTTGAGATCAGAGGCAGCTTGGATTTGGGGTTTGCTTTCAGAATTCATGGAAGTCTCAAAGCTCTATTTCTGAGTAACCCCAAAAGCCCCTCTACACTTGGCTGGCTTCCAGCCCAGATCATTCTCCTTCCCTTCATCCCCTGCAGCCAGGCAGATTCAAGCTTGAGAGACAATGGAATTATGGGTAAATTGTTTGCTCACAGTGAGGGGGTCCACCCCGCCCCACCCAACCCAAGCCTCCCTTCAGGCAAGGTCAGTATCAGCAAACAGCTAGCTGCACTCCCCTCCCGGGAACGCAAAAGAGACAAATTTAATAAAAATCTATCTTATTGACAGCCTGACCTACCAGCATGGATCACGTTAGAAATGATGCCCACACACACAGTCCCCATCATGCACAAAGGGCCAGGCTCAGTGGAGCTCCAAAAACCAGTTAAGTCTGTCCAGTGGTGATTCTTTCCCCAAGGGCCCAAAACATCCCCCAAACTAATAACCCCCAGAAAAGCACGGCCGGGGAAAATTCCTTGCGGATTTGAGATTTTCACTGTTAATCTCCTAACTCAATAAAGCAAACACTCCCGTAACAAATTAAATACTTTTATTAAAAGGTCCCCTCCCCCAATCTCTTTGATGTGGGTACAAACCTGCAACCCTCTCAGGGCCTGAGTGTCCACATGAGGGGTTGTTCCCGCCTCCTATCATTTTCTCCTGTTATTCCAAGAAGGCCCAGAACCCACTAGGATTTGCTGATTCTTGTATTCTGGAAACTTTCGAGACCTCTGGCTTCCCTGAGTAGATGGCACAGCCTGTCAGCTGAGGGAAATTCTTCCCATTTTTTGGTGGGGTGACAGGCCCCAAACAGGCCTGGCCCGGAGCACCTCTACTGATGCAGTTTGCCAGGAGGAGCCCCCAGCACGGCTGTCCAGGCCGAGGTGGACTTGCTCACCGATAACCAAACCCTGTCTCTGACTTCTGCAGAGGCCGACTGCTCAGACCTCCAACAGTGAGCTGCAAACCAGCCGGCGGGGGGGAGCTGGAGAGAAGATTAAAGGAGGCTGGGGTGGAGAAAGGAGCTCGAGATAAGGAGGCCTGAGCGGCTCTCCCCCCACTGCTTCCTGCCCCAAAGCTGGCCCTCAAGATGCTCCTTTCTCCATCAACCTGGAATTGGGTTCAGCTGTTTAACTTCTTCCAGCCTCCACTTTCTTCTCGCTATGGGTTTGAGGTCCACTTGGGTTACACTGGGGCCCTTCCCAGGGCTCCTCAAATGCTGTCCTTGGAAAGCCTGCCTTGTGGGGAAACAACCTGGTTTGCAGATGGTAACCCCAGGCCCCTTTAAATTTTAAAGGAGCCTTCTTCCAGAAACATCATTATCTACAGTTTATCGCTTTCATTGCAGGGTCTATAGTGAGCGAGGCTCTATGGATCAACACTCAGAGAGAAACTGGGTATTTCGTCTATGGCAACAATCATGTCTCTGAGAGCCCTGGGGCCTTCTCAGCAAGGGCTCTGTGGGTGCGTACGATAGGCCCTCATGGAAAGTCTGGTCCTGGCAACTATTACCAGGGATTCTGAATGCACACCTTACCCAGGGTCGGGAGAAGTCACCCTCTCCCTACTGGGCCTTGGAGAACGCCTTTCTCAACTTTCCTTCTCTCTATATGCCCACCTTGGACAAGAAAGTCATTTGCCCAGGGAGGTACAAGCCCCTCAGAGGCATTAAGCCACAGTAGCACAGACTGGGCCCTGGTCATTTGAAATGTCCTCCCCTCTCTTATCAGCCCTGGATGGATGTCCTGGGCTCTGTGGCTGTCGCCGTTTATCTCTCACACCGGTTGAATTCCCTCCAGAATTATGTCCTCCCATGGAAATCAAAACAGAGTCCCTGGAAGTTGAAGAAAGGGGAGAGAAGTGGCTGAGAAATTGGAGAAAACATGACGAAGTTCATAAGCACTCGAGTTGGAGAGTCAGATAGCCCTGGGCTAGCAACCAGACTCAGCTGCCTGCAGGCTCTGGCCCTTGCATCTATTTGACCCTCTAAACCTCACTATCCTCATCTATAAAACGAGGATAATATTTCCTGCCTCCTCAGGGTCATCGTGCAGCTCGAATGAGGTGAGCCTGCGAATTGTTTGGCATGTAGTAAGGGCTCATTGAATGGGCTGATAAGAAGAGGCTCCACAGCTTCCAGACAGGGATTGGGCCCAGCCATGAGGCTAGGAATTCATTCCTTCTGAGGCCTGCAGGAAGGCCTGCAGGAAGTTGCTAGTCACTCAATGGCCTTTTTTCTTTTTTTTCTTTTTCCAGGAGAGATTGGAGGGGGAAGCTTGGGAATGTTAAATCCGCACCTCATTCTACAGAAGAGCTACTGAGGTGAGTGAGGTTGGTAGGTAAGAAAAGGGCCCAGGCTGTGATTGGGGCAGCTGCCAGGCCCTGGGTGTCATGGTGGCCCCCAGGCAAAGCCACCTTGGGCACAGCTTGGCAGTTCGTTCAGGCATTCTCAACGGGGGCAATATCAGCCCCAAGGGGGCAAGCATTGGTTCTTAGGAGAGCAAAAAAGTTTAAGATATTACAATGGTTTGTGGCACTCCAAAGCTCAAACCTACCTGACAACATTTAATTTCTTAGCATTTCATTCCTCTCATTAGAAATAAATTTAATTCTAGTTTAACAAAGTTAATTTAAATTTAAAAACTGGGTGGGGGGGACGTTAATCCAAAAAAAAGTTGAGAAACATTGGTATGCTCTGCTTGCAGACTCTCAACTTCTGTCCCAGGGTCCCTCCTCCTCTCACCAGCCCCTCCTGCTGCCCCTACTGTATTCTGCCTTCTCCTTGAGCCCTTGGCAGCATTTGAGGCCGCTGATCAGTCCAGCTCAATTTAGAGGCTGCTCTGCCCCAGGCACTGGGTATGGCCAGTGCTACTCCTTACCCTGATTCTCCCTTGGCTCCCGTGACTTCACCGTGTGGTTCTCCTCCAGCCTTTTGGCTCTTCTCTTCCTTCTACTGCCCCTATATACACAGCTCTCTCTGCTCCCCACGTGTGCCTCCAGGGCTACGCCCTGCTTGTCCTGCCCCAGACTCTGCCAAATCCCTTTGCTTCAGTGCTCACTGGAGCTCCCCAAGTGGGTTTTTCCTGGCACGCATTCTTCTTCCTCCAGGAAGCACTCCTGTCTGCCCCAGCCTGCTTGGTGCTTTCCCTTCTACAACATTTAGTTTGAACCACTTGACATGAAAGGATATATGCCCTTGTGTTACTCTCTCATGGTTTCATGGGTGTCTGTTCTACTTTCCCACCAGGATTTTCATTTCTCTGAGGATGAGACAAAGCCACAAGTTTCTGTTTGCTCCTTAGCATCCAACCCAGTTCTGCCACCAAGAAAGGCAAGCAGGTGGGTCTTTGGGGGCCAGGAAGGGCCCTAGTAGAACTCAAGGTATGAGATGCCACTGGTCAGCTCAGCCTGGGCCCGGGCAGACTGCAGTGGAAAGGCCCCTCTACCTGTCTCCGGGGTTCTGCCTCACCTGGCCGACTCCTTCCACTCCATCTGGTCTCCGTCGTGCTGCAGAGTGTCCATCTCTGTGAAGAGGGTGGGGTTGGGAGCCTCATCTTCCTCCCCCAGGATGTCCTGGAGCTGCTCAGCAGCTGGAGACCCTGCAAAAGGAGGGCAGCAGGTTCTGCTGAGTGCCCCACGGGAGGCAGAGGCCAGTCGAAATGCAGCAGGACCCAAGGGCAAGGGCAAAGTATTCCTCGACCCCGGGCTTCCCTGGTGGCACAGTGGTTGGGAGTCCGCCTGCCGATGCAGGGGACACGGGTTCGTTCCCCGATCCGGGAAGATCCCACATGCTGCGGAGCGGCTGGGCCCGTGAGCCATGGCCGCTGAGCCTGCGCGTCCGGAGCCTGTGCTCCGCGACGGGAGAGGCCGCGGCAGTGAGAGGCCCGCGTACCGCAAAAAAAAAAAAAGTATTTCCTAATTCAGTAAAACGAAGTCCACCCTCTGGGCAAAGCTAGACTCAAGTTTCTGTGGATTGGATGTAGGTGGGATATTCTTCGAGATAAAAGGCATGAAAGGATTTAGTCTGTATTCAGACTCCTGGGTCTTGTAGCTGACACTGAAGAAAGATGGAAAATGGCCAAAGCCAGGGCAGCAGCAAGGACAGGGAACAGAACAAATAAGTGAGGAGAGAAAAACTCTGTCCCAACTTGAGCATAACATGCCCAGAGGGACCCCTTTTCCACTGGACTCCACACACTCAACTCCCAGCGTTGGCCTTGAAGGGTCAATCAGACATGTGAAAGGATGTGCTTGTACCAGTGTGGCACGTGGGCCCACTTTCTTCATGAGCAACCTAACAGTCTATCCCTGAGCTCCCAGTCTGCTTTCCAACTGCCCAGGGGATGTCGCCTTCTGGGTGTCTCTCAGGCACCTCAAGTCAGCATTCTGACGCGGAACACATACTCTTCCCCAAACATGCTTCTCCTGCCTTCCCTCCTTGCCTCCCTCCCTCCCCGCCTCCCTTTCTTCCTCCCTCCCTCCTCCCTCCCTCCCTCTCTTCCTTCTTTCTCTCACTCAATATTTAATGAATGCCTACTATGTGCCAGGCATTGGTCTAGGTGTAGGGAAACAAAGCTGTGAAGGAGGCCCATATATTCTTGATCTCTTGAGCCACTCCAGTGGCAGATACAGACAATAAACAAGTAAACAAATCCATAAAATTCAGTTCAGTGATAAGTAGTAATAAGTGTTCTGAAAAAAAAAAAGACCATGGAGCTATATTAGATAGCATAGTCAAGAAAGGCCTCTCTGAGGAGGGCGTATTTGAATTGGAACTTGAAATATGAGAATGAACCACTTCTGCATACCTGGAAGAAGAGTGCTGCAGGCGTGCCAAAGACCTGAGGTGGGGTGTGCTAGTTAGTGTGTCTAGGGCATGGTGGGCCGGAGAGAGAGAGGTATCACACAACATTGAATGCCTTGGTTAGAGGCATAACTGTCCACCCAACCGCACAGGCTAGACACGCTGGCATCATTCTCACCTCAACTCTTTCCCTCACCTCCACTCCCACATTAAAAGTTTTCGAGAATACTCTCCTTCCTCACCAATCCCATTGCCCCTGCCCTGGTTCAGTCTCTCACTGACTGTCTTTACGCTTCATCAAGTCTTCCTCTTCCTCCAAGCCTCTCTATCCCCTCAGTTTATCATCCCTTTGGCTTTCACTTATTTCTCCATGGACTCCCAATGGTCAATAATTTCAACTACCCTTCTCATCAGTCTCCAGTCTCTTACTCCTTGACTTCCCAATAAAACCAGGCAGCTGATGCCCAAACAAGAATTCACTGGCCCAATCTCCACCTCTTCAAATGTGTCCTGGGGTGCAGGGAGAGGCAGTGTGGTATGGTGGTATGGTGGATGCAAGGCACACGCTAGGCTTTTAATCCATCTAGATGTGGGTATGAATCTCAGAGTTGCTACTTACTCATGAGTGAATTCAGTCTGAGTGAACAGGGTTATTGTCCCAATAAATCAGGTAAGGAGAATAACACGTGACACAGGGCCTGGAATATAACAGGTGCCAATCCCCCTTGCCACCAAGCTTAGCACTCAGGCTCATGAGTCTCTCTGGTGAAAACCACCCAGCTGTACAAATGGGGGGCTTCCACTGTTAACAGGTCTCAGAAGTACAGCCACTTCCATGCCCTTTCCCATGTTCCTCAATGCCACCACTAACTTTTTTTTTTTTTCCCCACCACTAACTTTTGCTCCTCTCTGCAAGCCTCTTGATCTATCTCTTATCCCACATCACCAAGAAAATAAGACCTCCAGGCACGAAATCCATCAACTTCCTCCTTTCCAGTGCTTCTGTGTCCTTACCACTGCTGCAGTCTATCTCTGAACAAGAGTTCTTCCTCTAGCCTATCTCTGGCCCCATCTATTCCCTTCTACTGGATCCTTATTTCGTCAACCAGTCTTTCCTTACCTGGGTCTTCAACTTCTCCCCCTCCACCCTCTTTCTCTCAACCCATAAACAGCTCTTCCTACCATGAAACACCTTCCCCTGATCCTGCCTGCCTTCTAAGCTCTGCTGCTCTCTTTTTCCCTTCTCTCTCCTCAACTTATTGAAGGGGAGGTCTACACTTGCTGCCTCTATTTCCTCCTTACCTAATCATTTCCCAACCTGCTGCAACTGATTCATTCCCACCACACTAAGGACATTGACTAAGGCAGAGATTTTAAACTGGAAGCTCAAAGATGTGTTTAATTCAGCCCTCATAGAGTATAAAAGTTTTTGAAATTGTTGCTAATATAAAGAATTATGAGATTGCATATAAAAATCTAGATTTCTGACTTTTCTTGAAAATTCAGATACTCTGATGACAGTGCCCATGTTCCTACCTGACAACAATCAATTAGAGCTCAGTGATGGATGAGAATACGCATTTTAGTTTTCCACAGTCCCCACTACTCCCTATTATTACCTGCTAATCTCATTTATACTAAGCACCCAGGTTTACAACCCTGCTCTCAGATCTCTCTTGTTCTATTCTCAAATCAATAAGTCAATAAAATCAATCAAACCTACAACACTGTGAAGCTATGGTCTGGCTTATGTCTCTGGGACATGAGTGGTACTGACTGCTCCCTCTGAACTGAAATGCTCTTGGTTCTTATAAGATAGCACTTTCTTGATATTTTTTCCTATCTCTTTGAGGACTCCTTCTCAGTGTCCTTCCCTGGCCCTTCTTGCATGTCTCACTTAAATCTTGATCTTCCCCAGGATTCCTCCTTGGCCTTCTTGTCTCCTCTCTTTCTACACCCCTACTGGATCACCTCACGTTCTTTTTAGTGTCACCCTATAGCCGAGGTTACCCGCGTCTCTAGGTCCTGACTTACTGAGCATTTCCGACTGCCAGCTGGACTGCTCCATCTGGTAGTTCTCCAGCCTTCTCGAGTCAATCTCAACATATTCAAAGCAGCCCTGCCTCCCGTCTTCCAACACCCCAACCTTGCCCTCCTCTGTTTTGATTAATAGTGCTCCTGGCTACCCAGCTACTCTTCTCCAGAGGAGAAGCCTTGGGCTCACTCCTAGAGCCTCCTTCTCTCTCATCATCCATGTCCAATCAGACACTAACGTCTTCCACTCACTTCCTGACTATTTTTTAGCTCTCTCCCTTTTTCCCACCATTGCCACCACCTTTGTTCAGGTTCTCATTATCTCCTATTCCTATCATCGCAAGAGCCACCTACTGCTCCCACTGCCTCTGCTTACCCCATCCATCTCATTCCTTATGAGTTTGCTTTAAGACATTTCAAACATGTTCACATGGCAAACTCCTGGGAGTCATGGTGCTCTTTGAGCAGCACCATAAAATATTGTGCATATGAGTTAGAAATAATTTTACTAGCAGAAAATACTACCAGTTTATCTCAATGGACTGCATTTATTTAAATGGATTTTTATTTCCGAATTTTTCTACTACTTTAAACTTAGTCCTTTTTATTGATTATTGACACTTGCTAGCAGACGTCAAAGGTTTAAGGAAATTTTATAGAAGAAAATTTAACAATTGAACAAATAACCTTATTTTTTCCTTAAATTGGGAGAAGACTATGACTGCTTGATTCTGAGAGGGCACACCAATTCTCCATGAGATCAGCGTTCAAGAACTACTCTTTTAAAATGTAGATTTGGTCACGTTACTCTCCAGGTGAAAAACATTCAATAGCTCTCTATTACCTAAAGCCTAGGGTCTATGACAGGGCTCAAAACATCCCTCATGATCTGGCCCTAACCTGCCCTGGTAGGTTGTCATGTTCCTCCTCCAGACACCCCAGACTCTAGCCACCCTGGACCCTGGATACTCTGGACCGAAGTTACCCTGGATCCCAGCCACCCTGGACACCAGCCATCCTTAAGCCCAGACACTGTGGACCCCAGCCACTCTTGACCCCACATGCCCTGGACCCCAGCCACATCAGACCACACACAGTTCTCTGAAGAGGAGAGCACATCACTCCTTGGACCTTTTGTGCCTACCATTCCCTAAATCTGCAATCCCTTTCCGCCTTCAAGGCCAAATAAGAAGGCAAATAAATGGAACAGTCATGAATTGATGAGACCCGACAGAGAGGGCGATGCCTGAACCAGCCCTGTCTGGGGCATTACCTGCTCCCTGGAGTAGCTGAGCGCTGGGGTCTCCGGCTGTGGACACTGCCTCTGGCCCCAGCCTGTTTCTGCTGCTGCCACCCTGGCTGCTGCCTTCACACGTCCTCTTCCCCACCAGCAGAGCACAACAAACTCACTTTTGTTTCCAGTTAAGCACCAGGGGAGGTGTGGGGAGAGGAGAAGAGGGAGAGGGAAAGAGAGGGAGAGGGGGAGGGGGTGGGGGAGAGAGAAAAGGAATGTATGAAAGACTGAGGAAGTGGAGAGAGGGTTGTATGTGAGAAGATGTAGTAAGCATGAGAGGAAAAAATATTGAGAGTGAATTAAAGATATTGTGAGTATAAGAGAATTTTGTGTGTGTGTGTCTGTGTGTGTGTGTGAGAGAGAGAGAGAGAGAGAGAGAGAGAGAGAGAGAGAGAGAAAGGCAGTGGGGAGAGTGAGAGAGAGCTCTCAGGTTCTCAGGTGCGGTGGAGAGAGAAGGGCTCTGTGGCGGGGGCAGAACCTCCCGCAGGCAGCCGGGTCTCCACAGCAGCAGGGGGTGGCAGCTGCAGGCTCTGAGAGGACTGGCAGAACTGCCCCTTTCCCCCTCCCCCATGGGCCCTTCCTGCCAAGGCTGGGGGCCCAAGGGGAGCCCAGGCACCTCTCCTCAGGCCCCTTTATAGAGGCAAAGGTAGGATTTTCCTTGAGACTCCCCAGGGCCTCCTAAAGTGCCTCGGCTGCAGGTGTCCTGGCCCTTGGATTCTCTCAGCTGCACAGCCCCAGGGTGGAGGTGGAGTTGTAGGGGGAGAGGGGCTGGGGGGCCTCATGTTCCACAGCAACCACCCTTGGTCAGTAATATTCCATGCAGCTGGTTTCTCTCCTTCCCCAGCCTTAAACCCAAACTCCTGGTCCTTTCCCTCTTAGTCTGCTTCTAAGACAAAATGCCAACTATCACTCAGTGGGTATTTTCTGAGAGCCCATGGACAGTGGGAACTGGTCACTTCAGGGTGTGTGGTGAACCCTCCTGGGGAATTATTTTGCTCTGCTAAGAAATTCCTAATCTCCTGGGTTTGGTTCAACAAGTGCTTACTGAATACTTACAATGTGCCAAGGTTGATTAGAGGTCATGAGTGGCTGCGGCTCCAAGGAGCTCTGAACCCTGAATTCACTAAGTCTCAGAGCTGGGAGAGAGCTTAGCGATGGATGAGAGGATGAGAAATCTGAGACCTAGTTTACAGCACAGAAGGCCCCACCAGGCCCCAGGTTAGGACAGCAGTCTGCTGACGCCCTCACCCTGCACTGCCCTGCGCTCCCTTACCATGTCTTCATGCCTGCGGCTCAAGGATCAAGTGTGCCCACTTTAAAGCTGAGAACATAGCAGCAGAGGGTCAGGGCTGTGTTTTTAGGTGTGGGGCCCCAAGCAAATGCCCCCGCCAAGGACTTCCTGCTTTGGTGGGCTCCTTAGCAGGGCAGGGCAGTGAGCAGATGGGCCCCTCTAAAGGTCCCAGGCTCTACAGTTCATACTGCACTGAGGCTGAAGTCGGCCCATTTCTTCCTGAGCGCCACGGGGCAGACCCTGCACGCTACACCGAGTCAGGGGCTGTGGGTGACCTCAAAATCCCAGAGGAACACCCAGAGAGAGATCACCAAGGACGCCAGAAGATTCTCTTTACTCGTGTGGTGCTTTAAGAGCCCAGACATAGGTTCAACTCCCGACTCTGGTAATTACTAGCAGTGGGATTTTGGCAAGGCATTAAGCAATCTTAGCCTTAGTTTCTCCATCTATAAAGTGGGAATAATCACACCTGCTTTACTGGATTGTGGTGGCCATTAAATGAGATGATATATGTGACATGGTTGGCACAGTGCTTGCCATAGTTACCCAGTAAATATCACTAAGATTGATGTCGCCAACAGGTCTGACACTTTCCTCCCTAATAACGGCCCTTTTAAACATTCCAAGGGCTCAATCCTTTTCAGCTTCTAAATACCTGTTCTACCCCTCCCACTCCACCATGAGGCCACTCCCTTCCCTCGGGCCCACAGAAGCCTAGCTCTATGAGCTGGGTTCCTGCATCAGGGTATCAGCGCATCTCTAATGCACTGCGGGCCCTTCATGCAAGTTAATCTGCAAATGAGAAAGGCCACAGATAATAGCCCCTTGATAGCTCACAACAAGAATCACATAGCGATGACCCAACTGGAGGTATGGACTCAGCCAGCAGTTTCTGGGAGAAACCTAACCTCTGCAGGAGCAAGCTTCAGGAAACACACGAAAAGAAGCAAACAGAATCGTGCTTTTACTGGGGGCAGGGAGGGGGGCACCTGTCCAGTCATTAGTTGAGCAAAGCACAAAATCACCGTGTGGACTGCAACCTGCAAGTCTTCAACTCCTAGAAGAGCTAGGAGGCATTTAGCACCACCAGGAAGTCAGCGTGAGGACTTGGACCCAGGGTCCTCAGCTCTGAGTCTTTTCAGAGGTGCTCTCTCTCAGCTCACAGCATGGACACTCTAAATATTTGCTAGGTGAATTTCACTGCTTAACTCATGAGTATAGCAGCTGGGGCTAGCCTCAGCAGCAACAAGGAAATGGAGCTGGGTAGGGAGCCAAGCTCAAGGCCCCCGAGTACTGCGGAGTGGGAGAGACAGAAACTGAGGGCTCCAAAGTCATGCTTGCAGTCATCTGAGGTGGTCTTCAAGAGGGGACTGGAAGACTCCAAGTCATAGTTTCATGGTCAGTAAGGTTTTTTTTTCTAGACAGCAGTCCATAAACTCAAAATATGATCTCTGGGAAGGAAGAGGAGAGAATCTGCAGACGTGCAGTGTTTATGGGAATCCATCCTGTCGTCAGTAGCTTTGGGGTTGTCTGCCAGCCCATACAGTCCCCCACCCAAAGGATGACTCTCGGGTAGCCGTGTTTGTGGAATGCTTGACCTGTGCCCCTTCGCCATGGTTAATTGGACCAGGAGCAGTTAATCAGACACCTGACTCAAGCCTGGAAATTCTGAATTCGGTTTCTGAGATAGCTGGGCGTTTCCTGACGGTTTCTGAGAGAAGGCGCATGTAAAATGGAAGCTGACGGCACAGAGAGGCAGAAAAGGCTACAGAGAGAGAGGAATAAAGCAGACTTACAGGAGAAGCAGGGGGAAGGCCATGAGTCCCAGAGAGGGTGCTCATCCTCCTGCTGAGCCTGGTTGCTTGTTCTTTTGGGACTGTGAGAAATTCCTTTGCTCTTACAGCATAAACTAACTCTCTCTCCCCCCACCCCCTCACTCCCTCCTTGTTCAAGACAGCTCAAGTAGGTTTCTGATACTTGTGATCAAATTACCATATTAATCATGAGTCTCCATTATATGAAATTCTAGGATAGGGAGGTTTTCTTCTGTATACCTTCTCAAAAACTGCAAGTGGAGGGCTTCCCTGGTGGCTCAGTGGTTGAGAATTTGCCTGCCAAAGCAGGGGACACGGGTTCAAGCCCTGGTCTGGGAGGATCCCACATGCCGCGAAGCAACTAGGCCCGTGAGCCACAACTACTGAGCCTGCGCGTCTGGAGTATGTGCTCCGCAACAAGAGAGGCCGCGATAGTGAGAGGCCCACGTACCGCGATGAAGAGCGTCCCCCGCTCTCTGCAATTGGAGAAAGCCCTTGCACAGAAACGAAGACCCAACACGGCCAAAAATAAATAAATAAATAAATAAATTTTAAAAAAACCCTGCAAGTGTAAATGTTATAAAAGAATGTTAAATCTAACTAAAGGGCTAGACTTAGAGGTGATGGTCTTTGTGTTTAGTTCAACACACTGTGTGTCTTTAGCTGTGCAAAAATGGGTGTTGAGCTAAGGTGGGCAGAGGGAAATTGATGTGACTGAAAGGGAGGGGAGTGAGTGTATGTGTTGGGAGGGAGAGGAGAAGCTGGGGGGTGGCTGAAAACTGAGAAGCAGGAGATGTGACGGAACTGGTGAGGGGGAGTGGGGGTGAGGTGGGAGTTGCCAATATGGTAGGAAGCTGAAACTGCAGAGAAAAGTGGCCAATAGGAAATTTCCTGTGACCAGGGGATTTTAAAGAAAGGGGATATCTAGTATCTCACTTTAAAAATTGTGTATCCCGGGCTTCCCTGGTGGCGCAGTGGTTGAGAATCTGCCTGCCAATGCAGGGGACACGGGTTCAAGCCCTGGTCTGGGAAGATCCCACATGCCGCGGAGCAACTGGGCCCGTGAGCCACAACTACTGAGCCTGCGCATCTGGAGCCTGTGCTCTGCAGCAAGAGAGGCCGCGATAGTGAGAGGCCCGCGCACCGCGATGAAGAGTGGCCCCCACTTGCCACAACTAGAGAAAGCCCTCGCACAGAAACGAAGACCCAACACAGCCATAAATAAATAAATAAAGCAAAACTGTCAACAAGTAAAAATAAAATAAACACTAAAAAAAAACATATTAAAAAAAAAATTGTGTATCTCTGCAAGGTAAAACTGCTCCATGGTTCTGAACTTCAAGAAAGTCTGCTGCTCACTTGTATGTGGTATGTGACCAATCTGGGGGAGACCAAAGGAGGACTGAATCCCATGCCTGAGCTGGAGCTGGAGGTGAGGGCAGAGAACAGGTACAGGAGGTGAGACACAGTGAGACTGTAAGCCCAGCAGGCAGGACTTGGAGCTACAGTGATACTGAGACTGGAAGTCGCTGGAAATTCACAGAAATTTAGGCAGAGGTAAGGACACTAACTCTCAAGGAATAAGGTAAATCCAGGTAACATATATGGGTTATAATAACTTTGTATTTATTAGAACTTTCATTGGTTCACTTGCAAACTGAGCTTTCAACCCTAATTTCCCCTTAGGTCTTAAGGTCACTAACTCAGGATTCCCTTCCAATAGGGATTTTTGTTTGTTTGTGCTTTTGTTTGAATGCTATGTTGATAATTCCAGGAAATCCAGGTTTTAAGATGTCAAGGGCAAGAAGAGAGAGAAGAGCAAATACAGGCTTCCTTCAGGAATTTTGAATTTGCCTTTCTGTCTGCCCAACCTCCCCCCACTACACACACACCGAGGTGGGGCATACCTAAAAGGCCTAGGACTATACTCTTTCCCCTTTCGTCCCTCCTGTTCCCCTTTGTCTCTGCTCCTCTCTTTACCACTCCTTCTCAGAAACAAGTTGGTAAAGTAGACAGAGGAAACCACCTCATTTTAAAGCTTCGAACTCTAAAAGAAATCCAATTGTCTTTGCTCCTATGTTGCAAACACAGCCTGTCTCAGGAGCTCCTTAGTGGAGCAGATGATTTAGAGGTAAATTTGTCTTCTGTCCCAACGCTTGCTCCTTCCTCATCAGAAATGGGAAAGAGGGACTTCCCTGGTGGCACAGTGGTTAAGAATCCACCTGCCAATGCAGGGGACACGGGTTTGAGCCCTGGTCCGGGAAGATCCCACATGCCGCGGAGCAACTAAGCCCATGCGCCACAACTACTGAAGCCCGCGTGCCTAGAGCCTGTGCTCCGCAACAAGAGAAGCCACTGCAATGAGAAGTCCGCACACTGCAACGAAGAGTAGCCCCCGCTCGCTGCAACTAGAGAAAGACAGTGTGCAACAGCGAAAACCCAATGCAGCCATAAACAAACAAACAAACAAATAAATAAATAAAAAGAAATGGGAAAGAAAGACCCCATGAAATCTAAAGCCTTTGGAACCATATGAGGCTCAAACACCTGGCCAAAAAATAGCCTTCCTCTCCCTTACTGCTCATCTTGGGGTGGTTTTGATCTTTTAGTGACCCTAGAGTTGTTCAATACTTGGCAAGTAGAAGAAGACCTTAATACTTTTTCACACCCCTCCCACCAGAAGGATCTCATAAGCTTCTCAGTACCAGTGACGGCAGCCAAACCAGATGTCCACTCGTAAAGGAGTGCTTTTATTTTTTATTTATTTATTTTTATTTATTTATTATTTTTGGTTGTGTTGGGTCTTCGTTGCTGCACACAGGCTTTCTCTAGTTGCGGCGAGTGGGGGCTACTCTTCATTGCGGTACGCAGGCTTCTCATTGTGGTGGCTTCTCTTGTTGCAGAGCACAGGCTCTAGGCACGCAGGCTTCAGTAGATGTGGTGCGTGGGCTCAGTAGTTGTGGCTCGTGGGCTCTAGAGCGCAGGCTCAGTAGTTGTGGTGCACGGGCTTAGTTGCTCTGCGGCATGTGGGATCTTCCCGGACCAGGGCTCAAACCTGTGTCCCCTGCATTGGCAGGCAGAGTCTTAACCACTGCGCCACCAGGGCAGCCCAAGGAGTGCTTTTAAATTGGGTTAACAAAGATCAGTTGAAGTAACATATGTCAAGTGCCTGTCATGCACTGTGCACCATGCGAAATACTTCATGTCTGTTTATATTTCATCTAGGAGCTCACAACTTAGTGTGACCAACATCCCAGTTTGCTTCGGACTGACCGGTTTTAGCACTGACAGTCCCATGTCCCATGTCCTGGGAAAGCCCTCCATCCCAGTTAAACTGAAACAGTTGGTCACCCTACAACAATCTTTCACTCTGCAGATGAAGGCGCTGAGACCCTAGTGCCTACACACCAGGTTGAGCTTGGCCGGTCTTGTTCCTCTTAGATCTTGGCTCCGGTTCTTAACACCAGCCAAGAGATGCCAAAGGGCAGCCATATTTCTACAGCTGCTTTTTACCCTCTTGCTTGTAAGAGCTCTCAAGAGGTTCTCAGAGCCAGAAAATGCATTCTTTCCAGGGAAGGAAGCATGGTACTTGCTGATTCTCACCACAGCTTGATGGTTCTATTCCCTGCCTATGCTCTGCTGGAGTCAAAATTGATTGGCTGCTAAGTACTGACTTCCTAAATTATATCCATATTGGAAGAAGGGGTGGTAATCCAACTGCTATGGCGTATCATATCATGGTGTAACTACTACCTACCTATCCCCGTCATCATAAGGCAATTTGGCTGCTTAAAAGGATACAATTCTCAGCCCATATCCAACATGGTGACTGACCAGTGATAACTTACAAAGGATAGTAGTGTAGTGGAAGGGACACACACAGGTTTTAGAGTCTACAGACCTTGTGTTCAAATTCTAGTTTCACTGATTACCGCTGTATCACACTACATCTCTTCAAACCTTGATTTCCCAATCTGAAGATGAGGGTAATAATATCTCCTTTTTATTAACAGTATACATTTAGTTAACAAAATTACAATGAAATACCATTTCATGGTACAAATTCTTGTCATTGTTTTGTGAGGCAGAAACTAAAGGAGTCACCTGTCAATCCTTCATCTGCACAGCCTGCTTTACTCTCAGGCCTAGCTATGTCTAGCCACCTGCCTGGCCAGCACCCACGCCCTCCGTTCTGCATGATTCCCCTCTTCTGTAGAGGTAGGTCCCACTTGGACTTTGTGGCCAGCTAGACCACCTGCCTGGGCTGTCTGAATGGATTCATAGAATAGACAGGACACTGAGAGAGGGAAAACACATGTGGTCAGTTGTCCTACAGCAAAGAAAAGTGGCAGATTCAGGCAATTATCTAGATGATGCAGTAAAATTACTTGGGCACTGTTTTGTTTTCCCTTCCTCGGGTCATTGTTACTGACCCTGGGATGTGGTGGAGCAGGGTTTATATTTGCATCATACACACAATGCCCTGTTTGGTTTGAAAGAAGTGAAGGACTGAGGGGTGAACCTCTACCACCCCTAAGAGAATGGCCGGAACAAGCTCAGCCCCCATGGGCTACAGAAAACTTGCGGTGGCTGTTGACTTTGCTAGCAGGTTTCGTGGCCCCCTTAAGTCAGCATGTCTGGAACTGTGGTCTGGAAAGTATTCTTAGGGGTAGGTGGGATCTATTAGAATTTTTTAATTTCATGTTTCCATTTTGATGATAATCTTAAAAAGATTTCTTTCATTAGATATAAGGGCAAAACTTTTCTGTTGTTATAATTCAAAAATGTAAGATACTTTTACAGAATAAAACCTTAATTAAGATATTATTTCTCAAACTGGGATTTTTATGGTCCCCTGGGGCTCTACAAATGTACAAATGCATTTTCATGGGTCCACAACCACTTTTCCCTTTAAAAGGGGTTCTTACTTTACCCCAGCTTGAAAGACATGGCCTGAAATTTCCTGTCCTCCTAGGCCCTCCCATTCTCTCCCCTGTTCCACAGCCATGCCATGTGACATGCATGGGAGTAGCAGGCTGTGAAGAGAATGAACTGAATGTGCAAACGTACCAAAGTATTCTCCATTCCCTCCCCTTTGGTTTCCAGTGAAAACCAGTGTCCCATTAACCAGAAACCACCAAAACAACATAAAATCCACCGTTCATGACCACTTCTGTGATGCACCATGTTGCATCAGCAAATACCATTTGTTAGACCTCCTCCAAACCCTTCGATAAGAGAGCACCAGCTCTAACCCACTTTCCTCTTCCCTGACTCAGGAAGGATCCAGCAGACTCAACTTTGAAAGGGTGACTTCACCTCTGAATGTGGTGGGGTGACAGGAGAATGCCCCAGAGAGTGAGTGGGAGCGTCCAGATCCAACATGGGGAGCAGGCCTTCCCTCCAGGCTAGCCCTCCTTTGGGTCTCTGATATGTCTACCCCGAACATGCATGTGTGCATAAGCCTGTGTGTGCATGTTTGTGTGTATGTGTGCACATGCATATTTTAATCAAAGCTTATCTCTTAAACTAGACACCTCCAAAGGACTCCCCATTAACCCTTCTCCCACAGAGGCACATTTACTTTGGAAAAGTCACAGGCTTTGGTAGACTTGGTGCCAATGACAGCAGTTGTTCAGGGCAGTGCAGGGTTGGGGGTGACTCAGATGACCTTCGCAAGCGTGTATGTCAGGTCTCCTACAGGAATGTTAAGAGGTTGTTACTGCCTCTGACATTCTTTTGAAGGTTTAGATGGTAAAATAACTCATTTTGCCTTGCTCAAGACAGTGGAACTATATAGTAGAAACCAATTAGGTACCATTTATTATGCAGATTTGGGATATGCTGCAGGTGAAATCATGTCCCTAGAAACAGCGAAGGCTCAAAAGGATAAAATGTCACAGTTGTGCTCTAATCTTTTCACTCCTTCTAAGATTGATACTTTTCTTTCCACAGGAAAGAACAAAAGACTGATGTTTAACCAGCCCAGAACTGATTTCCTCAACAGCAGAGGAAGGCCTCAGGGGCTCTGCTGTCCTGGGAGAAAGCCTCCAGGACTCTGCAAGCTGAGGAGGAGGGTGCCCAGACAATTCCAGACCATTCCTTCAAGCTCAGGTGAAGAGCAAGGGTCGGGGGAATGCAATAAGGAATTCAGTTTACTGAGCACAACACCTCACGCCAGACACTCATGTTTGTTATTGGCTCTTCGGGCAACGGCTGTGTGGCCCCTAGGAATTTGGAAACAGGAAATAATTCTGAGAATTAAACTGTGAAATCAAGGCAGAATGGATCAGAGCAGAGGTCTCAAAGTCACCAGAGAGGGACAGGGGCTCAGCCTGACTAAAGGTGTCCCTGAGCAGAGAGGCTGGTCTGCCATGGCAGCAGAGCAGAGGGGACTGAGAGGCCTGAGCAACATGGGGCGTTCCTCACATTCTCCAGAGAACCCCCCTGCCCTGCCCTGCCCTGCCCCATCTGGACCACCCAGCAGACGGCTCCCCAGAATGGTCCCCTCAAGAACTCACGTGTCCTGATGACATGATCCACAGTGCTGCAGGCACTGGCCAGCCCCTGCTGCGGCTTCTCTGGCCGCAAGCCCCAGTGGACCTTTTGCAGGCCTGAAAAATGTCCCTTCGGGTCTCTTTTCCTGTGAGGGTAACTGGGGACTGAAAGCCCAATGTGGATGGAACGGCAGTCTGTGGGCACAGAATAAAAGAGAGGGTAGGTAGAGTTACTGAAAATTGGCATTTCTCCTTAATATTTTCCAGTTACAAAGAGCTGAGGCCACTGAAGAAGATCAGAAGGCAAAGCATTCCTGGACGGGGCCACTGGGCTTGATAGAATTCCAGTTCTGAACCAACTCCCCAGTTGCTGGAAGGGAGACCCTTGGCCCTATAGTTAGAATTCTGTCAGAATGAGCAGAACTCCCATCTCCCCATTCTTGCTAGTCCAGAGCAGCAATAAACACATATGGTTCATGACACATGGTCCAGGAGAGAGCCCCTCGGTGGGTCACATATTTAGTTCAAAATGCCAAGCCCCGGCTTCAATTGTTATGGGAAAGCCATATGCATTTCCATCAAGGGCCATTTTTACTAACAACCAAGGACTATGTGAACTACTACTCATCAGAGAGGTGAGTTATTAAGGATTTCTCAAAGCTGGTTTTGTAAACTAGAATTTTCAAGAACTAGAGCTACCAAGAACCCTAATTCAGCATTCCACTAAGAAGCCTGGCTACTATGTAAATCCCCCACTAACTCTGTACACATAGAGGCAGCTAGAATTCCCTCAGACCTCAGAAAGGACGTTCTGCCACCAGTTTCTCATCCGTATTGTCTTGAGTTGGTCAACAATTTTAAAAATAATTAATAGTCTTTTTAGCACAATTTTAGATGTACAGAATAATTGAGCAGATAATACATGAAGTTCCATGTACCCTACCATATGCCACCTCAAGTTTCTCCTATTATTTTTTTAACTTGGGTTGTGATTGACATATAATATTGTATTAATTTAAGGTGTACAACATAATGATTTGATATACGTATATCTGCAAAATGATTACCACAATAAGTTCAGTTAACATCCATCACCACACATAGTTACAAATTTTTTTCTTGTGATGAGAACTTTCAAGATTTAGTCTCTTAGCAACTTTCAAGCATACAATACACTATTGTTAACTACAGTCACCGTACAGTACATCACATTCCCATGACTAATTTATCTTATAACTGAAAGTTTGTGCCTTTTGACCACCTTCACCCAATTCCTCACATCCCACCCCCAGCCTCTGGTAACCACCAACCTATTCCCTGTTTCCATGAGTTTGGATTTTTAGATTCCATGTATAAGTGAGATCATACAGTATTTGTCTCTCTGTCTAAGACACTTAGCATAATGTCTTCAAGGTCCATTCATGTTGCAAACGACAAGATTTCTTTCTTTTTTATGGCTGAATAATATTCATATGTATATCACATTTTCTTTAACCATTCAACTGCTGATGGACACTTAGGTTGTTTCCATGTCTTGACTATTATAAATAATGCTGCAATGAACATGAGAGTACAGATATATTTTCAAGATAATGATTTCATTTTTGGGGGGTATATACCCAAAAGTGGAATTGCTGGATCATACAGTAGTTCTGTTACTAATTTTTGAGGAATCTCCATACTGTTTTCCACAGTGTCTGCACCAATTTGCATTCCCACCAACAGTGCACAATGGTTTCCTTTTCTCCACATCCTTGCCAACATTTGTTATCCCTTGTCTTAGATGACAGCCATTCTAACAGTTGTGAGGTGATATCTCATTGTAGTTTTAATTTGAATTTCCCTGATGATTTAATGATGTTGAGCACATATTCAAGTACCTGTTAGCCATTTGTATGTTTTCTTTGGGAAAATTTCTATTCAGTTTCTCTTCCATTTTTAAATTGTATTTCTGTTTTGTTTTTCTATTGAATTGTATGAATTCTTTATATATTTTGGGTATTAACCTCTTATCGGATATGTGATTTGCAAATATTTTCTCCCATTCTGTAGGTTACCTTTTCATTTTGTTGATAATTTCCTTTGCTGTGCAGAAGCTTTTTAGCTTGATGTAGTTTAGCTTTGTTTTTTATTTTGTTGCCTTTGCTTTTGATGTCAAATTAAAAAAAATAATTGCCAAGACTGATGTCAAGGAGCTTACCCCTTATGTTTTCTTCTAAGAGTTTCATGGTTTCAGGTCCTAAGTTCAAGTGTTCAATCCATTTTGAGTTGATTTTTCTGTATGGTGTAAGATAGGGGTCCAGTTTCATTCTTTTCCATGTGGCTGTCAAGTTTTCCCAATATCATTTATTGAAGACACTATCCTTTCCCCATTGTATATTTTGGCTCCTTTGTTATAAATTAATTGACTATATATGTGTGGATTTATTTCTGGGCTCTCTATTCTGTTTCATTGATCTATATGTCTGTTTTTATGCCAATACCATACTGTTTTGAATACAGTAGTTTGTAATATAGTTTGAAATCAGGAAGTGTGATCTTCAAGCTGTGTTCTTCTTTCTCAAGATTGCTTTGGTTATTCAGGGTTCTTTGTGGCTTCATATGAATTTCTGGATTGTTTTTTATATTTCTGTGAAAAAAACATCATTGAAATTTTGATTGAGATTCCATTGAGTCTGTAGATTGTTTTGGCTAATATGGACATCTTAAGAATATTAATTCTTCCAGTCCATGAACATGGAATATCTTTCCATGCATTTGTGTTGTCTTCAATTTCTTCCATCAGTGTCTTACAGTTTTCAGTGCACAGATCTTTTATCTCCTCGGTTAAATTTTTTTCTAGGTATTTTATTCTTCTTGATACAATTGTAAATGGAATTATTCTCTTAATTTCTCTTTCTGAAAGTTCATTGTTAGTGTATAGAAATGCAACTGATTTTTGTATATTGATTTTTATCCTGAAATTTTAATTTAAAATAATTTCTTAAATTCTAATCATTTTTTGGTGGAATTTTTATCATTTTCTATTTATACTATCATGCCATCTGCAAATAGAGACAGTTTTACTTTTCCCTTTCCAATTTAAAAATTTCTTCTTCTTGCCTTTTATTTCTTTTTCTTGCCTAATTGCTCTGGCTAGGACTTCCAGTACTATTTTGAATAAAAGTGGCAAGAGTGGGCACCTTTGTTCTGTTCCTGATCTTAGAGAAGAGCTTTCAGCTTTTCATCATTGAATATGATGTTAGCTATGGGCTTGTCATATATGGCCTTTATTATATTGAGGAACATTCCCTCTATAGCCAGTTTGTTGAGTGTTTTTTTTTTTAATCATGAATGGATGTTGAATTTTGTCAAATGCTTTTCCTGCATCTATTGAGATGATCATATAATTTTTATTCTTCATTTCATTAATGTGGTGTATCACATTGACTGATTTGTGGTAAAAATTTTCCCTAGGGCTGGTCAACAGCTATTGAACATTACGACTATTTCTGAAGCCCAAGAATAGCAGCTAAAATTTGAAAGTCTGTGGCAGAGTGGGAAATTGGACTTTGTGTTCTTACATCAAGATCTACACTAACTTTGTGAGGGGTTTTTTTTGGGGGGGGTTGTTTTGTTTTTGTTTGTTTGTTTGTTATTTTCCCTTGGAGGAGAGGGCTGCCTGTTGGCTCAAACTCCTGAAGCTGACATACTAGATGCCTGGGCATCACTGACTGCACATATCACACTGAAACCACATGAAGCTGAACCTTGAAGAAGCATGTCTAGGCCTTTTAGAGACATGTTGAATGCCCACTCTGGTGAGCAGATTCTGTGTTAGTCTACGCTGGCTGGTGCATTACTAGGCACTGGAGAGTAAGGTTACATGGATATCAGTGTCCAAATCTCTTTAGAACCCCAGCTCACCCCCACCTTATCCTACTGCTTGCTCTTCTGGACCCTCAATCTCTCGTGGGTGTAATGAGAAATTTGAGGTAGATACCTTTATGAAGCGCAGCCTCACTTCCTAGTGAACCAGTATCAGAATGGCTGGTGCATCTCCTTCTTTCTCTCTCCTACACTGAGCCTGAGCAAACTGTAATCTGAGGTAAGCCATGGTCACAAATATTTAGAGATAAGTAGTTCTACTCTAAAGGTTTAGCATATTTGGTTCTTTCAATGATGAGCTCCTATTCTCCACCCTTGAGGCCAGGAATGGAAATGAGAGGCAGCAGATGTATCAGAAAGGCCTCTACCAAGAGTTAGCTGCCCTGGGTGCTCCCTGGCTTGTTCTTCACCTGCTGTATGGCCATGCACATCTGCCTCTTTGGGACTCAGTGTTCTCACTGATAGTGCAGGAATAAAAATTCTTTCTCTACTGGCTAGGCATGGTTCTTGAGAAGATAGAATGGAATGGTGAATGGGAACATGATTTTCAGAATTGTGAGGGGTTATACAAACAAAGAGCACCCTTTTTTAAAAAAAAAATCAGGGGATGGTTGTCAGGGGAATATTTTCTTTCTGCCATGGATCTAACTTGTCTCATTTTCTCCACTATAACCGTCAGAGTGTGGCTGTTTAGCTGGTAAACTGTAGGGAATCACTAGCCCACCCCCAGCTTGTTTCTTTGCTCTGCAGGACCTCTCTTCTCACTGTGAACATCTTGTAGTTTGGCTCAGGACAGTGCCAGCTCCTCACTGCATTCTTCTTCATCAACAGCCCAGAGTGACTCTACACGTTCCTCAGCTCAGGAAGCATCCAGCTGGACAGGAAGATTACTGTCTCCCTCCAAAAGGGCTGGGGTAGTGTCTCTTCATAAACTCTGTGGCTGCTTTTCTGTAGAATGTAGGATACTTAGGGTCTCTGAGTGAGCAATTCTGGAGCAACAAAAATATCCCCACTCAATATCCTCTTTCACTGGTTTTACCTGAGCTGCCATTTTTAGAATCTATAAAAAGTTGATATTTGGCATTTAGTATGATTTGTAGAGCTTGTAAAATAAGTGAGTTTAATTTTGTGTTGGAGAAGCTATGCCGTAATCCTAGTACCAGTTACCTGCCTCCAACCTGACCACGTGGTCCCTTTAAGACATGGTTAAGGCTGGTCCCACCTGATCTAGGGGAGACACTGTGGGTGGGTCAGGGAAAGGGACCAACTCTCTAGTTTTCCCAGCTGGAAGGGCTGTTATAAGGATATCCAAGGAATTCCCAGACCCTCCAAGAATTTGCATCAAGTTCTCAAGGTGAACTTACCTTCCTGATCCTGACATCGCCTCCTGTAGTTAGGGGGGTCCAGCTTCCCTACCCCAGCCTTTTCCTCCTCCACCTTCATAACTATAAAGTAAAAGATGAACACAGCCTCAAAATGTATATGACACAAAAAGGTAAAATTTCAAGGAGAAATGGTCAAATTCATACTCATAGCAGAAGACCTTAGTGCAGATGAAAAAAATTAAGACAAAAGAACATATAAACAAATTGAGGAAGCTCAAATATATATATGTTGGGGAGATATATATATATAAGAGAACACATTTCTTTTTCAAGTACAAATGGAACATTTACAAAGAGAGCACATATACTAGGTCTCAGGAAAGCCTTAGTAAATTTTAAAGAATCTGTATCATACTTCTACAGTAAAAAAACTAAAAACAAAAAAACCCAAAACTATACAGATTATCTGTGGGTTCTGCATCCATGAATTCCACCAACCATGAATGAAAAATATTTTTTAAAAATATTCCAGAAAGTTCCAAAAAGAAAAACTTGAATCTGCCACACACCAGCAACCATTTACATAACATTACATTGTATTTACAACTTTGTACATTGTATTTACATTGTTAGGTATTATAAGTAATCTAGAGATGATTTAAAGCATACAGGAAGAGGTACATTGGTTTATACACAAATACTATGCCACTTCATATAAGGGACTTAAGCATCACAGATTTTGGTATGGAGTGGGCAGTCCTGGAACAAATCGCCCACAGATACAAAGGAATGACTATATATATAAATAAATATATAAATACATATTTATATATATGTGTATAATAAATATATTATATATACATATACTTGGAAACATATATATATATATATATATATATACATATATCATTAGAAAAATAATTTCTAATGATGGGCTTAACAGGAAATCACAATGGAACTTATTACATATTTAGACTTGAATTACAACTTGAAACTTGTGGGTTACAATATACTTTGAGAAAAAAGGGAGAAAGGAAAGAAAGAGGGAGGGAGAGAGGAAAGTAGAAGGAAAATAAATGTGATAAGCAGTTAACTAAAGAACCTAGAAAAAAATGAGAGAGAAAAGAAGGTAGAAGAACATAAATATAAAAGATGAAAGCAACAAATAATGAAATAGAAAACAACTGAGCATAGAGATGGTTAATAAATCTAAAGGCAATTATTTGAAAAGATTATTAAAATAGGCAAACCATGCAAGACTAATCAATAAGAAAAGAGAATATTCATATGTAAACAACATTTGGAATGAAAAAGGGATGTAACTAAAAATATAGTAGAGAATTTTAAAATTATAAGTGAATGCCATGAAAAACTTCACGCCAATATGTTTTAACTTAGATAATAATAACAGCTACTGTTGCAATGTGCCAGGCATTATTTTAAATGCTCTGCTCTGCAGGTATGACTTACTTGAATCTTCACTATAAGTAACATTGTTGTTCCATTTTACAGATGAGGAAACTGAGGCACAGAAGGCATAATTGACTGCTCAAAGGGGGGAACAGCAATTCAAACCCAGACTGCCTGTTTCTGGAACTATAGCTCTTAGTCACAAGGCTAATAAACAGATAGTTGATTAGAAAAGTAATAGAAATGATCAAATAACTTAAAAAAATTAGAAACTCCAAATTAACCAATAACTGAAATGGTTACGGGAAAAGCATCACAACCAGTCATATATTGATAATTATTGAAGGTGCTTTGTAGGGACAAAAGAATCATCATATTATTTTTTCTATTTTTATTAAGTTTGAAAATTTTCTGTAATGAAAAGAAAAATAAACACCAGAAGCATAGAGGGTTTTTTTAAAATGTTTTATCTGAACCTTCAAGTATATATAGTCTCTAACTTATACAAAATTGTTCTCAAAAGTAGAGAAAGGGGAGTTGGAGGTAGTCGTTTCACCTGAACACCAGGATAGAGGATGGGGCCGAAAACAGGAGAGTTGGTTGAAAATCTTCATAAGGACTAAGTTAAACCCTCAGATCTCGCTCCTAGGTTCAGTCTCCTAGAATGGCTCCCCTATCCCAGAAGATGGAAGAGTTAACTCAGATGGTCCTTGGATAGTTGAGAGCAAGAAGATGTCATTTCACTGGGGGAAAAAAGGATTTAATTAAAAATAGTGAGCCACTCAGCCCTCTCCTAGAACAGTAATGAAGCTTACACACTCCAGGTAGGAGACTGGAGGACTTAAAGATTCTGACATTTTGGAGATCTTTAACAAAATAGTTAGGACTCCACCCAATTGCCCACCTTGAGTCTATCATTCAAGAAGTCCAGGCTGTCAAACAGCTGTTTAGCAGCTCCACTCCAAATTATGATGGCCAGCAGAATCACCAGAATGACACAGACCAAAACAAACAGGAAAAGACAAAGTCCAAGAAAACAGGAGCACTGCAGGCAGCCAAAGAACCACTTGAAAACCATATAATTAACATCTTCAGGTGGACTAGAAAAAAAAATTGTATCCATGACAAAAAGAAAAGCAGAATGCTATAAACCTGGAACTTTTAAAGAATAAGATAGAACTCTTGGAAATTAAAGAGATGTTACAAGAAAACTTTCAATACAAGAGTTGGAAGATGAAGTTGAAAAAATACATCAGATAATAGAGCACAAATACAAAGAAAAATTTTAGGAAAAAGACAAGGAAATCAGGGGATCAATCCAGGGGTTCCAAAATCAAAGTAGTAGGAGTTTCTGAAAGAGAAATCAGGAAAAATGGTAGGGAGGAAGTTATTATTATTACCACTTTTTTTTTTTTTGCAGTACACGGGCCTCTCACTGTTGTGGCCTCTCCTGTTGCGGAGCACAGGCTCCAGACGCGCAGGCTCAGCGGCCATGGCTCACGGGCCCAGCGGCTCTGCAGCATGTGGGATCTTCCCGGACCAGGGCACGAACCCGTGTCCCCTGCATCGGCAGGTGGACTCTCAACCACTGCGCCACCAGGGAAGTCCCATAGAGGAAATTATTAAGAAAATGACATAAGAACACTTCCCAGAACTGAAGGATTTGACTCTCTTGATTGAAAGGGGCTGCTGAGAGCTCAGAAAAATACTTTTTTAAAAAAAAATCCACTCCAGGACTTCCCTGGTGGCTCAGTGGTTAAGAATCCTCCTGCCAATGCAGGGGACACAGGTTGGAGCCCTGGTCGGGGAAGATCCCACATGCCATGGAGCAACTAAGCCTGTGAGCCACAACTACTGAGCCTGTGCTCTAGAGCCCGTGAGACACAACTACTGAAGTCCACGCGCCTAGAGCCTGTGCTCTGCAACAAAGAGAAGCCACCACAATAAGCCCATGCACTGCAATAGAGTAGCCCCCGCTCTCCGCAACTAGAGAAAGCCCATGTGCAGCAATAAAGAAGACCCAACACAGCCAAAAATACATATGTACATACATACATACATACAAAAAATCCACTCCAACTCACATCATCATGAAGTTTTAGAATATTACATATAAAGAGAAGACCTTAAAAGCTTCCAGAATAAGAATATAATTCACCTACAGAGAATCCACCATGAAAACTGGCATTGATTTCTGAATAGCCACAGTGGAAGCTATAAGACAAGGGATTCATGCCTTCAAAACTGAGGAAAAATTATTTCCAACCTAGAATTTCAGTCCTAATTAAGCTATCAATCAAATGTGAGAGTAGAATAAGGGCATTTTCAGGCATGAAATGTCTCAAAAATTTTCTCAGGAAGTGATTGAAGCAAGATGAAGGAACATCAAAGAAAGGAATATGGCATCTGGGAAATGGGATTCACCACAAAAGATTGGCACAGGTAGGTCCTAGGAGGGGAGCTATGCCGCAGTCCAGGGAGCAACAGGTGCATCTTAGATCACACTCTGGACAGGATGTCTCCAAGGAGAACCTAGAACTGATCAATTATCTGGATGAATTTGACTATTTTGAGAGGGTACCGAGATTCTACCAAGAATAAAGAATTGTAGAAAGGAAAAGTAATCATGGTACACTATGCAAGTCAGCTGTGAGCAAAATTTATACAGTCATAATGAATAAAAATAAACGTTAATTTTATCAAAAATTATGATATAAGTAAAGTTGGTTTTCCAATATGCACCAGTATGGCTTCTGTTTGTGGCTGGTATCCATTCTTAACAGTTGGGTATTCATTCTGATTGGTTGGTGTTGGCGCCATATTGGTTGTGAAATATTTTGAATGTCTCCACTGGATATAACGATTTGGGGATGATGGGGAAACAAGGTGGGGCTGTGTGCATGGAGGCCCGTGTGGAGGACACTGCTAGCTACCTGCCTGATGTCTGTCTCCTCTTCTGTTCTTATTTTGTTCAGGGCAGCAATGAGGCCAACTGAAAATAATCATTTCCCCCAGATGCCCTTCAGCAATCCCTCTCTAAAGAGATGTAGGTGAAAGAACCTGGAGAAAGATTCCCTTCCTGGATAAAGCCTCTCCCAAAGAAACCCCCTTCATTTTTCCTTCTTCTCCCTCCCTCCCTGAATAGGGTTGCTAGATTTAGCAAACAAAAATACAGTTTCTCCAGGTTAAATATGAACTTCACATACACAATAAATAATTTTTAGTATAAGTATACCCTATGCTCTATGTTTTTATTAATTTATTTATTTTTGGCTGCATTGGGTCTTTGTTGCTGCATGCAGGCTTTCTCTAGTTGTGGCAGTCGGGGGCTACTCTTCGTTGCAGTGAGCAGGCTTCTCATTGCGGTGGCTTCTCTTGTCGTGGAGCACGGGCTCTAGGCGCGAGGGCTTCAGTAGTTGTGGCACATGGGCTTAGTTGCTCTGTGGTATGTGGGATCTTCCCCGACCAGGGCTCGAACCCGTGTCCCCTGCATTGGCATGCAGATTCTTAACCACCGCACCACCAGGGAAGTCCCCCCGTGCACTATTTGAGATATACTTATACTAAAAAACTATTCACTGTTCATCTGAAATTCAAATTTAACTGGGCAAACTGTATTTTATCTGGTAAACCGTATTATATCTGGCAAATTATATTTCATCCTTATATCTAGAGCCTGGAACATGATGCCTGGAAGTGCAGCAGCCATCTTTTCATCATGGGAGTGAAGGCCATATGCTAACTATGGATACAGGGGACGAAGGAGCCTGTGTCCTTAACATCTTCAGTGAACCACTCTACTAGCACTGGACAGCCCACATTTGGACTTCTTTTTATGGTGAAAAATTAAACCACTAAATTTATAGTTAACTTTTCTGTTACTCAAAACCACACCTGAATTAAAAGACTCTGGGAAAATAAGATTGGGTTCTGCTAGTAAGGAAAACAGGGAGAATGGGCACTGGGTGCTCATCTAGAAGTGTCTGCTACACTTTCCAACGTTCGTTCCTTCCTCTCCTTGCCTGTTTATAGAACCCCATTTTGCTCAGATAGGGACACAGGGCCCTTGATTGCCATACATACCTTCCCCAACCCCAGACATAAATTGTGACCTGTCTAAACCATTCATTGTAATCTTATGGCCCTTGGCCAGTAAATGATCCTAGGAGTAGTCATGTGACCCTACCTACCGAGCCAATGAGATTTAATGGAAGTCTACTGGGTAGAGTTTCCAGGAAAACTTTTATCTTCCTAATAAGAAGTGACAGACACAGTTAGAATGCATGTTTTGCTCTTTACCTTCACTTTTTTCCTGCACAGACTCTAGGCATGAGACTTCTAGATGAAGCAGTCATCTTGCAACAATGATGTGACAGGTATGAAAACCAAAGCCACAGGCTAAGGACAAAGCAGAAGGCTAGAATAAACTTGGGCTCCTGATAAAATCACTGAGCTCTAGACTGTTTATCTTTGATCTTCCTGTTATGTGAAAGGAAAAAATCTACCTAGTATATTTAAACTACTAGCCAAGTTTTATGTTACTTTTAGCTGAAGGTCTTCCTAACTGATACATAATGGAAAGCTATAGGGAGTTTAAATGAATGAACTAGATCTCTATGTGTCACCTGTAGAAATCTCAGTAACATAATGAATAAAAAAAGCAAGTTGTAAAAAGATACAAACAAAATGACATTATTTATATAAAACTTTAAAACGCACAAAACACTGCCAATGTTATTTATTGCTACATTTATAAGTAATAGAAGCATAAAATCATGCAGGGGAATGAGACACACTAACTTCAGGTTACTTCTGGGGACAGGTAAGGTTTAATGGTGATGTTTCAGCTGTATCTTTGATAGATATAGATATGAAGCAAATATGATAAAATGTTAACATCTGCTAATTCTGGACAATGAAATATAACTATCATTCTACAGGTTTGAAATATTTTATTATTAAAATTTTAATTTTTTAAATAAATAAGATTATTCCCCAGCACTATGACATAGTAGTCTCAAATAAAATGGGCCAACTGAGTACTCTACACAAAGAATGATTGGGAAGAAAAATCCTCACACTTTGATATGTCAGTATGAAATTTTAGAATATTAAGTGTGAAGAAAAGAAAAATCCTAAAAACTTTTAAGGAAACAGGAACAGGTCACCTATAAATGAATAAAAATCAGACTATCAGAAGACTGCTCTTTAGGAACTTAGACAAGAGAAGATGCCAGACCAATGCCTTCAAAATTCTGTGGGAGAATAGTTTCCAGCCTAGCATTCTCTATTCAGCCAAACCACCAGTCAAGAGAGAGGGTAGAAGACAGTTTAGGATATGCAAAAAATAATTTCACTTCTCTCTCATATCTTCTTAGGAAGTTATGTATGTATAATAGATATTACCTCCATTAACAAAGAAGGGGAAGACAATGGGATCCAGGAGAGAGGGGTTGAAACAGAAGGGTAATGAAGGAAGGTCCCTGGACAACAGCTGTGATATAGCCCTAGGGAGCAGTCAGTCCTCAAAATAGCTAAAAATGAGGTTTCAGAAAGAACCACCAAGGAAAAGATGAAATTCAAGAGACTTAATACACTCCTTGAGAACTTGGAACAACTTAAGGAAGTGACAAAGACAGAAAGTGCAAAGGGGAACTTCCCTGGTGGCGCAGTGGTTAAGAAGCCACCTGCCAATGCAGGGGACACAGGTTTGATCCCTGGTCTGGGAAGATCCCACATGCCACAGAGCAACTAAGCCTGTGTGCCACAACTACTGAGCCTGCACTCTAGAGCCTGCGAGCCACACTACTGAGCCCACATGCCACAACTACTGAAGCCCACATGCCTAGAGCCTGTGCTCCACAGCAAGAGAAGCCACCACAATGAGAAGCCCACACACCGCACAAAGAGTAGCCCCCACTCACTGCAACTATAGAAAGCCTGCGCACAGCAATGAAGACCCAAAGCAGCCAAAAAATAAATAAGTAAAATTTAAAAATGAAAAAAAAAAGAAAGTGCAAAGAAAAAGAAAGCAATTAGAAACACCAGGGAAAATTAAAACTGTAAGAAATAAAATGTGATTATGGTATATATATAATCATAAGAGCATAAACACTGATTTTTAACTAAAAACAGCAATGATATATCTACATTGGAAGTATAAAGAAGAGGAGATGGGTGTTGTGTATGATAGTTAAATAGTCACCTGTAGGTGACTGATATCTAACTTTGATAACTAGCAGGAGATTTATTATCATTATTATTATTATTTTAGAGGGGTGTAGGTAACCAACAAAAAAACCTAAAACAATTCCAAGTGAGAGATCAAGATGGCAGGCAGGAAGACACTGGGCTCACCTCCTCCCATGAACACATCAAAACTACAACTAAGAAATAGAGACACAGATGTAGAGAACAAACGTATAGACACCAAGGGGGAAAAGTGGCAGGGGGTGGTGGTGGTGTGATGAATTAGGAGATTGGGATTTACATATATACACTATTATGTATAAAATGGATAACTAATAAGAACCTGCTGTATAAAAATATACATAAAATAAAATTCAAAAAAAAATTTACTAACTTTATGAACCAACAAATGAACTGCCTTCAGAATCTTTATTACATTAAAATTTTTCCTCAGTGGGGGGAAAAATAAAACTACAACTGTATAGGGACTTCCCTGATGGTCCAGTGGTTAGACTCCATGCTTCCACTGCAGGAAGCACAGGTTCGATCCCCGGTCGGGGAACTAAGATCCTGCATGCTGCACAGTGTGGCCAAAAAACAAAAAACAAAAAAAACCCTGCAACTATATATAGAGTGAATCTCACTGAACTTGACCTGCGGACTAGCAAAACAGCTCTTCTACAACCAAGTTGTAAAGAAAGATCCACATGGAATCTGGTAGGAAGGGAGGAGAAGCAATCTGCTCAGGATCTGCACACCTGGAAGGGGTGAAGCTAGCTCCAGGGCAGAGACCACCATTGCTGAGGCACACATCTCTGTGCACACTTGAGAGGGTGCAGGGCCATCCCAGTGGTGTGGCACCAAACCCACCAGCCCCAACCCAGCCTATAACCAAGGTGTGCACACTGGGGAAAGAATGAAACCAGCACCGAAGTGCAGCCCCAAGCCCTCAGATCCCAGGCATGCCTTCAGTGAAGGCCACCACACATGGGATAAACAACTCCCTCAGGGTTCCTGCTTGAGCATAGGATAAGCCACGGCTTCAACCAGACTCTGGCTCTAGCCCCTCCAACTCCATCCCTACCTCCCACAAAGGCTGTGGTTGCCAGCACACCCTGGGAAGATACTGCCCATGCTTACTTCAGATCCAGCTCTCCCACCAAAACCACTGGGCACACACAGGCTGCACAGGGAGCTCCTACACAAGGACATGCCTTCAAGGCCAGGATAAGTAACTGATCACCTAATTTCATAAAGACAGAGAAAGATAAACAATATGAGAAGACAGGAGATTATGTTTCAAATGAAAGAATAAGAGAAAAAAAACAGGAAAAACCCCTAATGAAACAGAGCTAAATAATTTACTGATAAAGAGTTCAAAACAATAAGAATAAAAATGCTAAATGAACTGGGGATAAAAATAGATGAACACAGTGAGAATTTAAAAAAGAACTAGAAAATATAAAAAAGAATGAGGGAGAGCTGAAGAATGCAATAACTGAAATTAAAAGCCACTAAAGGGAATTAATAGCAGATTAGGTGATACAGTAAAATACATAAAAGTGATATGGAAGATAAAATAATGGAAATCACCCAATCAGAGGAGCAAAAAGGAAAACAAATTTTTAAAAATGAGAATAGTTTAAAGGACCTCTGGAACAGCATCAAGCATACTAATATTCGCATTATAGGGGTCCCAGAAGAAGAGAAAGAGAAAAAGGTAGAACATGTGTTTCATGAAATTATGGCTGAAAACCTCCTGAACCTGAGGAAGGAAACAGATATCCAGGTACAGAAACCACAGAGAGTCCCAAAGAAGATAAACCCAAAGAGACCCACACCAAGACATATTATAATTAAAATGGCAAAAATTTAAAGAGAGACTTCTAAAGGCCACAAGAAAAAAAGGAGTCACATACAAGAGAAACCCCAGAAGGCTATCAGCTGATTTTCAGCAGAAACTTTGCAGGCCAGAAGGGAGTGGCATGATATAGTTTAAGTTCTGAAAGGAAAAAAACCCTACAACCTAGGACACTCTACCCAGCAAGGTTATCATTCAGAATTGAAGGAAAGATAAAGAGCTTCTCAGACAAGCAAAAACTAAAAGAGTTCATCAATACTAAACTGACCTTAAAAGAAACGTTAAAGGGTCTTTTCTAAGTAGAAAAGAAAAGGCTACAACAAGAAATAAATTACAGAAAGGGAAAAATCCCACTGGTAAAGGCAACTATACAGTAAATGCTGAGGCAGCTATACAGTAAAGGCTGAGGATCAATCATTTAAATAAGCTACTGTGAAGGTTAAAAGACAAAAATTGTAAAAATCAACTATAACCATAATAAACAGTTAAGGCATAGACATGAAGATGTAAAATATGACACCCAAAACACAAAACATGGTGGGGGAGTAGAAAAATGTAGATCTTTTAGAGTGTGTTTAAAGTGAAATGATTACCAGTTTAAAACAAGGAGATATAGTTATAGGTCAACATATATGAACCCTATGGTAACCACAAATCAAAAACCTATAATAGGGCTTCCCTGGTGGCACAGTGGTTGAGAGTCCACCTGCCGATGCAGGGGACATGGGTTCGTGCCCCGGTCCGGGAAGATCCCACATGCCATGGAGTGGCTGGGCCCATGAGCCATGGCTGCTGAGCCTGCGTATCCGGAGTCTGTGCTCCACAATGGGAGAGGCCACAACAGTGAGAGGCCCACGTACCGCAAAAAAACAACAACCCTATAATAGAAAAAAAGTATAATAGATAAAAACTAGAGAAAAAGGAACATAAACATAACACTAAAGAAAATCATTAAACCACAAGGGATAAGACTAAAAGAAGAAGAAAAGAATGGAGAAGAACTACAAAAACAACCAGAAAACAAGTAACAAAATGGCAATAAATACACACCTATAAATAATTACTTTAAATGTCAATGGACTAAAAGCTTCAATCAAAAGACGTAGGGTAGGGCTTCCCTGGTGGTGCAGGGGTTGAGAGTATGCCTGCCGATGCAGGGGACACGGGTTCATGCCCCAGTCCAGGAAGATCCCACATGCCACAGAGCGGCTGGGCCCCTGAGCCTTGGCCGCTGAACCTGCGCGTCCGGAGCCTGTGCTCCGCAACAGGAGAGGCCACAACAGTGAGAGGCCCACGTACTGAAAAAAAAAAAAAGATGTAGGGTAGTTGATTGGATTTAAAAAGAAAGACCCATCTATATGCTGCCTACAAGAGGCTCACCTCAAAGCTAAAGACACACACAGACTGAAAGTGAGAGGATGGAAAAAGATATTCCATGCAAACAGTAATGAAAACAGAGCTGGAGTAGAAATACTTATATCAGACAAAGTAGACCCTAAAAAAAGTCTATGATAAAAGACAAAGAATAGCATTATATAATGATAAAGGGATCCATACAAGCAGAGGATATAACATTTGTAAATATAGGCACCTAATATAGGAGCACTAAATATATAAAGTAAATATGAACAGACATAAAGGGAGAAATTGACACTGATACAATAATAGTAGGGACTTTAACACACATTACATCAATGAACAGATCATCAAGACAGAAAATCAATAAGGAAACAGTGGCCTTAAATGACACATTAGACCAGTGGACTTAATAGATATCTACAGGACATTCCATCCCAAAAGAGCAGAATACACATTCTTTTCAAGTGCACATGAAATGTTCTCCTGGATGGATCACATACTAGATCACAAAACAAGTCTCAACAAATTTAAAAGGATAGATTAAAGCACAGAAATCTCTTGCATTCCTATACACTAACAATGAAAGATCAGGAAGAGAAACTAAGGAAGCAATCCCATTTACCACTGCAGCAAAAAGAATAAAATACCTAGGAATAAACCTACCTAAGAAGGCAAAAACCTGTACTCAGAAAACTAAAACACTGATGAAAGAAATCAAAGATGACACAAACAGATGACGAGATATACCCTGTTCATGGACTGGAAGATTCAATATTGTGAAAATGACTATGCTACCCAAAGCAATCTACAGATTCAGTGCAATCCCTATCAAATTACCAATGGCATTTTTCATAGAATTAGAACAAAAAATTTTACAGTTTGTATGGAAACATAGAAGACCCTGAATAGCCAAAGCAATCTTGAGAAAGAAAAACGGAGCTGGAGGAATCAGGCTCCCTGACTTCAGACTATATTACAAAGCTACAGTCATCAAGACAGTATGGTACTGGCACAGAAACAGAAATATAGATCAATGGTATAGGATAGAAAGCCCAGAGATAAGCCCACACACCTATGGTCACCTAATCTATGACAAAGGAGGCAAGAATATACAATGCAGAAAAGACAGTCTCTTCATTAAGTGGTGCTGGGAAAACTAGACAACTACACATAAAAGAAGGAAATTAGAACACTCCTTAACACCATACACAAAAATAAACTCAAAATGGAATAAAGACCTAAATGTAAGACAAGAAGCTATAAAATTCTTAGAGGAAAACATAGGAGAAACACTCTGATATAAATTACAGCAAGATCTTTCTTTTCTTTTTTTCAGCAAGATCTTTTTTGACCCACCTCCTAGAGTAATGAAAATAAAAACAAAAATAAATGAATGGGACCTAATTAAACTTAAAAGCTTTTGAACAGCAAAGGAAACCATAAACAAGATGAAAAGACAATGCTCAGAATGGGAGAAAATATTTTCAAGTGAAGCAACTGACAAAGGATTAATCTCCAAAATATACAAACATCTCATGCAGCTCAACATCAGAAAAACAAACAGTCCAATCAAAAAATGGGTGGAAGACCTAAACAGACATTTCTCCAAAGAAGACATACAGATGGCAAACAAACACATGAAAAGATGCTCAGTATCACTAATTATTAGAGAAATGCAAATCAAAACTACAATGAGGTATCACCTCACATCTGTCAGAATGGCCATCATCAAAAAATCTACAAACAATAAATTCTGGAGAGGGTGTGGAGAAAAGGGAACCCTTTTGCAGTTCTGGTGGGAATGTAAATTGATGCAGCCACTCTGGAGAACAGTATGGAGGTTCCTTAAAAAACTAAAAATAGAATTACCATATGACCCAGCAATCCCATTACTGGACATATATCCTGAGAAAACCATAATTCAAAAAGACACATATACTCCAATGTTCATTGCAGCACTATTTACATTAGCCAGGTCATGGAAGCAACCTAAATGTCCATCAACAGATGAATGGATAAAGAAGATGTGGTACATATATACCATGGAATATTACTCATCCATAAAAAGGAACGAAATTGGGTCATTTGTAGAGATGTGGATGGTCCTAGAGTCTGTCTTACAGAGTGAAGTAAGTCAGAAAGAGAAAAACAAATATTGTATATTAACACATATATGTGGAATCTAGAAAAATGGTACAGATGAACCTATTTGCAGGGCAGGAATAGAGACACAGACCTAGAGAATGGACGAGTGGACACAGTGGGGAAGGGGGAGTAAGATGAATTGGGAGATTTAAATTGACAGATATACACCACCATGTGTAAAATAGATAGCTAGTAAGAAGCTGCTGTATAGCACAGGGGGCTCAGCTTGGTGCCCTGTGATAACCTAGATGGGTGGGATGGGGTGGGTGGGAGGGAGGTCCAATATGGAGGGGATATATGTACACATATAGCTGATTCATTTCATTGTAGAGCAGAAACTAACACAACATTGTAAAGCAATTATATTCCAATTAAAAATAATAAAAGGAGAGAAATTATATGAAGAATCTTTTCTGACCACAACAGTATGAAACTAGAAATCAATTACAGGAAGAAAAATGGGAAAAACACAAACACGTGGAGACTAAACAGCATGCTATTAAAAACCCAATGGATCAATGAGAAATCAAAGAGGAAATCAGAAAATACCTTGTAATAAATGAAAATAAAAAACACAACTTTCTGAAATCTATGAGATGCAGCAAAAGCAGTTCTAAGAGGGAAGCTTATAGTGATACAGGCATACCTCAAGAAACAAGAAAGATCTCAAACAACCTAATCTACCATCAAAAGAGATTAGAAAAAGAACAAACAGAGCCCCAAGTCAGAAGAAGGAAGAAAATAATAAAGATCAGAAAGAAAATAAATAAGAGACCCACCCCCAAAAGAAGGAAGGAAGGAAGGAAGGAAGGAAGAAAGAAAGAAAGAAAGAAAGAAAGAAAGAAAGAAAGAAAGAAAGAAAGAAAGAAAGAAAGAAAGAAAGAAAGAAAGAAAGAATGAATCAATGAAACCAAGAGCTGGTTTTGTGAAAAGATAAACAAAATTGACGAGCCTTTTAGCCAGCACCATGATCAAGTGGGATTTATTGCATGGATATAAGAATGGCTCAACATCCACAAATCAATCAATGTGATACACCACATTAACAAAAGGAATGATAAAAATCACATGATCATCTTCATAGATGCAGAAAAACCATTTGATAAAATTCAACACCCATTCATGACAAAACTCTCAACAAAGGGAATAGATCACAATATAATAAAAACCATTTATGACAAACCCACAGCTAATGTCATACTCAATGATGAAAAATCAAAAGCTTTTCCTGTAAAATGAGGAACAAGGCAAGGATGCCCACTCTCACCATTTCTATTTAACATAGTATTAGAAATCCTAGCCACAGCAATCAGGCAAGAAAAAGAAATAAAAGGCATCCAAATTGGAAGGGAAGAAGTAAAACTGTCACTATTTGCAGATGACATGATACTATGTATAGAAAAACCTAAAGTCTCCACCAAAAAAACTATTAGAACTAATAAATAAATTCAGTAAAGTTGAAGGATACAAGATTAGTATACAGATCTGTTGTTTTTCGATACACTAATAATATCAGAAAGAGAAAGAAAGAAAATCCCATTTACAATTGCATCAAAAAGAATAAAATACCTAGGAATAAACTTAACCAAGGAGGTGAAAGACCTGTACTCTGAAAACTATAAGACATTGATGAAGGAAATTGAATATGATACAAATAAATGGAAAGATATCCCTGTTCATGGATTGGAAAAATTGATATTGTTAAAATGTACATACTACCCAAAGCAACCTACAGATTTACTGCAATCCCTATCATAATACTCATGACATTTTTCACAGAACTAGAACAACTAATCCTAAAACTTGTATGGAACCACAAAGGACCCCTACTGAATAGGAGAAAATATTTGCAAGTGATATGTCTGATAAGGAGTTAATATCCAAAATATATAAGAGCTCATACAAGTCAATATCAAAAACACAAACCACCCAATTACAGAATGAGCAGAGGATCTGAGTAGATATTTTTCCAAAGAAAATATACAGATGGCTAATAAGTATGTGAAGATGTGCTTAATATCACTAAGCATCAGGAAAATGCAAATCAAAACCAAATGCAAACCAAAATAAATAAATCTATTAAAAAAATTTTTAATGGAGTATAATCTTTAGAACTATTGAATCACTATGTGGTACACCTGAAATTAATATAACATTATAAATCAACTCTACCTCAATTTTTTAAATTTTATTTATTTTATTTATCTTTGGCTGCGTTGGGTCTTTGTTGCTACACACCGGCTTTCTCTAGTTGCGGCGAGCAGGGGCTACTCTTCATTGCGGTGCTCAGGCTTCTCATTGAGGTGGCTTCTCTTGTTGTGGAGCATGGGCTCTAGGCATGCAGGCTTTAGAAATTGTGACACGCGGGCTCAGTAGTTGTGGCTCGCCGGCTCCAGAGCACAGGCTCAGTAATTGTGCCGCTCAGGCTTAGTTGCTCCGCGGCATGTGGGATCTTCCCAAACCAGGACTCGAACCCATGTCCCCTGCATTGGCAGGCAGATTCTTAACCACTGCACCACCAAGGAAGTCCTCTACCTCAATTTTAAAAAATAATTCCAGATGCTGGTGGCAGCAGCGCAGAGTGCCAGGCTCTTTTGTTTGGCTGAGAGAAGGGCGGTTGGCTGGCGCCTGCAGAACGCCGCTCAGTGAGGGACTTGACCGTGGTCAACAGGATTGTTGCTTTTCTGGTTCCCACTCGCCTGGTCGGCCGGACAAGACGCACGAGTAGCGCGGCACTGATTCCTCTCGGGTTCACGGGCACTGCTCTGAGCAGCGTCACCCTTTATACCAGAAAGCTGGCGGGCACCATGGGGAAAAGACAAAACAAGAAGAAAGTGGAGGAGGTGCTAGAAGAAGAGGAAGAAGAATATGTGGTGGAAAAAGTTCTCCACCGTCGAGTAGTAAAGGGCAAAGTGGAGTACCCCCTAAAGTGAAAGAGGTTCTCAGATGAGGACAACACATGGGAGCCAGAAGAAAACCTGGATTGCCCCGACCTCATTGTCGAGTTCCTACAGTCACAGAAAACAGCACATGAAACAGATAAATCAGAGGGAGGCAAGCGCAAAGCTGATTTTGATTCAGAAGATAAGGGGGAGGAGAGCAAACCAAGAAGAAGAAAGAAGAGTCAGAAAAGCCACAAGGCTTTGCTCGGGGTTTGGAACCCGAGTGGATTATTGGAGCTATAGACTCCAGTGGAGAACTCATGTTCCTGATGAAGTGGAAGAACTCTGATGAGGATGACCTGGTTCCTGCCAAGGAAGCCAATGTCAACATGCCCACAGGTCGTCATATCCTTCTATGAGGAAAGGCTGACGTGGCATTCCTACGCCTTGGAGGATGATGACAAGAATTAACTCTCCTGAGTACCAGCCCCTGTCACATCTGACTGTGGGTTTCAAGTGGGGAAAGAAAGAGTTCTACTTGTCTTGACACCATAGAGGTGGCTTGGGAAGATGTCCTTTGAAGAGCCAGTATAGTTTCCATGCCCTACAGCAGCCCAAGTGCTTTAAAGCCGTTCCATGCTGTATAGTTTGCACACCCATTCCAGTGGAGGGGAAGGAGGGTCAGTGTTTCAAGGCAACCCACTCTGAACTTTGCTGAGAAAAGCAAAGGGCTTTCTATGAAGGACAAAACTTGCAGAATGGGATGTGGGAGAGCAGAAGATACTATAGATCTTCAAAGAGCATCTCCACAACCCACAGCCTTCTTCCCAATAGTGTTAACTCTGCATTTTTACAGCGTAGCATGTATGTCGTTTTTGGCTATTACTGGTGTATTATTTGGGGCAGGAGGGATGGGGTGGGAAAGAAGGGAGATGGGTCAGGATCATTTTTGTTAAAATTTGGGGCCTGATGGGGGAAGTGGTGAAACAAAGGAAAGAACAACTAATGATGATCTGGTTCTGTGTCCAGAATATTTCATCCTTTCAGAACATGTCATTGGCAACCTAAATGAGGACTATGAGAGACTGTTTAAAAGCTGTAAATGCCTGAAACTTAGAAGCCAACGTGTTCCCTGCCTGAGCTTAATGCTGTTCCCAACAAAGGACTAAGCCAGTTAAGAAGTTACCAAAGCTGTCGTCTGTGGGATGGAAACGGGTTGAGGAGGAAAAGTCTTTTTGGAGTGTATACGCAGGCAGGTCATTCTGTCTTAGAGGTGATAATTCTTGAAATTGACAAGAAGACCCTTTCTTTTCCAATTATGAAGTTATAAATGTCAGCTTCTCCACCCAAGCCACTGGCTGAAGTATTTGGGGAAGGGCAGAGGGTGGTATAGGAGATGGGAGAGTAGGGAAAGGCAAGGGCTGGTACTCTTAGGGTGGAAAACTCTTGGAGCTTCTGTTTCTTGAACTTTGAAACCATTGGTGGCAGGGTTCAGTCACTGACAGCACAAGTTCACTGAATCACTTCAAGAGCTGAATAATTTCAGAAGCCCTGGTCTCAGGAGAAGATTAAATTTTCATACTGGGGCAGTGGCTCACGTTAAAACAAAACAAGTTTTTTTAATCCTAAGAATTAACTAAAACCCAAAACTCTGTCTTGAATCATGAGATCCATCAGTTCTGACATCAGCTAGACCTGCATCTAGAACTCCATTGTAAAACATTTTTAGGCATGTGTTAGGTTTCTGTGAAAATTTTGTTTAAATGTTAAGCTTCATACCAACACTGTAAGTTTTTGTCTTAATAAAACTATAGATTTATAATCCAAAAAAGAAAATTCCAAGTGACTGTCTTTGGGAATTAGAACTGTGAGGTGTGCAGAAAGCTGAGATGGAGTTCTGTTTGCTTTTTATTATAAGCTCTTACATGTGTTACTTGATTTTTAAATTATGATTATATATTATTTTTACTTTAAACATTTTAAAACAAATAATGTAATATGTGCCCTCACTTTATGTGATAATTGTATTCCCTGAAAATCCATGGTTAAATCTGTTTGTTCAAACTGAATCATGATATTCAGGAGAACTACAAAAAAAGAAACTTTAAGACGGTGGTTCTCAAACTTAAGTGGGCATCAGTCATCTGTGGGGCTGCTTAAAACCTGGATTGCTCAGCCCTACCCATGTTTCTAAGTCAGCAGATCCGGGGTGGAGCCTGAGAATCTGCATTTCCAGCAAGCTTTCAGTTGATGCTGCTGCTGCTGATCCAGGGACCACACTTTGAGAACCATGGTTTTAAGGAAATAGCTCCTAATTTATATTTTCTATCAAATTGAATCACCATACCTGGAGTTTGCTTCACATGAGGTTTACATACGTAACAATATCACATCTTTTCATTCAAACTGGGCATTGTGAACTGGTAAGCTTAGTGAGAACACACTGCTAGCTCCAATAGGTTGGTGACTGTTTGAAAATCACCCCCTCAGGCATAGCATGAGGAGTAAAGAGAAGCTGAGTAACAAATCCTCTTTCTCACAAAGACCACCTCCAACCACAAAAGGGAAAGGCCATGTGACCTAGGCTGGCCAATAAAACACTCCCTAGTCCCCAGTCAGAGATTGATTCAGAGATGACCCCATGGCCAAAGCTGGACCAATCAGAATTCTTCCCAGGACATTTCCACTTGGACCATCCAAAAACACTGCCTTGTTCTGGCTCTTGCTCTGGTTCTGGCATTGTGAAACTTATAAGCTTGGGGGGCTACTATCTCGCCTGCCCTGTGGAAGGATGCATCCAAAGAAAGTAGAGAAACAGTTCTGATAACACTGTAACTCCCTGAGTCAGTTAATTCTGACTGGCCTTCTCAGTTGTGTTGAGCTGATAAATTCACTTTACTTTTTCTCATGTTTGAGTTGGGTTTCTGGCACTTGGAGTCAATAGTTCCTGAATAATACAAATGAAGTAAGAGTTTTCCAACATGTTTTAAAAATGTGCTTTTTCATATTTGAAGTTCTATGGATTTTTCAGATTGGAAACCAAGCAAAAATGAATACAAAATGACAATACAGATGTAAATGGAGATGAAAACTCTCCAGGGCTACAGAACTATGGAGCTATAAGGTAGCTCGTATTCAGGTAGATGCATAACTTCCAGTTCTGCACTAGCTGAGACCATTCCCTCCTCACCTCCTCTGTGCTGGGTCCTGCATCCTCACAATTTGAGAGAAGCTCCCTTCCAGGAGTATGCAGAAGTAAAAGAACCCAGACTGCCCAGATTCATCTTCAAAGGAAGCCATCCATTTAAAACAACTCAAACAGAGTGTTGACCATATGGAAAGTGTTTAGATTAATTACTGCTCTGATTGGCAGCTACATGGCCCATCATAAAAATTCCCAATCATGACCTAAACTTTGAAACAGAAGCTCTATCTCCACAATTTCATATAATATATATTAATTGGCTGTCAAATATTTGTTTTCATAATCTCATTTAATCCTGACTAAAATTCAGTGAGGTGCATAATTTTGATCTCCACGTTATAGATGAGGAAATGGAGATTCAGAAAATTAAGTAATTTTTCCTGAGTCACAGAGCCAGGCATGGTAGAGCTAAGAGTCATATTGGATTCTCTGATTCTGGGACCCAAGGAAGGAAGGAAGACACGGAGGGAGAGAGGGAGGGACGGAGGAAGAAGGGCAAAGAAACAAGAGATAGAGGAGGTCTGGAAGAAGTCTTCCACTTCTGGATTCCAGACCCTGCCTTAGGTGCCAACCATAAGCCCTCCCAATGGCCTTATACTAAACCCCATTTTCTCTTCACCTAGCTTCAGCTGATTTGAGTTACTTGCATCCAAAGAGTATTAACCAGTACAGCTACCCACCTCAATATGTTGCCAAAGGAATTGTGTTAGAACACAGCAGTCCCAGCATGTAGCAAATGAAGGAACTTGTAACAGCAGTTTTACCCATACCAGCCCCTCCACTGCCCAACTAGCTCACTATTATCCTCCCATCCATCTTTAGATCATAGATTGTCTTGGGGATGAGCATGGCTTTACAGTGAGGGATCAGACCAAATTCTCTTCTGTCCCAAGTCACTTAAGGGCCCCATTCCACTTTACTGCCCCTGCCACCAGTGTGAAATCACATCTGGGAACCCTGCGAATCCAAACCCTACTGACAAAAATCAACGTCTTAAGCCTGTAAGGCTAAGGACCAGAGTGCCACACCAGTGAACACTCAGGGCCCCTGCACAAGTAGCCTTCATGTCCACTGCAGCAAGGAGGTGGTGATACAGCCGGTCTTATGGGCAGACAGTGTGTTTTGACCATCAAAACACTGGTAATTGAATCACCTGCCGTTTAAACACTCCCCCCACCCCACCCCCACCCCAACCTCCCTTCCACGAGGGCACATCAATTCAGTCCAACAAATTCACTTTGTTCCAGATATTTGCACTAGACACTGCAAACAAAGAGAACAAAATAGTTTATTAGGGAAGAAGGGCAAAATATGGTAAAAAAAAATCCTTCAGGTTAGATATTCATATCTCTGGAAAAAAAACCAGAAAAAAAGTTGTGCCACATTCATCAAAAGTCAGCCTTTTGGGAGCTTTTCCTCCCACCCCATCTTTTAAGCCATTTGACCTTATTATACTATCTAAGAACACAGGACTAGCCCAACATGGTATCCAGTGAACTCCTCTGATAGCCCAAAGTATTTGAGAGAAGGACCTCCCCAAGGGCTCCTCTGAGTTTATTTTGTGAACTGAATTGACAAGAATGACATGGGGTCATACTGGGCTTGAAAAAAACTTAGCTAGAAGCCAGAGAAAGGCCACCTTCACAACCGATAGTTTATCCATTGCCTCTGGGCTTAGCAGACCCCTAACATGCATGCCCCAGGAGAGGAAAGAAAATCAAGGAAACAAAATATCCCTAAGCAAACTTTCAGTAACGAAAGGAGGTACCATATCCAACACCTAACAACAGAAATGTCTAATAAAAGGAGGCTAGCCATTAGTCGGTTTCAATTCTGAGATGTTACATTAACAGATATAATCTACTTTCCCATAGTTTTCTGGGGAAGAGGCAAGTCTCAGGGGTTTTGCGTACTTCATAAATACTTCAGTCAGTCTTGTAACTTTGGCAAAGACAATAGAAACTTATTTACCTGGAAGAAAGAGTCTCAGTTCCATCAGATGAGGACAAAAAAGAACTCACCAGGGTGTCAGAGAGAATGAGTCTCTTGTCATTTCTGTTCATTTGGTGTGAGTTCCAAACCAATGAACTCAAGGCACCAAGATGACACACTATACTTTTTTTAAGGAAAGGCAAATATTCAATGCTCATTTGGAGGATTTACTAAGCTTTCATGCTCTTCTCCTTCTCAGTGTGTGTAAAGCTCACTCTTAAATACTCTGTGCTCATACTGTAAAGCACATTTTCCCTTATCTGCATAGCTTTGTCTACTATCTCTGAAGCTCCAAGCTGCAAACTTACCTTCAAGCTCTAAGCGTTGGAAACCACAATCCAAATCTCAGGGAGGCCAGAGCCACTCGTTCTGTTGCTCTTGGGTGGCGAGAAGGACACTCTGTGATTTCCAGGCTGAACAGTATTTGGGGCATTGGAGATTGACTTGTGGGCTCAGTGGCGGCCAGCCATGTGACCAGAATGGGGGAAGGGATACTCCTGCAGCAGGAGGGACTGATGCCTGGTTGGCTGACAGACAAGGGTGGTGCAGGGTCTGAACAGAGCTGCCCAGGATCATAGGCAGACATCTTTAAGTTTCTTCTCAGATTTTAACTTGGTGATTTTACATGGCAGTGTTGTTTCAGCCTGGATTTTGAAATGCTGGTTTATCTCCCGCATGGTTTCTATCCCAGATCCTTTTGAATTCTGTCTTAGAGGGCTCTTAGAGGTAGAGGTCTAAGGGACCTTAGAGATGATCCAGTCCTGCCCCAGGGCCACCCATTTTATAGTCAGTTAGCAGCACTTCTAGGAGCCTGCAGAGGCCTGGGTCTGAATGCATACTGGCGTGACCAGGACTGGCTGGCACCAATATTACAGCTCACTTGAGTATCTTCAACTGTTAGGTCATTAGAGCTTTGAGGACTGCTGAGATGCCAGTTAAATGGATCTTGTCACACTTCAGGTACCTAAAAATCTGCAGCTATCAGATTAGGGCATGGCTTAGAAATTACAGCAATTTGTACTTGCGGTCAATGAGTTTTTGTATAGACATGTGTACTTATGTTTATGTATCTCTATCACAATCTTCATAAAATACTCCAAGATGATCTTTTTGGGATCAGGGGATGTCATGAGCTGGGGAGATCTTTGATCTCAAAGATCTTGAAGATTTCTGGAGACCAGAGCTGTATGGGTAACCTTCTAGTTCACATCTGCCACTCCACCCAAATGGTTTGTGCTGGCTGCCTGCTAAAAAAATGGGGAAGGTGGTAATAAGAACGGAGGAAATGGTAGAGGTGGAAGTGGTAGGTGGAATGGTAGAAGCGGCAATATGGTAGCTGGACATAAATGGAGGTGGTGGACGTATAGATGGAGGTGGAAAAGATGTAGATGGAGGTGGTGGGGGCAGCGGTGGTGATGGAGGAATGGGTGAGAAGACCTCCTAAATGACGGAGTAGGAGATTATTTTTACTATTATGCTGATGACCCTGGATGAATCTGACTTTCTGTGATTAGAAGTGTGAAATGGCGAAGCCTTGGCATTAGGAATCTGGAGAACCTTATTCTGTCCCCAAAGCTGTGTGACCTTGAGAAAATACTTCACCTCTTTGGGCTTCAGCATCCTGCAGCAGAATTGGCACTTAATAAATGGTGGCTTGTTTAGGGGAACTCATCTTTCTCCCTCCAAGCACTTTACTCTTCCCTACAAAGTAGGAGCTTCTGTCCTTTCTGAAGCTTTGAGAAAAGTACTCTCCACTCACCTCTCCTACTTACTCCTGCTTAGTGGATGAGGAGTGGCTCATGTGCTTGATGAATTTGGGAGAATAAAATGGGCACGTGCCATGACTCAGATCCTTCTGAGAACTGCCTGCACCAGAGAAGGCCCAAGCTGCCCTCCTCTCCTCCTCTCTTCTCAGTAAACTTCCCAGGGCAGGTTCTTGTCACGCAAGTATGGAGTCTTTCAGTGCTGGAAAGATAAGTTTGGTTCTTGGGGAAAGAGTTAGGAAGCCTGATTGTGGTTGTACTTTCTAAACCAAATTCTCCAATCAGCTTTATCTGTTATGAAGTTATTTTAATCTCTAGCGGTTTGACCCCTGTATCTTATTTCTCATTTGATTCCAAGCATAGAGAGAAAGACTGGGAACAAGGATCACTCTCAAATTCCAATGTTGGTGAATTAATGAGAGAGTCAGCATGGAGTTGATTGGACTAAATTGTCTCTAAGTTTCCTTCAAGCTCTAACATCCTGTGATTCTATGAGTCTATTTCCCTGGGAAAAAACCAAACTCTTAGCAAACAACTTCTTAATCTCTGACTCTCCTCCTTCCTGCTTCTCAATACAAAGAAGACCTCAAATCTTCAAACATCTTCCTCTCCTCTCCTCTCCACCAGCCCCTCGTGGCTTCATTTACTCCCTGTTCTGGTCTGGACCCCATGATGAATCCCTTCACTCCTCCCTCAGTGATACCCATAACCTCTGGCTCCTGCCCTGCCAATCTCTTGTTCTAGATCAGCCCACCCATCAACCTTCTCCTCCAGCACTGAACTCCCTTTCATCTCTGAAGAAAGCCTGTCTTCAGGGGAGAGAACAAAGCCAATACACAGAGTGGCAGAGGGGTGTGTGTCGGGGGGAGGGTGTGTGTGAGAGGAAGAGACAGACAGACAGGATGGGGAGGGGGAGGGAGACCTAGCCCCATGATGCCTGTGGCCAACACTATCCCTGCCCTTCCCCATGATTGAGTTTTGTGAGCCAAAAACTGTTAAGATCTGGCCATCCCCTTTCTCTCCTCCCCCTTCCCGCTGGCCTCTCTCCATGTTACTTCCAAGGCGACTGGTTCACCCAGCTGGCTTTAAGCTCTGGGATAAATTGGAGGCTATCGGTCCTTCCTTATCACCAGAGTGCTAACAGTGGAGATCCACACTTAGAGGAAAGGGGAAAGTTGGACCCAGTGGTTCTCAGTCAGAGGTATCCCCCACCCAGGGGACATCTGGCAATATCTGGAAACATTTTTGGTTGTCACACTGAGAGGAGAGTACTTCTGGCCTCTAGTGGGTAGAGGCCAGGGATGCTGCTAACATCCTACATGAGACACCCCCCACAACAAAGAATTAGCTGGCCCCAACTGGCGATGGTGCTGAGGTCGAGAAGTCCTGGATCAGACAGCTCAGCCCCCTCTGGTCTAGGCTCTAGGCTGTCTCTAATCCAGGCCAAAAGAGCATTCCACATGGGCCCATCTTGATCTGGGCTCTACAATGAAGAAGGAGGGGTAAAGATTCTTAGTAATTTGCAGTTTCTGACCTCTGTGCTTCCATTTCCTTTAGAGACCTGGTGGAGAGAGGTGGCTACTCACAGGGACAGATGCCCTTCCATCTCCTGGCCAGATACCATCTGAACTCCACTTGAGTTTAACATACGGCAGGGTTTAAGCAGGTTTGACACAGGGTCCTGGCATGGAGGGCATAGTATGAAGAGAGAACAAGCCTCCTACCCTGGAGAGGTCTGCAAGGTTCAGGTCCTTGTGTTGGTGAGAATAAGGACACATTTCAAGGCCCCAGCAGGCCTATCTAGAACTTTTATCCATAAGAAATTCTCCATGAGCTGGGCAAGACTCACTCCCGTATGTATATTATTTGGCTCTCAGATTGTTTGTGCCAAGCTTTGGCAGGTGGTACAAGACTGGCTGCCCCAGATTCTTGACAACTTTAGCTGCTTTTGAACTGTATCCAGGGTCAAGGAGGGAACATACTGTGATGGTGTCAAGTCTGCACAGGAGGGCAAAAACAAAGATGGTATCTTAAAGGGAAGCTGAGATACCCAAAATGCCAGGCTCAGGTTAGGCAGTGGCTGGGTCCTGGCCTTGCACATCTCCATCTACCCCCTGATCACTGCTGTGGCTGTGGCCAGCAACATCAGAGACCTTAGCTCACTCTCCACCAGCCACACTGCATGTCCTGCTGTTCCTCTAACACCCCAAGCTCATTCCTACTCGGAACCTTTGCACTTACTGTTTCCCTAAACTTCAGCATGACTTACTCCCTTGTGTATTCAGCTCTCTGACCAAATGCCATCTACCCAAGAGGGCTCTCCCTGACCAGCCCATCTAAAATGCCCCTCTCTGGTCCTTAATTCTGCCTTCCTTGTCTATATGACGTTTCTACCCCAAATCATATTTTGTGTTTGTTTGTTTATTCATTTATTGTCTGTTCCTTTAATATGGCAGGGATTTTGTCTTGTTCACAGATTTATCCCTGATGTCTAGAATAGAGGCTCATAAATGGTTGGGTTCAAATCCTGGCTCCACTAACTGTGGGATCTTGGGCAACTTACCTATCATTTTTTTCCTTCATATTCCTCAGCTGAAAAATGAGATTAAGAATTATATCTGCCTCAAGGGTTGTTATGAGAACTGATTGAATCAATGTATATAAAATCTTAGGTCAGGGCTTCCCAGGTGGCACAGTGGTTGAGAATCCGCCTGCCAATGCACGGGACACGGGTTCGAGCCCTGGTCCAGGAAGATCCCACATGCTGCGGAGCAACTAAGCCCGTGCACCACAACTACTGAGCCTGCACGCTAGAGCCTGCGAGCCACAACTACTGAAGCCCGTGCTCCTAGAGCCCGTGCTTGGCAACAGGAGAAGCCACCACAATGGGAAGCCCATGCACCGCAACGAAGAGTAGCCCCCACTCACCGCAACAAGAGAAAGCCCGCACGCAGCAAGGAAGACCCAATGCAGGCAAAAATAAATAAATAAAATTAATAAAAAAAAAACTTAGGTCAATGTCTGGGCCACAGGAAATAATTAGTATTAACTACGAATATTATTATAATTATTATACTCCCAGGAAGCTCATGACCTGTGTATTCTGAGGAGTGGGGAGTGGCATTCCTGGCAGCTTGCAGGAATGAAACAGTCATTGTTACTTCTCCAGGAGCCAAGATCCCCCTGCAGGCTCTCAACTAGAGTCCTTGTCTCTCCTCTGCACCTGCTCTCTGTTGCCCTCTGGAGGTCCCGGTTGGACACTGGTGAAAGCTAACTGTGTTAGGGACTCTGCAGATGATGTATTTCCTAGGGAAGAATGAGGCTTTACTGGATGGCAGCCCCCTTACTTAAGTTTGGCCCTTGACAAAACCGCCAGCGGAGGCATCATGTGGCAAACATGATTGGAAATCACTGAGACCACAGAAGAACTGTGGGTACCTAGGAATTCATCTCTCAGACCCCAAGAGGGACCCAGAGAAAGGCCACCCCTCCCCTCCCCCAGGCTGTACTTCCTGAGCTAGGGCACAATGCTCTGGCCACCTGGGCCAACCTAAGACACCCTGTAAAGCCACTCCTCAGATGAGCCAATGCCTCCTCCAGCCTGATATTTTCTTTGCCTCCTTTTCATTCCCCCAAATAGTCAGACTATTCCATGTTTTGCCTCAGGGAGCGTGTATGAAAGCAGAAAGCAGAGACAAAATGAGCCTCTTCCCTTAGAGGAAGAGAAAAGACTCCTGGCTAACCCAGACTGAAGTGTAGGAGAGGATGTTCATGAGACAGATCAAGGCTGTCCCCTACCCCTCATTCAAGGCTGCATGGAAACATGGAGGGGGACTCTGAGCTCCACAATGACCTGCAGGCACCAATGAACAAGGACTATATGGAACAAGAACAAATGACATCAAGTGTAGGGACCTATGTAGGTCCCTAAGAGTCGAGAACCCTGCGGTGCACCCCACTCCGACCCCAAAATGGAAACCACAAGGGACACTCAGAACAGACAGGGATTAAGTGTCAGCACCTTTTAAAAATGAGGGTTCAAAATATAGATGAAGAGTTTTAGAAACTCATGTTTCTTACAACCTTGAGTGCAGGGACCAAAACTGGTATTCCAAAGGATACATTTTTTAAGAAAATAGTGTTGGGGAAATGCACTATTTCAAAAATTACACTTAGAGGAGAAGTCTGGGCAGCAGACAGAGGCAGAAATCTAATCATTTGCTGGACTCAGCACATTTATCTCTGCTCTGAAATCAGATGTGATTGTCCCTTAATACTGGGTTGAACTTGCAGCCCAGGTTGCCTTGGACAATCACCAGGTGCCCTGTTGTCTTGGCTCTATTATCAGCAGTGCCCTCTTTCATTCTCAAAAGGGATGCAATCTGGGTAGTAAGTTATACGGTTACTCTTCTCAAGATTTTTAAATGAGTGATCCAATGGGCTGACCAACTCTGAGTGAGGTGCTATGAAATAGAAAGTAAGGATTTCCAGGCAGGGGTGGCTGGAGGCTGTGGGACAATGAAGCTCTGGATGGGCTGCGAATCTCACCCGGACAGGAAAGGAAGGGGCACGTGTTACATGATGAGAGGAGTTGTGGTGAGGTTGAAGGTCAGGTGCTATGTGGAGTTGAGAGGACAGTGGTGGGGGTCAGAGTGGAATGTTCGAACTTAATATTTCAGACATGGAGTAGCGCAGGGTAATGGCATGGTCTGAGTTATGACCACGGGAGCAGGTAGGAGAAATGGAACCTCATTGCATTTGGGGATAGGAATTGGGCAACTAACAAGAGACATGGAAGCAGGACTGGCTGCTCTATGCCTTTTTGCTCCTATTGAATTTTGAATCTTTTTACTATATTACCTTTTCAAAAATACATAAATAGAATTAAAATATAAAGGAATCCAGGCTTCTAGGTCAACAGTGGAATCATTTTATCAAGTTTTTAAAACCCCACCAGTAAAACAAGTTGCCTTTAAACATTTGAAAAGATGCTCAACCTTACTCACTTATAAAAAAGAAAAATAAGGAAATTAGAGCCACAGTGAAATACCATTTTTCCCCTTCAGATTGGCAAATAGCAAAAGGTTTCACAACAGCAAGAGTGGAAGGAAATGGGTCCTATTCCACACAGCAGTTGGACAGACGGCAGATGGGTACAGGCTCTACGGCACCACTTCGGCAACATTCATAACACCTGAAAATGCACATACCTTTGGGTAGCAGCTATTCCTGTGTAGAAAGTTATCTTACAGATACACTCCGACCTGTGGACAAAGACACATATGTGGTTTGAGGCAGTCACTCACCTTCCTGCACTTATGTCAGAGGGTTATCAGGGGAATTAAATGATATAACGCATGGAAAGGATGTTAAAGAAAGCCTGGCACATAGTAAGTGCTCAGTAAATGCCAGCTGTTATTATTACAGCATTGTTCATGACAGCAAAACATTGGCAACAACATGAATGTCTATCAAGAGGGGACTGATAAAATAAGTTTTGCCTTACATTGAAAAATCACAAAGATTTTAAAAACAATGAGGATATTCTTTAAACAGTGCTATGGAATGATCTTTTAAAAATGTTGTTAAATGGAAAAAAAACAAAGTGTAGAGGAATGCTTGTGGTTTGTCACCATTTGTGTGTGGGGTGTGCCTGGAGGTGCACAGTCTCTCCAGGGATGAAGTCACAAGAAACTGGTAACAATGATGATTCCTGGGAGGGACAGTGAGAGGCAGGAGCTCAAGGGCTACTGTATAACCTCTTGTACCTTTTATATTGTCCATCATAGGGATGTATTCTCTAGTCAAAAACAATTAAACAAATTGGGTTATATGTCCAAAATGTTGAAAGCAGGGACTCAAATAGATACTTGTATGCCATTGTTTGTAGCAGCATTATTCACAATAACCAAAAGGTGGAGACAACCCAAATGTTTATTGATAGGTGAATGTATAAACAACGTGTGGTTTATCCATACAATGGAATACTATTCAGCCTTAAAAAGGAAGGAGAGTCTGACACATGCTAAAACATGGATGAAACTTGAAGACATTAAGTGAAATAAGCCCGTCACAAAAGGACAAATACTTGTATGATTCCACTTCTATGAGATACTTAGAATAGTCAAATTCATAGAAACAGAAAGCCGAATAGTGATTACCTGAGGCTAGAAGGAAGGAGAAATGTGGAGTTAGTGTTTAATGGGTACAGAGTTTCTGCCGGAGATGATGAAAAAGTTCTGGAGATGGATGGTGGTGCAACAAAGTGAATTTACTTAATGCCACTGAATTGTACGCTCAAAAATGGTTAAAATGGTAAACTTTATATTATGTACATTTTATCACAAAAAAATTAAATAATTTTAATAATAAAAATAATCATTTTTAAAATTTTGATCAGAGTTATGTTAAATGCAGAGATTAATTATGAGGAGCTGTATCGAATGAGCCACAACAAAGAATGGTCCTATCGAAAAAAGGACTCGGTCTCCAAATCCTGGCATTTTTCCATGCCAGTTTCTCCTGTTCTGCCGAATGGCTCTTGGGGGATTCACGGTACAGAGCAGAGGTGACAGGCTGAGCCAGGACCATGGGAGGAGGGCAGCTTCATCCAAGACAGGGAAGAAAATGGAAGGGAAGAGGTGATGGGTGGGGCAGAAGTAGAGGAAATTCCTGCCAGACCACATAGACTTTCTCCATGAGGAATGTTGGGGGTAGATTTTGAGTGGGCTAGAAAAGCTTGGTCTTTGTGGGGAATCACAGAGAAGCCAGACCAGGGATGAGTAAAAGAACCACCACTTTCCTCTGAGGAGGCTGGTGACGCTGGAGATCACAAATGTGTAGAGAGAATTTCCTCTCCTCTCGCCTCTTCTCCTTCCCCAGGCAACAACGTTGAAGGGGTTGCAGACCCCTGGTAGCTAAATAAGTGAGGAAGAGCAGACTCCCCATCCAGACCACCAACTACCATAGGCTTCTCTTCTTCAACAACACCAAGCTGGGATTGGGAAGAGGCCTCAGTTTTAGGTTGAAACTGAAGTTTGGGTTATTATTGGGATGGACATGATCATTACTGAAATAAGACTGAGACCAAGGGTGACCAAAACAATCTTGTGACTTGTCTAAATTTCATCCAGTGGCAGAGCAAGATCTAGACCTACAGAATCAATTTTAAAAAGCAACAAGAGGGGCTTCCCTGGTGGCGCAGTGGTTGAGAATCCGCCTGCCATTGCAGGGGACACGGGTTCGATCCCTGGTCTGGGAAGATCCCACATGCCACGGAGCAATTAAGCCCATGCGTCACAACTACTGAGCCCACGTGCCGCAACTACTGAAACCCGTGCGCCTAGAGTCCGTGTTCCACAACGAGAGAAGCCTCCACAATGAGAAGCCCGTGCACTGCAACAAAGAGTAGCCCCCTCTTGCTGCAACTAGAGAAGGCCTGCGCTGCAACGAAGACCTAACACAGCCAAAAATAAATTAATTAATTTTTTAATAAAAGCAACAAGAGGCAGAAATCAAGTTACTTTCTGATTTTATCTGATGAGTCATGCTTATTCAATGGAATAGTTACACAGTATTATTTTCAGTTGTTAATTGAAATGCATGTATCTTGCATCTCCCCCTAGATTGTAAGTTCCCTGAAGGCAGGTCCCATGTGCTATTTATCCTCATACTGGCCCCACAGCCTAGCAAAGTGCCTTGTAGGTACACAGTGGGCACTAAAATGGCTGCTGACCAAGAAGGCTTACCCCATAGGAAGCAGCACCGGGCCATTAGTGTGCTTATACAGTACCTAGCACAGAGCAGGTAAGCAACAAGACCTGGTTGAGTTGAAATGACTCTTCCTAAAGAGAGAGCCTGTGTTCTAGGAAGTCTGATATAAAATGATGTTGCTCTCACACCAGTCAGAATGGGCATCATCAAAAAATCTACAAACAATAAATGCTGGAGAGGGTGTGGAGAAAAGGGAACCCTCTCGCACTGTTGGTGGAAATGTAAATTGATACAGCCACTATGGAGAACAGTATGGAGGTTCCTTAAACAACTAAAAATAGAACTACCATACGACCCAGCAATTCCACTAATGGGCATATAGCCTGAGAAAACCATAATTCAAAAAGAGGCACATACCAAAATGTTCATTGCAGCTCTATTTACAATAGCCAGGACATGGAATCAACCTAAGTGTCCATGGACAGATGAATGGATAAAGAAGATGTGGCACATATATACAATGGAATATTACTCAGCCATAAAAAGAAATGAAATTGAGTTATTTGTAGTGAGGTGGACGGACCTAGAGTCTGTCATACAGAGTGAAGTAAGTCAGAAAGAGAAAAACAAATACCATATGCTAACACATATATATGGAATCTAAAAAACAACAAAAAAATGGTCATGAAGAACCTAGGGGCAAGACAGGGATAAAGATGCAGACCTACTAGAGAATAGACTTGAGGATGTGGGGAGGGGGAAGGGTAAGCTGGGACAAAGTGAGAGAGTGGCATGGACATATATACACTACCAAACGTAAAATAGATAGCCAGTGGGAAGTAGCCGCATAGCACAGGCAGATCAGCTAAGTGGTTTGTGACCACCTAGAGGGGTGTGATAGGGAGGGTGAGAGGGAGGGAGACGCAAGAGGGAAGAGATATGGGAACATATGTATATGTATAACTGATTCACTTTGTTATAAAGCAGAAACTAACACACCATTGTAAAGCAACTATACTCCAATAAAGATGTTTAAAAAAATAAAATAAAATGATGTTGCAGGTTGCCCAGACTTAAGGTAAAAGAGACAGAGATGAAGGAGGTGTGGATGGTCATTTTCTATTTCTCTGTTAGGGCTGTTCTTGTACTGGATTAAGGAGAGGAAGCCTAAACCACAAGAGGAGGGTGAGTCAGACCTAGTTTACAACCTGTTATACCAGAAGTGAGTATTGCAGTGCCTTATTAGGCCTCAAACCAAGCTGAATTCATTTTTTATTAAGAGAATCTTAAAGGGCTCCTGTCCTCAAGGTTATATAAAATCATCCCAATCATGTACTTTTGAGATAATAAATCAACAGAAGCACAGAGCCCAATTCTTTAGATAGGGAAGTATATCTCAAGTAGCTCAAGGAGCAACCTTTTCTACAATGAAGGTTGAGAAAAGGAAACCCGAGACCAGTTGATTCTGGTTTGGGGAGTGATAACATTGGAGAACACACTCTACTGTCTGATTCTTGTCATGACATCACTCATGCTGAAGTTACCTCCTTTGTTGGCATGGCCTCCATCCCTGTTGGGAGGTAAAAGAGATGTTTGAGTGGCTCCATTACTAAGTTTAAGTAGTTGATTACTGCCTCTCTGGGAAAATGAACTTGACTGAAACGAGAGTGGGCAAGCATTCAGTCAAGCAACAAACCACTTACTGAGTGCCTGCAATTGATGGGGAAAGATGTTCTCTCCTTAGACTGGTCCATCCAAAATACGTTGGGAGGTGAGAGGGAGAAAGACCAGAGTTGGTGGGTCTTTAGGGTACTCCTGAGATAATACCTCAGGTCATGAGCTTACAGCTCAGTTCCAAATTCCAGGATGCCTGCTTAGAGAGACAGTAAAACACACTTTCTCAGGGACAAAAGCCCACAGAGCCAAGGGCTCAGGCTTTCTGAGTCAGAATTTCATCAAGGGCTGGGTGACACTTTCTTTAGAAAGCCATCTGATCTCCAGGGGTCCTGATACACAAGAACTATGCAGCCTGTTCCATCTAGGGAGACAGATGTGGACTCGGCGCCCCCTCCCCCGGCCTCTCATGCATCCTTCCCTCTTACTGCCTCAAGAGCCCCAGAAGCGGGTCCTTCATAAAAGGGTGCGTCCCTCAGGCCTGAAAGCTTAGCTGAAGTGGGGATTTTTGTACAAGTCCCATGTTTCCTGGATTTTTAGGAGCCTCCAAAAAGATGCTATGAATAATCATTACTGAACTGGAAGAAGCGTGAAGTAGGCACAGGACCAACCTCTGTGACTTCCATGGCTGAAAAGCATGGCTGAAAAGCATGACTTCCATGGCTGAAAAGAGGGGTAGTTAGACCTCCGTGCAGAGAATATAACTATTCTCAGCCCCTCACTGTAGAAGTCTGACCCTGCACAGGTGCACACACGCATACGTGGTTCCTTCTCTGAAGGCAGAGATGGGAGCACAGAAAAGCAACACTACTGTAGGACAAACTGGTCATTCTCTTACTTGTCCTTTACCGTGTTGGAATCGTTATAGATTAATTTAAACAATTAGATTGTCTCTTATCTTTGCTCTCTAAGTCTTGCACAGACCTTTAGCAAAAAGCAATAATATTCTCACGTGACCCTCGGTGGGCTGGGGATTTCTGCCTATACTACTAAGTTCTTTCACTCACATCCCCAAACCAAAACATACAACCAAGCTGTAACTCCATATATTTAAAATTCACTCTACTCACCCCCAGTGCAGCGGCCTGTTGCTCCTGGGCCCTTGAATCCAATCTCGTTAAGGTGGGCCTTGCGTTTGGAACCCACCCGTCACTCCTTTTCCTACTTTTGCTATTAAGATAGCCCCTCCACTATTGCTTCACCAACCATCTATTTTAGAATCAAAAGGTCTTTGTCTATTCATAGACGCTGTAAAAGTAACATTCATTTTATGTTTTTTAATCTACTGTCCGTGTCTTCCATGATTCTCATTGGCTTATCTAATCAGCATGTTCTAGGGAGGCTTATTATTTGCTGGTTTAGCTTGTCCAAGCACAACAGGGCCAGCCGAGGCATTTACTCAAGGAGAATCAGCTTCTTAAAACAGGCAATCCTAGGGAAGGATGTCAGACCTTTTGCCTCTTCTCTCCATAAGCCTGAGATTAAGGAGAATGTTCCACATCCCACTGCCACTCCAGCTCTGCAAACCCCAAGTCCTGACTTTTCAGAGAAGGATACAGAAAAGGAAAACCAAAGAACAAACCAAACCCTGCAAGAAAAATGGTGCATACTTTCTGATTTTTCTAGGTTTTATGCTGATGTTTGCCCTCATTTTATTACTTCCTTCTTCATAAGTAGGAAACGTAAGATGAGGGAGCAGTAAGTGGAAAATAGGGAGTTTGGAGAGAAGAGAGAAGGAGAGACAGTGAACGGGAAGTGAAAAGAAAAAAAGCAAGTGGGAGTGGGAGGCCAGGCACCAGCACAGGGAGGGGGCAGGAAGCATGCTGGGAAGTCTCTGGCAGTTTGGGAACTCCAGGAACCAAGCACTGGGCTTGATACTACACATACCTTCCCTTACTTAACTTCCTCAACGGTTCTGCCAGGACAGCATTTTCATTCCCAACCTTGTAGACATAGAAACTCAGGTTCAGAGAATACAATACTTGCCCATGGACTGATAGAAATAGGAGGAAGAGGAGGGGCTGGAAGCTCCATTGAAAAATGAACTCCACTCCTCTTATTCCACAGGCCCTTCTGTGGATTTTCTGTGTCTTCAGACCTGTATTTCAGGGTTTACTTCCCTTTCACGTAGGAAATTTCTCTCCTGGTTTAAAGTCTTACTTTATTCCTAGATCATGTGGAGTTTTCCCTCAATGGAAAAGCCACACTCTTGGACCTAGTCCTGCCCGCAGGAGACAGTGGAACATGTTCTGGAGGCCATGGCTGAGCCATCGCGTTAACTGTACATCCTAGTTCTCTTCACAATCCAAGGAATGAAAGACTAGCAAGACGACGATGACCAACTCATCCCAGTTTGCCTGAGACTTTCCTGGTTTGAGCACTGAAAAGTCCAGTGACCAAGGAAACCCCTCAGGCTCAGGCAGACCAGGACAGCCTAAGCCAGAGGACATACAGACTTTTGCCTCAGGGAGTTTCCAGCAGGCCAGAGATTAGACAAATTCACAAGCAGAAGAGTGTGAGGCCCCTGAAGAAGCACATAGGGAGGAAGGCATTCAGTAAAAGAGAAACTATGTGTGTTTGGAGAATTAATTCGTTCCACAAATGGTCATTTCTTGCCTTCTAAGAGCATTTGAGGCAGAGGCAAGGAGCCACATAAATGAAGAACTGAGAGTGGAAGAACACAGTATATCCTGGGAATATGGACGTGGTTTCCCTGGCACAGGGCAAATTTGGGGAGAAAAAGGTTTGGGCCTGTAAGATAGGCTGCGCCATTCTAGAGAGAGGAATAAACATCAGCAAACGTGTCTAACTCAAAGGAATGTGGAATGGGACTTGGTACAAGAATGGAGTAATTGGCATCAGAGTAGACTGTAGCACAGGTGGGAAGACAAATGGGGACATTACTGTCAAGCATTCAAGTGAAACCCTTTGGTTTCTACGCACCCAGGTTTTGTCTAAACCATTTGGATATTTACTTCAGATTATTTTAGCTTCTAATTTTTGTTTTTGTTTTTGACTTCATAGAGGTATTTGAGGGTGAGCTTTATCCTGGATTGGGGAGGGAACAAGAAGATATGGGATAGGTAGCTTTCCCTCCAGGATGCACAAAGGGAACAGGTTTGCAGGCTGAGGATCCTTCCTGATGGAGGACATAGGAAGGGAACTGCCCTGGCAGCAGAGTACTTTCCTCCTCGTGTCCAGTGTCCACTGAGACATGGCTGGAGGACTGCCTGTGCCTCTGTCCAGCCCTAACGCAACTGCATTTTTTTGTGAATTGACATTCATATCCATGTTTATATTGGTGTATTTCCCTTTCCTTATTTATTTATAGGAATTCTTTACCATATATTGTAAATATTTTTCTGTTTGTCATTCATTCTTGTTTATGGTCTTTTTCTTCTTTTCCTTACAGAGGTGTTTAGTTCGTGTGTGTGTGTGTGTGTGTGTGTGTGTGTGTGTGTGTGTGTGTGAATTTTAAGGAAGTCAAATTTATCCATATTTTTCTTTAAGGTTTCTAGGTTTGTTGTTAATCTCAGAAATGCTTCAACTATCCCCAAGTTTATGTACACCTATATTTTCTTCTAGTTCTTTTCTGGTTTTGTTTTTTCCGGACTTTAATTTGGTATATGCTATAAGATAAGGATTTAACTTTATTATTTTTCCCAAGTGTTACATCACCATTTGGTATATGCTATAAGATAAGGATTTAACTTTATTATTTTTCCCAAGTGTTACATCACCATTTGTCAAACTTTGTACCCTGTACCCACTGGTTCAAAATACTACCTTTCTCAAATACTAAATGTTTGTGTGTGCTGAGTCTGTGCTCAGCCAACCATCCTGATAGCATATTCTATACTCAGCCTCCTTTGGCTACTACCTACTCTCCTCTCAAGCCACTGTGTTCCGACTGCTGTCCCCATGGTGCCACAAACATCTCTCTAACAAAGCTCATCATCAGACTCGTAATTGCAAAAGCCTGTGGATGCTTTTCAGGTCTTTTCCTGATGGACCTCTCTGTACATTTGACATTGTTGGCAATTCTTTCCTTCTTGAAATCCCTTCTTTTGAGGTGATTTCGTTTGCCTGTTTGTTTTGGTAAATTTGGGGGACTTCTTGGTCATTGGGTATGTGCATCTTCACCTTTGCTAAATAACACCACAGTGTTTTCCAGAGGTGTTGTAGCAGTGTGCCGTAGTCTAATTAGATTAAAGACAAAGTTGGTATATCTGGCACACGCTGGGTCTCTGCCCCCTGGCATTTGCTCAGTTCCCCTCTTTTAGCTTCTCCCCACAAATTTTCTCCTCTCTCCTGTGAGCTTGCATCCTGCTGCTGGCCTAAGCCAACTCCACCACCATCACCACTCTCCGCTGAAACACAAACCAGCTGAGAGCTTTAAAGACTCACCTTCCTAAAACCTCATTTTTGCATTTTGTTCCCTGTTCCAAAATCAATAGTGGCTTCACAGGAGAGTCAAATAAAGTCTGAACTCCTTGGATTGGCGCCCAAAGCCCTCCCCTGCCTGGCTTCCTCATTTTTTCGAAGACTTATCTCCCCCCACTCCCAAAGGGAGTGCACTTGAATCCAACCCAAGGGTACTCACCCTGCTGGTGAGGGTGTAAACCAATACAGGCACTCTGCAAAAACAATGTGGCAATGTTTAATGAAGATGAAAATACACATACTGAATGACCAAGCAGTTTCACTTGAGTATGTGTGTACCAGGGCACATGAACAAGGATGTTTATGTCGCATTGTTTGTAGGTGCTCAAACATGGAAGCAACCCAAATGTCTATCAAGAGTAGAATGCATAAGTATGTTCCAGTCTCTGCACCCTTCTTCACTCTGTCCCCCCACTGACCCTAGGTCAGTGGGCATGTTTCTTTTTCAGATGTATCTTCATTTAAAACAGGAGCCCAACTACCTACTTCCAAAATAGAAAGTTAGGATACTTTTCCACTGAAAACTGAATTTCCAATATTATTGTATTAATATGTAGGAAAATTCTCTTTAACAAGCTGTGGTCATGTTTTCTCATTCTGTTAACCTAAGTGTTCCTTTTCTTTTTAAATTAACTTTAGGGCTTCCCTGGTGGCGCAGTGGTTGAGAGTCCGCCTGCCGATGCAGGGAACACGGGTTCGTGCCCCGGTCCGGGAAGATCCCACATGCCGCGGAGCGGCTGGGCCCGTGAGCCATGGCTGCTGAGCCTGCGCGTCCGGAGCCTGTGATCCGCAACGGGAGAGGCCACAACAGTGAGAGGCCCACGTACCGCAAAAAAAAAAAAAAGAAAACTGAATTTCCAATATCATTGTATTAATATGTGGGAAAATTCTCTTTAACAAGCTGTGGTCATGTTTTATCATTCTGTTAACCTAAGTGCTCCTTTTCTTTTTAAATTAACTTTAGGGCTTCCCTGGTGGCGCAGTGGTTAAGAATCCGTCTGCCAATGCAGGGGACATGGGTTCGAGCCCTGGTCTGGGAAGATCCCTCATGTTGCGAAGCAACTAAACCCGTGCACCACAACTACTGAGCCTGCGCTCTAGAGCCTGCGAGCCACAACTACTGAGCCCGCGCACCACAACTACTGAAGCCCACGTGCCTAGAGCTCATGCTCCACAACAAGGGAAGCCACCGCAATAAGAAGCCCACGCAACGCAACAAATAGTAGCCCCCAATCGCCCCAACTAGAGGAAGCCCGCGCGCAGTAACGAAGACCCAACACAGCCAAAAATAAAATAAATAAGATAGATTTTAAAAATAATAATAATGATAAATTAACTTCTAAAAATGTACACACGTTAAATGGAGTATAATCTATAAAAGTATTGAATCATTATGTTGTACACTTGAAACTAATATTGTAAGTGGACTATACTTCAATAAGTAAATAAATAAAATAGCATATGTTAGAAATAATAAAATAAAATAATATTTATATACAGTAAAATCCATTCTCCTTTGGGGGTCAAGTCTATGAGTGTTTAATGCATACAGCTTATCCTTTGTTTGTTTGTTTTTTTACAAAGGAGTATCAAGATGGGTTTAAAGTAATTTTTCTTAGATACTGTTTACTGGGGCTTTGGAAAACAAAGTTTGACTTCACAACTTAGTAGGCAGGTTGAGTTCATGAAAGTGCAGTTCCACCTATTGGTCCTTCCTCAACTGTTTAAGTAGGTACTGATTGCCTGCCAGGATGGCCAGTCCTGGGCTGACCCTTTCCACGAAGATCAGAAGGATCGCTCCTGACAAAATAGGACTGGCTTTTACTCTCTATAGGAAATTGACAAGCTGTTGCTGCAGATGAAGGATCCAGCCAAGAATCTTTCAAAACCAGGTGCTCCTGGCTGCCAAGTACAAAGGTGATCGAAAACTCCAGAGGAGGGTCTGCCATATCTGAGCTACCTTGTCTTCTAGAAAGTGTCAAGATTTGATGGCATAAGCATTGAGGGAGAGTGAATACTTGTCCCCTCACTTCTCCAAGAAAGACAGGGAACATTGAACCAGTAATCATATAGTTTTCAAATACATTAAATCAGCTAAATTAACTGTTTAACCATAAGCCCACCATTCCATTCCATTTGCTCTGACATTATGCAAAAAAAAAAAAAAAATCAAAATTGTCATTGTTAGAAAAAAAGCCTAGAAATACCTACCTAGTGGTAGACCAGCCACTACCTTGCCCACCCCTTTCACCCCTTCCCACTCCAGTTGTTTTGACCTTTCTACTTCAATGGGTGACTTCACAAAAATGGGATGCTAGGCCTCACCAAGATGGTGACCTTGACGGCCAGCCTCTCTGGGTGGGTAGGATTTAGCATCTCCTACAAGCCTCCAGGTGATGCTAATGTTGTTGGTCAGGGGACCATACTTGGAGAATCACTGCTCTAAATCTAACTAATAATTTATAGGAAATATGAAAGGTAGAGTAACCTATTAACACCATGAGGATGCATTAAAAAAACAGACTCAGAGAAATTGTTCCTTCAACAAATAAATTATAAGGAAAAAGCAAGCAGAAAAGAATCTAGGGATTAAAGGAAACAATAAGCATGGAGAGCAGGGCCAAGACAGTGGCCCAAAGTACAAGCCTTGTCCTGCGCATGAAGCTGGATGTCAATGTCTACCAGATTCTGCCCCAGGCCTCCAATGGTGGCTACAGGCTGGAATTCAGGTCAGTCTGCTTAGACTGTTCACTTTAAAAGGAAAGACTGCCTATATCAACTCGACTATAAAATATCGGGGGAACTCTTTGCTCAGGCACCAGTAGAACAATATCCTGGCTGAGGAGACAGTGACAGATTCCAGGTTCTATTTTGCAATCTAGCTCCAGGATGACACTGTACATAGTGCTTTCATGGGCATTTGCTTCATAGATCAGGGTGATGTCTTTGACTTTAATATCCCTTTGCAAAAATCACTTCAGGTGGGTAAAGCAGGTATCTGAGATATCCTAAGAATCTCAGGAAATGGCTGCTCATCCCAAGTTGAATCTGGGCTTCAAGGAAGAACAGATCATCAAGTTAAATGATGGGAACGTTAGGACCAAATATGACGTTTCCCAGGACTACAGGGATTGGAGGCCTAAGTTTACTCCCAACCCCATCTAGAAGCAAAGTCACTATTCTCCCTCCATCCTCCAAGACCGACATCAGCAATCATGTCGCCCCACCACCCATCCAAATCTAACCATGGAAGCAGTGATGCAGATTTCCCTTTAGGGTGGGATTCTCCTGCTGCTGTCATGACACCAGCTCCAGTCATTGAGTAATGACTTGGGGAGACCTTGGCACTGCACCCAGCTCTGTTCCAAACCTGGCACCCCAGCCATCCAACTGAGTCTAAGTCTGAAATAGCACTGGCAGGACATCAAGGACATACTTGAAGAATAAAAATGTCCTTGAGAAGATAGGGAAGAAAACCCCATCTTTGAGGAAGAAAATGAAGAAAGAGGAGGAGGTGCGGAAGGTAGACCTGGTAAAAGAAACTTTTTTCTAAAGAATTACAAGAATGATGTATGGGTTTGGGGATGATTAGAATCCTTTTACTAAGCCAGTGGATATTCTTGAAGACTTTGTCATAGAGTTCATCACTGAAATGCGTCAAGGAAACATCAATTGGAAGACAAGGTCAAGTACAAATTGAAGATATCTTTTTTTTTTTAATATTTATTTAGGCTGCTCCGGGTCTTAGTTGAGGCATGTGCGATCCTCGTTGCCACGTGTGGGACCTTTAGTTGTGGCCTGCAGACTCTTAGTTGCAGCATGTGGACTCTTAGTTGCGGCATGCATGCGGGATCTAGATCCCTGACCAGGGATTGAATCCAGGCGCCCTGCATTGGGAGCAGCAGAGTCTTACCCACTGGACCACGAGGGAAGTCCCAGATATCTTCTTCATTTGAAAGGATCCCAGGAAGTTTGCTGAGGTTTAAGTCTTGCTTACTATGAATGAAGAACTGAGGCTTCTTTTATAATTTTAAATTTCTGAAGCTTCATTATTTTCTGGGGCAACCATAAATAGTAACAATGTTTTCTACAGTAAGGTCCTGATACCTAACCATGTAAATAAAAGATAAAGAAACACAAGATTTTCATGTCTTTGATTTTTGAGTGATATTTGAGATTTTAATTGCCTGCCTTTATAATACCATACTCAAATTACTTATTGGGTTTTAATGACCACACAAAAGCTAAAGTATCTTGCAAACCATGTAGCTCCTTCTGACTTTTGACTATCTGAATTAAGTATTACGTGTCTTTGTGCCATTGTAGGCTATACTATAACTGTTTAATATGTGAAATATAAATGTCACCTTGGACCCTATGATAAGTGAAAATGTGTTTCATGTATTCTCATTTCTAGACAACAGTAATCTAACAGATTATTAAGGATAGTGAATTAATTTGTGTTTCTCTTTTGTAAGAATGTTTACCTGTCTCAAAAGATAACTTGTTTTAATATTTTCTTCAGATACCGAGTGATTTTTTTTTTTGAGAAACTAAGTTTCACATGAATGCTTCAGAGTTGGAAGGCTTTTTTTTATTTAAAAGCTTTGGGGCTTATACATACTATTTGTCAAGTTGGAGAAGAACCCATTTTCCCAGATCAGATTAAAGCTTCTAAAATAAATGCTTTCAGTAGTAGCTGGAATGGCATTGCTTAAAAAGCTGACAGCCCAGGAGCTTCCCTGGTGGCGCAGTGGTTGAGAGTCCGCCTGCCGATGCAGGGGACACGGGTTCGTGCCCCGATCCGCGAGTATCCCACGTGCTGCAGAGTGGCTGGGCCCGTGAGCCATGGCTGCTGAACCTGCGCGTCCAGAGCCTGTGCTCCGCAACGGGAGAGGCCACAACAGTGAGAGGCCCGCGTACCACAAAAAAAAAAAAAAAAAAAAGTTGACAGCCCAATAAGCATTTGGTATAGTACTTTATTAATATTTGTTAGTACTTGTTCATCGTGGAAAAGTGTCCTTGACTAAAATCAAATATAGCTATAGAAATCACTTGCTCAACTTACTGCCGTTCAGGATACACAGATTTTGAAATTGCATTTAAAGGGATCAATGAATGCTATTATTTGTGAAACTGAACATTTTGTGTGCTGCTTATAAACATTATCTATCAATCAGTACTTGGGAAAGTTCTACTTTCTTAACCTATTAATACCAGGAATAAAATATGAAAAATTAAACGGAAAACAAATTACCCTGGGGGCACAAATCTTTGAGAAGTGAAATACCTCCCTCCCCCAGAACTAAAATTACTGGGCAATCTTTTTCTTAGCTTCCCCATTTCATGGGGAAGCTGGTTTATGCCATTCCCTTTGTTGTTGTGCAGCCAAGATTAACAAGATGGGAATAGTGGGTCATACCACACTCATGGCTGACTCTGAAGGGCTCAGCAAGCCAGGGAGAAATGACCTCTAATGTCTGTAAAATTCACCTTTCAAGTTCCTCAACTTATTTCAGAGTCATCTCATGACCCTCATGTGTCTCTTTGTAAAGTCCTATTTAGCAATTTCAGGGGACAAAAAAATCTTGCCACTTCCTTCTCCACTAAGCCAATTCTCTGAAAAGGGATAGACTGGCCTCAGTGTTTATAAATCCAGAATTTGACAGGGATAGGGATGGAGAAAGTTATCTTTTCTGGTCACTGTTCTATACTCTTCCTCACTGCATCAAGTGCTGACTGCAGCTCCATCACTCTCTTGCACGTTTACATGTCTCTTCCTATGATAAAAGGGTTGTCTGTGGCACCTCCACTATTCTGTTTGTTGAAAAGTGCAACATCTTTGGCCAGTTTGGTGTGGCTTGAAGGAAGTTCAAAGGGCTGTTCTAAATTACATTCTATGGAAGTGTTTATTTTCTTATAGCTCTATCCAGTTGCTGCATTTGAAGAAAAGCTTTACTTGGTATTTGCCCCATATTTAAAGTCAAAGGGTTTAGAATTTTGAACCTGACCTGTGGAGCAGAGGTTGAAAGCACGTAACTCTTGTTTAATACCCACATTCCCTTACTGCCTGGGTATCTATCTGACCCCTTTCCATAAACATTTTTTCAATCCTTTCAAATCTTCAGTATAAATTTGCTACATCTACCATCATTTGTAAAGTTGGAGAGTCACTGCTTCAGCTATTTGACAGACTTCCCAAAGTGAAGGGTTTGATACCCATTACCTAGAGTATCTCAAAAGCAAGTTGCTCTCCCATCACTTTCCTTTCCCACTGCCCAGCCTTTCCATATACAATGCTGGGAGGAGAGTACTCCTTCTCAGGTGATGGGCACTATATATTTGGTATATTAATGGGTAATCTGAGGCAAAAGCAAGAGGATATAATTTCTTTCCTCAACACCAATTTGGACGCTGTTATGGACTGAATGTCTGTGTCCCCCAAAGTTCATATGTTGAAATCTAATCCCCAATGTGATGTATTTTTCCAAGTAAAAGCTTTGGGAGGTAATTAGGTCAGAAAGGTGGAGCCCTCACGAATGGGATTAATATCCTCATAAAAGGCCAGAGAACTAGCTTATTCTCTTTCTGCCATGTGAGGATATGAAGAAGTCAGCTGCCTGCAACCAAAAGAGCACTCTCTCCAGAACCTGACCGTGCCGACACCCTGATCTCAGACTTCCAGCCTCCAGAACTGAGAAATCAATTTTGGTTGTTGATAAGTGACCCAGTTTATGGTATTTTGTTATAGCAGCCCAAGCTAAGACAGATGCTTACACTCTGAATGAAGGAAATCCTTATATTTCGTTTCAAAATATATTCTCTCTCCTTGACTTCCATCTTTTATCTCCTAACGACTCTGGGTCCATTTTTTTTTTTCATTGTACTCCCCCTCTGGCAAATCTATTCTTGCAGAGCCATGGCAGGACATCTTTAAATCCATGTTTTACATAGAAAACACTAAAAGGAAAATCTCTACAATCACTAGTGACTACGTACTGGGAACCTCTGTTCTCAATCTTCCTCCACGTTGTGTTCTTTGTATTCTCAGGATAACATAAGCTATATTTGAATTGCTGACACACTGAAAATGAAGTTTAAGATATATGCGTATAAAGTATATGTTGTATTGGTACACTAATGGTAATTTAGAATATGGAACTCAAAAGACAACTATTTGTAGTATATATCTTTTTCTTGAACCTTACCCAAATACACATACTATAATACAAAACATTTATAAGACAATCAGGGAAATTTGAACACGGGATATTTGATGAATTTTTTTTTTAGGTGCAATAATGGTATTGTAGTTTTCTTAAGTGCTCTTTTAGGGATACTAAAATACTTTGGGATGAAATGATGTCTGGGATTTGCTTCAACATAACCTGGGGGTAGAGGAGAGTGAAGAAGAGCTACACAGAGGAAACAAGATGGGTCATGAGACAATGAATATGGGCACAGGGAGATTCATTACACTCTACTCTCTTCATTTGTATGTTAAAATTTCCCACAATAAAAAGTAACAAAACACAGGGTGGCAGACATATACTTACTCTGACACCAGTTATTTGAGCGAGATGAGTCCAGGTCTCACCCCCAAACTCCCCAGCCTTCTGGAGAGAAATGGAGGCCGAACATCCCAGGCTACCCCCCCCGAGTACCTCAGCAACAGAGGCTGGCTGTCCCTGGGAGCAGCACTGCCTGTTTCCGTTGTCACATGTGGTAGAGATGAAGGAAGCCTGGGTGAATGGACATGCTTCTCAATATACACAGAGGAGGAGAGGGCTACATGGAGTTTAACATCCACAGGGAGGCAGGAGAGGCTGCTCACCCTGATTCCATGTTCTCTAGGTGTTCTGGGCCTACCTGACAGGGTTCAAGGTATTCAGTGCTATGAAGCTTCCCCAGTTGGGCACGTGGGGCTGTAGAGCACACAGGCTCCTGGCTCACTTTCAGCTCCAAGGCTGAGTAGGGCAGAATTGACTCTGGGGCCTTGCACATTTCCTAGGATTAGCTAGCAGAGACTAGGGTCTCTGTATTGCACCCACTCCTGCTTCCCACTCCGCGACAGCACAGAAAATGGGAACCACGAAGGTATATTCAAACTGGGGTGAGGTAGGAGTGCCATGAACATTTGACTCTTCCCCAGCCTTGGCCTGCTAACAGTAGGAGGAAACAGTGCCTAGATGGTAGAAAATAGGATGGTAACCACCCATGAAAACAAGCCAAAAACTGGGGCACTGAGGATTGCCTGTCCTTTGGAGCCCAAAATATGATGATTTGTGTCACAAGTGTGTGTCTTGGGAACATGGCTGCTTGCATTTTATTTCCTTTTCATTTGTTCAATATCATCCTCCCCCAGTATCATTTCTTATTGAGTACCTGTGTCAAACACGCTTCCTCATTTAACCTTTCCCTGAAGATTACGAGGAAAAAATACCACTTGAGGAAGGTGCTATTAGCCTCATGTTATAGATACAGAAACTGAGGTTGAGAAGTTAAGCAACTTCCCTTAAGTTCATACAGCTTATAAGTGTAAGAGCTGGGATATAAGCCTTATACTTACTTCACAAAGTTGTCTCCAGGTTGGGGAAGGTGATGTTGACCCTGGAAATCCGCCAAAGAACCCCAAAAAGAGAGGGGCTCATAGGAGACAAAATTGAAACTGTGTTCTTGTATCACAACTGGCAGTTCTGGGTGTAGATGGATCAAAGGAGACTGTTCCCATGCTACGCACCATCCTTGGTACACATAGTGCCTCACTAGGCCTCCCTCCCCACCACCACATCCTATCCGTTTCCAGAAATCTCCTGGGCTCCATAAGCAGCTCCCATTATCATCTACAGGCAATGATGCTTGCGTCAGCTATCTGCCATCCCCTGGCCACCCAACTTCCACCACTGAATAACGGGAAACAGTAATGCACACGTGCTCCTCTCTCCCCTTTCTCGTCACCACAACCCAGTTTCTTTTCCCTCTATTCCACCAATAGAGGGAGCTCTGACCAGCTCACCGGGCATCTCAGAATCAGATGCCACTTTCTCTCTGAACTCAGGCCCATTTGACCACTGAGCAATACAAGAAACTATCAACTACCTCCCCCAAATCTCCCTCTTCCTTGGCCCTGTGACACTTCCTCTGGGGGCCTCTGCTCCAGTGATGATCCCTGGGGCTCTGCTGTGGGTTCTTTAACTCTCAGAACTGCCCAGGGCTCCGCCCTCCTCCTGCCCTATACTCTCTCCTCAGGTGATCTGCAGCCTCACCTGATTCCCAGGCCTCTAGCTGCTTACTCTGTCTTGACCAAGTCCTATAGGCCAGTGCCCGTCTGTTCACCTCACACTTCAGGACTTGTATGATATGCTATGCTGCAGGGCGTGGGATCTGGCTTTTCGGGTGGTCAACTAACACAATCTCAACAAGTGAAGGGGAGCGAACACCAAACAGGGCAAACTTGGAGCAACGAAGGACAGCAGACAGAAGAGAGAGGAGGTGAGTTTGCTCTCTCCATCCCTCCATCACCCCAAACGTAGCATTTCTGAATAGTCTATCCAGAGACATCACACTTGGACAAGTGGCCAGTTATTTGTGAAGCAGTGGCCCACTCATTAAAACAAACCTTGTGTTTTCTGCTCTTTTCCTGCCTAGCTTTCCTCACCCTCACTGCTTGGGGATTGTATCTACCAATAAAGCACTAGCACTGCAGCTTTGCCTCAGGTTCAGTTTTCTAAGTAACCTGAATTAAGACAATACACCTCATCCCAATCATGTCTTCAACCACCACTGACACACTCCCAACCCATTCCCCAAAGTTTACCTCCAATCCAGACTTCTCTGCTGAGCTCTATACCCAGTTGGATCCAACTGCCAGTGGACATCTCCACTTGGACATTCTCACAGGCACCTCAAACTCATTTCTAAAATGAAACTCATAGTGCTGCTCCCCAACCGTGTGCCCTTCTCCTGTGTTTTGGGGGAGTCAGAGATGAAAGACACCTTAAAGGAACTCTCAGTCTGGCTAAAGAAGGAGACAGATGGGTAAACTCACAATTACAATGGAAAGAGACACGTACTGGTATAAAGCAATGCCATAGGGGCATGTACTGAAGAAGAGAAGAAAGGCTGCTTTGGGCTAGGCTTGCATGCGTTCTCTCATTTAGCCTTTACCACAGCCCTGGAAGGTATCGTTATTCCTATTTTGCTGTTGAGAAAGCAGACCAGAAATTAGAAACCTCGCCAAGGTCACAAAGCAACTAAATCCAAGCACACCTGAAAAAAAAAGGTTCATATTCTTTGTTGCTCCAGAAGAGGAGCACCTAAGAGGTTACAGGGATTGGAGATTTCCTAAGGTAGCAGTGCCGGAACTGTCTTTAATAAATGAACAGGCTGTCAGCTAAGATGGGGTGGGGTGGGGGCAGAGAGATAGAAAGGAAGGAAGGAGGTAACTGGCATTCTTGGCAGTGGGAAGAGGCCTGAGCAATCACATGGTGGCAAAGAAACTGCAGGGGTTCACTAAGCCTAGACCATAAGGCACAAGAGAGGCTGGACAGGTGGGCAGGATCCAAATCATGGATGGCCTCATGCACCATCCTAGTGAATTTAAATTTTAAATTCTAGACACTTGGAGGAACCATTTCAGGATTTTGTTTAACTTTTAAATTCTACTTGAAAGAACCATTTCAGAATTTAAACAGAGAATGACACAGCCCAGTGTGCATTTTGGAAAGGTCTCTCGGGCATCCATGAGAATTGGGTGAGAGAGGCAACAGAGGTAGGATGACCATTTCAAAGACTGCTGAAATACCCAGAGCAAGAAATTATACACAAAGTTAGCAGTGGAGGGAGTGGAAAAAAGTGAACAGATGTGAGAGACAGTAATGAAGGAAAAACTGAACAAGACTGGGTAACTAAATTAGCTAAGGAGAGTGGAGAAGCCATCAGATACCTGGTTTGTGGCTTGTTACATACAGGACATGGAAAAGATGCTTTCCATTTTAGACATGCTGACTTTGAGATAGATACCAGCAGGCAATTGAATAAATAAGTATGGTATTCGGAAAGCAGTAATGGTGAGAAACCACTACCAAGGCAAACGGACAGAACAAGAAAGCCCTATCCTCTTCTCGTACCCCTGGGAGTTGCCCAGTCTTGGCCCTTGGTATCTTAAACACCAATGGGAAGGGAGGTCAGCAGCTTAGGTAGAAAGGACAGGAACACAATCCAATCCCAGGGAAAGAACAGTGTGGTCTGCAATTTCCTCAGCACTAGAGGAGGCCAATTTGGAGAGGTGAGATAAAGACTCTCTGATATCAAGACACAGCCACCCTCCTCAACCAATTCTGGAAGAATTAAGCCCTAATACCCTAAGGTATCCCTTAGGTATATGCATCTAGAATGGTATCAGCTATGTGTAATCCTTGAGAGTACTGAGGAAAGTCACACAAATCATTTTCTCTTGGAACCCCAGTTGAAAAAGGCTAAGGTGCAGAGCAGGTATCAAAACACCATAATCCACTGGCCTTCCCAAAGGGTACATCAATTGGGAATCCGCCCAGCACTAACGTGTGCCCTGGGCTCCCAACCTGGAACCTCCTTGTCCTGTTTGCTCCTTTCCCACAAGCAGAGGACCTGACCTAGCTGGAGCTGCTCCTAAGCACTAGGGGTCTCTCCCTCCAATTGGATCAGAGACCTCTGGCAGCCTGCGTAGGATTTCCCCAAGGAGGGAATAAAAGAGAGTATCAAGGGAATTCCCTGGCAGTCCAGTGGTTAGGACGCCACACTTCCACTGCAGGGGGACGCGGGTAAACGACGCAGACAAAAAAAAAAGAGAGAGACAGAGAGAGAGACAGAGAGAGAGAGAGAGAGAATCAAGGAGTCAGCCAACTGAACTAAACTGGGGTTACGTTCTAAAATGCCGGGGCACTGTTCTTTGGCCTAACGGGCCCCAAATCTAGAAGTGATTTCAGTAGGTCTGGGCCAAGGCCCAGAAATGTGCAAATTTTTTTTCAAAGGAGCTCCCCAGGTGATACTAATTTGTAGTGGGACTTGGGAGCAGCTTTTGCAACTTCTATCCTTTCTTACCGGTCTGTTGCTTTGGTCCTCCCTTGCTTAGTAAATGTTCCCTCTGAGAGACCCCAGATCTTATGGGGAGACTGTGCCAGTGCATCAGAAAGTTGTCTGGGGCGATGATCATACCATTAGCCCAGCTCCAAACACTGGTTTGAAGAGCAGTGAAAGATCCAGAAAGCAGAGGCAGGCCTGCTGGCAGAGACGACATACTCCTGGCCTCCTAACTCCATAAACGAACTCAGGAGCTAAGCCCGTGGTCTAGCCCTTTTCCCCTTGCTCCGAGAAACTTACTGCACACAAATTTGAGGAACACGGCATTCTACTGGTCACTAGAGGGAGACCTTCATATGTGACCCAGCCAAAGCCTCCTCAGCATCCCTTCTCCTCCACTCCTGCTCTGAGCCAAACGGCCCAAGTCCCACTCCCAACACCACACAGAGAACACTGAAGCAGAAGTGACTTTAATCAAGGGGTGAAGTCCTCAATCAGGGAGACCTCACTTGACCTTTGGTGGTGGGGTCTCAGCCTACCTACCCACCACGGCCCCTGAGTCTCCTCAGGAAGGAGGGAGCAATTGAACAGCAAGTTCCAGCAGAGGTCGGGGAACGGAACTAGGGGAACCAGGTCAAGGGGCAGGGGCAGGGCACTGACAGGTGGGAGTGAAGCTGAAAGGGGCAGGAACAGCTTCACACAGGCGGTTCTACCTGGGGGCTACCCAGTGGCTATGCATCAGGCAGAGCGGCACCAGGAGGGCTGAGCGTAGAAGAGGACAGCGAGGGAAGGAGCATTTAGGAGATGAGGCGACCATGAAGCTGGTGCAGCTGCTCCTGGGTGAGCACCAGCCGGTGTCGCTGTCCAAGGCCAGCAGCACACGAGAAGGTCACTTTGCCCATGTATACAGTGTCGTCCTGCTGCTCTTCCTTGGCCTGGGAGTTGGGAAGGGGAAGAGGCCTCCAGGTCAGGGGCTCACTTGAGCTGTGTGCCACTGACAGGGTCCCTGAGCACTGAGACCCTGGGTGACTGAGGCTTTGAGGCTGCTAGACTATAATGACCACATTTTCCAAATCAGAATTGAGGTGCACAGCCTGACAAGGGAGTTTTGAGCCCCTTCTGATGTCAAAAGTCATAGAAGATGTTTAACTGCTAAAATATTGGAATTTCAGGAAGCAATGCAAGCACTCTTAAGATACTTGCAAGTAAGACTTGGCCAGATTTCTCAGGATGTTCAGTTGTTGGACCTGAGACCCTAGAAGCCTCTTCAAATTCTGGAGGAGAGGGGAAGGACCCACCTGAGCCCTCCATACTGCCCCTCCCCCTCCCCCACTCCCTCTTACCCTGAGGAAAGCTGATGAAGGGAAGGTAGCAAAGTCAGTGGGGACCGTGGCTCCAGGGCGCTGAGATACAGTCTCCTTAAGGACCTCATCCTGGCAGAGGGGAAAAGGATTCATTTAGGGGACCCCCACAGGCTAGGCCAGTACCTCCCTGGTTTCACAGGAAGGAACACTAATACCAAAGAAGCAGGGACCAATCCTCTTTATCATAATACTTTTGCTCTCAACTCCAATCCCATCCCTACCCAACATCCTTACTTTACAGATACTTACCCTTTTAAGGCTCAACTCAGATTCTATAGCTTCTGGGAAGCCATTTCCAACCATTCTACTCTGCAGTGATATCAGCTCTGACAGAAGTTGTGCCTGAAACCACACACTCTAAAGATGATCCTAGCTCAACCCACTTTGTTGATAAGAATCTGTTTTCTGTTGATGAGAATCTGTTTGGGAGTGAGGGCAGGTTCCCAAGGCAGGAATCCTGCCTCCCCTTCCATCTCCTCCCCAGTGTGTCATCTAGCACAGGGATGGGCCCCCAGGAACCCTGGGAGTTCTTGTGGAAATGAACATGCTAGGGGCTCCACCACGGAATGTTCTGAAGTGGGCACTGTCGGGTGAGAAAGGGCAGGGTCTAAACTAACCTTGAGCTTCTCGATGGTGTCGCTTAGGGACTTGAGCTGAGCCACTTGCTCCAGGAGCTGGGCCGATGGGCTCTTGGCAGCTGTGGGGATAGAAGGCTAGTGAGGCCCACCAAGGCCCAGGCAGGCAGCTGTACTGGATTAAGGGTCATTAGTGCAGATACTGGACCCGCTCATGGAGTAGACATGTAAGAGGGTAGGTGAATCAAGCAAATTAAACACTGAGACCAAAGGGCAGTGCTAGGAAGAGCCTCTCTGGCGTGGGAACTGCCTGGGGCAAGGGGAAGGGGTGTGTTTTCCATCTCAGGATTTGGCTGGTCCATACCAGGGCTGGTGCGGGTGATGTCCACGACATGGGTGTGTGCGCTCAACTGATTCAATGTCTCCAGCAGCTGGTTAGTCTTACGATACAGCACTCCAGCAGCTAGATCACTGCCAGGGCCCTCACGGGGTAGGAGAGAGAGCTTTGCCACGTGCAAAGGGGGCAGGGCTGCTAAGGATGCCTTCATCTGCGCTCCCTGTGGGGGAAGGGGGAAGAAGGGTAGCGGTAATAAGTGATAGAAGGCCCTGCCATCTATCATCAACGAGGCAGTTACACTCCACCTCTACCCATCCTCCCTGTGACCTCCTCACCTTGAGGATGCTGTTCTCATGCTGGAGCTGGGAGATGTGCAGCCTCATGGCAGAGATCTGCTGAAGCAGCAGTGGTGAGTCCTTCACCAGCCCTGGGCCTGGCACAGATCCCGGAGCCTGCCCAGAGGCACCTCCTATGGGTACCATAACAAATGTCATGAGCCCCAGGTGCAGAAGGCTGAAGATGGGCACCATCCCTACTCATCCCCTTTCCTTATCCCCTCCTACCTCCAGTCTTGATTGCTCCCAAGGGGGTAGTCTCACCCTGCTCCCCCAGCCCCAATTCCCACCAGCCCTGTTAACCCCCCACCAGGATGGGTCTCTACCTCGCTGCTGTTCTTCTGTGCTCAGGATAGCCCATTGGGGAGCAGGAAAAGAGGAGAGAGGAATTAGATGATTTGGGAGTGAGGGGGACATACCAGAGGAATCCTGGGCACGCAGGAAGACTTTTTTCCTAAACACCATACCTTCTCTAACAAGACCCTGCCTCTACTTTTGGGGAAAGAGCAAATATGTGTGAAAGACAGAAAAGGGGAGCCAGGCCACAATACAGGGTGCAACACGTGAGGAAGAGTGGCAGCGGGAGTGTGCGCAGGAGGAGAAGCACTTGAGGCCATTCTTGCCTCCCTGCCTCAGACTCCAGCTCCCAGAAGGGCAGCCGGAACGCTCCTGACACCCTGATATGTCTGCACCCTCAGTGCTCCCTAGCAGCAAAACTGAAGTGGAGGATGTGGACACATTCCCATGTTCCTCAGGTTCCCCAGTGCTCTGAGACAAAAGTCACCCTTTTTTGGGTGTGAAGTTTCATACACTAAGAACCGATATTTGTTTAAAGAGCCTATATGCTAAAGCAACTCAATGCGGTAATTCTGGAGACTCCCCTCCCAAGGAACATGGAGCCGTCTGCACCACAAGAGTCTAAAGTCAAGAAGACGCTTGGTCACTTTCAGGGTCAAGCGGCACCAGTGACGGGGGCTTTGATGAGGACAAGACCCTAGGTGAGGCCAGCTGACAAGGCAAGCACAGCAGGGGAGATCTAGAGATCCTGAGGGTTTAATTCCATTACAAGGAGTTTGCCTTCTGGAGGTGAGAAGGGTAAGCAAGAAACTGAAGAGAGAACAAAAACCGAACTACACGGTAGATGAGAACTAACATGGCGGTGGCCGCCTCCTTGGTCAGGAAACTAAGGAGACTAGGCCTGGAAGCCAGAAAAACTCCAGGTAAGGAGCCCTGACCACACTAAGAGACCAGGCAAAGGTCAGAACACAAGCCCCAAGTGAAGCTGGGAGAATTCAGCAATGGAAGAGACAACTACTCTATAGGGTGAAGCCACGTGAACTCAGTGGGGAAGAGAAAATGCAGTGCCCAAGCAGAGGAGGGATCAAGAGCAAGGACCATGCACTGCTGTGGATACCACAGCACTCAGCCCAGCCTGCTGCAGGCTGGTGACCCTCTGGAATACAGGGCTGGGACAGGAAAGCCAGACGGTAGACCCAGAAGGGACATCTACTGGAGTCCGACTGTCACTGTAATTCTGAGCTTCACCAACAACTTGGTAAGGCCCCACTGCCCCACCTTGGTCAGAACTCTGCAAATATCTTCAAGAAGTAAAAACTTGGTGAAAGTTGCCAGAGGGCTTCCCTGGTGGCGCAGTGGTTAAGAATCCACCTGCCAATGCAGGGGACACAGGTTTGAGCCCTGGTCCAGGAGGATCCCACATGCCACGGAACAACTAAGCCCACGCGCCACAACTACTGAGCCTGTGCTCTAGAGCCCACGAGCCACAACTACTGAAGCCCGCACGCCTAGAGCCCATGCTCCACAAGAGAAGCCACCGCAATGAGAAGCCCACGTGCAGCAAGGAAGACCCAGTGCAGCCAAAAATAAATTCATTAAAAAAAAAAAAAAGTTGCCACAGAGTGAAACTGGGCAAGCATATTCCTGGTTGAATATCCAGGGGTAAAAGAGGGGGGCAGAAGTCAAACTGAAGCCAAGGGCAGGAGGGGGGCCATCCAATCTCCTCTGGGCTAGTGCTGCCTGTTCCACTGCACTCACCACCAGCAATGCCAGACACCAGGGTAGCAATACCCGAGGGAGGGGGACCCCGGAGCCCCTCGATTGTGCGCTTGGACTGGCTGTTCAATCGCTGCTTTAACTCTGCTTTCTCTGCCTCCAGCTGGTCGATGTCAGCCTGAAGTGCATCCATCGTCTCCTCGAACTCTCTGTGAAAGAATCTGGGCTTGGACAGTGTCCCTTCCCCATGGCCCCACCCCCCCTTTTCAGTCCTGACTGAGTCCTTGGAGTAGCCCTACTGGTGAGGAGCCAGAGGCAGAAGAGGCTCAGACTGGGATGAGATGATGGGGATGTCAGCTGGGAAGGAAGATGGCGTCTGTCCCCCTGGGGAGTCTCACTACAAGAGGCCCTGGGCTAGGCAGCAGGGAGCTGCTGGAAGGAGGGAGGGGTGGAGTGAGCAGGGGCCTGGGAAGGTGCCTGACTTCTCCTTCTTCCGCAGCAGCGCCTGGGTCTCCTCCAGCCGAGTCTGGACTTTCTCGATGCGCTCATCTGCATCCTTGGCTGCACTGTCCAGCTTCTTCTCCAGGAGGCTCAGCCGCACATTGGCCTCACTGAGCTCTTCCCCCTGGACGAGGGCAGAGAGCGTCTAGTTCCCTTACACCCTCCCATGGCCCCCCAGAGACCTGGAATAGACCACGAGATAGAAAGCTTCCTGAGGGCCCACGAGAACTCCCACTGATCACAGGTGCCACTTCTCCCCACTCAACCCCCAGCCCCCCTGAGTTATGATCACCAACACTCACTGCTTCCCTGTGCCCCATGCTATTTCCTGGCCCCCCAGATCCAGAGCCTTCCCTATCCTCACCTTGATCTTGAGTGACTTCTTCAACTCCTTAATAACTGTCTCTCGATCTTCAAGCTTCAAGCCCAGGCCTTCAGCATCTGTGATCTCTGCACGAAGGGCTGCAGCCCGCAGCTCAACTGGGGGAGGCTAAGGGTAGGGACAGGAGACAGAGGGCAGGGATAGGGAGAGGAGGTCATCAAGGCACTCCTTTCAGAGATCCAGTCAAAGGGAAAATCTTCTCCTTGCCTCCTAAGCAGGATGGTGCTCCCCAGATTCCTTCCTGCTGCCACCCAGACCTCCCTCCCACAATTACCAGCAGCTCTCCAAGTCCTGCTCCTCCAGGCCCCTGGAGCCCCTCCAAGGAGCGACCCCACCCACCTTGCTAGGGGGCCGCTCTGCATCGTACTCTCCCTCCTGCATGGCGGTGGCCAACTTGTTCATGGTACTGATCAAGATGCTGCATGACTGGCGCAGACACTCATAGGGGCTGCCGGAGGGGGCTCCGTAGATCTGCAGGTGTCAAGGGCAGTAGTGAAAACCCCACACTGGCCACCTGACTGCCCCATTACCACCTTCTGCCCAGCCTTCCCAGCCCACCTGCTCGCCTGCTTTGAAAGCCAGCTCCTCCAGGGCAGCCACAGGCAGGCCTTCATTCTCTGCCAGCGGGGCAATGAGCTGGGCGGCAGCAGCAGCCACCTCCTGCAGCACAGCCACCACCCACGTCAGGTGTTTCCTGCAGTCTAGGAGTGTGTCGGATACCTGTGCAACAGGCCAGAGTCAGGAGCCCACTCTGGGCCCCGCACCACAGCTCCCAGCTACCTCAAAACCATTCTTGTCCCCTGACCATATCCAGATCTTGACACGCTGGGCCCCTCCTGGTTCTACTTGGCTTCCTTCCCATCCCCCTTCACAGCCCAAACCTGTGATCCAAAGGCCAGTGCAGCTGGGATCCCAGGAGCATCTGTCCCTGGCATTCGCCTCCGGATCTTCTTGCAGAACTGGCGGATATCGCTGCACGAAGTTTCCAGGTCCCGGAGCAGGAGTGCAATATCTGAAGCCTCCTGCCCACCCTACTCAGGGAATAGGAAACAGATGGAGAGCCAAGTCAAGCATTAGGGCTGGGGCGAGGAGGTGGGGACTAAAAGGAAGAGGAGCTCAAACAGATCTAGTTGTGCTCTCACCTGCAAGAAGGCCCGCAGCCGTCCCACCTCCACACTCATGCAGTCCAGGGCACTCTGGGTGAACTGTGAGGACAGAAGCAGGTCGTTGTCAGCCCCCAACAGGAGCCCTTCTGTCCCATCACCATCTCTAAGAAGTCTCCGCCCTCGGCTGGCCCCCATCCATAAGTGGGTCCTCTGGCTTCCCTGATCTGGCCTTAGTGACCCTGTTCCAGTCTTATGCGACACCCCTTGAGGGTGTGAACTGATGTCTCCCATTTCTGATCTCTATAAGGGGCTCAACCACTGGCCCAGACACCTCACCTTAATGTGGTCAGCCAGCTGTATGGTACTGTCCTCTGGTTGTTCAGAGAGGTGGATGCTGTACAGATGCTGAGAAGGGATGGCAAAGAAACAGACAGTCTTTAGGCCTTGGAAGAATGGAGAATTCTTCCCGAACTGCAATTTGACCCTGTCATCACAGGACTCCAGAGGTATGAGAGCATCCAAAACCCTCAAGGAGCTGCATCCTAAGGTGAGTCCATCTACGAGCCTCAAGCCATCAGCCTGGGACATACAACCTTGGCTACACTGGCAACAGCCTCCAGCAGAAGAAACCCTCCCTCCCTCCTGTGCCAAGGCTGAATTCTCGCCCCAGACCTGGTAGTACTTGATGGCTTTGGTGAGAGGCTCTACGTTGACAGTCTCGTCCAGCTGGTCCTTGTGCAGCAGCTCAATGAGAAAATCCAAGGAGCGTTCGTGGGCACTCATCTCAGGGTAGAGGCTGCCCACCTTCTTATACATGTCCACACTGCACTGAGAGAGGGCACTAGAGACCAGAGAAGGGCCCTGTGAGGCCAGCGTCTACCAGGCAATCTCAGTTCCAGCCAATCTCGGACCCGTGGCCCTGGAGTAGAGGTCAGGGGTTACTTACTGCTCATAACGGTGGAGTGTGGCCTGCAGCAAACTCAGCGAATACACCAGCCCAGCAGCAAAGCTGAGCTGCTCCCCCACAGCTCCTCGAAGTCCTGGACGCTCTGAACAGTTCTCACTTAGTTCAAATTTCTCCTGGGCCTGCTTCCGGATTAGCTCTGCCTGTGGGAAGAAGCACCAGAGACCTGGGGCTCAGAGCAGGGGATGGAGAACACAGACTCAGGAATAGAGAGAGCTGAGCAACTATGTAGGGGGCATGGATACATGGGGGAGAAAGCAGAAACAGCTCTTAGATGGGCAGGGACTATCACATGGGGAAAGGGTAATGATGCGATTACTGGTGGTTATGAAGATTTGGGATGTGGGGATGAAAGGGTGGCAGGACCAGTGGGACCAAGCTCTTTCCCGCCTTAAAGCTGCCGCTCCTGCTACCTTTCTACCTAGAATGCTATCCTGACAACGACCTCCCCACTAACTCCTAGTCATCTTCTAAGTCTGGCCTCAAATGTCATTCCTTCAGTGACAACCCTCTATCTAAATCGGCTCTCCGACCGTGCTCTCTCAAAAACGCTACCTCCACTTCACAACATGCCATCTCCCCTTCACAACATGCCATCTGTAATATATATCCATCTGTGACTTTGTTGACTGTGCTCCTCCACTACATCATAAACTCTGTGAGCAGGGAGAATGACTGTTATCTTTACTTGGCATCCTCAATGCCTGGTTCACAGCAAGTTCAACAGAGTCCTGTTGGGCACGTGATTGATAGACCATACCTTGCAAATGAGACGAGGCATGAGCAGCAGCACCAGGACGCAGTCATGGTCCCCACCTGGCCGAAGGAAGCTGTCAGGCATGAAGGCTGTCAGCAGGGACATGTGCCGGTTGGCCTGTGCCACCTCCATCTGCCTCAACTCCATCTCAATTGCCTGTGAGGTGGACAGGGAGGTGGGCTCTCAGCCAGGCTGCAGAGCGCCTCATAACCACCATGCCTTGCTCCACCACGTTCCCCGCTTCTAGGCCCAGGCCAGGAGTCTTCCAAACCACCACACAAAGCACGCCCCCATCCAGGAAGTGAAGCCCAGAACCCCACACCAGATCAGCCCACCGCCACACCCAGGCTGGGGTCCCCAACACTCAGCCCTCTGCGACCCACCCACTTTCCTGACCTTGGCATGGGCCTTAGTCTCAGCAAACTTGATTTTGAAGTCAAAAGTCTCTGGGGGTGGCTGCTGCTGCCTCTCCACAGATGCTTCCTGCTGGTTTGTCAGTTCCCGGTTCACATCCTGGGAACAGGGACAATGAGGCACAGCTGGGTCCTCAGGGAGCCCTGAGGAGATGGTGGGCAGAGAATAGCGGGTAGGCAGGCACCTGCAGGTGGGCGGTCAGCTGGCGATACTTCTTGATGGTTTGCTGATAGTCTGCAACTGTCTCCTGGGCCGCCTCCACACGCTTCTGGGCCTCTCGCACCCGTGCACCCGCCATATCCAGCTGCTCCCGCAGCTCCAGTTCTGTCTCACGTGCGTTCTCCTGCAGCTCATCGTTCATTTCATTCATTGCTTCCTGGGAGGCCACAGGGGAGTTGAGGCAAAGGAAAGTCAGAGTCAGGGTAGCAGGCCAGGGTGGGTTCACTCACCATGCCTCCTACTCAAAGGTCAGGGGTCACATGTCAGCCCTTCTCTCAGCAAGTCACTTCCAACTACCCTCCATCAGGGTCATGAGTCAGAGTCTGCTCTTCTCTTACCAAGTCCCCCACGGTTTCTCTCAATTCCCGCACTTTCTCTTCCAGATTCAGGTTCCGGTCTGTCAGCATCTCCACCATCTCCTCAGCACCCAGGGCAGCATCCACCTGTGTTACAGAGAGGGAACAAGGAGAAGGGCTGAAAGGCACCTAGAAACAGAAGGTGCCTATAACAGAAGCGAGTCAGTGGGGGTGCTCTGGGCAAGGCGCTGGGCTCCCCAGACCTGCTCCTTGAGCTCATCAATGGTGCTCTCTGCCTGGCTCAGCTCCTCCTGCAGACGCTCCCGCTGTTGCCTCACAACTTCCAGCTCTTGGTTCTTCTTTTCCATGAGCTTCTGGAGTTTCACGTGCTCCTGCTTCTCGGAGGAAGAAAGATCCCGCATTCTGTGGGAAAGTGAAGAGAGAGGAGAGCGCGCGTCGGAGTCACCGGGTGGTGGGCGCTCTAACACATTTGGAGACAGGAGAGTGAGCCGCACAACGAGAGGACCCTACCTCACTAGGGCATCCTTTAGGCGGGCGTTCTGCTCCTCAAGCTGCTTGAGCTGATAACTGGACGCAGCGCCATCTGAGCCTGGGGAAAACCATTAATACTTTCAGACAAAGTTCCAACCCCACCATTTGGCCCCCAGCAGCTCCTGGCCCCTTACCCTTCTCTTCAATCTCAGCCTTGAGGATCTCCAAGTCAGTGGTGAGCTCGTCCACACGCTCCTTCAGCGCCTCCACCTCTTGCTGTAGGGACTCAGCCCGCTCTTCGGCCATCTCCTTATCCAGAGTGGCCATCTCGATGGCATCAGCAGTGTCAGCCATCTCCTCCATGTAGCGTTCCTTTGCCTCTAGGGCCTCCTTGGCTTCCTGAAGAGGAGTGGAGGTTGGTTGGGTTACAAGCACAGAGCTGCCTCATGCACCCTTTCTCACAGGACACTCCAGGCTCCAGTTTCAGCTTCCAGTACACTTCCTTGGGCCCCGTGCCTCCCCAAACACCCTCTTCATCCCAAGTCCCACCTTCCGAGCCTCCTTGAGGCGCCGCTGCAGGTCTGCCTGCTGCTCCTGCATTTTGCTTTTCCATTCTTGCACCTGCTCCAGCTGAATCTTGTGTTTCTCCAGCTCTTTTAGCTTTGCCTTGTCTTCTGCACGTTTCAGTCGCAGGGTCTCCAGTTTCTCCTCCAGGTCCCGCACTTGGGCCCTCAGCCCCTCCTCCTCCTGCAAAGGAGAGACCCTTCAGTCTATGCACAGCCTCCCCCGTTTTCCCCATCAAGACTGAGCTGGAGTGGAAAGGACAGGAATGTGTGCAGACATCATTCCAGGCCCAGGGCCAAAGCAAGTGGCATACAAACATCTGAGAAGAGCCTGATACATAAGGGGAAAGTGTGGAAGGGCAGAGAGTATAAGAGCTTAGTCAGTGATGGGGTACCTATATGCTGTGTCCCCCACTCTTCTAATCCAAGTTCCGGGTCTCCCCCAACCCTGGGAAACTTCGAAGACCCTGCCAGGGGTCATAGGCCCTTTTGTGTCTTGGATCTTCTTCACTCCAACCCCAGACCTTACCTTAGACGGGGAAGGAAGCGGTGGGGCTGCTCCAGGAGAGGTGAGGGCTGGCGTGGGGATGATGGGTGCCGCCAGCGGAGTCTGAGCTGGGGTGCTGGGCTCACTGCTGCTCAGCTCACCTGCTGATGCTGAGCCAGAGGGGCCCAGGGAACTACTGGCCCCAGCTACCCCAGTGCTGGCTGGGCGGGTGGGCTATTCAGACAGGGTAGGGGCAGACCAGAAGTGTAGGGGACAGGGGTGGTGAAACAGAGTAAGACAGAATATGAGAATATGGTGAGGGAAGTGACAGAAAAGGAAAAAGGCAGAGAGTATCAAAGCACAAAGAGAACAGAGAAACAGTGATGAGCAGAATGAAAATGACACAGTCAGAGATAGCGACAAAGGACCGGGGCAGGGTGGGGGTGAGAGGATGGCAGGAGAGGAAGGGATGGAAAAAGACATAAGATTACAATGCTCCTCCCTTGGCACTGACCCCACATTCCTCCAAGCTCTGGCAGTAACCCCTTAGAGCAGAATCCCATACTCCCCAGACCATTCCTTCTGTGACCCACTTGTGATCATTCTAGCAATTTCTTAATACTCCCAATCCCATTGTTGCTCTGGGCCTGTGCCCTCCTCCCCCAGAGTGAAAAAGTGCCTCAGTGTCATTCCCAGAGAAAAAGAACAGATTGATCTCTAATTTTCATGTTCCCAGAGAAGGCTGGGCTAAAAGTGGGGGTACTAGGCCCCCCAGCTCTTTAAATCAAGCTGATTCTCCTCCCCTTGATCTACTTCAGGGGACCCTGCAGGTAAAAGAGCCAGGGTGAAAGTTGTAATCCTTGGCTCCCCTCTGAAACAAGGTCAGTACAGCCAACCCATCTGTCTCCTCCCTCCCTCCAAGACAGAGGGGCTCTAATCAGATAACACGACCCAGGCCCCTGTGGAGCTGAGGCCCTGGAGCAGACAGGCCTGCCCAGTGCTCCTCCCTGCAGGGCTGAGCCCTGAAGCTCTCCCGATGGGCTGACACTCAGAGGCCACATGCCCAAAGCCTTTCACAGATACACCCACCTCCTTATCTCCTGACATTTACACTGCCAAGTTTTTTCACCTTTCTTCCAATCCCCGCCCTCCCCCCCAACACACACACACACACACACAGCTGGTCTAAATGCCCTTCACACACACACACACACACACACACACACACACACACACACACACACACACACACACACACACACACACACACACACACACACACACACACACCCCCCCCCCCCCCCCCCCCCGGTCTAAATGCCCTTCTTCAAGAAAGCCTACCTTGATTAACTACAACCACTCTCGTTTCTCTTCTGCGCTCAAGCCACCCCGGAGGGGCCTGTCATTAGCCTCAGTCCCCTCACTCCCCTTAAGAGAACCCAGGGTACACTGTGACCAACTTATACTTGCTCATACACATGCCCACACACATGCACACGCCTAAAATGAGTGTGTGTCCACTCAGCAGTAGCTTGTACAGAGGCCTGTTTTTCCTCACCTTGGGCCGCCGGGTTGTAGTCTGGACAGGCAACAGGAGCCAGAGGAGTAGTAGTCAGGAAAGAAAGGATAATGGCAGAAAGACAGCAAAAGGGACAGCAATGAGAGCAGAAGCAACAGAAATGAGGCTACGCTTAGCGGTCCCACCACTCCTCCCCCATCCCCAGCCCATCCCCTTCATCCAGTGAATCACCTCGTTCCCATTCCAGGAACTCAGAACTCCTATTTCCCGTTAGTTCCTTCTCCCACTTTTGTCCTGCCCTTGCAGACCTCACCCCTTCAGACACCCTGGAAATCCTGGAAGTCCCTGTCTCCTAGGCTGAACCACAGGAGACCAAACACAGCAGCTGGTAGAGAAGACCAGTCCTTCTGCAACAACGTCTCCCACTCTATCCCAGAGCCCCGCCCACCCACCACTCCCAAGGACTTTCCCAGGTCAGCCCCTTCCTTCAAGTGCTAGACTCCACAGAGGACTCCCTAGAAATACCATGTGACAAGAATGATGATATGAGCCCGAAGTGAGCGATATGAACCCAGCAGAGGGAGATCAGGTCCCCAAGGCAGAACAGCCCTACTGTATACCCCACCCCCACCCCCTTCTCCAGGACCAGTTCCAGCAGCAATTCCCTTCCCCAGGGCAGAGGGCTCAGGTGTCAGGACCATGAATACTGCATGAGCCTGAAGCCCAGAGCTCAGCAAAGTAACCCCACCCAGCTGCAAGAAAAGAGGGGGAGGGTGGGCAGCAACATAGGGAAACTACTGCCCTAAACCAAATCCAGAAACCCCTCAGGTTACTGCAAAGTGATACAGATGATTAACTCCAACTCCCAAATAATGTTCCTGATACCCAGTGTCTCATACTTCTGGCAAAGGCAAGATTTGGCTTGGGCCCTGCTTCTAGGTCTCCCAAGGAGACCAACGCCCACCTCTACTACCCTGGGCTAAGCCTCCATAGCTGTGTATCAAAAACTATTCTAGGGAAAGACCCCTGACACAAACCCCAGTGGGGCGGGGATGCTGGTATTCAACCAAGAGTCATTCTAGCAAAGGTTGGGTGAGGTAGGCCTGCTAGAGGCACAAAGACATCTGGACCTGCTTCCCAAGATTCTCTCATAGGAAATGCATCCGGAGCCAGTTTGCAGCAAAAGCTGCCTGAAGCCCAAGCCTGAGAGGCCACTGGGTACAAGGCCCAGAACACAGATTCAAAGCCAAAAGCAGGCAGGCCAGGGAGCAAATGCCCAGGGTGTGGGGCATGGCAGTGACACACACCTCTCCCTGCCCCCCACCTTCATCACCATCCTCTTCCCCCAACCAGGTAGACAGAGGAAGTCAATCAGCCCCCACCCCCACCCCAGCAGCCTGCTGCCACCATCACGCTGGCAACCCAGCAGCAGGACCAGAGCAAGCAAGAGTACCTTTCGGGCTGTCGGTGCCTGTCTCATCATTGCAGAAAACCAAAGAAAGCCAGGATAGGAGAGAAGGAAGGACAGAGGAAGATGGACAAACACAGAGGAAGGACAGACGGAGGGAGGGAGGGGGGGGAAGAGACCGAACAGAGGGAAAGGCGGCGGAGACAGGAGATTAGTGCATCAAATCCCAACAATGCAGCCTCAGCTTCCCAGACCAGCAGCTTCCCAGCTGGCAAATGGCTGCAGCTCAGATGCAGAAGCCCCCACGGTGCGCAGTGGGGACAGCCAGGCTCCGGCAGGCACCGGAGAGGTAGCCGGCCTAGTTCGCCAGCTGAGGCTGATGGCAGCCTCAGTGGCCGCAGCAGCAGCTCCACCTGACGTCATGCACCCACCCTCCTCTGCTCCACTAGGGGTGGAGACACTGCTCCTCAGTCGCCTAGCAACCACCAGGCTCTGATGGCTCCTCCTCCTCCTCATGATTGGACAAAGTCCTCTACTGAACCCGCCCTGCTTCCTCCTCCAAAGAACAGGTTCTGGCTCCTCCCTCTCCTTCCCTCTCCCCCAGCCCCAAGAATTTGCTCCAAGAAATTGGGCTAAGGGCCATCTCATTTCTGGGATGACCTCTCTGGGACCGGGGTATCACTGCACAGGGACACAGGGCCTCACTGCTTCATCAGGCCTCTCTCATACTCACACTCCCCTCTGTCCACAACCCCATCAACTCTACTTCTGTCTCATACACATGGACAATAATACCCTTATGGTGGCTCATCAGGCACATGTACCCACAGCACTCCTGCTGCATCAGCTCAGCAGGGCACACTAAGAAACCTGGGGAACATTCCATCTGGGCTGCAGCAGCTCTAATGACAGTGTTTGGCTCCTCTCTCAACTCTACCCTTGTTGTAGTCAGGTTAAAACCTGTCTCTAAAGGGCTTCCAGAAAGGACTGGGCACCTTGCAGAGACATCTGGGTTCTCTCTTCCACCCTCCTCCTCAAAGTTCCTTCTTTTGTTCTGGTGCTACCTCCCTGTTCCCTGGGTTAAGTGATGTGCTGTGACAGAAGCACTGAAGAGGAAGACCCAGGGGAGGACTTGACTATTTGACTGACATTCTGCATCACGAGCCAAGAAGGTGCTATATCCCAGCACAGGCAGCCTAGGCTAGGCTTTGCCACATTTCTCTAGGCAGCCGCCAAAACCCCAAGACTTGGGCACAGCTCAGGTCCCTTCTCAGGATCAAGTCAGACTGCGGCCAGAACTCCTCCATAGATATCAGACTGCAGGTCCATCCTCTTCTCTATTCAGGGGTCTGGTGTGAGATGGGAACCCCAACCTGGAGCCAATAATCAAGGGAAGAAGCCCAGTGTCTGGAATGGGTCCAGTATCCTTTTGAGAATTATTTTCCTTTTTATATCCCCATTCCCTCCCAAGCCAGGACCCCAAAGCAAGTACCATCATGTTGTCTCTTCCAAGGCAAAACTCCAAAGTGAGGACCCACCACCAACCAGAAGTCAAAAAAAAAGATGTTTTACTCTCCCCTCCACTGCCCCAATCTAGTAGCCCTCCGTGCAAGGTCAGAAGGGCCTGAAACAGGCTGGTGACAAGGAAATCACAGAATCATACATACAGCACAGCACATACAGGTCTGACAGGCACATGCAGGTCGGAGACAGCTTGGGCATAGCCCCAAGGCATTGGGCTGGTGTGAGGAAGTGGTCATGGCAGCAACTTAAGACTAGAGGAGTTTCAGGGGTGTGGGAGTTGTGGGAGGTGGGCCTCAGGCACACCACCAGAGGAAGGAAGAGGCAGTGAAAGACTGACAGAGCACAGTGAGGGTGGGCATTCATGGCAGCACCCACCCAGAGACAAGAACAACACAGGCTTTTCAACTCAGGACTGTTCTTCCTGTGCTCTGTTCCCTGACCTCCCACCTTCTTACCTAACCACCTCACTTGGTACTTTCCTCACCTCCAGACCCCCAGTCTCTCCTCCCACTGCCCCCAAGCTGAGGCTAAGTGAGAATCCACTGTAACCCAGTAAATGCTCTATTCCATGCTGCTACTGTTTACAGTCAAATGCTTGGAGTCTCTGACTAGATGTCCTTAGGCGATGGGCAGGAATGTGGGAAGGGGTGAGGATCATCCCTAATGAGTACTACCTGAGCCTGATGTCCTTGCACCCCTCAAAGGAACTCTGAAAGCCAAGGCTGCCATTTCCTCTGGCCATCCCAGCCCCAAGGTCACACACACATGCATGCAGCCCAAGGACATGCAGGACAGCTGGGGAGGGGGCTCATGGCCCTCACCCACCCAGGCACAAATAGTAAACACACCACCTTCTTAGGCTTCAGGCCCCGCTGCATGAGGAGTAGGAAAGGGCAGAGTTAGAGAATAGGCTTAAACATCACACTGTGCTAGCTGGCCAGATATCTTGGGTGTAGGTATTAAGACCAACTCAGGCATAGCCAGGTATGGGGGGAGCCAGGTCACTGTCAAATCCAGGGTAAGTGAGGTGAGGGCTCCCTTAAGGATCAGCTTCCAGGAGGTCCACACCCTGACCCAGAGGAGCTGGAGAGTCTGGAGCCCCACCTCACACATCCTGCACAGAGCAGCGGAGGGAGGCTCCAGCAGGCCCTCTGCATACAGCCTGAAACAGGTGGCAGAGGGTCCACCTCCTCTCCATTCACTTGTGAAAAAGAAAGCACCTTCTTTCTCCAGTTCTTACCTTACCCCTACCCTACACCCATCAGATGCTGGCAGCCTTGGATACCAAAAGGTAGGAAGTTGGCAACAACACTACTGGGGTCAGACCTGTCCTCCCTTTCACCCCCAGCCTCTGTTCCAATTGATCCAGAACTTCTGGGCCTTAATAGCTTTTTCCCTGATACCACCCTTACACCTAAAGCAGCAACTCATACCCAGAAAGCTTCCTTCTCAGAGAGGATGGAGACTGGAAGGCTAACTCAATTTACTCATCTATTGCTTCTACCTGCCTGGTATTGAGTCTCCCTCCTCTCTTTCTCCTTTCCCTCTACTACTCCCACCCCCACCCGTAACCACTTACCAGTTTGCTGGTCTTTGCATTTGAGTCAGTTCCCTCTGTAGAATGCAAACAGAAACAAAGTGTGTGTTTGTGTAGAGGGGTAGAGGCAGAGAACGTCATGGCAGGTTAGGCAAGATATAACAAGGGAATATGGTGGTGATGGAAACTCTCAGGATCCACTGTGGCCCCGTGTTCTGGGGAGAAGTCCTGGGGACTCCTGGATGTGAGGAGGCAACTTAAGTGGGTGGCTGTTACCTCTTCTGAGGACCTTTGAGGCAGAAGAATCAGGTGTCTCTGGGGAAGTAGTATCTGCTCCATCTTCAAATACCTGGATCTGAGGACACAGAATAGACTCTATATAGCTAGATCAAGGCTGGATGTAATATGGGCCCTTCCCCAGGCCTTAAGCAAACCTGGGGTACAGGGCAGCTTCCTTAAGGATAGCTCTTAATCTTCCCTCCCCCATTACCTCCCACTCTACCAACCAGAGACTTATGCTCATGCCCAGGAAAAGGGAGCACCAACACACCAGCCGCACATGCAACAGAGCATGTACACGTACACACACACACACACACACACACACACACACACACACACACACACACACACACACAGGAGGTGAGTACCTGGGATTGGCGCACAAAGATGCCATGGCCTTCGTCACAAGTGAAGTACTTCCTGCCTTGGACAGTTCCATCATTCTTGCCTTTTGCTTCATCCAGGATCACACCTACCCATTTGCCAGTGGCAAATAGTGTGGCTCCAACATAGGCCACAGTGCCACGGTAGCCTTTTCCAATCACCTCCACGCGGGAGCCCACTCGCAGAGGCCGGGCACTTGCCTCCGCACTCATTCTGCTGCCACTGGGAGTCTGAAAGACACATGCAAACATACACAGTTAAAAGCCTCAGGTCAACGGTGTCATCCTAATATATAAGAAAGGCCCCAATCAGGATCCTGGCCTGAAAAGGGATCAAAAGTCACTTCCCTGAACCCCATTCTCAAGGTAAAGTGTCCCCACCACCACCACCAAATTCCCTTTTGAAAATATGTCAGTGCTGTGTTCTAGAACTTCTCAAAACGCCTCTGGAATCTGCCAGAATTTGTAAGAGATTATATTTAAATTTAATAAATCAGAATTCATTGCTAGATCTGTGAATGTCACCCCACACGGCTGCTTTCTCAAGGAGCACTGCCCCCTAGGAGGGGAATGAAGCTCAAACAAATAACTCAGTTTAGACCAGGCTCCCCACAACCCAGGGCCTGACTCAAAAGCCTGAGCTGGGAAGGCAGGTGAGTCAGTGAGCGACCCCACTAACCCTGTTCCCTCCCTACTGCTGCCTGTCCTCCCTGAGGGCACACAACTGTGCCTCCTTCCAGCCCTTAAGTCACTACCACTCCTTCCTGACCTGACTTCCCCGCCCCCACCAGCACACTCCTAGATGCCTCACCAAGCCCGTCCAACAATTTACTCCCTTCTTCCTGGCCTGAGCCCTGTTCTATCAACTCTCTACCCACAAGTTCTGGAGATCCTTCACTCATGCGATGTCACTATAAAAAGAAAAAGAAAGGCCAGGTAAATCGGGTATCTCAGATCTGTCCTGCATCTGTCCCCCAGACTCTGCCCAGTGGTTCAAATGGATGGTTTATCACCCTATCCATGGTGATAATGGACAAGGCAAGGGAATAGACTAAACATTGTCCTTGGGAAGCTCTCATCTTCTGACATACCCATGATGACAGGACAACATGAAATGAGGTTCCAAATAGGCCCACGGCTTAGAAGAAAATCACACCTAAGCCATTTTTAGCAATAGCAGCTCTATGAACCAGGGGCCTTGCAACAAACAGAGAAGGAAGCATGAAGAAGTGACAGCATGGCCTTGAAGACTCCACAGGGCCCCCTTCTGATGCCCCCTCTTGGCTTCATAAGAGAGCTCTGCCAGAGCCAGTGACTCCCTAACTCTCTTCCCCAAAGAGCTCATCCAAGAAGGTGAGGATACCGTTCCCTGGGGCTCCGAGAGGCCAAATCATACCTGGGACAGCCGAGTGGCTCTCACGGACCTGACAATAAAAGGAACTGACAGTAACATCAGGGCTGGCCCCAAACTCAGAGACGCTCTCCAACCTCCTAACCCTAATAAGCCTCTCAGAATCAGGTGGACACAAGAGTGGCTACAGATTCAATCTCAGTCAGAAGAGCAAGAAAGCGAGTGACAAACAACAAAGCAGCTCTAAAGAAAGACTTCACTGAAAGACCATTCCAACCCACCAACCCCATTTGTAATCCCCAAGATAGTCTGGCCCCCTCAGGAACCTCTGGCCTGAGGTCCACTTGGAGTCAAAGGTCAGGCCTCACCAGTACCCAGAGAGGGCCCAACTCTGGGAAGGGAAGCCTGTGCAGTCCCACACGGTCAGGGCCGCGAGTGGCCCCAGCCTAGCTACCGCCTGTCTCCCCACCCCCCACAGCAATGTCCACAGCCACCCAAGGCCTTCTCCAGAAGCCCTCCCGTGGCCATCCCAGATCAGGACCACTTACCCGACTGTACACGTGCCTCTTGCTCTGGGCCATGTTGCTCACCCGGCCTCTACCCCCTCCCCCAGCTGGCCAAAGACAGAAAGAAAAGGCAGAAACCTAGGCAGGAGGGTCAGGGCTCCAGGCCCTCATGGACAAACACAGAAGCCAGCCAGCCTGGCCCTCCCTAGTCCATGGACCTCCCTGGGTGGCCTACTGGGGTAGGGGTAGGGACAGAGATGGGGGCTGAGGAGCAAGTCCCCTCTGCTGCTGGAGGATTCCTGAACCCAGAGACACCGAATCCTGCTTGCCAGCTGATGAGTCTCACTCTGCGCTAGTGCTGCTCTAGACTTGTCAGGAATCGAGCTAGCCTCTGGGTCCTAGTGCCCCCTTGCTTCACCTGGGCCAGTCAAGAGGGACAGAGTATAAGGGACTAGGCCCACGCCAAAGACCCTCAACACTCACCTCTAAGTACACTGTCCTACAGCTGGGAGCACAGCCCTGCTGATCCTCCTAATCTGCACCCCCTCACCGTCACTGCCACCCTTCCCACCCCCAGGATGTGAGGCCTCAGCAGACCCACAAGCATCAAGTGACACATTCACACAGCCAAAATTAGGGTCTCTCGCCCCCCTTTCTGGTGCTCTTCCTCCTCCCTCCCCTTTCTAAACTCTGGAGTCACGTCCAAACCCACGTGATTAGGGTCTGAATTTCAATCTCACCCTGGGCCCGAGCAGCCAGGCCCCCTGCCCAATACACAGCAAAGGAAGGGCAGCAATGGAGGCAACTTCACACACACACACACACACACACAAAGCAAAGCAAAGCAAAGCAAAGCAAAGCAAGTCAAGTACCCCAGCTCCCTCAACACTGGCAAAGGTTGCCACGGTCATTCTTCCTCCCTTCTAGTCGTTATAAAGGGCCAGGCTCTGAACCCTAAGAGTATCAGGTTCAAACAGATAGTAAGGGTGGTGGTCAGAAACAGAGAGTCCCACTTGCCCCCTACAAGTGGGGGCAGTGCCCAGTCCACCTCAGCCACCTGTCCCCTGTACTCTTGGCCTTGCCTCCTAGGCATCTCCTTAAGAGAAACAATGAGATGGTTTGTTTTCTATTTTTCACAAAATTTCTTTAATAACCATATTACTTTTATAATTTAAAACGTTTAATAAGATTATACATTCTAGTGAGAGGTCTCAAGAGGGCTATGTAACCACTTCATTCATTTATCCATCTAATGGGCTAGAAACCAACAGTCCCCGCCCCTAAGTAGCTAACAAGGTTGCCCTGGGGTCTGATCTATGGCTCTACCAGCTACAGTGTGGATGTAGATTCCCTGGGCCGAGGGATACCTGTCTTGTCGGCACTGGGCTTCACTGGCTGAACAGGGTCTTCCTCCATTCCACCCTCTTTCTAAGGCAGGCCAGATAGCCTAATAGGAGAATGATAGCCAACAGCCAGATATATGGCCCCCAAACATCTCTCCACATCTCCAATCCTGGCCAGACCCCCTAGGAAACCACTTCTCTCCTCCTCTGCAAAATCTCCATGTTGCCCCCTCCTTTCCCTATTCACCATTACACAGGTGGGCAGGGCCATGCAGCTCCTTGCAGCCTGGACTTCTGCATGTTCAGAACACTTTACAGTCTACAGAACACCTTAAAAAACAATTGTATAGTACCATGGTTAAGAATACCGGTTCTAGACTCAGGCTGCTTACATTCAATCCCTGGCTTCACCACTTGGTAGCTACGTAAACTTGGTCCCATTACTTAACATCTCTGTGCCTCAACTTCCTCATCTATCAATTGGGAACAAAGAACATCTCTGAGAGCTGTTGTGAGGATTAGTTGAGATAATCCATGTAAAACACTTAGGACATTGCCTGGTATTTAGTAAGCACTCAACAAAGTTAGCTAATAACTTAGTTATCATAATATTTGGACATCAAAATAACCCCATAAGAGGCAAGCCAGGAACAATGCTGACAAGAAAACAGGGCTTAGAGAACTGAGCAACTTCCCTGAAGTCACACAGAAGACAAGGAGTGGAGCCATAACTGGAACCAAAGCCTGAACCAGAACCCTCTGCACTTTTTACTCTCCTCATTGATACCACACATATTTCTAGGCTTCCAAAGCTGTGCTCTTCCTCTGGACCACACTACCTTCAAAGATTCAAAAGAGCGCACATCCAAGAACATCACAGCTCACTAGCCACACAAGTGTATATAGTCACCTAACTTCTTAGATGCTGTTTCTTCTATAAAATGGGACTATCACCTGCCATATCTACATTACTGCTCAAATAAGATAAAGCACATAAAAGTGCTCTGTAAAAAAATGCAGAAGCTGTATAGGTATTAAAATAAAATGTCTAGATGATAAATATTATAAGGAATTACAGAGAGGAAAAAGGTAAGCTAAAAAGAAAAGGGATACTTGATTATCCCTTGAATCATGAGGTTTTTGTTTAGATATGTGGAGAGGAAAAGCCTGCAAACATTGTAATCTGTGAGTACAGTATGAGTAGACACAGAAATAATTTTGCTTGACTGGGGAAAGTTAAAGATGACTAGCTTGGCTGAATCAGTGAATTCTGATGAGTTCTCCTATCAAACTATAAGCCTTTTACAGCAGACTCCTCAATTTTTCCTCTTTATGATCCCATCACTCTTAGCTCATGAAGTCAAATATTTATTGAATGAATTAACACTGATATTGAGATGTATTAGAAAGTAAATATGGATAGTCAGGGAATTTAACATCACGTAGAGATAGATGAATTGGATCCGATAACAACAGGAGGCCAGTCTCTTCCTGAGCAGGAGACTGGCATAATGAAAACTATTTTAGGAAGATCAGACAGGTGGCAGAGAGCAGAATGGAGTGGAGGCAAGAGCAACTTGATAAAGACAGGGAAAACAGCAAGGAGGCTATGGCAGTAATGAGCAAGGGGTGAGGAGGTCTGAGCCAGGCTCATGAGAGAAAAAGAGAGGGAAGAGGAAATGGACCGATTCAGAGACAGTACAAAAAAGCCCCGAGAAGGCCCTATGATAGATCAGACATGGGGAAAGAAGCAGCAGGCCTGTATGGGCTGTGGAGATGGACAGACCTGGGTACAGCTTTGATTCTCTTATTTCCTCATGTGTATGACTCTGGGTAAGATATTTTCAGAGCCCTGGTTACCTCAACTGAAAAAAGGGGGAAATAATACCTACCTCACAGGGATGTTGTGAGGATTAAATAAGACTGAAGTAGAGCATTTAGTACAGTGCTGAGCACAGAATGCGTGTTCAACAAATTGTAGATATTGTCTTCATCATTACCGAGAGGGTACATCAATGACAACTGCACACGGTAGGAACTCAAACCTTGCATGAATAAATGGATGGATGAATGAATGCATGGATAAGTAAAGGAATGAATAAACTTGGGAGTTTTCAAGCAGGAATAATGGGAGAGTGATGATTGATAACAATAGAATTGGGACAGGAAACTGAACATGTTAAGAGAGAGAAAATAAGTCATAGGGCCTTCTCAGAGGCAAATTTAACTGTGACCACTAACACGTGTATTTCACGATCTCCTTCCAAAACGAACCTGTGATGCAGACAACACGGATTCCACTATTTCCATTCTACAGGTGACAGAATTGAGTCTCAGAAGTCAAACAACTCACCTAAGTCTCATAGCCAGCAGGGCACATGTGAGTAGGAAGGGGGGCACATTTGACTAGCTGTACAGGTAGGTGATCCTTCAACAGCACCATTGGGCCCCACCCCATGTCACACAGGACAACTCTGAGTTACATGCTACCTCAGCCAGAAGACAGATACTCCCTGGATTTCTAATCCATTTTCCTCCCCAATGATATTAAATACTAATAAAAACTCTAGGAAAATGGAAATAGAGGAGGGAAAGAAATCTGTTTCTGATAGATTACCAGTGGTCTTGGAGAACATTTCAGAAATGACAGGAAAAGAAGTGGATTATTAGGAATTAAGGAGGAACCAGTAAGGAGGAAAAGCCTCTTTGGCACCCAGCCTGCACCATTTCTACCTTGCTTTTACTGGTACCCCAGCATCCTTTATGCCCCTGACCTCCTCTTGTCTCACCTTACCAAACCTTGATCCTGGGCTAACCCAACTGTTTGCTTTCTCTGATCCCACCTGTAGAGGTCTGAAATCCAGGCAGTCTGACAGCAGGGTCCACACACTTGAACTGAACTGCATTAGGCACGGGGTATTTTGATTTGGTTGCAAAGAGATAAAATGAAACATAAAGGTAATCAGCAAGATACAGATTTTCTTATAACTAGGGTGAAGTTGTACATCTCTAAAAGCACTAGTAGGAGTGGGATATGTGTGGATATAAGTCCCTCAGGAGTCAGGAAAGGAGAGGGGAATAGAAGCTCAGGTACTGGAAGCTTGGAAGGCCAGATTCCAGATATGCACAGGAACCCCGAAAGAAGATAAACAGAGCTTTTTATTCCTAGGTCCTACTCCAGTATCTGCCTTGCAGATCTCACACAGATAGGACCTAGACCCTAAACAGACTTTTTTTTTACCTCTCCAGCTCTTCATTATCCCCAGAAATTTCTGTAGCCCACTCTCAAACTGAATACAGGTCTACCCCCTCCCAGGATATCCTCCTCCCCTAGGAATACCCAGTGACTACCAGGCCCACCTCCAAAGGGCCCAGACCTCCAAGAGCCAGGAAGAAAAGCTACACAATATGCCTCACTTATCCTCAATGAAGGCACTTCTGCAGGAAGGCAACAAGCACTTGAGTGCAGCCTGGTACTCAAGAATTGCAAGCCGGGACTTCCCTGGTGGCGCAGTGGTTAAGAATCCACCTGCCAACGCAGGGGACACGGGTTTGATCCCTGGTCTGGGAAGATCCCACATGCTGTGGAGCAACTACGCCCGTTGCCACAATGACTGAAGCCTGCACGCCTAGAGCCTGTGCTCCTCAACAAGAGAAGCCACCGCAATGAGAAGCCCGCACAACGGAACAGGAGCCCCCACTCGCTGCAACTAGAGAAAGCCCACGGGCAGCAACAAAGACCCAAAGCAGCCAATAAATAAATAAATAAATAAATAAATAAATGTTCTTTGAAAAGAAAAAGAACTGCAACCCTCCCAGAGCTAGCAGCAGTCCTACTTAATAGCCTACTCGAAGTTCCTGCTGCTTTCTCCCCATGATCAACCAGCAAGTCCCTGGCACTAGGACCCTGCAGACAGGGAACCCTGAGCCTGCGCTCTAAAGAGAGAGATGCACCATTTCACAACTTCAGCAAAAGCCAAAGCAGCCAACAAAGCCACAGCCACCTCGGCTGTGCTGGGCTCTGCCATTTGGGCAGCTCACCGGCCACTCCCCAGAAGCAGAGCATTCTGTCCTTTCTCTTTTTAAATCCACGTCATCATCTGATCATAATGGGAATCAATCTCAAGTCACCACGCAAAGGCGTATCCATGGCAACATCAAGAGGAAGGACACAGAAATGATGCTCCAGTGGCTGCAGCAGGAAAAGGTAAGTCCATTTCTCTTCCACCCATGCCATCTCATCATTCTCCCCTTTCACTCAAGTCAGGTGTGCACCTTACCTACAAATTCTATCTATCCCACCAATGGGGAAAACAAAGGTGAGTGTTAATAATCTATGCTATTATGTAAGGTCATAGGTCTGCCTAGTTCCATAACTGGCAGCAAAAATTCTTTTTCTGGCTGACTGAGACAAGATCTCTTTTCTTATTCACCATCTCAATTGACATGGTCTCAGCCTGCAGTACCTAACAAATCATCATCAGTCACTTGTCTTTCTAGTCAGGTTGCTGGGAAATCACACAAGAATTTCAGAATTCTGTATGTAGTTGTAAAAATACAGCAGCAACACTGACTCTACCACCCTGCTCACCCAAGCCACTACCATACCCACAGACTGGCCCTCCTTAGCAGCCCTAAACTCCAGCCCCTCAAGGACCAGAAACTGGGAGTTGGGATGAAATTTCTGCCTTTCTCTGATGCCTCAAGGAAGGAATGCCATTTCTGCAGAGGTAAGACAGTCATCAGACATAAGTTCTACTAAGTGTAAGTAACACTCCATGCCTCAATTTCTCCTTCTGTAAAACATAAATACTAACAATACCTTTCTAACAGAGTTGTCAGAATCACGTGAGAATGCCTGAAAAGCACTAAGAAGAGTGTCTGGTATGAAGCACTCAATAAAAGTCAGCCATAATTATTATGAAGAAGAGGAAAGAGAGGCCTACAGTGCAGGATTCAAGTTCGGAGGGTACTCAATGTTCTTGGAGCATATCTCAACTCTGCTCTTTCCCTTTCCTCTCTGGACAGTTTCAAGTTTCCCTTACCACTATCCAGTCCCTGTTCCTATCCGAGCCCACACCAGGACCCCCACCCCTCAGCAGATAACCTTGCTGAGAAAGGAAATTGAACCTATTAGATAAGAATTCCTTTGCAAATTTAGGTGTATCCATCATTGCCTCTTTCTTCCTACATTCTTTTCCTTTCTTCTGTCATTCCTCTTCAAAAGAAATGATGTCTCCTTTTCAGAGACAACCCTCCACCCTCCTCTGCAATCTTCATTTCCTTTGTGCCTTCAAATGCAACCTCTCTATACTGGCTCTTACACATCATCGGATAACCCATGCTCAAGACTTCTATTCTAGGAAAATCTGTCTCTAGTCTCTGCTACTCCTCCACAAGCTGCCACCATCTTCCTTCCTTCCTTCCTTCCCAAACTACTCAAAGTGAGTACATCCTCCCTATCCTCACTTCGCATCCAATCTTCAATCCACCTGGCTCCCATCCAGCTGCTCACACTAAAAAAATAAAAGAGCCCTGGTGACTACAATCTCCTAACTGCCCAATCTCAAAGTATATTTTCCAAGCTCATCCTACTTGACCTCGCTGTAGCAACAGAGGCTGCTGATTCTCTTCCTGCAACTTTTTCCTCTGTAGCTCCCTGGACAACATTCTCTCTCACCTTGCCCACCAATCCCTGTCGTCTCCTCTGTTATCTTCAGTCTTCTATAAGCATGGCTAGGCTCATCCATTCCAACTGCATCAACTACCACTTACATCTACCACCCCTAGACACACACTCTCTTCTGAACTCCAGACCCACATTTCCACCTATCTAAGCGCCACAGACGCCCAAATTCAACACGACCCAAAACACACGGAAGCTTCCCCCAGCAAATGTTCCTCGTCTATACTCCCCCTTTACTACTGGTACCACCATCAATCCAAAATAGAAAACTGAGTCATCCTCAACAACTCCCTCTCTCTTGTTCTCAACAACCAATTAATTAGTCATTACGTCAGGTGAACTCTGTCTCAACAACCTCCAATATATCCCCTCCTTCCCATCCCCACTAATACTTAATTCAGCTTGAAGCCAAGCCCAGGTTACTACAAGAGTCTCCTGATGTCCTGGATCCAGATTCTCCCCTTTCAGTCTATTTCCACAATTAGCTTTCCAAAATATAACCACATCACCTCCCTGCCTAAAAACCTCCAATGGCTTTCCTCCCACAAAATTGAACCTTAGAACAAAACTACACGCCATTAAAAACCTGGCCTCATTATGAATCTAATCTCATCAATCACCTCTCCTTTGATCCCAAAGTTCTCTTAGATTCCAGCCACTTGGATCTATCTATCTTATGCCTCTGCAAATGTTGCAAACGTCACCAAGTCTCTCTCTTCATCTTCAAGACTCAACTTACTTATCACCTCTTTCCTGAATATTCCCCTGATGTCTCCATGTGGAGCTAGTCATTCCCTCCTCTGCCCAACACTTTGGAAATATCTCTATTACAAGATCCCATTTTACTTACAATATCGTCTCCCTTATCCCATCGTGAATTCCTCCAGGGCACAGAATTTTTATTCATCTCAGTATCCTAAGCACTGAACACAGAAGACACTCAATGTTGAATAGAAGCCTATACCAACACCAGGCTCTAGGGATATAAATTGGTTCTGACAGGTTTCCCAGAGACACCATGGGGGAAGTACAACAGTCAGGCGCACATACACCCCAAGAGATGTAGCTCTTTACTCACCAGATAGGAGCCTAAGAAACTAAAAGTGCAGGGACAGTGACAAAAAATCACAACCTCATATGCTTCCAGGGTAAAAGAATGAGAGAGAGAGAGAGAGAGAGAGAGGAGAGAGCCAGGGTGGGGGGGACACCTCTAGGCTCTAGGGGAAGTGCAGATCTTTTGGGAAAATAGCTTTAGCATGGCTTCAGAGTGGCAAGGGTCCAGTCTCTGCTTCAGTGAAACCCTCAGTGGATATGTGGGAGCTTGGGGAGGTCAGACTGGATAGCCAATTTGTCCATCAGCCAAGTACAACTAATATTAGCTGGAACTTCAAAACAAAAATTATATAAAACAAAATTCAGAGACTCCAGGATGGCAAGGACCCTAAGACAGATTTGAATCAGTCAATTGCTCAGCATTTACCTTCTCAGAGGACACTGAGGATCCAGTTCTCAATTCCCTTGGTATGGGACAGCTAACCCAAGGCCCACACACCACCCAGTACCAATAGACAGGCTAAACAACCTAGGAATCCTCTACCACAATCCCTCCCGACCTATAACTCCAAACAGCCACTAACAATGATAGATCCGAGCAAGTACAACCTATGGCAGTTGTCGATCATGTATTATGATTTTCCCAACTATTTTGACTCCTCCCTAACAACTTCTTTTCCTTTGTAACCTCATGTGCATTCAGGCCCAACTTATCAATTCTTCCTCAGTATTGCCTCCTGCATTCTTCCTTTCTCTTTCATTACCACTGTCATCACTTTGGTCTGCCATGTAACAGCTTTGAGAATTAAGGCAAATCATTTACTCTCTTTGGTGCCTCATCTATAAACTGGGTAACAGCTGCTCTGCCTACCTCACAGGAAAGGTTGTCTGTGAAAGGTTCTGTAATCTGTAAAATGTTATACATAAATAGAAGGCATTGCTATTATCAACCTAAGCCCTCTTTACTGATATGTGAAGCATATCTGGCTCCCTGCCTCTCTCCTTCTCCATTTCCAACCACATTATACACCACAGTAAGACAACTACACACTCTAAAACATTGCTTTGCCCAAAATCTTTCACTGACACACCATTTCTTACTTGAATCAAAAAATTCTGGATCTGACGTACGCAGTGTCATCTCTGGACCACTGTCAGCTGCTTAGGATGCTTTCCCTAGTTTTGCAAGCCCCACCCATCCTTCAAAGTCCAGCTACAGACCCACTACACTCCACACAGAAGGACTAAATTTATGAGACAGAAATTTGAAACAATGTCATGGAAGAATAAAGGATAATTCAGTTTGGGGAAAACTTGGTAGAAACACTGTCATCTCACACTTTAAGAGTCTTTTTTTTTTTTTTCTTCCACCATGCCACGCAGCTTGTGGGATCTTAGTTCCCTGACCCGGGATTGAACCCAGGGCCTGGCAGTGAAAGCACCAAGTCCTAACCACTGGACCGCCAGGGAATTTCCAAGAGTCATCTTTTAAAGAGGGATTATACTTTTTTTTCTGTTTGATTCTAAGAGATAACCTAGGACCAACAGGATGGAAGTTATAGAGATGTATTTTAGCAATATGAAAAACTTCCTTATTGAGCTATCCCACGATGAAATGGGATGCCTTACATGCAGTAAATTCCCCATTACTAGAAATGTTCAAGCCCAAACTGGCCACAGGGCAAGGATATTTTAGATGTAATTCAATTATCACAAGGGTAACTGGACTAGAATCACAACATTTTAGGTCTGAAGGAAACCTGAGAGATCTTCTAGTCCAGTCTCCTATTTTATAGGTCTGGACAGGGGAAGTGATCATTCAAGGCAGCACAGCTTGCTCTGGAGAGCAGGGAACAGAACATGGTCTCTTTCAATCCAGTGAAAACCCTTGCTACTCGAAGTGTGTGTGGTCCATGGACTGGCAGCATCACCATCACCCGGGAACTTGTTAAAAATACAGAACTAACCAAAATCTGTACTTGAACAGATTTTGTGTATGTAGCATTAAAGTTCAAAAAGCACTGACCTACACTGCCCCTTCCAAACCTTGAGTTTCTAATTCTGGAACTCCATTTCCCAAACTGTTTTGTATGTTAAACAGAGGTAACACCCAAGAAAAACAGTATTTTCCGTTCAAATCTGGGGAACTCTCGATACTATACTTCCAGTAGGAAATTCGTGATAAAAATATCAGTAGCATACTGAAAGTTCCAAAATATTCTGTAGTAGAGAAAACTTTAACCATGAAGTTTCTGAACATATTTGAGCACAAACTGTCTTTGAAAAAAAAGTTATCCTTAACTACTATCGCTAACATCCCCGGGCCTTGGGCTTCGCCCATACATTAGCTAAAGAACTTCAATCTCCACCTCATAGCTCCTTGACTCTCAGTACATTAAGCATACTGGATTAGTAAGTGGTCAAGACGGGCTTGCTGCTCTCCACACTGTAATAAGTGAGAGTAAGTTTCTAAATCACCGCCTCTTTTTTTTTTTTTCTTTTTTTCACCGCCTCTTAAAAAATACCGGAGTTCGTCACCTGTGTGATTTAGCTGTCGGGATGCGCTAAGATGACTGCTCAAGGGTGAGCCTGCCAGTTAAGGCGGACGCCAGGAATTGGAGACTGACACACCAAACGCATATCCAGGCCCCCCACCTTGAGTCCGCTTTGTTTTTTGTTTGTTTGCCTGTTTTTCTGTTTGACACAACTTCTCAACCGTGTGCCCCACAGGAAACCTGTAGCTTGGAGTGGGTTCAGGGGTGCCTTGGATGCTCCCAGGAAAGGAGGGGAACCCTTGCAGTTCCGGAGGAATTCGGAGACGCAATCACTCGACCCCGGGAGCACACCACACCGGCAGGCTGAAGAGCTCAGGTGGGTCGGACCAGCCCAGACGCAGGGGGCGCCCACCCCCGCCGCGGCCCACCCCTGCCGACCCCCGCCCCGCACACCCGGCTCCCGGCCGCGCCCTAGGCGAGCGCCGAGTCCCCAGAGCACAGCCAGGAGCCTCGCGAACACGGTGGGGGAGGAGGCAGTTTCCAGGGTCGCCGCCTCCGTACCTGTCCTGTCAGGGGCTCCGCGCCCGGCTCCGGGCCCCACCGAAGACCGACGCCCAAGCCCTAGCGGGGGCCCGCCCCGCCCGCATGGGCTGCCCGCCGTGCCGCCCGACCCCTGTAGGCCCGTCCCAGGCCCTCTAGCCGCTGAGGCCCAGAGGCGCTCTGGGTCGGGGGAAAACGCTACTCTTCCCCGAAGACCAGCCCGGGTTAAATACTGCGCGCTGAGCGCGGCCGAGAACACTTCGATCAGGCACAAAGCTGGACACCTGGAGCGAAATAAGCGCGTGCGCACTGTACACGGGAAGCCGATTAGGACCACAGGAGAGAGGCGAGCGGTGGCCAGCGACCTCTGCAGGCAGAGGGTAGACAGCCCAGAGAGGAGCCTGAGGATTCCTTTGCGTTAAGCAAAGGGCACCCCCAGAGGGTGGCTACGCTTCTGAGTGCTAAGCTGTTAATTAAAACAATACTAGTAAACCATCCTTCGTCAGGTAGCTTAAGGAAAAAATAAAAATTTGCTGCTATTCAGTATTATCCATCATATGGGGATTCAGGCATTCTCATGCCCTTATGCAAATTTACGTAATGGACTTTGGCATTTTTTAATTAAAAAAAAGAAAACATGGGTGGCAGAAGTGGCAGCGGCTGAAGTAGGAGATAGATGGGCCCCTGGGCTGGATAGCTGGTGCTTGTCAAATGGAGCAAAACTGAAGTTTATCCTCAGCCAGACAAGAATGCAAGGCCCATTTCCCTTCCTTCATTGATGTGGAGGGAATGAACTAGCAGTGGGGTATTTGTTGCAGTAAAAATAGAAATGAGACTTTTCTTTTTGGATAAACAAGGAAAATAAGTAAACAATGAACAGGTTGGGGAAACAGCATAACCAGGCCTGAAAGTGTTAAGCAATCTTGGTTATTCTTTAGCTGTTACTACTCATAAACACGTGTAGCTAGACTTGTCCTTAGCAAAGCCAATTACTCTCTGACCCCCATATGAATTACCCTTTGTACCTGGCATTTCTTCTCCTACACACCCTTGCAGCACTCTTCATTTCCGAAAGAAGGTCACAGCTGATAACTTCAGGGACACCAGATCCGGTTGCTCAGCTGCCTGATGCTAGCTTTGGCCATAAATTTGCAGAAGAAAAGAAATGCAAGACCTTAATTACTTTGAGCCTTATCACCTATCCCAGACCCCGAGCCCCAAGCTATAAAAACCTTTCCTAGTGGCGGGGTGGGGGCACAGTTCTTGAGACTCTAGCCTGCTGTGTTCCCCCTTTTACCTAGCAAAGAATAAAGCTACTTTTTCTCCTTCAAAACTCCGTCTCCGTATTTCTTTTCGGCATTGGTGCACAGAAAGCCAAGATTTTGGCATCACAGCCAGGCAACCCAGCTTCGTGAAGATTCGTGGCATGCTGTGGCCCGCAGGCACCCAGCACGCGCCCGCCCCGCTGCCATGGTGTCTGTCCAAGAGGAAGGTCAGCTCTGCCGAGTGGCGGAGAAGGAGGAGCCCAAGAGGAGACCAGCGATGCTGTTGGCTAAAACAGCTTCTGCAAAAGTGGAAATGAAGCCAAAAAGGTGGAAGGAAAGGATAAATCTTCAGGCAAAAATGTGCAAACAAAGGGGAAAAGGGAGCAAAGGGAAAACAGGCTGAAGTGGCTCACCAAGAGACTAAAGAAGACTTACCTGCAGAAAACGGAGAAAATAAAAATGAGGAGAGGCCAGCCTCTGATGAAGCAGGAAAGAAAGAAGCCAAGTCTGATTAATATCAAACACCCGGTCCTATCAGTGGTCCCTGTCTCCCTTCTTGTACAATCCAGAGGAATATTTTTACCAACTATTGTGTAAATGCAGGTTTTTTAGTAGCTCTAAAAACATTTTTAAAAAGGAGGGAATCCCACTTCATCTCATTTTTTAAGTGTGTGACAGGGAAGAGCTAAATCGGACTGCACATTGGATCTGTTTCTTTGACTTTAACCTTTGATTTTCGTTGCTTTTGTTATTATAATCATGCATAATGACCTGCCTCAGGAAACCCTGCCCACCTGTGAATGGCTGCAAGAAAAAAGAAATTAACACATCACCTCACTGAGGCTGGTCATTCCAGGAGATGTTTTGCAAGACTAATGGCCCTTTTACTTTACTTCCTCACTGCCTCTCCCTCTCTGATTCTATAAAAGTAACTGGCATCCAGACCCAGATAAGATGGTTTATCGGAGACTAGTCTGCCATCTTCCCGGTCTGCCAGCTTTCCGAATAAAGTCGTATTCCTTACCTCAACACCTCGTCTTCGATTCATTGGCCTGTCGTGCGGAGAGCAGAGTGAGCTTGGACTCGGCAACAAATTTAGCGAGCCAACCAGGAGCCTTGCTCGTGTCTAGCCAGCCCCGGTCAGGGAATATTGAGGCAAGGCCCTAGCAGCTGCCAGGACCATTTGTCCTGAGGATCTTCCCTTCAAAATTCCCTGAAGCGGCACTGGTTATCCCAGCACTTGGCAGTTGAAGCAAGGAACCGACAAACTTCAATTTGGTGCTGCGAGTCAACGGACTCGATTCGATTTGGAGGGAAAGTCGCTCCGGCGTGCACGCCAGGAACATATTCCCCCCTCAATCTGGGCTTTTCCTTTACAGGACAAGCCAATCTGGTTGAGGTACCCTGCTGGAGGGGGGAATTGTTGTTAGACTCTGCCCGATTCTGGGAACTGGTTCCCTGGGAACTAGTTCATTGGTTTTGTAGGGTAAGTCTACCCGATCTGGGAACTAGTTCGTTGGTTTTGTCTTGGTTTTGTGTGCATCGATGCTAGAATTTGTACCTTTTGTGTTGGAATTTGTTGGCGTCTTCTGTGTCTTGGTGTCATCAAACTTTTAAAAGTGGAAAATACTCCATCTATCCTAAAGGAGAGCCCTTTGGGGAATATATTATATAAATGGGCAAAACATAGCCGTGAGCCTATGACTAAGAAAGACATGATGTACTATTGTAATAGGGTGTGGACCCAATATATGTTAGGATCAGAAGAAAGATGGCCCCTGAATGGCTCACTCAATTATTATACAATCTCGCAGTTAGAAATGTTCTGCAAAAGAACAGGGAAAAGAGATGAGATTCCATATGTAGCAGCATTTATGCTATTGCATCAGGAGGAAAAGGAGTCAGAGGGCTGCCACCTTATGGTGCAGCAGTCTGAAAGAAAACCCAAGGGAAAACCTGTTCTACAAGGGAAGAGAAAAAAATGCGAGTGGGGACATGTTATTTCAAAACTTAAACCCCCGTCCAGCCTATCCAGCTCCCCCAGTGGCCAAGCAGGATGAACCAGCAGTTGTTCCAACTGCCCCCCCACCATGCCACCAACATATTCACTGCCTCCTGTTTCCCCTACCCAAGGGGATCATACAGAAGTTTCTATGGTAACACCCGGGACACAGGAACCTGGTTTAGTATCACCATCTAAGACCCGACAGGGCACCCAATTTGGACTGGGAGCCACTTCTGCAGCAGGGCAATTTCCCTTGTCCCAATATCTTGTAAGAGGCCAGGACACTCCCTTGGACTTGAGGCTTGCTATTCTGATTTCCCCACAGGAGCCCCAGGTAACATTGACAGTGGGGAACAAGTTGATAGATTTTCTAATAAATATGGGTGATCTTAAGAGGCTTGTAAATATTAAACAAAGGGGAAACAAAGTCATCCTAGGAGAAACTTGCCTGTATCTTGCCTATATACAAGTGTCCTATCTGGTTTTCTCAAAAACCCTTATCTCTGCCATCTTTTTAAAATGCAAATTTTGAAAAAGAGGGTACAGTAATTTAGAACTTGACTTGTTTTCCATAAATATTAGTAGAAAGGGTTTAGCCAGCTAGACAAGTGAGCTTGATTTGTTCCGTCTGCCAGAAACCCAACTTTAATGCAACCTCTTTTGTAAACCTATGGGTTTTATATTGCTGTACCTGACTCAGGGCTGAACTTTTGAAATGAGAACTATGATGTCTCTCTGTTTGTGTGTTTGTATGTGTTTCTGTCTTTGGATAACACTGCTGAGGTTAATCTGTAAATGAGCCCTATTTAATTGGCTTAAAGAAAAGTAAGTGCTTACAAACCAAACAATTCTAAATACAAGAGAAATTAAGCTAAATGAGTTTCAGGTTCACGTGAACTGGGAAATATTTAGTATGAAATTAATACCTGGTATTAATGTTTAAGTTTGTTGATCTAATTAATACAGACATGTCTTTAGAGCCATCAGCATTATATATAGTACTTTCACTGCACCTAGGTTTAATAAAAGTTAAATGAAATCTTGTTACATCTGTTGCAAATTTGTCAGCAAGAAAAATAACTTGATATGATGAAATTAAAGTAAATATAAATGAAATAAGATCTTTTAGGTAAGCTATAAGAATAATTATGTCTTAAAAATCATCTAAAATAGTTTCTCCAGATTTTGGTAACTATTACTTGCCTCTTGGTTGTCATTGGAAATTAAGGTTTTTAAGAGTCGGGGACTCTAATTTAAATATATAATTAAAGCTACTGAAAATAATGAAACATTTCAAAATGGTAGAATGTGTGTTTTCAGTTAAGAAGGTATGAGGAATGGAATTACATTTTACTGAGAAAGTTTTATACATGGCCAGGATTAACTAAATTTCGATTAAGTTACCTAAGTAGGTGGATTTTGTTAAGTAAGCTAATACAAGACTGGAGTTTGATCTCTCTCTCTCTCTGTTAGAAGTGCTCCTTTTGATAACAGATTATATAAGTTTCTGTGCCCTTAGGTGATCCGTATTTGTTTTCTTTTAATCGTTTTGTGACTTTGGTTAAATGAATAAGTACTGTTTCTCAGTGACCTATGATCCTGTTGTGTTTTAAAACCTTTCTGATATTTTTGTGTATCTTTTTTTTTTTTTTTTTTTTTTGCGGTACGCGGGCCTCTTACTGTTGTGGCCTCTCCTGTTGTGGAGCGCAGGCTCAGCGGCCATGGCTTATGGGCCTAGCCGCTCCGCGGCATGTGGGATCTCCACGGACCGGGGCACGAACCCGTGTCCCCTGCATCGGCAGGCGGACTCTCAACCACTGCACCACCAGGGAAGCCCCCTTTTTGATATTTTTAACAAACTTCCTAAATATCAAAATCTGAATAAAGCTTTTTAGCCTCCAGTTGACTCTGAGATACTTCAAAAGAACATCTCTGAGACATCTCAGAGAGAGATGTCAAACTAATTTTATTTGGTATGTTAAATTACTTCAAAAACATTGTCAAGTGATTGGAGATGAACCTTAGGTTATGGTGTATGCATAAATGTCATTTTTATAGATATTCCAAAATTTATATGGAATCCCTAATATCTGCTATGTCCTGATATGTTATCAATCATAATACTAGTTATTCTAAAATGTTATATCCAAGTTTCCTGCTAATTACATTGTACTCAAATCTTTAACCATGGTATTTTTAAGTTTTGTCCTGAGGCTTTTACAAAATGAAGATCTTCAAGAAGACTGATAAAAAGGAATTTTTTAAGAAATATAAGTTTCTGATAGCCTTTAGATAATATCACTGGACTGGGTAACATATGACAAAACTAATGGGAAACCTGATTATTTCATCCAGATCAATGGGAATTAATTACATGAGACTGAAAACATGGCAGATATGATTTATGACTTTGGGAAATATACTGACTTTAATCTTTGTTTTTCAGAAAAACCTTTTCTCTTATGCGATGACCTACAACAGGTTGATAAAGTATGCCTTTGTAAACAAAGACGAAACGTTTATCTTTTTCTCTCTACCTGATCCTGCCAGAATTTTTTGTCTCCAGCAGGCTGTCCTGTGGACTTGATATTATGTTAATCATTGTTTGAATTTGTTCTTTATTTCCAAACTGTTTGTGCTTTGTGTCTCCCTGCAGCACTATGTCTTTGTCATTGCTACTAGCTGCATTACTTATATCCTATTTTATAAGATTGTTGTCTCTTGCAGTACCCGGTGTGTAACCAGGCCTCAAAACAAAACTTCTATGGCTAAACATCTTAAGAAAATAAATCACTTTTATAACATAAAATAATTGTAATAATATGATTCTAGGTATGGGAAGAAGCAACAAGGGAAAATGTCTCCTGGATCATAATTAGAGAATCCAGAGAATCTTTAATTATCAATAGGGCCTAATCCAAAAATTAGCACCTGGAGTGGCATATCAAGAATCTTTGCCTGACCTGGGATGAGCCTCCCAGCACCGTGGGACAAAATTTGATCGTGAAATGTCTCCCAAATATTGGTCAGATTCCCGACCAAGAGGAGAGGATCAGTCATCGGCGATTGCAGCCCTCCAACTTGAGCTGGTGAACCCTGAGGAAACTCAGGAAGAAGAATACCTGCCATCTAGCAGCCATCAGACTGCAGCCACTCCCTATGGTGAGCCCTGAGGACACTCAGGATGTGAAAATACAGGATACAGGCTAAGATAGGTGTGGTGCATATCAAAGAAATGATTTCAGTGAGCCCAGACTCTTGCATCTTCCCATACATAGGAAAAACGCTAAATTCCTTAACTGGTTATTTGGGGAAAGGTGAGGGGAAAATGGAATTTGAAATGTACCAACATCGAAGGTATGTCCCAGTTCACTTTATTTATTTATTTATGGCTGGGTTGAGTCTTCGTTGCTGTGTGCGGGCTTCTCATTGCGGTGGCTTCTTTTGTTGCGGAGCACAGGCTCTAGGCATGTGGGCTTCAGTAGTTGCAGCGCGTGGGCTCAGTAGTTGTGGCTCGCGGGCTCTAGAGCACAGGCTGAGTAGTTGTGGCGCACGGGCTTAGTTGCTCCGCGGCATGTGGGATCCTCCCGGACCAGGGCTCGAACCTCTGTCCCCTGCATTGGCAGGAGGATTCTTAACCACTGCGCCACCAGGGAAGCCCATACACCTGAAACATTTTAAATCAACTGTACTTCTATTGAAGTTTAAAAACAATGAAGGTACAATAAAGACATTTCAAACAACACTGAAGAAGTTTGCTATCACTAAATCCTGTATTAGTAGTCTACTGCTGCATAACAAATTATTACAAACTCATTGGCTTAAAAGAAAACATGTATTATCTCACAGTTTCTAATGAGTCTGGGTACAGGTTAGCTGGGTCCTCTGCTCAGGGTCTCACCAGGCCGAAATCAAGGTGTCATCCAGGTCTGCAATCTCATCTGAGCTCCAGGTCCTCTTCTAAGCTCACTGGTTATTGGCAAAATTCAGCTCCTTGCAACCGTAGAACCGAAGACTCAACTACTAGAGTCCACGTGGCCTTCTCCACAATGTGGCAGTTTGCTTCTTCATGATAAACAGGAGAATCTCTCTGACTTCTATCTGAACCCTTTTAAAGGGCTCACCTGATTAGGCCAGATCCACCCAAAATAACCTCCCCTTTGATTATCTCAAAGCCAATTGGTTACTTGAGTCTTTAACTCACCAACCTATCTAAAATTTCAAACTGGGCCCCTCATCATGGCACTCCTTTCCTTTCTTGCTTCACTTGTGTCCATAGCATCATATGAGTGCTATGTAATTTTACCATATATTTTTATTATCTCCCTTACTCCACTAGAATATACACTTCTTGAATTCATGGATGTTTATCTGTTCTACTCATTACTGTAGAACAATGCCTGGATCAGTTGATACTCCATTAATTTATTCATTTAATAAATTAAGTTCATTAAATTTAAGATCATTTAATGAATAATGAATGACACAGACCATGGAAAGCTTTGAGGAACTCAAATATAGAAAGATGTGAAGAAAAGTATGGTAGACGAATAAATATTGTTCAGTCACACGCACACAAAGCCAAATGGTTATAGACTTTAATTACATCAGCAAATCCCATTAACCCAATATATAACATAATCACAGAAGTAAAATTCTATCATGTTCATGAGATCTGCTCACACCCAGGGGGAAGAGATTATAGAGAATGTGTACACAGTGGGTAGGGATCTTGGGAGCCATCTTAGAATTCTGTCTACCGCAAATCCTCATGAAAGGAACTTCTAAAGGATGTACTTCAGGGTAGAAGGAAAATAATCCCAGATGGAAGATCTGAGACACAAGAAGGAAGAGTGAGCAAAGAAAATACTAAACGTATGGGTAAATCCATACAAATATCAACTATTTAAAATAACAAAATATCTGATTTGTGAAATTAATGAAATAACAATATAATTAAAATATTGGGTTACAAAAGCATATGAATTCAAAGAGAATGATTAATGTTAAAGAACTCTAAGCTCTATGTATTGTTTGAAAGAAGAATAAAGATATTGATTAAAGCTGTTAAATAAATATGCAGGGACTTAAAATTTTTAGAACAGAAGTAGATTGTATATTAGAGAGGGAGTTTAAAAATGGAAAAATCGGGACTTCCCTGTGTCCAGTGGTTAAGACTCCATGCTTCCACTGTAGGGGCTGCAGGTTTGATTCCTGGTTGGAGAAGTAAGATCCTGTGCACAGTGCAGCCAAAAAAAAGGAAAAATCATCCCACTGCACTCTAAGATGCTCCCAACCAACCTTCTCTCCTTTATTCAGGGTCAGACTTGTATCACAGTCTGGTGGATCTCCCTGCCTCTTCCCCACTTTCTCTCACAGCCATTTGCCCTAGCAAGTTTCTTGTACCTTTAATCCTCAATTAATTGGCATCTGTTTCTCGTATAATGTCCCTAGACTAACACAAATTCCCAATTTGTTTTATAAAATGAATCTATCCATGACAGCAAAACCAGACAATAGCAATATAAGTAAGGAAAAGTACAGTACAGGCCAATCTCATTTATGAATAAACAGTTCCAAGCAAAAACATGAGTATACTAAATTTAGCCACGTATACAAAATTAACACTCTGACAAAGTTGGTTTAAATGCAAGTTTGGTTTAATACTAGAAAATCAATTAAGGTCTAGGAAAAGAAATAAAATTTATAATAGTTGAAAGAGAAGAAATAAATATTATTCCCAGATGGTGTGATTTTCTATGTGGAAAAACCAAAAGTCTACAGATAACTTGTCAGAATTAGATAACTTAATAAAGTTGCTTGATGTATGATTAACATACAAATTTTAAAATACCATTTGCACTAGCATAAAAAGTAAGGTATCTGGAATTAAATATAATAAAACTTGTGCAAGATCTTTATGGGTAAAATTATTCAAAATTTTATAAAGATATTAAGAAGATTTAAATAGACAAAAGTACACTTTGCTCATGTTTAGAACTCATTATCGTGAAGACTTCAATCCTCCCAAGTAGATGTAGTGCAATCCCAACAAGGTTTGTGTACGTGAAAGTTGAAAAGCTGATTCCAAACTTTATGTAGATTTAAAAGAAGCAATGCACTCTCACTCTCAGAATTCACTGACCTTATTGCATGACTCAGCACCCAGGAGCAGCTGGTTGACAGAAAGGTGGAATGGTTACCTGTAGGCTCAGTTACAGTACCAGCTGGGAGACAACACCCTATGAAGTTGGGATGCTCTCCTACAGGATGTGGCATATGCCTTAATCCAGAGGACACTATGTGGTACCGTCTCCCCCAAGGCCAGGAAACAAGAGGCACAGGTAGAAGTTTCCCCTCTTACTGGTACATCTAATACCCGCCAAAAGGAGTCTTACTCCCCATTACCACAACATGGGACTCGGTAGGTTTGGAGATCCTAGTGCCCAAGACATGAACACTTCTATCAAAGTACTAGCAGTAAAGTAGAAGCTGAAACTGTCCCCTGGCTGATCTGAGCTCTCACGCCCCTGAACCAACAGGAAGAGCAAGTGGTCACTATACTGGACAAAGAGATTGATCCTTGGAGCCAGCAAACAGAAGGCATAATCAGAGTAAGGGCTGGGAGTCAAGGAGAGGGTGGCTAGTTAGGGCAGGGGTCACAGAAGATCAGTCCACCTTGTCTAGGTTTGTTAGTCGGACTGAGGTATTCCAGAGGCTTTGGGCCACGTGACAATCCCGAGCAGCTTCAGGGGGAAGAGTTATCACACAGGAACTGTTAAAATGTTTTCCAGAAATGCCATCCAGCTCCTTTGCCAAGCACAGGTAGAGGACTGGGATTGCACCTTGTTTGCTATCCTGTAGAGACACGGGGGAAGAAGAGGAGTAAAGGACACTCAGCAGCAGAGCCCTGCCCCACCCTCCACTACCCACCTTAAAGAAGAAGCTGAGGAGCCAGAAGAGGAAGTGATATGGCCAAGAGAAATGCCTCATGATCTTCGTGTATACAACACCTGGGTCCACAGAGTTCACAGTCACACCTGAGAGGGTGAGACACATGCAGTACAAAATGAAGTGAGAGGAGGATGTTGGGAAGAAAGGGTTAAGTGTCGTTCTGCAATGTGCAATGAGGGGAGGAGGATCCTTTCAGATCTGTCGGGTAGAGGTGACAAGAGACCTGGGGGTGGTACCAGGGAAGTCAGTGTTTAGTAACTTACATGAACTGTGATATCTGAGCCAGTAAGGAGACATAAGTATTTGAAAGTGTTGGGTGATCTTGAGGGGGAACATGATGGATGATGTTGGAGGAGAGGGAAGTTGTAGGTGATGAGAGAGTTGGAAAAGGACGAAGGGAGATATGAAGATGGGGTTGAGAGAAACATAGGGTGCACAGATGATAAATGGAGGATATTAACAGCTGGCTTGGGGGATATTGGGAGTATTATATGGCCAGAATATATTGGAATGAGATGGGAAGTGTTGGGAGGTAGTGTTGGGAGTGGAGGAGTAGGGGGTGTCAGAGGCAGTTACCTGTCCCTTGCAGTCTCTGGGCAAGCTTCCCAGTGAATGAGGCCAAAAGAAGTTTGCTGCAGTCATAGTTCTGGTTGAAGGTCAAAGGTCTACCAGCCCCTATCAGATGTTCCTCATCAATGTACCCATGTGCTTGCCGGAAGGAAGACACATTCACTACCCGGGCTGACCCTGCCCGCTGAAGGGCCCCTGGGTAGAGAGAGGACCACACACCTTCAATCCAAGTACTAGAGTAAATTCCCATGCCCACTCCCCAACCTGCTTCTCCATGAGACTCCAGGAGGACAGGGACCATCCCAGGCTTTCAGGAGAGAGTCAGTGGGTCCCCAGGCAGGCGCCCAGGAGAGGCACAGCATAATGTGAACTAAGACTTCATTTTTATTAGCTGTTTTCCTAATGCTCTTCCTCTTGTTTTATTATAGTGGGTTGTTTTTTTTTTTGCCTAAAGTAAAAGTGGAGTTTTGCCTTTTCTTTCACTTGCCAGCTGGAGCTAATTTAATTAATCCTTGTTTATATTTTTATCTTGCTGATGGCTAAGAAGGGGAAGGAGAGGCTCGAAATGCTGTGAAAACTGTCTTTCACACATTCATACATTCATTCTTTTACTTATTCATTCCACAGTTATTCACTAGGACCCTGTATTATGGCAGACACCACGCTAGGTGCTAAGGACATATGGGTGCTAGGTTTAGGGGGAAAAGAAATGTGTGCAGAAATACTTGGGAAGGTGTGGGTTTTTTAAAATTTTAACTATCTTCCAAAAGAGTGAAAGTAAAATTACTATCAATAGAACAGGTACAAGTAAATTAAAAAAAAAAAGAGTTCCTAACTATACAGAAAAAAGTCTGGATTATATAAAGTATCAAAAGTTGTAGGACTTCCCTGGTGGTGAAGTGGTTAAGAATCCACCTGCCAATGCAGAGGACATGGGTTTGAGCCCTGGTCCAGGAAGAGCCCACATGCTGCAGAGCAACTAAGCCCATGCGCCACAACTACTGAGCCTATGCCCTAGAGCCCGCGAGCCACAACTACTGAGCCTGTGTGCCACAACTACTGAAGCCCGCGCACCTAGAGCCAGTGCTCCGCAACAAAGAGAAGCCACCGCACTGAGAAGACCATGCATTGCAACGAAGAGTAGCCCCCTCTCACCACAACTAGAGAAGGCCTGTGCATAGCAACGAAGACCCAAAGCAGCCAAAATAAATAAATAAATAAAATTATTGAAAAAAAAATTGTAGTTGTCACATATGAGTTTACTTATTGTTTCAAAATGCTAAAACTATTTTGAGCCCCCCATTTAAATGAAGAATCACAAATGAAAACTAGAGCAGGAGGTATTTAGCCAAAATTTGTTGGAGACAAGATTATTCTTAAAGAGGACAGTGAACTCCAAACTTGCAGACATAGTGACATGAAGACCAAAGGGGCTCACAGCCTAGTTGGAGACTGATCTTCATGCAGTGCAGGAACAGAGATGTGTACAGGGACTAAGGGAGTCCTGTAAATGGGGACGGCTGGGGGAGGCAGAGGTGTCAGGACAGGATCCACAGCACGAGTGATATCTGTGCTGAGTGTTGGCAGCTGAATTAAGTTAGACAGGCTAAAGAGATGGGAAAGCGTATTCCAGATAGAGGGAAATACATGCGCAAAAGCACAGCCAGAATTAAAAAACAGAGTGTGGCCCAAGAGATACAGATTGTCTGGCTGGAGACAAGGGTGTGGGTTTGGGAAAGGCAAAGGTGAGACTCTCAGCCTGCAGAGGGTCTTTTAAGGAGAGAGAAGCAGTTTAGTTTATTATATAAAGTACAGAGTTCCTTCAAAGGATTTGAAGCAAGAAAGTGATATGATGAAAGGTGATTTCTTAGAAGTGGCAGAAGGGAGAATAGATTAGAGAAGGGAAGATGGGAGAGAAGGCAGTTTAAGAAACTATTACTAAGCAAGGTACAGACAGGGTATTGTAGCATGTTATAATTTTTGGAAAGGGGGGGGAAATATTTATACTTACAAATGCATAGGGTTTGGCCTTGCTCTTTGTTCACTTTCCAGTTGGGGCTAATTTAATCACCCAGTAAAGGGTACATGAGACCTGGCATATGGGTAGGGTTTGGCCTACCAAATGCATAGGGTTTGGCCTTGCTCTTTGTTCACTTTCCAGTTGGGGCTAATTTAATCACCCACTAAAGGGTACATGAGACCTAGCAATAGTAGTTGCCTCCCAGGAGGGGAACGGGTAGCTGATTTTCCAAGAGAGGAGGAGACTTTTTCTTTCTTTCTTTCTGTCTTTTTTTTTTCTACTGCATACCCTTTTGTACTTTGGACATGTCATACCTGACCAAAAAATTAATTTTCTTTTAAAGAGGCTATTAGACAAGCCAAAGAAAATGTTAGGGAGAATGTGCCTGTCACCCAATCCCTCCACTCCCTAGGAAGAATACAAACCTCCTTAATTCTAGTAGCCTAATACCACCCTCAAGAAGCTTTTGTTGAGATGACTGACTCTACTAGTCTGGCTAGAACTCAGAGCTGGGGGAAAGAGAGGTGGGATGTAGATCTTACATCCTCTTGCTGGTTGTATCTGGGGCTGGCTGATTCCATTACCAGCCTCCTAATCCTGACTGTTGCCAGGTGGGTTCCCTGCTGTGTACAGCAAAAATATGCTGGGTCATTGCTCAGCAAGCATCTGGGTGCCAAGGGAAAGGAGATGACCACGGGAGACAGTAAGCACAAAAATGCCGGGGGAATGGAAAAGTGGGGGTGGCACAGAAGGTAAGCACCCCTCCTTCCTTACCTTGGAGCAGATTTGTGAGCAGAAAGGGTCCAGTGTAGTTGGTGGCAAAGGTGAGATCAAGGCCCTCTGGGGTAAGTGTAGTGGGGAATCCTGGGAGAAGATGAAAACATAGGTGGTGGGTGATGGGGTGAGGACCCTGAGGGAGACAAAGTCTGGGGAGGACATATTGGGTTCAGTAGAAATGCCACAGGAGCATGGATGTGTTGAGATGGGGGCGATGAAGTTTGAGGCTATAACTTAAGGTAGGCTTTTTAGGATAGTGTCTGAATTACAGTGTTTCCATGGTCTGTACAGGTTAGGCTTGGAGGATGCCTGTTTTGGGGCCCCTGAGCTAGAAAGGAGGTTCCTGAAATGTGCTTAGGGGAAGCAGTCAAGGCACATACCACAGACTGCAGCATTGTTAACCAGGAGATGTATCTCATGATACTCCTGCAGAAGCCGCTGAGCGAAGCTTCGGACGGAGTTCATAGAGCTCAGGTCCACCTCACCAAGCAGGAGACGGTTGCTCTTTGACGCCGCTTGTATCTCGGCCAGGGCTCGCTGTCCACGCACCCGGCTACGGCAGGCCAGGATCACACGTGCCCCGCGGCGGGCCAGCTCCTGGGATACAGCCTTCCCGATGCCTGTGGGAGGGCAGCTTCAGAGTATGCTAGTCTGGGGAGTGACTAAAGGGCAACGTGGTGGGGGGGGGGGGTGCGGGGGGAGACAAATGTTCTGACGGTGGGTGCTGGTCCTCCTCCCTGCCCTCCCTGTTGGGGCTGTTGGAGGCTGAGGCCCTTAGTGAAGTGACAGGGCAGGAGGAGCACTCACCACTGTTGGCCCCAGTCACCACTGCTATCTTCCCAGTCAAATCCGTGGAGCAGCATTGGAGGTCCCAAAGATACAACTTATGCCAGACCTGCACACTTAGTCTAAGCAGGAGGACCAGAATGAGGAGGACAGAGCCAGGACCCCAGACTGGGGTGTTGAGTAGAGACCACAGTGACATAGCAGCGAAGTCTGGTCTGCCACTGGAAGTGCTGCCCATGGGAGGGTGGGGAGGGACTAGTCAAAGCTGAGTAGGACTAGGCAAGAGGTTGGTGTGGAGCATAAGGCACAAAATTTAAGGAGGCACTCACTCGTGGGTGTGCTTGAGCATCCCGTTTGAAACTGAGAGTGAATTCCTCCTTAAATTGTTTTCCCTAGCTATCTGATTGCTTCACTCCATTGCTGGTCCAAGTCAAAGATCAAGAGAGTCCAGGTTTCCCTAAACCCTGCATAGGCTCAAATGTGTCTCCAAGTGAAACTTGGGTTTGCACTCTAAGATGAACTGACAGAGCTCCAGGGACTGGAAATTAACTTCCTCATGTCTCGAATCACTCTGTGCTTAAGTGGGGTCATCCCCTTCTTCCCCTACTGGAAGGAGACTCTTATAAATTCTCCAAACTGAGGCAGACCCCACTAGGAACCCTTATGTCTGCTCCTTTGTGGGGATGGGGATGGTTCTCCAGAATGCCTCTGCTGGGGAGCCACCTTGGCCCTAAAGCAGGGTCTCCTAAGGGTGTAATGGAATTATTCCCTGGAGTCAGTGTTCTATATTCTTCTAGACCACTCCAGTTCACGAGAGCACACACTTGGAAGAAACTGACAGACATCAGGCCAATACTTAAGGCAACTCAGGTGTTTATTTCTGGCAAGCAGACAGAAGGAAGGTAGGTTTCACACTGCCTGAGGTTCAGGGCTCAGAATGGGGCAGGCGCTTGGAGGGGAGTGACCACATTTTGGGGGTTGAGCTCTTCATTAGCTGTGCCACGGTCACCTGGGGCTTTGGGGCACCTATGTGGGTGGAGGAGAGGTGCCACCTTCTTTGTCCTCCTTTTGAGGTTCAGCAGAGCTGAGCAGCACCTGGGTGGCTGGGTTCCACATGCTCACACCAGGAGCCAGCTCCAGTGCTTCCGGCAGCAACACGGGCTTCCGCATCACCTGGCACTTGGCCTCGAGAACTCGGGGCACGGGATGAAGCCACTTGTGAGGATCCTGGCTCTCCCCGTCCCCAGGGTCCAGGCCCTGCAGAGGTACGCGGGTGCGGCCAGCCCACAGCTCTCCCAGCAACTCGCCCTCCCCCTCCCAGCCGCTGGGCCACTTGGCACCCGGCCATAGTCTGGGGCTGGGGCTGCGGGCCACGTCGGGGCGCGCCGGGTGTGTGGCAAGAAAACGGAGCCCGGGACTAGCGAAGGGCAGCTTTGAACCAAAACCTGGCGACGGTAGGCCTAAACTTAAAGTAGGGAATTGGAGGCTGGGGCCGGGGCCCAAGGCTCGGAAAGGAACGCCAGGTGCGATAGGGAAGAACACTGACGGGGAGACGCGGACGCTGGGGGCGGAGGCTTGCGGTCCGGCTGGGGCCTCGATCTTCTCGCCCCGCTGGCGCCCGCGGTAGGCTTCCAGGGGGGACGTCTCGGAGTCTGGGACCAGAACCTCCGCCAGCGGGCGCACCCAGTGGCGCGACACCCGCGCCGGGTCCAGGTGCGCCATCGCCGCCTTGCGGCCCATTCTGTAGTGCAGCGCGCTGGGCCGCGCATCGGCGCGCCCGGGCTGCTGCGGCTGGAACCCCCCGGAGGCGCTGAGCGTGGTGGGGCCGCCCGCAGAGGGGCCGGACACCGACACGACCGAGGGGATGCGGGGCACCTTCTCCTCCTTGAGCTCCGGCCGGTCTCCAACCGCGTACGGCTGCGGCTGGGAATAGTAGAGGTCCTCGAGCGAGAACTGAGAGCTGAGGGGCTGTGCCCTCTCGACAGAGGCCTGAGGGCTGGCTACCAAGGACAGCTCCAGAGAACGGTGGGGACTGCCGGCGGGCGCCATCTCTTTCGACGGTTGGCTGCTCGCGTTCAAGGATCCGACTGCAAACAGGTGGCCCCTCGCCTGGTCGTCCAGTTTCTCTAAAGGACCCCTGGGCCCTGTCTCCTGAAACAGGACCGGGGTGGGTAGGGGGCCCGGGGTGACTCTCAGTTCAGGAGGACGCTCCCAAGATTCCATCCGCTCCTGAGAGCCTGTATCCATCCACGATCTTCCTAAAGGGATCTGGTCCACGTTCTCTTGGTCCTGGGGAAATGCACCAGGGTGGAGGTGAGGGGTGAGTGGTGAGACGTCAGAAAGGGTAGAGAGGAGGTTGGAGCAGTCCAGTGAGGCCCTGAGGAGATCGAAGACGCGGCGGGGGCAGCGGTGACAGCTGGGAGGTAGCTGGGGGCTGAGCTTACTTCGCCTTGGAAGGTCTCCTCCAGCCCCACCGAGGTCAGCGCGTGTAGCACGGGCACGGATCCCTGAGCCCAGGCATCCGTCGTGCAAGACAAGGGTTCCTCATCCTCGCCCCATGTGGGGTCCTCTGCCACTGCAGATTCTCCCTCGTCCCTGGCCAGGAAGCGCCACTCGGTGATCTGCAGCATGGCTTCCCGGGCCTGGCTGATGGTGAATGGAATGCACTGCAGAGGCGAGAAAGGGTCTCAGCCCAGCAGGGAGGGGTCAGGGAGAGGGGAGATGGGTCTGGAGAACAAGGATCCAGGCCCACCTGTTGAGTCAGGTAGACTTGAAAGGCAGAGTCCATGACTCGGGCCAGCAGATCAGCCAAGATGTCCCCCACCACTTCCTCGCCCTCTTCGAGAGCCGTGAGCGCCATCCACTCAGCCTCAGTGAGCCGCCCAGGCACTATGTCCACCTGCAGCACCACCGGAGCCGTAGGCGGCCGCGCCTTTTCCGCCTTGGATCGGGTCACCCCGCGGTCTCGGACCTGCCTCTGTGGGAAAGGAACAAGGCAGTCAGGGTGGGAAACTAAGGAGTGGAGAAGCAGTTATGGGCTAGGAGGAAGCTTCCTCAAGTGGTCTAGTAGGAAAGAAAGCCTTTAGAGAGGGATAATTTACTAAGAGACTACCATGTGACAGATGCTTTTCAGGTGTGTGACCTAGCTAATTTAATTTTCATAACAGCTCACTGGCCCATTTTACAGACAAAGAAACTGAAACCTGACAGCAGTTTACCTCCACTTGCTTGGGATTACACAGTGAACCCAGGCTATATATAGCTCTAACTGCACAGTCCTTGCTATTTGCACTAGTTCAAAGTGTTCAAAACTCTTGCAAGTTCAAGAACTTGAGAAAGAAAAGTCAATAGGACTTCCCTGGTGGTGCAGTGGTTAAGAATCCACCTGCCAATACAGGGGACATGGGTTCCATCCCTGGTCTGGGAATATCCCACATGCTGAGGAGCAACTAATCCCACAAGCCACAACTAGAGCCCATGCGCTGCAACTACTGAGCCCATGTGCTGCAACTACTGAGGCCCATACGCCTAGAGCCCATGCTCTGCAACAAGAGAAGCCACCGCAATGAGAAGCCCACGCACCACAACGAAGAGTAGCCCCTGCTCGCTGCAACTGGAGAAAAGCCCGCACGCAGCAGTGAAGACCCAACACAGCCAAAAATAAATAAAGTTATTTTAAAATGTAGGGGAAAATAGTTTAAATTGTCATATAATCTCTGGGTGAGAAACAGCTGCCTAAGCATAAAAGTAATGTAAGAAATAATAAAGAAATGGATAGATAAGTATATATATATATATATATATATGTCAAATTTTCCTCTGCTTATTTAAAAAAAAAATTCCTAATTAGAAGGTGATAATAGTAGTTTTCATTTACTGGCACTTAAAGTATATCAGTCACATACATGGATTCAATTCCTACATTTTTTAGACTACATACTATTTTTATCCCCATTTTACAGAATTTGCCCAGGACAACAGAGCAAGGAAGTAGTGGGGTCATATTTCATATGCCAGTCTGTCTGACTCCAGAGTTTGACTTTATCCTGCTTCCTAAACAAAAAATATGAGCAACAAATTTTAAAAAAGGATAAATATCCCCCAATACATTAAAAATGCATAAAATTTTTTAAAATCATAAGACCTCCAAGGATAATAAGCAAAGGACATAATATTTCACAAAAGTGGAACTGTTGATGACTAATAAACTTTTGAAAAGCTGTCCAACCTTCAAAAGTACCAATTCCAGTTTTATGAACACACACAAAGGCATATTCTGAAATGAAAATATATATTCTCTAAAATAGTCCCTGTGATGTCATTTATAATAGCAGAATGTTGAAAACATACATCTAACAAAAAGAGAATAGGTGGCTAATTGTGTGCTACCTATATGATGGACTATTATGCAATGATTAAAGGCAGTCTTTAGGAAGAATTTACAATAGCATAGGTAAATACTTATGATGTAATGTTAACTGAAAGAAGCAGGATACAAAATTACATATCAAGTATGATCTCAGATATGTAAACCGATGTGTTGACGAAAAGGAAAGCACAAAAATTGTAATAGTGGATATGTTTCTTTCCTACACTCTTCTCCATTTTATAAGTTCTCTACAGTGACTTTGTATCCTTTTATAATCAAGAAAAATCCACTGAAAAAGAAAAATCTAGTCCCCCCAAAATCCATATTAAGGACATAGGAATTTAGTAGCAGATTCTTGGGAGCTTTCTCATTTCCCCACAACAGTCTCCCTGAACCTGATTCCTTCTAAAATTTACCTCCCAACGTAATCTTCCCAAACCTTTGCCTCCCCATCCCCACCCTTATTGCCTCATACATGGTGTTCCCCAAAATTCATTCTCCCCCAACTCTGGTGTTTCCTAAACCTCACGCTGAACTCAAAATCCCTTAAGCCTCATTTCCTCTCTCTGCTAGAGAGAACAGTCCACTTGGCAAGCCCAGGGAATGGCCCATGGCCCAGTCCAGGCTTGGCCAGAGCAGAGCAGGTAGGGAGAGTTGGTTCCTTAGACTTCCCCACCCAGCGTCTCATGTGACACCCGTGATAACGGCTTTAAACAATTGACTTTCAAGTACAGCCTCAGAATTGTTGTTTAATCCATTTCTTCCTCCTGAAATTCTCGAAATGTATCATATCTAGCAACACCTCTCCCCAATGCCTAACTCTGGTTTATCCATTCAAATGGGTACACCTCAGTATAAGAAACATTATACATGCATTAACTGTTTCCAAAGTCACTTCTTGTTCTTGAGCTCTTGTTCTTGAGTTCTTGTTCTGAGCCCACCCATTTAACCCCTTTCCCTCAGGTTCCAAGTGTGAAAATGCTTGTGAGTGGGCGTGGTGCAGGTGTAGATTTTCTGCCCTAGTGCACCGACATGGCTTCCTTGGTCATCTTGAATGCCTGCATGAAGGGCGGGCGCCGGGTGGCACAGAGCTGGCCCACGGTTCAGGACACCGATCTTAACGGTCTATCCCCGCTCTGGGGCACCCTCAGCTGAGCTAAAGCTCACCGGGCCTTCGTGCGTCATCGCCGCAGCTGTAGCTCCAGCCCCGGGCATCCAGCTGCTTTCCTGTCCCGCCGCCGCTGCTGCTGCCGCCTATCGGTCGCCTCGGCAACCACGCCGCTGGCGGGCTCGCCCCGCCTACAGTTGACCTGGCAGCAGCGCTGCGCGCTGCACGTTTGGGTTGCTCGCCCCACCCAACGGTCGTGCGTACGTGCGTCGTCTCTATGGTGGCGGCGGATTCGGAGGGACGGGACGCTTCTCGTGTCCGGCAAGCTGCTGGTGTGAACTCTGACCTGGTCCGGGGGCTTCGGGGAGCCAGGGCGAGGGAGGAAGGGCCTGGGGGCTACCCTGCTTCATCCCGCCTTGGCTCGGGCTCTTGGGGCCACTGAGTCCTGGGCCACCGCAATTCCTCCTCTGGGAACCCCTGTCGCCTCATGACTCAGCCCTAGGGTTCCCCTTGCCTGCTCCACAATACCCTTCCCACGCCATGTGATCCCCCATCACCATCCTCGAGGCCCTCATTCACATCACTACCCAATCTCAGGGGTCTCTCCCAGTGCCTCGTGACAGCACCCACTCCCACCTCCCAGCCCCCACAGGAATCTCCGCTGTCGTCTGTCTTCCGCGCGCCTGTGATTCGGGCGTCTCTCCCCAAGGATGTTCCGCCGGGAGCGCTCCATCCCCCTTCGAGGCTCAGCCGCCGCCCTGTGCAACAACCTCAGTGTGCTGCAGCTGCCCGGCCGCAACCTCACACATTTTGGAGTAGTCCATGGACCCAGCGCCCAGCTTCTCAGCGCTGCTCCTGAGGGTGTGCCCTTGGCCCAGCGCCAACTCCAAGCTAAGGAGAGCGCTGGAGTAAGCCCCCCACTTATCACCCAGGTGAGGCGTGGAGTTAGGAGTGGTGTTACTGAACCCAACCCTAAACCAGTTCTTCCTCTCCAAACCTCAAGGAACAGGCCTTCCCTAACCATCTGAATTTCCACACTTTTGAGTCCTCATTCCCCTGCTCTGACCACTTCTTCCTACTCTGATTCATCTCCCTCTAGGTCCACTGGTGTGTCCTCCCTTTCCGAGTATTGCTGGTACTCACCTCACATCGAGGAATACAAGTAAGAAGAGGACCTTCCTGCCCTCCCCCACTAGGGTCTTCTCTACTTCTCTCCAAGGCCCCTAGACCTTACCCCATTTATTTCTAAACATTTCCAAGCTGTTAAAATGCTTAGCCCCCTCTACCTTATTTCTCATCTTCATGCCTTCCTTGTTTTCCAGTTCTCAAGTGCTGTCTCCAGTATCTGCCCTTTTATAAGTTGTATGACCTTGGGCAATTCAGTTAACTTCTCAGAGCCCCAGTGTCTCCTCTGTTAAATGGAGATAGAAGTAGTGCCTACCTCCCAGGGTGGTTTTGAGGATTAGATGGGCTAAGGCTAACATGAGTATGTGGAGTAATCAGCACAGAGCTCAGCAAAGGTCAGCTGCGTCATGACCCCATCCTTGCCTTGGTCTTTCAGATGTATGAGTCTGATGGCTCCGTCATGGTCTATTGGCATGCACTGGATGCTGGAGATGCCTCTCTAGGTACCTGCAGGACTGAGTGGGTTGGGTGGGGGTAGGGAGGGTTTGCTGGGGTTAGGGGAGACGCTATTTCTAATCATTTTCCCCTCTCAGTGCAGGCTGTGTTTGCCCGAGGAATTGCTGCCAGTGGCCACTTCATCTGTGTGGGTGAGGGGGCCAAGGGCAGGGCGTTGGGGGGTGCTGAGGTATAGGGGTATAGCCTTTGGGCAGGAGGATGCCAAAGGTCTGAGGAAATTGTGCAGTGTTAGAGGGAAGGGTGGGAGTGAAGGGGGATCTGAGAGACTCCAAAAAGCCATGGTGGGGTTCATAGGGGCAGGGTGGGATAGGAAAAGGGTAGTGAAGGTAGGGGTGGGGCTGTTGGAGCAGTGAGAGGTGGGTTTGTTACTAAGGTTTCTGGGATGGAGGGAGTGCTGAGTGTGGTGGCTGGAGACCTGGGAGGATCAGGAAGCCATCAGTGGAGCACTGGTTCTGCAGGAATGTGGTCAGGCCGGGTACTGGTTTTTGACATCCCAGCCAAGGGTCCCAACATTGTACTGAGTGAAGAGCTGGCTGGGCACCAGACACCAGTCACAGACATTGCCACCGAGCCTGCCCAGGGACAGGTGAGTGGATTCCCCCTACTGTTCCAGTGAATCTGGGGGCCTCCCCACCTTGGGAGGCACGGGACCTGGGTTCCAGCCGTGGCTCTGCCACGAAGCAGCTGGATGACTTTGGGCAAATTGCCGCACTTTCCTAGGCTTTAGCAACCTCAGTTCCAGTGATGAAGCCTGAGATACTTTACATTTACGTGGCATTTAATAGTTCACTCACACTTTACAATACTGGTGTGAATGGAAGAGTTGGGACAGATGGTTTCTGAGATACTTTCCAGCTCTGACATGTGTGGCTTCCTTCTCTGAACTTCGGTAAGTTCAGGCCCACCTCCAGTGCTATCCTCTCCAGGAAGCCTTCCCCCTATTCCAGCTCCCGCTGATCTCCCTTAGCTGAACCCTGAATTGATACTGCCCTCAGACAACTCTTGTCTCCCCAGTTGGATTGTAAACCTCTTGAAAACAGGGTATGTATCATCTAATTCCTATGTTACACCGCACCTGGCACAGAGCTGGGCCCATGGGCTATGTTGGCTGCCTGGATTTAGGGGTTGTCAAGAGGCCCAGAGTCTAGTCATGACTGTGGCTGGCTCACTGCAAGACCTCCAGAAGGTCCTAACACTATGGCCTCAGTTTCATCATCCATCCAATGAGGACAATTATATACCCAAACACATGGTGTGTGTGTTGGGGTCAGGGTAGGGAGTGAGACTATAAAGAATACAAGGAAAGCATTTTATGCCTCCAGGGGACCCCTCCAGCCAGTGATGGCTTCACATCTTGCCCTTTCCCTGGAGAGGCAAAGATGCAAATACTGCTTCCCTTCCCCTGCTGCCCTGTATACAGGACCCAGCAGGGGAGAAAGGGAAGGGCTGATCCTGCCTTTCCCCTCAGGACTGCGTGGCTGACATGGTGACAGCAGATGACTCAGGCTTGCTGTGTGTCTGGCAGTCAGGGCCTGAATTCAAATTATTGACCCGAATTCCAGGATTCGGGTAGGTGAGGCGGAAGGGGGCTGAGGCCTTCCTGAGGTAGCTTCCGGGTGGGGAGTAGGCTTGGGTCTGGGAAATCAAAGTAGGGTATCACTCTTGCAGGGTCCCGTGCCCTTCTGTGCAGCTGTGGCAGGGGACCATAGCAGCAGGCTATGGGAACGGGCAAGTGCGTCTGTATGAAGCCAGTACAGGAACTCTACATGTCCAGATCGACGCCCACGCCCGGGCCATCTGTGCCCTGGATCTGGCTCCTGAGGTGGGCAAGGTCAGTCTCCTCCTCTGTCCCTACATACCCTTGTTCCTGGTGCTGGGATGTTGAGAGGAACTCCACAGGCTTATCTCTGCCACTCAGTGTCAGCCCCTCCTCAGGCACCTGGACTGGGCTCTACAGCCTACACCAGTCCCCTGTCAGCACGTTCTGACTTCCACTGGTCCTCCCTGCCTTTTTTTTTATAGCTACTCTCTGCGGCTGAGGACACCTTTGTACACATCTGGAAGCTAAGCAGAAGCCCAGAGGGTGGCTACATTGAGGTGTGTCTTGTGGAATGGGAAGGGGAGTGGAATGAGGACCCAAGCATGAGGCAGCAGGCCCTGAGCAGCTCTCCTCTCTCCCAGGTGGAGCACTGTCATGGAGAGTGTGTACCCGACACCCAGGTGTGTGGTGCCCGATTCTGTGATCCTGCAGGCAGCTCCTTTGCTGTGACTGGCTATGACCTCGCCGAGATCCTGAGATTCAGCAGCATGTGAGAGAAAAGCAGCCCTCCGTTTCCCCTGTGGTATTTATAAAGTACCCACCTCCACCCAGCCCTTGTCTGGTTACTCAGTATCATAGTCATACTTCACAACTAGTGAACTAAGCTCCAGGGATGGGGGGATGTGACAGGTCCAGACCAAGCCAAGAAGCAACCTGTCCTCAAGAACCAGGTGAAGGCTGATGTTAAATAACTTTAATGGTCAATGTGGGAGTCACAAGGGAGGTGCGTTCCCTCCCAGGGCTCTTCAGTGCCATCCTCAAAGCTGGTTAGTGCAGGGAGGTAGGGCAGGGTTGGTTCCAGTTTTCTCCCAGGAAGGGCTTAGGGGGTCCCAGCCAGCCCTGGGAATGAGTCCCTCAGCACCATGGCAACCACAGCTTAAAAGGGGCTTCTGCTCCCCCTCCCCAGCCTATCCCCAGTCCAGCAGAGGAAGGGGAGGCCAAGCTGGCCAAGCTGCTACAAAGAGCGCCGAATCCAGAGCCCAACTGCACACAGCTCATCTCCTCTTCTGACCAGATCCTGTTGCCAGTGCACCATCTCACACTGGGGACTGGAGCCAAGTGTCGGGTGGGCCTTTGCTGCAGAGGCCTCTGGACTGTGGGGACCGCTTCGGGGGTAGAGGGGCAACCGAGTGAGAAGCCCCAGGGGAGTGGTCTGGGGGGACAGCATCCAGGGATAACGTTCGGGGTCTCCCCCAGGGCAGGGAATGGGTCTGGGCTGGGGTTGGGGCCACTGAAGCAGGCGAGCAGGGGCCAGACAGGGCAGGCTGGTCTGTAAACACTGCTAGCCAGGGTGGGGGCGTCTCCAGCCTCGTGCCCTCCCGCTGGGCCAGGATGTCTGTCACCGCTGCGATGTCATCCAGCGGCTCAATAGCTGTGGCACCGGGAAGGGATTGAGGGGAGGGGGCTAGTCAGAGCTTAGGCCCCAGACCTACTCAGCCCTGAGCATCACCTGTCACTGTAGGAGGAAAGCCAAGCCTGGATCTCAGCTGAGATTGCATTATCCTGCAGGAGCAGCCCCTCACTTGGGCCCCCTGGAGTCACAGGTTCTGATAAGACTGGGATATGGGGTGACAGGGTAGACAGGGAGAGGAGGGTGGGCAGAAGTAGGTGAAGAAGCCAAGAAAGAGGAGGAAAATGAAAGCAGTGCCAGGCAAGTGAAGGGTCAGAGGAGGAGACAGGAATCCACATGCAGAAAGGGAGACAGAAAAGAAGAAATTACGGGAAAAAAATCCATGAAATGCATCTGGTTCTGTGGGTTTTTGTTGTGAACTTCGGTGGAGGTGGTTTTAAGAAGAGTTGGAGAAGGGAAAGGAATGCTGGGTGGGACTTGGGTCCCCAGAGCTCTGCCTTAGCCCGAAGTGTGCTTTCTCTCTGTCTCCATTATCTGGGTTCCCTTGAAGCCCCCGACCCAAATTCCCATCAGGATCCCAGAGTGCACTTTCACTCACCCATCTCATGGTACAAGGACCCCTGCTTGGCCAGTACTTGGGGTGGTTTCCGAGGAGCAGGGGTTTCAATTTTCATTATTTCATCGCAGCACTGCTTCCACTGGCCTGCAGGGAGGGCATTGATTGGGGTGGGTAGGGGGAGGACTGTGAGAGGGCCAGGCTACCCTCTCCCCTGCTACATTCCTTTCCACACATTCTTGAAACAGAGGCCTCTGGTAAAAGTAACGATCCACAGTCCCTCCTGAAGGTTCAATCCAGCCCCCCCCCCCTCTTACTCATGTCAAAGAAAAGCTGCCACAGAGCTTCCATCCAGCTCTGCAGGGCTCCCCGACTCTCTGCCTGAAGGGTGTGTGTCACCTCATCCTCCGCATACTGGTTACTGATGCTCAGGGTGAAGGGCCGGCCCGCTGCCTGGTCCAGCTCCCCTGCCCGGACTCGAGTCTCCTGCAGGAGAAAGACAGGATCTGCTTCCACCACCTTCACCTTGGTCACAGAAGTCAGCAGTGACATCAGGCAGGCTTGGTCATCCCTGCCTTAGAAGGAGGAGCTTGTGGGGCCTTCAAGAAGCCCTCTCATTTGCCTCCTACTGACCAGAGTGGAAAGAAATAGCAGGAAAGGAAGGGGACGAGACAGGTCGTCCTTAGGAAAAGAGGAGCAGACGGAGACAGGGAAGGAGGGGTTGAGCGAGGCAGGGAAGGCAAGGAGGCAGGCAGGAACAGGAATGCCGAGGCCTGAGGTCCCTCAGTACTTTCATAAGTCGGCAGGAATGCTAGCAAAAGGGCTAGGAAACAAAGAGGGTCCTTGGACTTGGGTTGGGAGAGAAAACCAGGAAACGGTGAGGGAGATGCGGATTGAACCTAAGGGGAAAGATGGAAGGAGGATGAAAAGTCCTAAACTGGCTATAGAACCCTCTCTGAGACTTGGCAGGGTCTAAGGTTGGTGAGTAGAAGGGACGATCATTTTCCAGTGATGCTGGTTGGGGAGAATATGGTCCCAACAACCCTGGCCCTGAAGCTGGGTGTGGTGCTGTTTGGAACAGGAGGCTAGCTTTGATCCCTTTGAGGTCTGTGCCCACCCTCCTGGGGCCTGATGGAGAGGCTCCCGAACCCTGCCACCTGGGTGGCTTCACCACCAGGGATTCATCACCTTGTTGATCGCAATAGTAAACAGCGGCTCCTCCCCAGTGTCTGTGTCTTCAGGTTGCCGGTAACAGAAGAGGTTTGTGCCTTTCAAGACTCCATGCACTCGCACCCAGTCCTGCAGCTCCCCAGTTTGCTGCATAAATGACTCAAGGTTTCCTAGGGGAATCACACCCCCAACACCCTTCTTCCCAGCCCCCCACAGAGAAACTGCTCCTTTCTGCCCACCCTCCTCTCGTCTTGCCATGCCCCTCCTTCCTCCACCCAGATCTTGCTTTTTCAATAGTTCTTTGATTCGTGGGTCATCTGGCTTTCCTCTGCCTTCTCCCTGTTCCCTTCCACTCCTCAGGGCCCCTCACCTGCACCTTGAGGGTACCACTTGCAGTAGGCTGAGTCATGCAGAAAGGCTGAGCCACCAGACGGCAACACACGCTACCATAAAGGGGCAGCCAGGCGGGGTTCTCCTCTGGGGTAGGAGGAAGCGCAGGGTGAGGGTGGGGAATGTGAAGGGGACCATCCAACGGCCCCTCTTCTCACCATCCAGCATCCCCCACATACACACATACTCACCATGACTGGCGAGGGTCAGGTCATGTGTGCGGAACCCATCTTGCACTGCTGCCAGGGTGAGTGTGGTATGAGCCAAGAGGTGGTAACGAGGACCACTACAGGACAGAGAAGTGGGCAGGAGCCTAATGAGGGGCATGTTGGATGGCAGGAGCTGTAAGCTGAGCAGGTCTGCCCCATTGTTCAGGCTGCCCCACAGAAAACTAGCTTGCCTCCCCCACAGGGGTTGGAACATTTACTGCGCTCCTGCTAAGTGCCGGGGCCTGTGCTTTAAATATGTTATCCCACTGTGTTCCCACAACAGCCCTGAGGCAGCTTGAGGCTTAAAGAGGTTAAGATATCTGCCCATAAATATAGCTTAGAGTTGGAATTTGAATCTATATCTGTCTCCAAAATAAGCATTCTCTTCATTACCTGGAAGGTTTTCAAACTGCTGCTCAGAGACCCAGTGGTTCCACTAGGTGCCTCCGGGTTCCTGGAGGCAACACCACAGGACCCAGGCTACCCTGCTTCAACCAGGGGCACTCTGTTCTATCCACATAAGATGTATTTGCTGCTGCCAAAAAGTGATGACCCCAGAGCCTAGCTCTTCCTGCATTCCTACTGCTCTTCTCAGTTGGCTTGGGGTACAAGCCCTGAGGTACAAGCCAGAGTGCCTCCCAGCTATGTGACCACTGCTTATTCATATCTGTCTGCATGTCCTGGCAGCAGTGCAAAATAAGTTCTGCATGCTCAACACAGCTCAGAGGTCACCTGTGGCCAGCTGAGGGCAGTGGGGGAATACAGGGCCTTACCCAACAGCCGGGGTGGGGAGCAAGATGGGACTGCTCCCTGAGCCCCCAGCTGTCTCCAGAGATGCCCGCACACGCCTCCCCGAGGAGCGGCCCAGCGAGCTGCTGAGTTTGGTGGCAAGCCTCTTGGGGGCTCCAGCCAGGGCCCCCTCCTCTTCCACACAGGCCCCATACAGCTCCAGCCGCAGTTCAAAGTCTGGCCCTGCCTCGGCACTATAGGAATATGGGAGGAAGAGAGGACAGGAGGATGGTCTGGGGAAGTGCTGTGGTGGAGGATGGATGTCATGCAAGTACAGGACAGCTCCACAGGGAAGGCCCATCTCCCTTCCTCCCTCTCCTCTCCCTCCCCTCCCCTGTGGCTACCTCATCCAAGGATTTGAGCAGAGTAGAGAAAGGTGGGAGCCATAGGAATGAGGTACTCATACTCACAAGAGCACGTTGTTCTGAAAGGAGATGTCTGTGAGGGTCCTGTCCACCAGGATCATCTCCGTGTCCTGAATGTGTTCCCCTATCTGCAGCAGCAAGAACACAGCCCAACGGTGCAGGTCTGGGGACAGAAAGCAAAACTGGTAAAGATGTGCCCCACAGGGACCTCCAATCTCAGGGTCACTCCCTTAAATTTGTCCCACGTGTGTGGAACTCACCGCCTTTGTTCTTGAAATATTCTGTGTCCTTCCACATGAGTGGAATCCGGAGATCTAAGGGGCAGACGGATAGGAATAGATGTTGAGATGGGGCAGGAGATCTTATCATTGGGCAAAGAATGCCAACAGCTGGGGTAGTTGTGCTTCTTACCAGAAATGCAGACCTGGCCACGGCAGGGGGAGCGCTCAGCGGGCGGCCCACTGTCAGAAGGCCTGTGGGCAAATCACAACGTCCTAGCCTGGCCTCTTGACACTATTCCCCCTGGCTCTGGTTCCCAAGGGCTCTAGGACACCCCTGGCCCAGGACCCAGCTGCCAGGTCCCAGCCAGGCTGACATGGCAGGGCTGAAGGACTGTTAGGGAGAGTTGTCAGTTGAACCCAGGAGGTTGCTGGGCTTGGGAATGTTAGAGGCTCTTAGCTCACACACACAGTACAAGCTCAGGCCACCCTCCGCACAAGCACCCTTCCTGACCACCTCCCCAGACTCCTGCCAGGGAGAAGTGGGGCTTGAGGACACAGGTGCCCACAGAGAGAGACTCCCTTTTAAGGACTCTTCTCCATTAACCCCCAGGCTTGGAGGAGTTTGCAGGCTTTGTTTTTAACAACAAAGGAGGCTGCTTTTCTCCACCATCTCATCACTTCAATAAAGGAGGGTACTGGATCAGTCAGAAAATCAGGAACCCAAGTAGGGAACATTTGTGTTCCATTTACTGCAAATCTCTCTCCATCCTCCCCCTCAGCTTTGATTTCTCCTCTACCCTTCTGGCTAGATGGGCCGAACCTTCCCAGTGCCCCAAGTTCCCCAGTCCCCCCCCGCAGGGGGGACATCGGCCTTCCTCCCCTCCCCGCCCATCATTAGGACTCACCGAGCTTGTGTCCCTCTCCTAAGGTGATGGCCAGCTTATCCATACTAATTTATAATTCATTATAATGAAATTAGTGACTTAGCCTTAAACTAAATGATGTGGCATTGATGGCAATGTGTTTAGCTGCCAGGGACTTGGGGTGCACCTCAGATCACGCTGTATGGGCTGTGTGGGGACTTGGGCAGGGCAGAGCCTGTCAATGGCCGCCTCTTAAGAGACAGCAAACTCACAGTAGAAGGTGTCCCCATGCCTGCTTGCTCTTCGTTTAACTTTATGGAGCAGCCTTCCCCTGGTGTCTTCATGGGTGCACTCTGGAGGCCTCCTGGCAACCTCTCCTTGTGTCAGCCTTCATGGATGAGCTGGGATGACACTATGTCGGTGAGGGGCCTGGACCTTCTCCCCACTCAGCCTTGTGGGATCAAGCAGGTTACTTTGCCAGAAGCCAGTTTTCCAAATGACCAGTTCACCAAAAATGGTCAGTTCTCAGAACGATCAATTTGCCAAATACTTTTTCCCACATTTTAGTTTTACCAGAGCATCGCCTCAACCATTTCACTACAGATTTGTCAGATCAGCAGTCTAATGCCAGTGTAGGTTGTGTTTCACATCCAAGAGTGGAGTCCTTTTAGTGCACAATCTAATTTATGTGAGTGGGTAGGCTTTCCCTCAAATTTTTTTTTTTTTATTATTTCTTTTCCCAATCCCTGACTCTAATGAGGCAAACCCCAGGTACAATGAACTATGGTCAGTTACAGTAAATTGGTCATTTAGCAAATTGGCCATTTGGTGAACCAGCTATGAGAAAATTAGCTTTCCAGAAGCCAGCCAGCCAGACTCATCAGATCACAGGCAGGGCTTAGCAAATTAGCACTTTTGCATGACTACTCCTCAGACTGCCAGCCTTTCACCAGATACACTGGCTTTCCTGAGCCAGTGTCTTGCAACTCACTAGTGCACCTCTGGGCAGCACACTGTGGTGGTAAAACACCAAGGTGTCTTCTAGGACCCTGGTAAGTCTTCACCAGGAAGTCATCTTCAGGGTGCTCCATACTCCATACTCCATAAACACACACACTGCGCCACTACTCCCATAAAGCCTCGCTTCCCCCCTGCTCACCGCCGGCCTGTCTTCCTCAGCACCTGCGCCTCCTTGCGCCGCTGCAGCTCGCCCATGTAGCTGAGGATGCGGCTGTTGCACACTAGCAGGCTCTTGGTGGCTTCCAGAGTCTGCTCTCGCTGGGAGCAGGCCGCCAGCAGCTTGCAGGTCCCTTCCCTCATCCGGATCTCATGGTCTAGCTTTCTTTGCAACTCTGTGTCCTAGCCGGAGTGGGGATAAGGATGAGAAGGAAATGTCAATTGGGGGACAGGTTGAAGCACCCTTCATTCCCAGGTGGACTGTGGTCCACGAGAAACTGACAAGAAACTTATGTTTCAGGCAACTAAAGGTCAAGGGTTGAGTCTCAACCTCAGCAGCCCACAAATAACCAGAGAGACTTTGTTAAAATTTATACTCCCTCTAGGAGTATAAATTTTTTTCAGCCTCTTTTGAGCGCAATTTGGAAAAATCTGTAAAACCTACAAATTCACATATCCTTTGATCCAGCTATCCAACATCTAGGAGTTTATCCTACAGATATAGTTACACTTGTGGGCAGAGCCATATTCATTGCAGCATCATTTTAAAACACCAAAATTAAAAGTCCTTCAATAGGGCATTGGTTAAATAAGTTATAGCACATCTATACCATGAAATATGGACTATTGCAGACATTAAAGAGTAAGATAGACATGTGCAAAAATGAAGCGATCTTCAAAGTATATGAAGTGAGAAAAGAAAAAACAGCATGCTACCATTTGTACACGATATATATATATATATATATATATATATATATGCATATACATATCGATAGACATGCATAAAATAGTAGTGGCTGTGGGGCTGGGAGCCAGGAATGGAAAATCAATTTATGATACTTTATATATATGCTCCTTTACTACTGTACTATTGGAAATTGTGTTACCTTTTAAAAAATTAAATCTTCTGAGTTAAAAAAAATAATAAATCACGAGACCCCACCTCAGAGTAGCAGAATAAGAATCTCTACGAGTGGGGCATGTGCATTTTTTGGAAAATTCCCCAAGTGACTCTGAGGTGCAGCCCAGGCTGAGAACTACCACCTAAAGGGAATGGCCACAGATAGTAAAGGCCATCCTGGCTTACCCCAAAGACTCAAGTGATGAGAGAGGACATTTAGTTGGCAAGGGGTCAGTGGAGAAGGGGTCAGTGGAGAACACCGCCTACAGTGTTCATCCATGCTGCAGAGAATGCAGTACACACCCCAAATTTGGGCACCTGCCATCTGCTGGCCCTCTGAGTCTGGGAGGTAAGGACAGAGGCAAGGAATGGGGATGGGAAAACAGGTAAAGCAAGTCAGGAGTGAGTAGGCACTTAGCACAATGCCCAATGCACAGCATATGGTATGCATGGGGCGGGGTGCTTATTTTAACGATGCTACTTCAGCCCAGTAGCATTCACCCAATAACACTGGAGCATCCCTGTGCTGTCCGAAGCTCCATATTTGAGATCCAGCTGGGAGGTGAGAGATGCAGACGTTAATGGCTGCTCCGTAAGTGCCACGTCATGGCACACACACACTCACGGGAAACAGACCCTATTTGTTTCTGGCTGAGGTGATGGGGAAGGCTTCAGAGAAGAGGTGGAAGACTAACCCTATTACAGTGTACAAATCAGAAGGCAAGCCAAGTGGAGTCACAGGGTTGGAAGAGGAGGATGAGTGTGACTGCACAAAACCAAAACCTGTCTTCCCCCTCACACCAGCTCTTTTCCACACTATGTGCCCTTGCTTCTTTCCTGATGACTCCAGCCTTCAAGTCTCCAAGACCTCAACACCCTAAATTCCTGCTTCCGGGAATTGCCTTGTCCAGCCTCCCTGCTGATTCTTCCTTCCCTACTTGAGCTGGGCCAGACTTTCATCACGTCTCACCTCATCTCATCACCCTCACTATCCACATTTCCCTTCCTGACCCTTCAGAAATAGGCCAACCGGGTACCTACGCCGCCTCCACCAGGAAGCCCTCTCAGACTACACAGCTGCCCCTACCCCCACCATGACTGCCTGCACCAGGGTCCCACCTCTGCTACGGTTTGCTGCTTGCCAACCCCTATCCCATTCTGCATCTAGCTTCTACCACAAACACCCCCAAACAGGTGAGGGGGGTGGGGCCGAGCAGCGTCCGCAGGCCACCTCCTGACTAGCCTTTTGGTCCCGGCCCTAGCACTCACGAATTCTTCCCTAGCCCTGTCCATTGCACGTGCGGCGCAACGCGGGCATTGTCCCTGGTCCGGGGAGCCGCCCCGCCCGCAGAGAGAGCCGATGACATCATCTACCAACTGCCGCGAGAGCGGCCGAGGGGCTCCGGGACGCAGGCGGTCCCTCAGTCCCTCTGTGCGATTGGCCCGGTTAGGCTCCAGGTGGTGCTAACCACACAGACCTAGTCGCGGAGGAACGGTACCTCCGGGAGCACCGGCCTCACTCTAGAAAGGGCTCCAGGCTCCGGAGCTGCCGGAGGCCAGGGGGCCCCTCCGGGTTGCAGTTGCCCTCCAGGATGACTCCTGGCCCGGGTGCATACGGGAGGGAGATAGTGTATACATCGGAATAACTGGGGCTGCAGGGAAGTCGCTGTATCCAGCCTGGATGAGTCGGACTGGGGGTGCAGACACCCTGGCTACCACTCTCCCCCCATGCACTCGGGTCCGAATCCATTCTCCCACGGCCCTCGGTGGACAGTGCCATAGAAATCTCCCACCCTTTAGGCAGAGCACCTCGGGAATCCTGACGCAGGCTCTGGATCCCGGAGCTTCACCCCCATCTCCGTACCTCAGGTATAGCTCCATGTCGCCCCCCTTCCCACCCACACACCCTCTCTTCCCAAGCCGGCAGTACTTTCACCAGACTCCCCTGGGAAAGAGCCCTAAGCTGGACTCCGCTCAGGGCCCAAGGGGCTGAAGGAGGATGAGTCATGGGCAGAAGCCCCAGCACACATTAGGCCCTCTCTGGACATCCTTTCCAGTTCCTCCCACTCCCTTCTATCTCTGACTTCCCTCTCTGCTTCTCATCACCTTATGTTCCCTTTAGAATCTCCACCAGGGCTAAGTTCAAATCCTGGCTTAGGAACTTGACTAGCCATGAGAACTTAACCTCTGGAGCCTCTGTTTGTAAACTGGGGGTGGGAGAGCGTGGTAATTCCACCTCCTACTGTTTGAGGATTAAATGGGAAAGTCTAACCCCTACCTGGGCCCAGCACTCCCACCTTCCCTTTAATTGCAGCTTAAGTTGCCTCCTCCAGAAAGTCTTCTTGAATTTACACTTCCACGACTACCTCTCTTGCTAATCCCTGAAACATCAATGGGATGGGGGTTGGGGAACTGCTGAGCTTCCTGGAGAAAGAACACAGCACCCTCAACCAACCCAAGACTGAATGAGAGATGATCAAAGTGAAATCTAAGCCCCCTCCTCTTCCCCAGAACTTGGGCAGAGCTCCTATGAAGAAAAATTACATGGAGGGGGAGGCATGCAGAATTCGAACATTTAAATACCTAGACCAGCCATGGCCAATAAGATCTTCTGCAATGACGGAAATGTTCAGCAGCCATCTAGCACATGAAATGTGGCTAGAGTAATTAAGGAACTAAATTTTTTATTTTATTTCATTTTAATTAACTAAATTTTAAAGTTAATAACCACATGTAGCTAGTAACATGGACAGTGCAGAGGACAAGGGATGGCAAATAGGTTTTATTTCATATGCCAACAGAGGACAATATGTAGTGTCAGAGTCCCAATGGGATCCTTGGGCACCTTTCTCCATTTTAGAAAAAGATGATCCTCTCCAGGCAAACAAATTAGATAAAGGTGTCCCCTCCTCACACCACCTGAAACCAGACCAGGACTCCTGCCACTATGCAGTGCCCTTATGAAGGACACAACCTGCATAATTTATGCCAAGGTTGAGCTGAGAAAGATTGTGAGGCCATGCGTGGATTTGTTGGTGAAGACTGCCATGATTGACTCGTAATGTCTATCATGATCTAGGGAGTGGGGACCCGGTTGAGGGTACAAACACATGTGCAATAAATTCCCCTTCTGAGCTGGACTCTCTACTGTCCTGCCTCTGACCTCCCTTAGCAGCAACACCCTGCCTGGTTCAGGCAGTCACTTCCTCAGCTTCCTCTCTCTTCCCCATCTCAGTAAATGACCACATCGCCCAGTTGCTTAGCCACACACCAGAGAGTCATCCTGGAGCCCTCTCTTGGCCGCACCCACATGTCCAGTACGTCAGCAAGCCCTGTCAGATCTACCACCATCATCTGAAATCCACCCCCTTCTCCCTATCTCCACCAAGAGCGTTTAATCCATACCACCAGGTTCACTCCCCTAAGGCTATAACGACCTCCTAGCTGGTGGTCTTCTGCTATTCGTCTGGCCAACCCTTCTCCCTCCCACCCCCCACCCCTGCCTAGCCTATTCCTTTCAAACACAACAGCCATCATTTTAAAACATTAGATAAGTTGCCCCCTGCTTAAAACCCTTCCATGAGCCAACATCACACTTAGAGTAAAATCTAAATGCCTTGTCACGGACTACAAAGCCCTGCATAATCTGGCTCGCACCCATCAGCTCGACCCCAGCTATTATGTTCCAGCCCCACTGGCTCTCCTTCTTCCACAAACATATCACCATCATCCTCATTTAAGAGCCTTTTGCCCTTACTATGCCCTCTGTCTGGAAAGCCCTTCCTCCCATCTTTACATATCTTCATATCCTTCTGGTCACAGCTCAAAGAGCTCACAGAGGCCTTCCCTGACTCCTACATCTAATGCTGCCCCCTCTACCCGATTTTTATTACACCCCCCCGTTTTCATCATAATTTCACTATGTGAGATTATTAGTTTGCATGCTTCTTGTCTGTTCCCCCAGTAGAATGGACCTTTCCTGTTTTGTTCACTGAGGTATCCCAAGATCTAGAAAGAAGCTGACATATCGTAGGTGTTCAATAAATGTGATTAAGAATAAATAAATGAGGGACATCCCCGGCAGTCCAGTGGTTAAGACTCTGCCTTCCAATGCAGGAGGTGTGGGTTCGATCCCTGGTCAGGGAACTAAGATCGCACATGCTGTGGGGTGCGGCCAAAAACTAAAAAAAAAAAAAAAAAAAAAGGACTTCCCAGTTGGCACAGTAGTTAAGAATCTGCCTGCCAATGCAGGGGACACGGGTTCAACCCCTGGTCTGGGAAGATCCCACATGCCGCAGAGCAACTAAGCCCGTATGCCACAACTACTGAGCCTGCGCTCTGGAGCCTGCGTGCCACAGCTACTGAAGCCTGCGTGCCTAGAGCCCACGCTCCGCAACAAGAGAAGCCACAGCAATGAGAAAAGCCTGTGCACTGCAATGATGAGTAACCCCCCGCTCGCCGCAACTAGAGAAAGCCAGTGAGCAGCAACAAAGACCCAATGCAGCCAAAAATTAATTAATTAGCTAACTAATTTTAAAAAAATAAAATAAATCTATTTAAAAAAAAGAATAAACAGCTCCCTGCCATCTTCAGGGCCACAGAATCCTGCCCTAGAGTCCTCTTCCCCTTCTCTGGTAAGACCATCTCCTTCCTGCAAACCTCTCACATTGAACTCCCCTCTTCTTCCCATACCTAAAAGGAGCCCTCAGCCCCAGAACACACATCCACACCAAACCACAGAGCTTCCAGAAATAGGTGTGAAGACCCTGTTGCCAACACAGTACTCTAATTGGCAGAACTGAACCTGGGTCCACACGGAGCACCCAACGAAGGGCTTACAGAACCGCCTATCCCTCTCCCCACTTGGAGCAGACTCTGCTCTCCCTGCTCAGCCCCAGCAGGAAAGGGCAGAGCAGAGATGGGCTGGGATGCTGTGGAGGAGGTGCACTCCAGGGGTGGGGGCGTTACCTCCAGGCTGAGCGCCATCTGCCGGATGTAGAGCATATTCAGGTCCTCCAGGATGTGCAATCTGTCCTGCATCTCTGTGCCCCCCAGGTGCCCCTTCCCTTGTTGACCCCTCAGAAGGGTGGGGCGAGCAAGCACCACGCTGCCCCACAATTCCTCCCGCTGCTCCCCTGGTCTTGAAAGAGGTGGGCAGTTCTTGGACAGAGGGCAGAGGCAGCCCCTGTCCCTCTTGCACTCCCGTTAGACCCCTCTGGCTGCTGTGACAAACTGTCCTTGCCTACCGCTGTTCCAGGGCCCTGATGGGAGCCAGGCATGGAGGGAAAGGAAAGCGAGGTGAGGATGAGCAGGGTCCCCGGAGAGGAGGCCAGCTGCAGAGGGGACTCTGGGCACAGAGTGTCCAGTCTTGCTTTGGTGGCAGCTGTTCTCCCAGCTGTGGAAGAAAAAGGCTCTTTCATTCCGACTCTGGCCCCTCCCCAGCCCCCGCCCACATCCCTGGCCTGGTGGACAGAGAATCTGTGTGCGGTAGGGTGTGAGGGGCAGGCACAACTGGAAGGGGGCAGGGAGGGGACACTTCATGCAGGTTCTACAGAGTCGTGGGGTTTGTCAGGAGGTTGCTTTCTGAAAGGGGTTCTGGCTTAGTTTGAGGAAGAAGAAGGATAACGGTGAGGACCTTATTGAGTGAGCCCAGGGAGTGGGACAGAGGGGTAAATGCGGCTCAACCCCCAGGGCCACCTCTTCCAACTTGGGGCCCCCATCCAGCCCGCCCCACCCTGGGTTCACAATTACCTCGCTTTTCCAGCAGAAGGGAGGAGACGGAGGGAGAAAGGCAGGGGTGTGCCTAGCTGCTGCTGCCCCCGCTCCCCTCTGCGGGCCCCTTCCCTTCCAGACAGGAAACCAGCCCCGATTCCCAGCCAGCTGCAGCTTTGCCACCCCCCTCCACCCCAGGCCCACGGAGTCACATACCGCTCCGCCGGGTCCCAGCGGCTCCGCCCCGGCTCCTCCGCTACGGCCCCCAAAAGGCCGGGCTTATCCCCGGCTCCTCCGCTACGGCCCCCAAAAGGCTGGGCTTATCCCGGGGGCGGCCCCAGCTCACAGGCCCCTCCTCCGGGTCCCTGGGCCTGCCCCTCACTCCCCCACACTGGCCCCAGGCGGCGTTGCTTATGCTGGACCCGACAGAGGTCCTCTCCCCGAGGCCCACTAGCTTCAAAGTCAACGAAGGCCCGGGACACTGGGACACCGGTGTGAAAGAACCTTTGTTCTGGGCAGGCTGTAGGGTAAAGTGCAGTTCTGGGCAGGCTGTAGGGTAAAGTGCAGAAGCCAGGCCTGGAATCCCGGCAGGGAGGGGTGAGGAAGGCCCTCTCACTTAACCCTTTCCAGGCCAAGCAGGAAAGGAGAGCTGACCTTGGGGATAGCCTCTGCTGTAGCTCCTCGCCCTGTCAGTCCTAGCTCAGCCCCACATCTTTCAGACCCTCCTGAGCCTCTTTAGGGAGTTACAGGTAAGGCTCAGACCTGAGCAACGTGTAGAGTGGTGGGCCGAGGAGGCAACTGTAGAGGCTGGACTCCTCTTAGGCCCCAGGAAAGGAGGCTGAAAGTTTGAGTGCGGGAAGTAATCCCAAATCTTTAATAAGGAACCCCCTCACTCCCGATTCTCCCAGCCACAGAGGAGCAGCTGGGGAGGGTTTCAGCGAAGGGGGCAGACCGGCGGAGAAGTCAGGATTGATGATGGAGGCTGTCCCAGACGGTTGAGACAGGTTGTGGGTTGCGGCTGGAGCCCAGGGAAGGAGCGGGCGCCCAGGCCAGGAATCTGTTAGAGCCCGCCTGGTTGCACACCGCCCTTTGCTCCGGGATGCCGTGAAGGACCGGGGTAAGGCACATTTGGGGAATCGAGCCTAGGGCCCCTTAAATTGAAGCCAACCCGAGGTTTTTCCAGGCGGAGGCAAATCATCCCAACTGGGCCAGGTAATGTCTGGGGTGGCACGGTCCGATTAACGTGCAGACGGTCCGCGCCTGACTTTTTAAGTCAACAACTACTAGTTTGTACCAGACCCGCGGCGTCTCCGCCCCTCGGCGCGCGCGGGCGGGGCGGGAGGCCCAGGCGGCCCGGGCTGCGGGAGCCCGGGGAGGGGAAGGCAGGGACGCGGGTCTCTCACCTCCGGTGGGTCGCAGAAGAGGCTGAGTCGGAAGCGGCCGCGTTTGAACTCCATCTCCAGGGCAGAGCCCCTGGCTACGGTGACCCGGCTCCGGTGGTTTCGGGAGAACATGCTGGCGGTCCCCCGCCTTTGCCTGCCCTCTGCACTCCCCGCGCCGCCCGGCCCTGCCTTGTCTCGTAGGTTTCTGTCCCTCGCCTACCGCCAGCTAGTCCGGCCGGGAATCTCCCACGGCCCGGTTCCCAAACTCCGCCCCCGGAGACGACACCTGGGCCGGGCAGGGCGCGGCACGCTCTCCCTCCACTCCAAACCCCCGCCCCCGCCAAAGGCCCTGCCCGCCGGGCCAGTCCCGGTCCCCAAGCAAGCCTGACCCGACAGCCGGGGCACCCTACACCTCGCGAGCACTGAGGCGGGGCGTCGTCCCTTCCTGCCCGGGTAGCCAGCGCCTCACCTGGGCATGGGGCGAACCCAGAGAAGCCCCGCCCCCTGCCGCCCCCACTCGGCTAGCCAGACTCCCTGCGCGCGGAAAATCCCGGGGCCCAGGGATCGCCGAGAGGCACACAGCCCGGCCTTGGGATGGCGCACAATCTCACCTCTAAGCAGCTTCCGAGGCGACTGTTTCAACTTCCTACAGTCCCAAATGTCCTTTCTTCGTCCCCCTACCCACTAAAGCTCCCCTCCGTCCCTAGTGGCCGCAGTTCACGTGTCTGGTAGCCCTGTTCTGTTACTTACTAACCGTGGATCCTTGGCTTCAGTTTTCTTACTTGTGCAATGGGGATACACTAATTACCTCCACTCCTCAGGTCGCTATGAGGATTACATATGAGAATGAGTGTAAAATGCCCAGCATAGTTCCTGGCGCAAGACAAGCACCCCGTAAGTGCAGCTATGAAGAAAAACGACCAGGTAAAGCACCTTTGTGCCCTTGGATGGGGCACCAGTGACCTCAGCTCCCTGGACCCAGACTTTAAGTGCCTTAAGAGGGTGAGGATATCTATGACCTCATATGGGCTCTCAGCTGTTTTGCTGGGTCGCTGAGACAGGATTAGGATTCACAGCTTCTGCAGAAAAAGGGGCCACCCCCAGCCTCCTGGGACAGAAGGAAATGGCAGAGGATTAGCTTGCTGACCACACGTGAGGAGTTTTCTGGGGACTTATGAACTTACTGGGGAGAACTCGAGAGAGAGTGGGGCTCCTTCACAGCCAGAGCCGGAGAAATACCAGCTTATAGCTTTAGAGAGCCCAGGTTAGAACTGCTCTGCTATGACAAATTACTCAACATTCTTTTAGAAAACCTGACTTAAAATTACTTTGGCAAAAGGAGAAATATATGGCTTAAGGAACAATAATATCCAGGGGTCAGGCTTTAGTTGTGGCTTGACCCAGGCATTCAGCATCACAAGGATTCCATCCCTCTCCTTCATCTGGCTCTGCTTTCCTCCATGTTAGCTTCACTCTCCACAGCATAGCAAGATTGTTGCCAAAAATTCTGGGTCTATAATATTTTCAGACTTAAATTCAGCAGAAAAGGGAACATCTGTTTCCTGAAGCTCCTACACATGTCTGGGATTCACTATGGGCCATTTGGGATGATTTATCCATCTCAAACCAATCACTGTAGGCAGAGGGGTGGCCAGACCTGAACCAATCACTGTGGCTGAGGAGGATTCTATTTGCCAGTTGGCCAGGCCTAGGTCACTTCCCACTCCTGGAAACCAAATGGAACCCAGTGAGCTGGGAGAGAGATGGGGGAGGGAGATATGGTTTCTGAAAGACTGTTCCAGGTACTACGACCAGAAGGTGAGGGAATGGATGCTGGACAGGAAAAACAACAAACATCCTTGACATACAAAAGTGTACATGGAGAAGGGAGTTCTTCTGTCGTAGGAAAGGAAGATCAAAAGATTTTATAAATCTGTGGCCTCTGAGATAAACCTCAAAGAGGAGTGAGGGCATTGCTTCTGAGTTTCTTCAACTATCTATTGTCACTCCTCTAAACTGTAAGCTCCCCCAGGGAGGGAGAGTCTGTCTTGTCCACTGCTTTATGCTCAGTGCCTGGCACATAGGAAGTACTCAATAAACCATCACTTGAAGTAAGTGAACAAATGAGATGCCTAAAGAAAGCATACAGATTTGAGAGTGCTTAACTGGGATGAGCCATATTGTTGGACTAAAATTGTTCATTTCAAATGTTTGGCTTTTAGCAGCAGAATGCTTTTTTCTCCAAATGAAATCTCACCTGGAACATGTGAAATATAATCAGAGCTGCTGTGATAGAAGCAGCGGCTGGAGCCCCACAACTTGTCCTCTCCAGAGGCCCTCAGCTGCACGCAGACACACACACACACACACACACACACACACACACACACACACACACACACACACACCTGTGGGACATGGGACCTAAGGAAGTGTTTAAAAATCCCTGACAAGAGCTGGAGGAATGGAAGGCATTTGGAAAAGAAGTAGAGCTCAAATCTTGCCAGAGAATTTGCACTCGATGTGACTGAAGATTTTGGGAAAGGAGTGACGCAGCCAAAGTTATATTTTAGAGATCATAGTCTGGCATCCATTTGTGTGAATCATTTGGAGGAGGTTGTGACTGGAGTTTGGGAAGCCAGCTTACACTGTTCTCAACCAATGGTAGAGAAACAAGGGCCAAAGTTTCTGTGGAGTTATTATTTTTTAATTAAATTCTTATTTGAAAACACACAGTTTTTTAAAACAATCCTTATTCTACCACTTAAAAAATAATACAAAGTAAGGAATAAATGAACAAAAGCACACTTTCCCCACCATCAGAGAAAAACACTGAGACACAGCCTGGTGCCATGGCATGCTGAGGCCTTATACTGGCTCGTGAGAGACAATTTTGGAATTTTCTGGAATTGTGCATTCCAGCTGTTAAACACAGCTTTAATTAATAATTGAATCATAAAAACTCACAACTAAATAAATTATATTAAAGCAAAGGTGATAAAACTCAAAATTCATCACTTCCTAATTATTTTACTGCATTTTCCCATTATCCCTTGAGGTTGTTTACATCTATAGTGTCCGTATGGTTGAAATGCTATGTCACGGTGTGCTACTACATGTCTTGCCAACTCTGTGCTCAGTAATGAAATTGGCCATGGTGGGAGTTTTACACAACAGAAGTAGGCGAACACTGTAAACCAGGGCTATTTTTTTTCCCCTGGGGAGATTTCATTAAATATTTAGCCACATACCACTTGTTCACTGCATAATATTTCCCAATTTTTCCTTTTCTTACATCTGTATCTCCATCTCCCCAGCTATGAAGTAGATATTTGGGAAGGGCTTATTAGCCACCCAGTATTCAAATTATCTTTCTATTTCTACACAGACCCCTACTGTGGACAACTCTGGTAGGCTGAGGCTCTACCCTCTTTCTGGCAGCTGGAGAAGGACATTCATCCTCCCTCCCACTTCTTCACAGCCCAGGGGTAGGCAGTTGGCCTAAGCCAACCAACTGGAATGCTACCAACTGGACTTTGAATCTTGAAAGAGTGAAAACAAGACCCAGGGAGAATTCATGAGGAGTGGATGGCTCTGCTAGCAGGGAAATCCTCATCAGCAGGTTCCTGTGGTGAGACTTTGGTGTGGCCTCAGCATAACCTCAGCCATATGCCCCTAATGCTTGGCCTCCCAAGGGTTCCCACCCCTTATCCAGGGAGAATACAAGATGAACCCGAAACATTTTGTAGTGTTGGGAAATAAAAAGGTGCTAAAGGAATGATGGAGATGTGTCAGAAGGACACAGAAGTCATCTTAAAGAAATGCCCACTGACCAAATCTGGGACAAATTTAAGCATCAAAATAAATAATAGATTACAACTCATTGAATGAAACAGGAATCTATACCGACACAAATAAATACATATGAAACTGAATGTAAGGAGAAAAGAAAGCTCCACTTCACCATAGAATGCCAACTAACACATGTAGATGGAATAACGGGAGTAGAATACCACTTGGCAATTATTATTTTATTTATTTATTTATTTTTTGCGGTACACGGGCCTCTCACTGTTGTGGCCTCTCCCGTTGCGGAGCACAGGCTCCGGACGCGCAGGCTCAGCGGCCATGGCTCACGGGCCCAGCCGCTCCGCGGCATGTGGGATCTTCCCGGACCGGGGCACGAACCCGCGTCCCCTGCATCGGCAGGTGGACTCTCAACCACTGCGCCACCACCGAAGCCCGTGTACTTGTTTTTGAGGAAATACACAGTGAACTATTTAGGGGTGAAGTGGCATCATGTCTGCAACTTGCTCTCAGAATGATCAGAATAGGAATAACGATAATGGAGAGGAAGGGGAGGAAATAGTAAATGTTAATAATTGTAGAATCTGATTTAAGGAGCTAAGAGAGTTCTATGTACTCTTCTTGCAACTTTTCTGTAAGTTTGAAATTATTTCCTCAAAAATTATATTTAAAAAATAAGCTAAGGGCTTCCCTTTGGAAGTGGCGCAGTGGTTGAGAGTCCACCTGCCGATGCAGGGGACACGGGTTCGTGCCCCGGTCCGGGAAGATCCCACATGCCGCGGAGCCTGCGCGTCCGGAGCCTGTGCTCCGCAACGGGAGAGGCCATAACAGTGAGAGGCCCGCGTACCACAAAAAGAAAAAAAAAAAAAAAAAAATGCTAAGAACTTTTTCAGAAGGACAAAATTCTTCCTTTCAGCCTACAAACCTGCTCAAACCTCTCTGACACTAAACAAAGCAAAACTAAAAACAAAACAAAATAATGAAGCCCATGGCTACTTACTTACTGTCACCGCTTCCTCCCTGCTGGGCATCAGGATGTTGAGGAAACACCACTGGGTCTAGTGTCAGGAAGTCTCTGTTTGATGCTGGCTCTGCCACTCCCTAACTGTGTGGCTCTGGCCAAATCATTTAACCTCTCTAAGCCTCAGTTTCCTCATGAGGGAACAACAGTATCTCCCACATGGAGCTGCCATGGGGATCAAGGGAGGGAAGGGATATGAAAGCAGGTTATAAACTCTAACACGTTTGACAAATACTAACTGCAGGTGATCCCTCACTTCAACTCCTAGTGATACAGAACTATTGCCTTCACTCCCTGCTAGAATGCATACTCTGCTTGGAGCTCAACCTAGCCTTCGCAGAACTGTACACGGTTCATCATAGCCTTTGTCTGCTGATAATCTCTGCCCTTGGGTACCTTTATTGCCTCTTTTGATCTCTTCCCAACCCTGCCTGCCCCTCTGCCTGCCTGTTCAGGACTGGTGTCCACTTGGGTTTGTTCCTGGTCCTTTCCTCTTCATCTGCTTGATCATTCTGGAATGTCTCATCTATTGCCATCCCTTGAAGGAGACCTCCACTTTTATGCTGATGACGATGCCCCAAATCACACCTTCTGCATTGGCTTCTCCTTCAGTATTCCATCTCCATCTGGGCATTCCCACATGCACTTTATTTTATTTTATTTTTGTTAACTTTTATTACAGTATAGTTGCTTTACAGTGTTAGGTTAGTTGCTGCTGTGCAGCAAAGTGAATCTGTTATACGTATATATATATATCTCTCCACTCTTTTTTAGATTTTCTTCCCATTTAGGTCACCACAGAGCACTGAATAGAGTTCCCTGTGCTATACAGTAGGTTCTCATTATTCATCTATTTTACACATAGTAGTGTATACATGTCAATCCCAATCTCCCAATTTATCCCACCCCTCCTTTCCCCCTTGGTAACCATAAGTTTATTCTCTATATCTGTGACTCTATTTCTGCTTTGCAAAAAAGTCCATCTGTATTATTTTTTCTAGATTCCACATATAAGCAATGTTATACGATATTTGTTTTTCTCTTTCTGACTTACTTCACTCTGTGTGATAATCTCTGTGTCCATCCACGTCTCTGCAAACGGCATTGTTTCGTTCCTTTTTATGGCTGAGTAATATTCCATTGTATATATGTACCACATCTTCTTTATCCATTCCTCTGTCGATGGACATTTAGGTTGCTCTCATATCCTGGCTATTGTAAATAGTGCTGCAATGAGTATCAGGGTGCATGCATCCTTTCGAATTCTGGTTTTCTCCAGATATATGCCCAGGAGTAGGATTGTTGGATCATACCGTAGCTCTATTTTTAGTTTTTTAAGGAACCTCCATATTGTTCTCCTTAGTGGCTGTACCAATTTACATTGCCACTAATTGTGAAAGAGGGTTCCCTTTTCTCCACACCCCTTCCAGCATTTACTGTTTGTAGATTTTTTGATGATGGCCTTTCTGACAGGTGTGAGGTGATACCTCATTGTAGTTTTGATTTCCCACATGCACTTTAAATTCACCTTGGATAACACTAAATGATTTTCTTCTTACTTGCTTCTCTTCCTATGTTCTAATCTTTATTTAAAACACTATGGGGACTTCCCTGGTGGCGCAGTGGTTAAGAATCCACCTGCCAATGCAGGGGACACGGGTTTGAGCCCTGGTCCGGGAAGATCCTCCATGCCATGGTGCACGAGCCACAACTACTGAGCCTGTGTGCCACAACTACTGAAGCCCGCGTACCTAGAGCCCATGCTCCGCAACAAGAGAAGCCACCACAATGAGAAGCCCGCGCACCACAACAAAGAGTGACCCCCGCTCGCCGCAACTAGAGAAAGCCCGTGAGCAGCAACGAAGAACCAACGCATCCAAAAATAAATAAATAAATTTATTTTTAAAAAACAAAACACTATGTTCTCTCTAATACTTGGGCTAGAAATATACAAGTCATTTTAAAATTTTTATTTATTTATTTATTTATTTATTTTAGCTGAGCTGGGTCTTAGTTGTGGCATGTGGACTTCTTAGTTGTGCCATGCGGACTCTTTTTTTTTTTTTTTTTTAATATTTACTTATTTATTTGGCTGCGCTGGGCCTTAGTTGCGGCATGTGAACTCCTAGTTGCTGCATGTGGGATCTGGTTCCCTGACCAGGGATCGAACCTGGGCCCCTTGCATTGGGAGGGCAGAGTCTTACCTGCTGGACTACCAAAGAAGTCCCTAGAAGTCATTTATTATTGCTGCTGTTTGCTTTTTGAACATCTACTATGTGCCAGATACTACCCTAGGTACTTTGCATTCTTGATTTGCTTTATTCCTTGAAAGAATCCTACGCAGGAGACACTACTTCATTCTATTTTGCAGAGCTGGAATATGAGGTTCAGAGAGCTTAAATAACTGTGAACCCAAGGTTACATAGCCAGTAAACTGTAATTTGATAATAGGCTTCTCCGACTCCAAAGTTCATTCTCTTAATCTTAATCACTATACTACATTGACTTCTTCCTGAATTCTCATATATAATTGTTCATCAGTTCCTTTAAATTTCATCAATGAAATGTCTCTTGAATCAGTTCTTCCCTTACTATGTTCACTATTGCTACCTTGTTCAGACATGTATCTCATATATATTATATACAGTGCTTTTTTCTAATTATAAATGTGATATATAGGCTGTAAGAAAATTCATTACAAAAAATACTAAGCAATATATATATATATTTTTTTGCGGCACGCAGGCCTCTCACTGCTGTGGCCTCTCCTGCTGCAGAGCACAGGCTCCGGACGCGCAGGCTCAGCGGCCATGGCTCACGGGCCCAGCCGCTCCGCGGCATGTGGGATCTTCCCAGACTGGGGCACGAACCCGTGTCCCCTGCATCGGCAGGCGGACTCTCAACCACTGCACCACCAGGGAAGCCCTAAGCAATATTTTTAAGTGAAGAGAGAGAGAGAGAGAGAGAGAGAGAGAGAGAGAGAGAGAGGAGGAAATTTATAGAATTTAGAGAGAGAAAGGAAAGGAAAGGAAAGGAAAGGAAAGGAAAGGAAAGGAAATTCACTACAGATCTAGATAGTGAAATTTCCCCAACCCCAGCTTCCAAAGATAATCACCGTTAATGGTGTAGTATACATTCCTTAATGTTTTCTCTGTGAATGTAGTAGCATATTATGCCTTTTTAAATGGGATCACCGCAGGACTTCCTTGGTGGCGCAGTGGTTAAGAATCCGCCTGCCAATGCAGGGGTCACAAGTCTGACTCCTGGTCCCAGAAGATCCCACGTGCTGCAGAGCAACTAAGCCGGGGCGCCACAATTACTGAGCCTGCATGCCACAACTACTGAAGCCCGCGTGCCTAGAGTCCACGCTCCGCAACTAGGGAAAGCCCTTGGGCAGCGACGAAGACCCAGTGTAGCCAAAAATAAACCAATTAATTAATTTTAAAAAATTAAAAAATAAATGGGATCACCTCATCTTGAAACTTGCCTTTCCTATTTCATATGTCAGCACATACAGATCTACCTTGTTCCTTTTTTTTTTTTTTTTTTTTTTTTTTTTTTGCGGTACGCGGGCCTCTCACTGTTGTGGCCTCTCCCGTTGTGGAGCCCAGGCTCCGGACGCTCAGGCTCAGCGGCCATGGCTCACGGGCCAAGCCGCTCCGCGGCATGTGGGATCTTCCCGGACCGGGGCACGAACCCGTGTCCCCTGCATCGGCAGGCGGACTCAACCACTGCGCCACCAGGGAAGCCCTGTTCCTTTTTTTTAAATTAGGTAAAACATACATGTTTTAGACAAAGTACAATAGGCACAAAAGGGTATATTATGAAGAATAAGTCTCCCTTCACCCTCGTTCTCCCAACTATCCATTGGAATTGCTGTCACCAGTTTCTTGGGTAGCCTTCTGGGGCCTCATTTCTTTTAATGGCAGCATAGCTTCCCACTGTATGGATGTATCAAATCCCTGTACCAAATTATTTTGGTTTTTCTTTAGAGGCACACTTAGATTGTTTCCAATGCTACTACCAACTTGGATATAAATTCCATGTCAATCTTATCAATTACTTATCAGCTCTTAGCTTTTGTGTTCCAGATTGGATAGATGCACCATAATTCATTTATCCATTTCTCTAATGATATAGAATTTAGGCTTAAATGTCATTTGCCCTGCTGGTAGGGCACTTGTGCTGTTAAGTAAGCCCTTCTGCCATTTTGCCGGCAATACAGTTTCTTACGTACTCCACCAAATTGTAAGCTCCTCAAAGGCAGAGAGAAGTGTTCATATTCATCTTTGTATTCTCATAGCCTAGCCCCGAATTTGGTCTGCAATATACGTTCATCACGCTTGAGTGTAATAATAATTGAATTGCCCGCGCTGAGTTCTGACCTCGATTGCGTGGATGCGGAGCCAGCAGAAAGCCGTGGCCCTCTGACCGCTCCCGGTCTCAAAGAGCCCGGAACCCTTGTTGGAAGGGGCGTTGTTTCTCCCGGAGGATTTTTTTTTAAACCGCAAAGCTTGCCCCGCACAAGCATGGTTGCTACGCACCGGAAGTGCCCGGCTATTTGCTGGGATAAGTTGTTCCGTGGGGCGGAAAAGGTATGTCTGCTTGTGTTCCGACTATTTTCAGCCTCTTTTCCTTGCAGGACCCCATGAGTAAGCTGTGGCGGCGCGGGAGCACCTCTGGGGCTATGGAGGCCCCTGAGCCGGGTAAGCGCGGATCGATAAAGCAACTTAGGCCTTCGCAGAAAAGGAGTCCCTTTCTTGCTCCTCCGAGCTTCTTGGGTACTTCGCCACAGGTGGGAAGGAGAAAGGCGGGGCTGTTGTTATGGTAACAGCGAATACCGCGGGAAGAGTAGGACCCCTCAGGGGTATTGGGTTCTTCTGGGATTTCCCTGACCTGCTCCTGATGTACACCGTTGACAGACTCTCCTTCTGCAGGGGAAGCCCTGGAGTTGAGTTTGGCGAGTGCCCACGGCCACGGAGTGCACAAGAAAAAGCACAAGAAGCACAAGAAGAAACACAAGAAGAAACACTACCAGGAAGAGGAGGCTGGGCCCACGCAGCCGTCTCCTGCCAAGCCCCAGCTCAAACTCAAAATCAAGTTGGGCGGGCAGGTCCTGGGCACCAAAAGGTGAGGCCAAGAGAGCCGAGGTTTTACTTGGGGGACTTCAGGAGCAGGTAGAGATAGAAGCAGAAGCTGGCTGCGCTTTTCAGAAGACAGAGAATGGACGCTGTGATTTCAGGGCCCAGGTTAAAGCAGCAAGAACCCAAGAGGGTGTAGGGAAGGCTGGATGTACTGAGCAGGAGGAGACAATTGCTCAGCTTACAGAGTGGTTGCTTCTCCGCAGTGTTCCTACCTTCACTGTGATCCCTGAGGGTCCTCGCTCACCCTCTCCCCTTATGGTTGTGGACAATGAAGAGGAACCTGTGGAAGGAGTCCCCCTTGAGCAGTACCGTGCCTGGCTGGGTGAGAAGGGTCTGGAGGTGGGGAAACTGGGTTTCTCATTATACCTGGTTAAGGGAAGAGGGTTCGTTCTGAGGAAGGTGAGAATTTTGCATGCCCCAGTATTAACTTGGCCAAATTAGGGTTCCCCCTCTGAACAATTCCACTTTTAGCTCTCCAACTTTCCTTTCCAGATGAAGACAGTAATCTGTCCCCCTCCCCACTGCGGGACTTGTCCGGGGCCTTAGGGGGTCAGGAGGAAGAGGAAGAACAAAGGTGGCTGGATGCCTTGGAGAAGGGGGAGCTGGATGACAATGGAGATCTCAAGAAGGAGATCAATGAACGGCTGCTCACTGCTCGACAGGTAAGTTAGTTCATTCTTTATTTGCTTGCCAAATTTATATTGAGAACTTTCCATGTCCCAAGAACTTTGCTAGGCAGCAGGGATATCAGCAGTGGAGAAAAGACAGACAAGGTTTCCGTTCTTATGGAGCTGGTATTCTTGTGCAGTAAATAATTTCGAAAAACTGTAAGGTTTATAACAAAAATAGGGTGATGAAATAGAAAGAAGTAGAAAAGAAACAACATTAGATAGGGTAGTCTGGAAAGACCTCTCTAAAGAGATAACATTTACAATACCAGAGGAGCTTACCCGGCAGAGAGACCAGCAGGGGCAAAGACCCTGAGAGCGGAACATGCCTAATCATGGTCAAGGAGAAGAATAAGTGTGACTACCACAAAAGGGTTGTTTACAGAGAAGTAATGTATTTGATTTATATTTCAGTAGATTTCTTTGGTTTCTTAGTGGTGTTAAGGGATAGAAGCAAGACCAAGTAGGAAGCTGTTGAAGTAGGTAAGAGATGGTGGTGGCTTGAACCAAGGTGGAATGGTAGAGATGGAGAAAATCAGATGGATTCTGGATATATTTAGGAAACAGACACTTGTTGGGGGAAGGAGAGGAATCAAGGATAACTGTTAGTTTTTGGCTTGAGCAGTTATCCAATTGATGCTATCCATTGATATTAAAAGATTTAAAACAACAACAAAAAAGTCTCCAGAGAGCTGGTACAGAGTTTTGGTACACAAGGCAGGAAGGTAACATTACTAATACTTTTCCCCTTGAGAGTCAAGGATCTAAAGCTGGAAGTCTGGAGACCTGAGAGGAGGCAGTATTAAGGGCTCCTGGAGAGGGTGCTCATTTCACCCCTTCTCTCAAGGCCTGTTCTCCTCAAGACCCTGCTTTCCATGTCCCATCTTCCCCTTCCCCCGTTCAGGCAGACGTCACTTCTCTGTTTTGACATCTCTTCCGTCTCTCCCTAGCGAGCTCTGCTGCAGAAGGCTCGAAGTCAGCCTTCCCCGATTCTGTCACTACCTGTGGCCGGGGGGTGCCCAGCCCCCGCTCTCACCGAGGAGATGCTGTTGAAGCGTGAGGAGCGGGCACGGAAGAGGCGGCTGCAGGCGGCTCGGCGGGCGGAGGAGCACAAGAACCAGACTATTGAGCGCCTCACCAAGACTGTGGCGCCCAGTGGGCGGGGAGGCCGAGGGGCCGCGCGGGGCGAGAGGCGTGGAGGGCGGGCCGCGGCCCCGGCCCCCATGGTGCGCTACAGCAGCGGGGCACAAGGTTCCACCCTTTCCTTCCCACCTGGCGTCCCCGCCCCCGCGCCGGTGTCTCAGCGGCCGTCCCCATCTGCCCCTGCGCCTCGGTGCTCTGTCCCCGGCTGTCCACATCCGCGCCGCTATGCCTGCTCCCGCACAGGCCAGGCACTCTGCAGCCTTCAGTGCTACCGCATCAACCTGCAGATGCGGCTGGGTGGGCCTGAGGGCCCCGGATCCCCACTTCTGGCTTCTTAAGGCCCTCACCCAATCTGGACTCTGTGCCTTCTCCTCTGTCCCCGGTTTTCAGTGTCTTCCCCACCCTATTAAATTTCATCCAGTGCCTTGACTTGTACAGAACTGGGGTAATGGGGTATGGGTAGGCCAATTCCGCGTACACACATCTTGCCCCCACCGGAGCTTGCGTCGAGGCCTGGGAAACGTCCACCAGGCCCAAGAACAGTAGCCAGCCCCCGCCCAGACTCCAGCCGACATTTGTGACCCTGCCTCTTCCTGGCGTGGTTAAGCGTTTGGCGTCATCTGGAAAATAGGACTCAAGCCAATCAGCGGGAACTTTGCTGTTCTGGACGGCCGTTCATTGGTTGATAACGCAAACCCGTTCTGTTGTCCATATTGGCTGTTGTCACTGTCAGTCAGGGCCATGGGTCGAACCTTACCCCACTCTTTGTCTGTGCAAGCTCTTGTTGTCTGGGAGAGTGGCGGAGGCGCTGCTGTAGATTGGTCACAGGGAGAAGCCTGTGATCTTTCCTATTGGCCCATGTGTCGGAGGGTGATGTGGATTGGTAGGACGGAACAACCTGGGTGCTAGTTGGCAGAGCTCTGGCTGGATGGAAGGTCCGGTTGCGAAGTGATGGTGGAGGCAGCGAAGATGGGCCGGGCAGGGACCATGGCGGTGGCGGCAGAAGTGGCAGGGGCGGGGTGGCTGGCGGTAGAGGAGACTGTGGTCTTCAGGGGGCTGTAGGCAGAGGCATGGCTCGGGCCAGCGGCGGGAACGGCAGCGAGGAGGACTGGGGGGCACTTCGGGTGCCGCAACAGCAGGTATCCCAACAGCTCCAAAAGCCTATCACGACAGCCATTTATTTCTCGTTCCCCTTTCCTTGTCCCTGCCTTTTGGGGGGTGGGGGAGGAACTCACGGAGACAAAGGTACTGCGAAGTTCCTAGATATGTTCCTTGCACCCTTTGTCTAAACTTTGTAATGTACTGTAGATGCAGTTGACTTGTGCCTGCAGCTTCATAGACCCCCATCCCGTGGCTGCAGTGGAAGCTTGCAGTGGCTCTCCAGTGACCAGAGGCATAGCGAGGCCCCAGGGAGGCTCCCTCTGTTTTGCAACTGTTATTTGTGATGTTTTTCTGTGTGCCTATTGTCACAACCGAGTCTGGCAGCGTCTACTCTTGAGGGAGCAATTTGGAGAAGAGCTGGAACCCAGACTCGCGCCTTGGATGCCATCCGTTAGCATCCGCAGCAATCCCATCTGGTTGGGAGCCCTGCTCTGGGTCTCACACTGACCCTCCTCTACCCTAGGAAGCCTGAGACCCAGGGGTGGAAAGATCCAGCTTGGGAGTGGGGATTGGCAGACCATGGGGAATGATGAAAACAGCTTTAGGAATTACCTTAAACTCCTTACCCATTGTCTGAGACTTTGAGATAGCTCAGACTGTCTTCTGGCTTCTGCCAAAATACTCCCTTAACAGAAAACACCCTGGGGAGCCAGACCTGAGTATGAGAGAAGTCTCTTATATGCAGAGCTGAAATCTGCCTCTTTGTATGTCCACACCTTGCATCTTAATCTTGGTCTCTAGACTGATTCTTGCTATTCCAAATCCTCTTCCATGCTGGCAGCCCTTCAGATATTTGAACACTCCTCTCAGCATCACTCTTCCCTCTCCCCATAGATTTCTATGAGCTAAACTTGGTTCACAGGGTGGGATTGTGTATGTGTATGCAGGGGCTGGGGATGGACAGTGCCTTGGGCTGGAACCTCCCTTGGTTCTAAGTGCCTCCTTGCTCCCAGCTTCGAGAGCTGTGCCCAGGAGTGAACAACCAGCCTTACCTCTGTGAGAGTGGTCACTGCTGCGGGGAGACTGGCTGCTGCACCTACTACTATGAGCTCTGGTGTGAGTCTTCAAGAGGGCTCTTCTTGGGTCCTTCTGCCCACCCGCCTTTGGACCTCAGCCTTCAAGGACCCTTCTCTGCCTGGGAGGTATCTAAGACTCTCCCTCCTCACTTCCTGCAGGGTTCTGGCTGCTCTGGACTGTCCTCATTCTCTTTAGCTGCTGTTGTGCCTTCCGCCATCGACGAGCTAAACTCCGGCTGCAGCAACAGCAGCGGCAGCGTGAGATCAACTTGTTGGCCTACCACGGGGCATGCCATGGGGCTGGCCCTGTCCCTCCCGGTTCACTGCTTGATCTTCGTGAGTGACTTGAGGCTCTGGGCTCACTACCAGTGGTCCCTCCCAAAACAGGACCCTGATTCATCCCACACTCCCTTTTCAAACATTTCAAAGCACACTTTTTGCTAACAGGAAAGAGACCACCCCCCGCCCCCCCGCCTTGTTGCCTTCCACCAACCATGCCGTTCTCTCCTGCAGGCCTCCTCAGCACCTTCAAACCCCCAGCCTATGAGGATGTGGTTCACCGCCCAGGCACACCGCCGCCTCCTTACACTGCAGCCTCAGGCTGCCCCTCGACTGCTTCCAGTGAATGCACCTGCTGCTCCTCTGCTTCTAGCTGCCCTGCCCACCAAGAGGGAACAAATGTGGAAGATGTTTCCTCCCACCAGAGTGACCCTCCTCATCAGGAGGGTGAGCCTGGGGCAGGGGTGAGCCCTGCCCCCACACCACCCTTCTGCCGCTATCGCCGCTTGACTGGGGACTCAGGTATTGAGCTCTGCCCTTGTCCTGACTCCAGTGAGGGGGAGCCAGTCAAGGAGGCTAGGGCTAGTGCCACCCCACCAGATGTGGAGGACCAGTCCCCTGTGCACGGCCCCTAGATCCTGTACCCCAGGTCTCCTTTGGGGCTGGCTTCCAATGAAGGGGACATCCCATAAGCAATTTGGGGAGGGTGGGTGGTTTACTTGCCCACCAGAAACAGCCCTGCTCCCAACTCCCTGAGTTCTCCTCGGCCTCTCCCTGCCCTCCTAGAATCGGTCTGAAAGGGCTGGAGTCCTGAGGAGAAGGGCAGTGTTTGGAGGACTGTGCTAGCTCTATCTCCTAAGACATACACAGGAGCCTTTGATCTCATTAAAGAGATGTGAACCAGCTGCTTGTGGATTTGGGTGGACTAGTGCTCAACTTACTGCATTGCACTTGATTGGAGGGGACCTCCAATCCACCTACTCTGAAGGACAGCAGGCAGCCCTAAGGCCTGGACTGAGCTAAGACCTCTTGGTGAGGCAAAGTTGGCAAAAGCAATAGAGTTTGACATGGCTTTCCCATTTATTTATAAAAATAGACTCTGAATTCACATTCACTCCAGGGCTATGTGGGATGTCAGTAAGGAGACACCTGAGATGAGCTGAGGAGGGTTTGAAGCACTGGTACTTGAGGGCTAGGGGCAGAAGTGAGAGACCTTGTCCCTCGACTCCAGAGTGGCATAAGGGGCCTGGCTCCCCTCCCATGTTCCCCCTTCAATAGTCTTCAGCCATGGCCAGTAGGACAAGGCTGGTCCAGCCCTGGAAAGGGCGGCAGCCCATGCCTCGCCCATCCTGGTCACTGTATTGCTCCCACAGGAAGCCCGTGGCCTGGTACTGCCGCCTCACATTGCTCACCAGATTGGTACGGAGCTCTCTGTGGAGCTTGGCAGCACGGGCCTGGTAGGGACCCTTCAGATGCCCATAGTAGTGAAGAGCCCCCAATGCCAGGTAGTTGACATTGAGCCACACAGCACCTCGCCAGTAGGGAGGATCATGCTCTGAATTGCGCTGGCTGTAAAAGGGACTGGTTGCTGCAAGGGAGCGCAAACCAAAGGGGCTCCAGAGCTGGCGGCTATCAGCTACAACATCCAGCAGGGGTCCAAGGCGGGATGAGTTGGGGTCCAGTAGCCTCAGCAGGAAGGGGAAAAGACTGACATAGCCCAAGGCATCCACATACTGTAAGCGAGGGTTGGGCCGGCCCACCACTCGCACCAGGCCCTGAGGGGGTCTAGGCTTCAGCTGCACTGCTTTTGTGTGATTCCCAAAGTCTGCAAAAACTCCTAGCTCTGGGGCCCAATGCAGCTCATCCAGGCTCTCCTCTGCTTCCAGGGAGGCAGCCAGTGGGCCCAGCTCCGCAGCTGCCTCAGCCTCTCCCAGCCGCTCCGCTAGCCGCATCAGCACACGGGCACCCAGTGCCACCCAGCACCGCAGGTCCAGGTGCCGCTCAGTGGATGAAGGGTGTGAAGCCCGGGGATAGTCATCCAACCCTGAAGGCAGCGTCTTGGGGTTCAGTAGGGTTGGCAAGGCTGGGTCCCGGCCCCGCCAGCGGTAAGACAGTGGCACTGGCCCTGCCTGGCTCTGATGAAGCCAGGAGAACCAGGCACGCAGGCGGGGGAAGGCCCTGTGGAGGAAGGCGTAGTCGGCAGGGTCACCACCCTCTAGCATGTGGGCTATAGGCAAAAGCAGAGTTGGGGGGTTGGCGTGGGCTGTCCGTTGCACCAGGAACTCTGAGGGCACCCGGGCTCTGGCTTCATCCCCCAGCACCTGCTCCCGCCCAATCCAGCCGTCAGCATTTAGCAGCCCCAGCCAGTGGCCTATGGCCTCCCGGGTGAGCCGGGGATCCCACCGTTGGATCACCAGCTGGTGAAAGCCCTCGTCCCACAGGAAACCTCGCGGGAAGAATGACCGGGAGGGCACTGCTGTGAAAAGAGGGACAGGTGGAAAGAGGACTGGGTCCACCTTCTGCTTAGACCCCTCAACCTCCATGTCTGGCAACACCAGACCCTGTCCATAGAAGTAGCCAATACCACCAAGAAGACCACTGAGGGCAACCTGACCCAAAGCCTGCTCCTCAGGGCTCAGGCCCTTCTCCTTCAGCCGGAAGGTCTTCTCAAAGCGCTCTCTAAAGGCTTCAGCATGGCTTTCCAGGGCCTGGGTCAGCAGGCTGCCTGCCAGCTGCTCTAGGGCTTGGCTTCCTCCTGCCTGGGCACTGCCTGATTCAAACACCAACTCCACAGAAAAGGGGACTTTCAGTGTCACCTGTTGTATCAAAAATTGCCCTTGTCCCTGTCCTTGCCCACTTGGGCCTCTGTCCTCCCACTTCAGAGATCCTGGCAAGCCGAGGTAGCGTTCAGGGGAAGCCCCTGGGGGCCGATGCTGAAACCAGTTATTTAGGCGGCTCTTCACCATCTCTGTCAGCAAGGGAAGTCCTGGGTTGGACGACCAGAAGACATTGTAGCTTGAAAGGAAAAAGATAAACAGGAAATATTACTCAGGAGGAAGTGGTGGGGATTATAAAGCGAAAACGTGAGGTGATCAGGAGTCAGGATGGGAGAGTCTTGGCAATGCAGGGAACATGGTGAAAAGAGGGTAGAATGGGGGAGATGGAAATCAGGCTAAGTCAGCATCCATACCACCACCCCACACTCTCTTCCCCCAGTTACCTGCCATACTTGGGGGCTGTATCTCCTGGACTGGTTGGTGGCATAAGTGTAAAGCGGAAGTCACCAAGTTCACTGGTGTGTCCACTGATGAACTTCAACTGCCCCTTAGCTCCAACCTCTGGCACTAGGACTTCTTTGCCATCTGTTACCACATAGAAGAACAAGGACACCAAAGGGAGAGCAGAGGTACCTGAGGCCTGGGAGACCAATGAGGACATAAAAACACAGCATTAGGTTAGCAGTCTCTCCCCTGAGAATCAGCCTTAGGGAAAGGGACACCAGGTGAGAGCAACATAGTAAACAACATACATCTAGCAGTGTTGAGGGTCACTGAAAGTAAGCACCAGTGGGATGAGATAAAGAGCTCTGCACAGGGTTCTCTGGGAAATAATAGTACTTTTGTCCCATGTACTATGTTAAGAACTCTACGTATTATTTCCTTTAATTCTTACAATTCTGTGAGTTAGGTACTTTTTTATTTCCATTTTACAGACAAGAAAACCAAGGCTTAGAGATAGTAAAAAGAGATGGTCATACAGGCAAGTGTTTAAGGCAGGCAGCAGATTCAAACCAGGCAGCCAGGCTCAGAGCCCCTGCTATTAACCCCCACTTTATCCTGCATTTGCACGCAGCAAAGGAAGGGTGGAGGAAGTCTGGGCTAGGGGAAGGGTGTCCTGAGGGCCCTGACCTGAGGCTCTACAGTCACTCTCCAGCTCCAGTTCCCTCCGTGTTGACCCCCAGGCCTCTTGACGAACTCAGTGGTGAGCCTTAAGGCCCCATCCTGGATGTGTTGCCGCCCGAAGGAGAGACCGTCGTGGAACTCCCAGCCATAGGGACCCACGCCGTCCCCCTGCTCACACGTGTGCCTGAGCTTAGGGGTCCCCGGGGTGGTGCCTTGCTGCGCCCACATCAGTCCTGGGGGTAGAATGGCCAGGTAAGTCAAAGAGAGAGCAGGGGACCTGTCCCTCTGGGTCGCCGAGAACTTCAGGGTCATCCCTCTTAATAACTCTCCTGATCCACTCCTCACCACCCTTGATCTGGCGCGAAGCTGGGGCGCCCAGATTAAGTGCCCGCCTGCCTGCCCGCCCCGCGTCCAGGTTACCGGTGAGGAGGGGCTGCGGACTGCGGGTCTTCATGCCGAAGTAAACGTGAGGACGGTAGGTGCCCCAGAAGAGGTCCGGGGCCACGGCGGGTTTGGAAGAGTCGGGAGGCAACGCCGGGGGCGCGGAGTGCAGCGTGACAGCCCGCCGCGCACGGTGCCATGCCAGCAGCCAGCATCCCGACAGGCCCAGGGCCAGAGACAGGACCACGACGGCCAGAGCGGCTCCCGCAGCCGCGCCCCGGGGCCTGCCGCCCCGGCCTTCCCGTCGCGCAGGGACGCCCCGAGCCGCCCTCTCAGCGGTCCGCGCTCCGTCTGCCGGCGCTCCGCGGCGCCGCCGCTCGCCCCGAGCCATCCTTGCACGGAAATCGGCGTCGTGGGGACCCGGAGAAACGGCCACAAAGCCCGGGTCCCTGCTCGCCTCCTGGGCTCGCGCGCAGCGCCTGGAACACCACTGATGTGTCAGCCGCACCCACCGGCCCGTGCCTCCCCCTCCGCTTCCGCAGGAAGTCCCGCCCCTCCACGTCAGGTTAAGCCCCACAGCAAAACAGCGCGGCGTGGCGTAGGGCTGGTCCCTGGGGTCGGCCCTCTGGGCCGCGTCCACTGGATCGGCGTTTATTCGGCGTTCTCACGCAGTTGACAGGCTACTAGGAAAAACCAATCACATTTGTCTTTTTTTTTCCTTTTAATAACTACTGTATATTAAGAGCATGAAACGCTGTCCTAAGTGTTTTACATTTAACCGCTCCCCATATCGCCCCAATCAGGTGCCTGAAAACCGTGGCCTAGAAAGTTAAAGTAACTTGGCCCTGGCTACAGAGCCAGGAAGCGGCTACCCTGGAACCCAGGTGTATCTGAATCATATTGTCCACACCTATGCCTTCTTTCCTAGTGAAATGGAGTGGATCCAAGAGGACCTGTGATTTTAGATGTCATACCTCCACTCAGTCTAGGATTCCTTATCTAGATAAACCCTAAAAGGACCATAATGGTGGTAGCTGTACTTTTTTTTCTTTTTCCTTTTCTACAACCCAGGAAGCAAAGGCGCTTAGAGGAAAGATTGCTTATGTCCAGGTCAGGGAAGGCTGTAGGAAAGAGGTAGCATCTGCACCTGATGTTGTCCTAGAAGAGCCAAGATTACATTTGATGATGGTTCAGAAATACAACTTAGGGCTTCCCTGGTGGCGCAGTGGTTGAGAGTCCGCCTGCCGATGCAGGGGATACGGGTTCGTGCCCCGGTCCGGGAAGATCCCACATGCCGCAGAGCGGCTAGGCCCGTGAGCCATGGCTGCTGAGCTTGCACGTCCGGAGCCTGTGCTGCGCAACGGGAGAGGCCACAACAGTGAGAGGCCCGCGTACCGCAAAAAAAAAAAAAAAAGAAAAAAGAAATGCAACTTAGATTCATAGTTACTTCTCTCCAACAGCTCAGCATAAAAGGTGTTTTCATAAAGTACAAATCTCTATCATCCTCTAAAAAAACCCTACTCCACACCCTTATGCTAGTCTAGCTATAATCACACCTCCCATCCAAACTCTAATTATACAAAACTACTACTTTATGCTGCACACCCACTTCTTCTTTCACTATAATCTGACTTCTGGCCCCACCCTCCACTGGTAGACTTTTTACTCATTTAACAATCACCTTCTGACCAAACCCAATGGTCAGTCCTTTCTTGCTACCACTGCACCTGGTCCACACCTATTCAATATATTGTAGCACTTAGTATACACACCTGAGTTTCACCATTCATCTTTGTATCTCAGTACTAATCAGTTGAAGTCACAAGGTTGATGCTAAATACTGGTAAATTCAACAAAAGTTTATTGCACACTCTGTATCAGGCACTATGCAAGGTGCAGGGGACACAGAGAAAACAGCCCCAACCTCAAGTTCAAAATCTATAAGCACAGTGCCAGCACTCAATCCGTGTTTACAGCAGTGTTTGAACTATCCCTGTTTTTACAGATGAGTAGTTAATCTGGCCAAGGATAATAGCCAGTTAACCATGGACCTGAAGAACTCAAATCTAGGTTGTATTCTTTCGTCAATGAAGAGGCCTATAACACACAGCCTCTTACATGCTATGCTGTGCTCACTCAATATTCTAGGCAGTTTACAGATATCAGTTTATTGATTGATTGATTGATCTTTGGCCACGCTGCATGCAGGGATCTTAGTTCTCTGACCAGGTATTGAACCCGTGCCCCCTGCAGTGGAAGAGCAGAGTCTTAACCACTGGACCACCAGGGAAGTCCCAGATATCAATTCATTTAATCTCTCAACAGTTCTATGAGGTAGGTACTATTATCCCCATTTTACGAATGAAGAAACAGGCACTGAGAGACTAAGTAATGTGTCCAAAGTTACATAGCTACTTAAGGGAAAACCTAGGATTTCAATCCCAGGCATTCTGGCTTTTTACTACACTATACTGTCTCCTGATAGTTTTCTTTCCTTTAAGGGAGAGGGGGGAAAACCAGTCCTTTGAAGATATCACCGTCTTAAGAGAGAAGCAGTAATGGGGTAGGAGGAAATATATTTGGTGAAGTACACAGCAGCCAGTGTCCAGAGATTCTTGATTGCCTAGCTGAATATTCTGAAGTTTTTCTCTAAACCAGTGGCTATTTTTTCCTACAACCTGCAGTAAGAAATAATTCTATACTGCAACCAAGTACATGCAGATAGACACACATACACATACTTTATATAATACCTATATCTATATTCATGATACGCTTAAAACAAGTTTCTTAAAGAATACTTCCCAGTCCATGTGCCATCTACTGATACTTTTTATTCTATTTGTTTTTAAAAGGCTGATTTGACCCCCTAAATTCACTTCATGATCCACATTAATGGGTGGTAACCTAGTATGAAAAACTTTAGGCAGGGTGCCTAAAAAGGACTTTAGGCACTGTTCTCTGAAACAAGTTGTAATAATAAAACCAAGGATATGCTTTGGAAAGATAAAAGTAAGCAGCAGCAAAAACGGTTAGCAAAAAGGAGACCAGGTGGGAGAATGCAACAATAATACAGGAGAGTGAATGGAAATGTAGAGAACATTTCAGGAGCTTTTGTTTAAGACAGAATATTATGAACTTACTGACTGGATATTCAGGGAGCAGGCAGAACCAGAGATAATGCTGTGGTTTCCAGCTCAAGTGGCTGAGCAGATGAAGTGCCTTTTAAAGGAATGAGGAAGTCAGGGGAGGAGGCAAGTACAGATGACCCTTAAACAATGGGGGTGGGGATGGGCGTTAGGGGCCCAACCGCTCCACAGAGTTGAGAATGGGGGGATAACTTTACAGTCAGCACCCACAGTTCCACAACCGCAGATTCAAACAACCACAGATCGTGTAGTACTTGTACTATGTATTTATTTGAAAAACAGGCATGTAAAAGGACCTCTGCAATTCAAACCTGCATTGTTCAAGGGTCAACTTTAGAGAGTATGTAAGATTATCGGGTTAGGGTTAGACAAAGAGTGTTGGTGGAATTTGGAGAAAATTGGTAGTAAGTACCCTGACTATAGCACAGAATCTGAGATTAGAGCCAAACAGAAATGTAGCGTTTAACCCAAGAGGGTAGTTCAAGTCATGACAGAATATGAGATGCCCCAAAAATAAAAGAGAGAAGAGAAAGAAGGAGAGTAGTATGCCTTTATGGTTAAAAGAAGAAAAAGGACCTGAGTGGAAAAGAAGTTACACAAGGGAGGGAATTAAGAGTGGCGGGTGCTACTGAAATGGAAAAATGAGGACTGAGATAACAGCATTTCTAATAAGAGTAAGAGGTACCTTGAGTAGTGTTGGAAGAAGCCAAATTCAAAAGGGTTAAGCAGTGAGTGATGGTAAGAAAGTGAAATAAAATTCAAATTTGTCCAGACCCCTCCCCATCTTGTCTCGTCCCAGAAACACTGGTTGGATTTGTAGTCACAGGGCTCTTTCTTTTCTCTTTTGCGCTCTGTGGTCTTCTAGATAGTGATTTGAGTAATTAAGTCAAGCTCTTCTTAGATGTGTCCTTAGCAGTCTTAGGTGAAAACCTGCTTGTTGGTCTCTTCCGCGCTGTCAGCGCCCGGTACTGGCGCCCGGCTTGTCCCCGCTTCCCGCCGCAGCCCTGGCCTGGATGTGGGAGGCGAAGGCAGTGAGCATTTCCTGGGCGGTGAGGTGCGCGCCGCGCATAATCAGGCGATGCCCGTCTCCTGGGGAAGAAACAAATGAGTAAGGCACCGGGAGGACGGCGGGGCCAGCGCCGAGATCTAGCGACTCCCTCCCGACTCCCAACCAGACCCACCGAACAGCACGTCCACGCAGGGCTCAGAGCCGTCGTGTCTCACGTCCGCTATCACCGAGCAGTTGAGGTTGGTGCAGCGAACTTTCTCGCTGCTCACGGCCTGGAGGAAGGTCCTGCGGTGAGAAAACGCCGTGAGCGGCCGGCAGAGGGGGCTAGACCCCCGGCGGGAGGAAGGCGCGCCCCTCGCGTCCGCACTCCTTCCCCCTCGTACCTTGTCGACTCCACGTTCTTCTCGAAAGGGCAGAATTGAACCCGAACCTGCTTGACAGAGCGCAGTCCGAGCCGGGCCAAGGCCGCTGCCATGGTGACCCTCACCCCGGAAGGACTCGTGCGGGCGGAAGTGTCGCTAGTACGAGACGCTGTGGACTGCTACGCGCTTCCGCAGTTCCCCGACCTCCGCCTCGTGCGGCTTCTCTGACACGGTCGGTGGTGCTGGTCCCCAGGCCGCCGCCCTGGGCTCCCCAGCCGAGAAGAGGAGGAAGGCCACGAGGGAGACAGATAATTTCGGCACAGGGTATGGGGCGCCCAAAGTACACGGTCAGTAAACACAACCTGCCATTAATAGCCCCCTTTATCACGGTGAAGACAATAAATAGTGCAAAAGCCGTTTGCACCTGGCTCCGATAACACGTCTTTTGCAGCCTTTACTCCTCTGTACCCTGCTGTGCCAGATCTACGTTAATACCGTCTTAAGTGCTGGTCCCTTCCAAGGAGAGGGCACCACCACGGCAGGGATTATAAACCTACCAGAGGGTAAACTCCACTCGGGTAGTTTAAGATTAAACACATGGAACTCTGGAGTAGCGAAGCTTACACGTGAAGGTCCTACAGCCCAATATTCTTAAATGACTAAAAATAGTGATGGGGAGGGGAGTGCAGGGTACTATTATATAGTATACACTGTGGGACTGATTTAGGTGTATAAATTCCTATTCCACCTCTGTGGTTCCTGATGAATTAACTTTGTAGTAGTGTCCCGAACTTTTAGTGTTTAGCCTGGCTCCTGGGAGTTAAGAGGAAGTGGCATCTAGGCTCCCTGCTTTCTATTGCTTTTCCTCTTTCCCTTTCCCCTGGGATCCAACCCTAAAGCCTTACTCCCAGCATCTAGCCCCTTACTGCTAGTGTCTAGCTCTGAGATGTCTTCACTGATGGGGGACTAAGCCCAAGCCTCCCAAGGATGCTGACCTCCAGGTTTCTAAGTCCAAGCTCTGTGTAGCTTGTGGTTCCCAGGTATGCTTTCTTCCAAGCTCCCAATTAGGCTTTTTTAATATGCATTTCTAAATGTCTGGGCTTTTTCAGACAGAGACAGGGAGTTCTAACGGGCTCTGATTAGGGTCCTTAGGATTCAGAACTGGTCCTCAGGCAGGAAAGAAAAGGTAAGTGCCTGCGGGGATGCTGGTGCTGCCTCAGGGCAAGCCAGGCCTGCTGATTTCCTACCAGGTAAGCGTCAGGACTAGGTTCTTCTCCCCACAGTGTGCTTAGCAGCTGAGCTGTCTGGGCTGGGAGTGCTCCAGGTCGAAGAGGGGGCTCCAAGCTCTCCAGGCTGTTGAGGCTGCTGCTGGGCAATTCCATGGTCTGGACCTCATTACATGCACCTGGTAAGGCAGGAGTGGAAGGCAGGTGGCTGGCGGTGTGTGTGTGTGGGAGGGGGGCACACGCAGAAGCCAGATCAATGATGAGGATGGGGGATGCGGCACATAAAGTTATGAGCTAGGGGCAAAGAGAGCCTGGAGTTGGGGAGGGAGAGTGACTCACAGCAACAGGGAGGCCCCCTGTGGACTTGAGTCTTGGGCAGGGGCTGCTGCAACAGACACAGCAGGGCCCCATCCAGCCGCTGGAAGATGCTGAGCGTGAACAGAGTCTGGCGAAGTTCTGGGGACAGGCCCCACTGCTCCTCCTCCAGCAACTCCCTGACCACTCCAAAGTCTTGTCTGAGCTGCAGCGCCCCCTGCAGGCTGAAGGCCAAGGTACAGTGTGGCCCCCTGACCCTCCTGCCTCTCGGAACGGCTCTGCCCCACCCATCCCCTCTCTTTTTTTCAGTTCCATTCATCCCCTTGCCACGGCCTCCTTTTCTCCCCACCTGAACCGGATCCCGTGGGTGAGGATGTGGTCAAGCCAGGCACCCAGGATGGCAGTCAGCACCAGGCTGAGGGCAGGGGCCTGGGCTTGCTGTGGCAGTCCTTGCAGTCCTTGCAACACAGGCTCCAGTACCCTGCGGACCACCAACCCAGCATACTCACTAGGAATGCTGGGAAGTTCTGGAGTGAGAGAAGAGAAAGGACAGGATATGAGGCTAGGGAGATCCATCAAGCCCCTAATGGAGCATCTGGGGGAAGAGGGTAGGATTTCAGGGTGAGGGGACACAGAAGGTGAGGACAGGATGGAGACAGAGGAGTGGAGCCAGGATTTGGAGGGGCCAGGACACTGTTACCCCCTGAGAAGCCTGGAAGGGAACGCTGGGATGAGGACTTACCAGGACAGAGGCGATGCCGCCAGTACCGACCCCGTGGCATGTGGAGTTCGAAGTCCTGTGTGGCTCGTTTATGACATTCTTGAAAAAAGAAACTTAGTGACTCTTCAGGCAGGAGCTGTGGGGATAAGGAGAAAGTAAAAGGGGCTTATCTCTGAGGGACTTGTCAAGTTATATGCTCTTCTAAATCTGAGGTGTTTAACCTGGCATCCATAAAGCCCCAGAACAGAATTGTATGGGCTTGGGCATTTTCTGAGGAGAGATACTATGGCTTTTATTGGATTTTCCAAGAGGTCTGGACCGAGAAAAGATTATGGACAGTTGCCCTAAGATTACCCTGCTCTCCTCAGCTTGGTTCAGAGGATGGAAATCCTCCATGTTAATTTTGTTCCATAGGAACGTTAATAGGAAAAAAAAAGGGAGACACCCTCACCACCGCCAGTGTTCAAAAGCAGATGCTAGAGAGAGGTCTTCATGATCTGCTGACAGGCAGAGGCTGAAGAAAGAAAAGGGAATTGTACGATCTTCTGTCTGTCATCTATAAAAGGAAGGCAAGAACTGTGTGTAGACCAGGAGCAATGAATATAACTTTCTAAGATTCAGGAACCTTTGGAATGTCCTCACACTGAATATTCTTTATAGCCACTTCCATTTCTCCAGAGCATTGTAACCCACAAAGCAAGAAAAGGCCCATGTGCTGGTTTGGTTTCTTTGGTTTGATAGGTTTTGTTTTTGGAGGGGGAGAAGACAGCAAAAAGGAGGGGTCTCTACAGCCCATCTAAGAGAAGAACTCAATAAGAGGGGTGTGTAGTGGCAGGTCTAAGGAAAAGGTGACTGTATGCCTGAGAACCTGAAGAGAGGAAAGGACCTGGCGGGGGCCAGACTTGGTGGGAGAGAGCCCATGTGGCTCCTGATACATGGGCTCTCTCCCACCAAGTCTAAATCTAAACTCTTCTTCCCTTATCCCAAACACCAGAACCCCCTTCTTCCTTATGTATAACAAAGAAATTACCCTTTCGTCAACTGACATTTGTTAGGAAATTCTGCACTCAACACTCGGAAAATACAAGGTCACACTATGGGACAGTTTTTTCTGTGGGACATTACAGTCCTGAGGAGAAAACTCACATCTGATTCTTCTTTTTCGTCCCAGTGCTGTATGTGGTAGAATGCCCAGAGCGGATGCCCAATAGTGCAGTCATCAGGCAGAGAAGCAAGGCATGAAACTGCTTTGGACAGTGTTTGGTTCACATGATGAGCACACTGTCCCTGCCCCTTTTGCTCTGTTCTCACTGCAACTACCAAGAGCTGGACCCTTCTCATATTATGTCTCCCCACCTCCCTTCTATCCTGACCACTATAGCTGGATCAAACTCTATCACTGTCTTCACTGTTCCCCTCCTGCTCTTACAATGGCTCCCTATCACTTATGAGATACAGTTCAAAATCTGTGAGCTGGTGTTCAGTGCCCTCCACAACTTGATGACAACCTACTCCTTCATAATTCTCCACCCCCACCCTTGAGATGCACATGCGAGGGCAAGTGTATGCTTATGTACACACACACACACACACACACACACACACACACACACACACACACACACACACACACACACACACACACACACACACACACACACAGCTTCTGCTTTGGTCAGACCATCTCGCCAGTACTCCCCCAAGGAACTATGAACTACCCACATCCAGTAACCCCTGCTGCTCCTCTGAGGCTGCCCAGCCACCAGCTTGAGCCATAGACCCTGTAAGGAACTTCTGTTACCATGTGTCCACCAAGGCCTTCCCTTCCCAGAGCTCACTGTCCACCCTACTCATGAAAAGCCTGTTCTGGGACATGTTGAGTTGAAAGAGGCAGCAGTAAATTGAGGTATAAATGCCCAACGGGCAGATGCAGATGGTGGATTAGGGCTAAACTGGGGGTGGGGGGGTGGGGTGGTCTACAGCACCAAGGCACTGTGGAATGCAGAGAGAAAAGGAGGAGCGGGACAGGGACTGAACTCTACAGCCATGCCCCTATTCAGAGCAACGAGTAGACATTTGGGCAGGAAGAGAACAAAAAGCAGAGAGACATCATCCATAGTAGGAACAGATACTGTGTAAAATGGGGAAAAGCTAGACGTATAATAGTTTAATTCATAAATTTAGAAGAAAATAAGAAAATATTAGAAGAAACAGCCAAGAGTGGATGGAAGTTACCAGTGTGGAACAAGGATCAGAAATCGAAGTTGGGGAGGGGCAATTAAAGTGCTATTTTTTCATTAGAAGCCTTCTAAAATAATACTTTATTTCAGTTTTAATAAAAGTACAAATTACGCTTTTAGAAAACAGGAGAAACATATCAAAAACTAGTAAATAAAAGGAAAAGTCAATCATTTATCTTGCTGTTTCTCTACAAATTATACCTCAAAGTAACCAAGTAATTTATGAGGGCAAGTTTCACTTTATAAGAGTAATCCAACTAATAATGAAGAAGGAATGATAGAATTGGAATGTCACCACCTTGCACCCTCTAATGAAATAACGGATATAGACAATGATCATCAATCATCAGTGGCTGTTAACATCACAAAATGAGAGCCTGACATAGGAGCTGGGGGTGGGATATATAAGTGAAGTAAAATTGACCATGAGTTGACGAGTATTAAAGCCTCAGTGGTAGGAATATGGGGGTCCATTATACTCTTCTCTCTACTTTTGTATTTTTTTGAAATTTTCCATAATAAAGAGAGGACAAGAAGTGAAGAGCAAGAAAAGATAAATTTAGTGGCGATTCCAAGCACTGAGTTGTTCTACCACCACCACAACCTCCCCACCAACCCCAAAGCTGGCCCCTGTCAGGTCTCCTGCTCTCCTTACCTGGATCTGTGCAGTCAGCTTCTGGATCTCCAGGCCCAGCTGCTGCTCCACCTCCAGGGCCAAGCTTTCCTCTGAGGCCAGGCTAGACAAAGCTTCTGCCTCATATAATAAAGGCTTTGGCAGAAACAGGGAGTGAGATCCGAGCCCAGCCCGGGATGCTCCCCTCCCCATTCCCTAGCTACTCACAGGTAAATCCTTCTGGATCAGGAGCAGGAAGGAACCTGGGGCCCACGCTGCCAGATGCTGCTGAGTTCTGCCCCAAAACCAGAGCAAGATGGTCTGCAGGGTACAGAGCCCCAGGGCAAGGGGGGCAGGACCTGGGGAGAGGAGGGACAGAGTATCTGAAGGGCCACAGAACACCTTTGGGAGGAGGCAGGCTTCAGAACAGATTAAGGAATAAGATGTCCAGCTGTTCTCTTATCCCCCCATCCCCAATACCTTGTCTCACCTGGAGGCCGGCAGAGGAGCAGTCCTGACCTGGGTTCTCGAAGGGCATCCAAGAGAGGAGGGAAGAGCTGTTGCAAAAGTTCAGTGGTATGAGAGGATGAGGGAAGGCTGCTCTGATTTCCACTAGCAGATGCCAAGGCCTGGCAGAAGCCTGAAGATGAGGGGGTATGGTTTGATAAGGAAGGAGCAGTCTGGGGCTTGTGTCACTGCCATTGCCCCTTCCTTCTCACCTTGATCCCAGCTCCAGATAAGAGACTGATGAATTAGGTTGTGACACAAAGAAGCCAGCTCCTTCTCACACTCCTGAGGCAGTGATGCTAGTGGGAGAAATGACTGGAGCCTGAAAACAGGGTCCCTCTTTGCCCAACACTGCCCCCACTCAATGATGGGGGAAGAGGGGAGGCTTCCCCCAAGACTCAAGGCTGGCATGGAAAGCAAGACTTTGCCTTGAAAGCCCAGAAGCTATAGCCTGAATCCCCGGGGGTGGGGTGGGGTGGGGTGGGGTGGGGTATGTTCATTCTAAAGAGCCTGTTTTTGTAGTCAGGTGGCAAGTGAGTGAGGTGAATACAGAAGAGATCCCAGCCTTCCCAAACACCCACCCAGGCCCATCACTCACCCTGACCCAGTGCCTGACTCAGCTGTTGTGCCGCTGCCCTGGGGTCCCTCCAGGGTCCTAGACTTAGGCGCAGACTCTGAGCACAGGCTGCCCACAGCATGGTCCAGTACTGGCTCCACAGGGCCCCAGCCCCTCCAAGCCCCAGTCCACTGCTGGCTGAACCCGTCACGCCCCCCATCAGGCCCAGTAGCCCTGGCAGCAGCTCCCGCTCCTCTTCGCACCGCCTGCGGAGCTGGTCCCTCAAGTCAGATCCCCTGAGCGCCTCATCCAGCCAACCTGCCACCTGGCAACCCCGCTCCCCCGTCAGGAGGCGGAGCACACGCGCCGGGGGATAAGGGCGCGCTGCCCCTGGAACGTAGCTCAAGGCTTTTCCCTGCAGCTGGTGGTAGGCGGGAAGTGCCAGCAGCAGGTCGGCGATTTGGGACGATAGGCCCGGGCTGGCGGGCGCCTGGCCCAGAGCCCGAAGCTGCATCTCGATAGTAGCATCCAGGCGCTGGGCGGCTAGTCCGACGGATCGTGCCAGGAGTAGCGGCTCGGGTGTCTCCTGAAGGCCGTTTCGCAGGACCGCGCCTCCGGAAGAGTGCCCCAACAGGTCGCTGCACAGCTGAGGCAAGTGGCTGGGGGATGGAGCGCCGGGACTCAGGATCCTCAGGAGGCGCACGGTCGCCTGTAGGTGGCGGGCGCAGTCCTGTGCGTGGAGGAGCTCCTGCCGCTCGTGGTGCAGCCGAAGCAACACCGCCCGGAGACGCTGCAGCGCTGGAGGGGTCGGGCCGCCAGCTGCCGGCTCCCGCCCCCAGTCCACAGCGCCAGCCTCACGGTGCTCTCCTGCGTCCGCCGGCACCGCACACCACGGCTGCCCTCTCGGAGCTCCGCCGGGCCGTGGGTCCAGGCAGGGGATGCTTCGGGCAACCGGCAGCCGCAGCCAGCCACGAACGTCCCGGCGGAGAGCGCCTGCCCGCCTTCTCTGCCACTGCTCCTCCTCAGCGCCCCCGGCCTGCGCCCGTAACGGCGGCACGGTAGCCAGCGGAGGCAGAAGGCCACCAGAGCGAGACGCTTGGGCCATGGGACAGCTTGTCCGGAACGAAGCTAACGATTCCCACCTCCCCGTACTGCCCAACGCCTGCCGTAGCCGGGGCTCCGCCCCATCCCCGGAGCCGTCGTCTCCGGCCCGGGAGCCGCCGGGACCGTCATGCACTCTCTCGCGCTCCGTAAGCGGAGGCTTCTGCCCCCAACAAAGATGGCTGCCTACTCTGTCCTACTCTGCCCTTCGGCCGGTGTCGAATGCCACTTTCACTTTCGGGTCACTGTTGACGGGGATGGCACCGATTCCGAAGACTGGGGGGCTGGTCAAGCTAGGTAAGCAGGTGAGACAAGACCGGAGGGGGTCCAGGAAGACTGGGGCAGCCCCAATTAGATCTGTTTTCAGTAGGATTTTGTGCTTCACGTGATGGGCAGAGGGCTCCAGCTCACCTACCCCGAGGCCCCCAGACGCGCCGCCGCCTTCCTTTCCTATAGTCTGTCCTCTGCGGCCCGGCTGCCCGCTGGGGGGTCGCTGCTGTCCCCAAACTCTGCAAGGAATTCGGTCTCTTGGAGATCCAGGGGTTAGGACTCCGCGCTTTCACTGCCGAGGGTAGGGATCAGTACCTGGTCTGGGAACTAAGATTCCGCAAGCCTCGCGGCGCGGCCAAAAAAACAAAAAACAACTCTTAGCCGCTCTTCGGCCCGTTCCCTTTACGGTCACGCCTCTTTTCAACCTTCCGTGTTGAGCCCTGCCCGTCCCGGCCCGGCGCCGCGCGGGGCTGCACCAGGGCTTTGGAAGAGGCGTAACTGTGGGCCCTACTGCCAAGAAACACAACGCAAGTGGAGGGGGCGGGGACGACTCAACGGTGATAAATGCTTGAAGTGGGCAGGATCGGGCAGACGAGGGTCTCTTAGTTGAGGATTGGGGAGTGGGTAGGAGTTGCTTGGGGAAAGATATTATGAACAGAGGGAACAGTGTGAGCAAAGACACTAAAGCAAGGAAACGTTAAGAGTACGTCACTGAAGTGAGACCTTAGTTATGGGTTTGAGAGAAGAGGCGAGCAAGAGGGCAGCAAGTGGTTTGAACGTCCTGGTCTGGCACATGGATTTGGATGTCCTGAAGGAGGTAGTAGGGTTATAGAGGGAGGGAGAGTATCAGATTTGGGAGCACTGGAAAGCTATACTTCCAACTGCTACCTGGTTATCTCTAAAACCAAACTCAACAAGTCCAGAAGTTAATTCATCATCTTTGCAAATTGTTGCGTTTTCTCTCATCTTAATCTTGGTTAATAACACAAACTTCCATCCAGTTGCTTAATTCAGAAATCTGAGAATCATTCTACATATTCTTCCCCTTTTCTTTACCTCACCTGTGTAGTCAGTCACAAAATCTACTTCTGAAGTGTCTCTTCTATCAAATCCATTATTTCCATTCCTACTTCTGCTGCCACTACCTTAGTTCAAGAACTCAATCTTTCTGGCCTGAACAGTTCTAATGACCTGCTAACTAAACATTTCACCCCTAGACTCATCTCTTTCCCCAGTACAATTTCATTTGAGCATTTCGCTTCCCAGATTAGATCCACTTCCACCACCAACAGGACAAAGTGCAAACTCACTGGATCACACAGTGTTCTTCAGGCACAGCTCCTGGCTGCATCTCTATTACAATAGCCTCCTCACCCATCTGTCTGCCTTTGCTCATTCAGCACACACCTTACTGAGCACCAACTATGTACTGAACACTGTTTTAGGCACTGGGAAGAAAGCAGTAAACCAAACAGACAAAAATTCCTATGGTCAGTGAATTAGCAGTGTCTAGTGGGGGCAGCCACTCAACAAATAAATGATATAGTATGTCAAATATGAGAAGTGCAAAGAAAAGTAAAGCAAGAAGGAGGATAGGGAACACTGAATGGAACTGAGAGGTTTTGCTTTTTAAAGGGAGTGGTCAGAGAAGTCCTCCCTCAGAAGATTTAAGCAGGGATCTGAAGGGGATGAAGGAGTGAGCCATTCACTGCGGAAAGAGCATTCCAAGCAGATGAAATAACAAACACAAAAGCCCTGAAATGGGAGCACACTTGGTGTATTGTAGGAACTTCAAAGGAGACCACTGCAGTTGGAGGAGGGCAAGAGGGTAGGAGATGATTTCATGAAGAGATTTGGTGGTCAGATCATGTGTGGCCAGGTAGTGAATTAAGAGAGTAGTATAGACCGTGTTTTGGGGAGAGATAGAAGGTCAAGGCAGTCCTTTTTTTGTTTTGTTTTGTTTTGTTTTTTTGCGGTACGCGGTCCTCTCAGTGTTGTGGCCTCTCCCGTTGCGGAGCACAGGCTCCAGACGCGCAGGCTCAGCGGCCATGGCTCACGGGCCCAGCCGCTCCGCGGCATGTGGGATCTTCCCGGATCGGGGCACGAACCCATGTGCCCTTCATCGGCAGGTGGACTCTCAACCACTGCGCCACCAGGGAAGCCCTTTTTGTTTGTTTTTAAAGATGGCTTACACTAACTAAGGAAACAATCCTCATTAGAACCACAGAATGTACAGGCCAAGCCTTGAAGAGTCTTGCCTCATTTTGTGAATGAGGAAGCTGAGGTCCAGAGAGGTTAAATGACTTGTCCAAAATCAAACAGCCCAATAGTGGCAGAGCCAGAACTAAGATGCAAGCAGCTGTGCTCCAGGACAGTGTTCTCTCCGGTTCTATGCTACCTGGCTAATTAAGAGAGCAATAAAAAGCAATGAATAATAAGGTTTTAAATTATATAACATAGGCTATGTTAATGCAGCTTGGTTGAGTGAGGGCAGAGATAACTGGAAACGAAAGGGTCTGGGAAGGCTTTGTGGGGAGATGGAATTTGAACTCTTGAAGGTGAGGCAAGTTGTGAGAAAGAAGCTCAGAGCCAGGAGGGATTTGAGGACAGCTGGGGGAAGACCCCAAGGCTGGAAGAAGCCTGGTGGCAGAGGGAGGACAGCGGCTAAGTAGGAGAGGATTGCAAGGGAAAACTGGAAAGGTCAGCCAGGGAGCTTTTTGGAAGGCTCCAAATCCCAGGCTAGACTCAATCCTGCCTGTGGCCCTGGCAGTGGGAGATTACTGGAAAATTCTGAGTAGGGGCGTAATTGCTGAGAGCTTGGTTTGGGGGAGAAACAGATAAAGTGCCGGGGAGAGGCCAGCCAGGAACTGTGGCACTCATTTAGGCGTTGAGGTAGCTCCAGGGTGGACTATATGGGGGTGTTCATATTCAAGGATATAGCAGGGGACACCGCTGGAAGAGCAGGTAAGAGGGCTCCATTTCAGGGGCATCAGTGTGGCTGACCTAATGGCAGGATGTCAGAGAAGCCTGGACTGAATGCCACCCTCAGCTCTTGGGAAGGCAGGTGATACATGTGAAAGTCAGGAGCAGCAATGTTTTGAGGTGCTGAGCAGGGAGAGGTCGGCCAGTAAGGTTTTCCAGGCTGGGTGGCTGGTTACTGGTTGCCCCGGTGGAGCGGTCAACCCAGCCAAGCTCCTTGCTGTCTCCCAGAGTTGCCCACAACACCAACCTAATGTCCCCTCCCCACCCCCTCCCAAGACATAGTGGATTTTTTTCGATGGCTTGTGGCGAATGATCCCCAGGGCCTGCGTCGGATCCGTGTGGGTGGGAGCGGCAGGCGGCTGCAGCTGTGGCACCGTGGTGGGGAGTGCAGGGGCCGGGCCCAGGGATTAAGGCTGGTACCCTGGTTGGGGGTGGGGGGGGCTGGCTTTCAGATGCTCCTCTCTCTCACGTTCTTCCTTTCCCTTCTCTTTCTCCCTCCTGACAGACTCCCTCCGGACCATTTCTGTTATGAGGGGGAAACTACTGGACAGAATGACAAGGCCAAGGAGGCTGAGAGACTGGGCACCTCCTGTGGTCTCCAAAAGTCCTTCCTATACCCTCCACGAGGGTCTAAGCCCTGCCCTCAAAGCCCTTCTGCCTCAGCATCCTGCCTCAGTGACTCAGACAACCTGCTTGAGGTGGCCATGCCGCAGAGGCTCCTGCTGACTGAAGAGGTGAGACTCTAGTTCTCCCAGTCTCCAGATTCCCATGTCTATATTCTCTCCTAATCTGGAGCTTTCAAGATTCGTTCATACTGCTTACCTCCCTTTCACTTTCTCTTTTCCTGCCACCTGCCCTTCCTCTTCCAGGAAGCCAACCGCCTGGCTGAGGAGCTGGTGTCCGAGCAGGAGCGCATGAAACGGAAAGCAGAGAAGAAACGACTCAAAAAGAAGGGAGCTGGAGGGCAGAAGGAGTAGGGGCCCAGAGGGACTTGGGGGAGGGAAGAAGAGAGAACTCTAGATGGCCAGGGGCCCCCACGGGGCTCAGGGACTGGAGGGTCTCCTGGAGGCCATTTGGTGCCGTGGTTCTAGAGTCACACTATGCTGTCTGGGCTGGAATCTGCCTCCTTACTATGAGCCCTCTGCCTGATGACCGTCTTACCTGCTTTTTCACCTGTAAAATGAGGATGACAACAAAACCTACCTCACAGAGCTGCAAGGATTAAATGAGATAGTGTATGCAAAGCTCTTAGTACGGTACCATATATATTGTCCACATGAAGAACTGGTCTCAGGATACAACTTGTGTGTGTGTGTGTGTGTGTGTGCGGGTGTTTAAGTATAGTGCTCAAAATACATCTTCCTCTTCCTCGTCATTGTCATTACAGTGTTATGACAAAAGGATCGGAAGCGAAGGGAGCGTTTGGAGCAGGATGGCGGGGAGTCCAACGTGAATGTCTACAGGCAGGTACCAAGAGCACCAGGTACCAGGAGGGGGGGCTGGAAAAGCAAGCAATCCCAACACTGCACCTATTCACCTTCCTGCCTCACCTTCCAGGCTGAGGCATTGCAGATGGGGATGAGAGCCCCCCGTCCAGCTCTGGGAACCCAGCTCAGGGACAGTGTTGCGAGGAAGAGGTAAGAGCCCCCTTCCTTCCCTTTACGGTCTCTGCCCACCCTCTCCTCCCACTACTCTAGGACATACCTCATCCCTGCCCCTCCTTAACTTTCCTTTCTGCTCACAGGACTCACTGGATCTATCTAGTACCTTTGTGTCTCTGGCTTTGTGCAAGGTTGTGGATTGGCCCCCCAGTGCCTGCAGAGAAAAGGGACTGAGTCAGGAGCCCCAAGGCAGGAGCTTGGGTCCCCAAGAGAAGATGAGTTAGGAGGAAGGAAGCACTCCAAAAGAAGAGAGCTCCAGGCAGAGTCATAAGGCAGAGATGAGGAGGGCAGAAGAACCTCAGCTGGAACCAGTGGAAGGGGTGCCAGAGGGCTCTGGGAAGTTATGCAATCTAAGGGTAGAGGGCAGTGATCAGTAGAAGGAGTTCTCTGGCCCTAGGATTAAGAGACCTGGGATCCAGCTCCATCACTGTCACCCTGACCCAGGGTAGTTTCCTCTGCAAGAAAGTAGGGCTGATGCCATCTTGCAGACCTGTCACGAGGATTACATGAGTTGCCTGACACAAACTGTTTAAACAAAGGAGAAGGATTTGGGAAGGCTGAGGCCTTGAGTCCTGCTTGACTTTGCTTCCCATTCCTAGGCATCTCTAGAACTGCTGGCAGCTGCCTTACAACAGAGCCAGGAGTGAGATTCTTTCTCTCTCCTTCCTCACCCATCCCTCCCTGCGATAGCCCCATCTGAACCTTCCTACCCTCTCTCCTCCCCAGAGTTTGGTACCAGCTTTGCCCAAAATGGTTTCCACTACAAGGCCGTGGTCCTCTTCACCCAGGCCTCGAAGCTCAACCCCTGGGACCACCGGTAGGTGGGGGGGTTGGCCTCTATGCTGGGATGTCAGGGCAAGGCCGGGTGCCGAGGGAGGACCTGGACTTTTGGCCACTTTGTCTTTATCAGGTTATTTGGAAATCACTCATTCTGCCATGAACAGCTGGGTCAGCCGGTGTGGGCCCTGGCTGATGCCCAGGTAGCCCTTACTTTGTAGCCTGGCTGGCCCTGGGGCCTCTTTCACCTGGGCAAAGGCTTGATGGGACTGCAGGTAATGGGTCTGAGGTTGGAAGCTGAAGAGGAATTTGAGTGGGATCGGGTGGGGATCAGGTCTACATTGACATTTTCTAGTTAAGCTACTACCACAATGTCACAATGTTAGTGGTACTCGGAACTGGAGCCAGTTTGGGAAAGGGGGCAGTTTTAAGTTCCCTTACCCCACTGACGCCTAAACTTTCCTCTTTCTCATTCCTCTGGGACCGAAGCGTTTCGAAGAGGCAGCTGCTGTGTTCCAGGAGACTCTGAGAGGCGGATCCTAGCCTGACGCAGTCTGGGAGCTCCACTCCTGCCTTCTACAACTCGCTCTGGTAAAGGGACCAGACCCACTCTCATGCTGAGGGGGAAACAGAGAGAACTGGCCGGGATTGCAACACCAAATGCTGCTGCTTTCTGCCTCAGGCAAATAAGGGGGATGGGCAGGAATGCATGGGATGAGGGGGGCACAGGCAGCACTGCTGGAAGGAGTATCAGGTGCCCCTCCCTCTTCTCTCTCAGCAGGACCAGCGAGGAGGAAGCCCTGGGCCGCCTCTGTCAACTGGATTTCCCTATGCATTTCCCCATGTTGAGCTGGGGCCTTCAGGTCTCCTTTCCCTCAGTTGCCCTGGAAGCACTGCTCCGAGGGCCCCTGGCCTTCTGTCTCCACCCTTGCATTATCCCCCACATCACCTGAGCCCCTCCAGCTGGTCTCTCCCCCATACTCAGAGCAGAAGACCCTGTCCTCTCCATTTCCAGGACTCCTCAAAGGGCTGGGGCATCCTGGGACTTGGGCCCCAGCACCTACCTCACACCAGATGAAGGAGGACCTGTCCCTAATAAGGCAAGGCCATGTGTGCATCCCACAGGGATGAAGGACACTGTGTGGTAGCAGTTCACTGCACATTTTGAGACCTGTACTCTAATACCACGGTTGGGAACATCCCTGGCAGTCATGCCTCTTGCCACAGAGACCTTCTGGTGAGAGAAAGGAGCCCTACATCCACTGAAATAGGCTTTCTTTGGTTCTTAAGCAGATGGCTTCTTCTGGGAGCAGTAAGGAAAAATAAAATCTCCCAAGGCTCAAGAAGGGATCTGTACAAAAGTTCAGGTTTTCAGACTATAACAGACCTGGCAGTGGGGGCATTTGAGGCTTGCCCTGCTTCTTGGCCCTGGGGGACTCACTCACCGGCCAGATCTCTGCTCAGGATGGGGTCACAGTAATGAATAAGGCCCAAGTCTTGCCCTTCAGATTGACAGATGCTCACTTCTTCCTAATCCCAGTTCTTGCCCGGTTTTCTCAAGCCTGAGCTCCTCATGCCCTGTTTCCTGTCCACACTTCCATGCATATTCTGACCTCTCCTTTGCCCAGTGGTCTGATGCTCACCTCCTCCCACTGCTAGAAGATTCACCAAGGGTTTGTATTTACCAGCTTACCAGCTTCTGCCTGGAGCTGGCAGAGCCCATACATCTCCACGTACCTGCACTGCTGGCTCCCCCACTGGTGGGGCCTTAGCAGGAACCCAGGCTTCTGCTACTTTGGTCATGGTCTTTCTCCACTCCAGCACTGGGCATTGTAACCAGCCTTTGCCCCATGTGAATTTACATACTTTTTTCCACCCAGGGTCACTGCCCCTAAAGAAGGCTAAAATCCTCTACTTTCTGTATAAGAATCATGACCTCCTTCTGGTTTCTCCTCTAAGATCCTGGCAGCTGCTCCTGGCTAGTTCCTCCCTAGCTCTGCCTGGGACTCTCAGCTCATTTAAATATGGATCTGCAGGGGACTTTTAGGCCTCCAGAATGCCTTTCCTAGAGGAACCATTTATCAGGATGAATGACTCTTGCTGCCCTATGGGTCTTATTCAACACCATTTGCACCTAGAGATAGGAGATGCTGAAGCACCTCTTTATTTAAGGCTGTCCCAAATTCTTTTATTGTTTATGGTTTCAGGACGCTTAAATACTGTATGACAGATTGAAGTCTGCCATTACCAGTTGGGTCACCTTCGGCAGATTTCTTAACACCTGTGCTTCAGTTTCCTCATCTGTAAAATGTGGGCAATCCCTACCTCACAGGTCTGTTGTGAGGGCTGAAAGAGAAAGTGTGAGAACCTACCTACCGAAAGCCTGGTACATAATGGGTGTTAAATAAACTGATTTTTATCTGCAATTGTCCTACATATTCATGATTCCAACACTGGGAAGAGGAGTATGAGTGAATTGCTGCTTATTTCACAAAATACAGAGTTTGTGGGACTGTGGTTCTCAAAGTGTGGTCCCTGGGCCACCAGCATCAGTGTCACCTGGGAATTTTTTACAAATACAAATTCTCAGGCCCCCTCTAGACCTTCTAAATCAGAAGCTGAAAGAGTGGGCCCAACAGTTTGTGTTTCAATAAGCCCTCCCGGTGATCCTGAGGCACCTGACGTTTGGGAAGCTCTGCTCTAGGACCTAGCAGAGGAGACACCCATCCAGGAGGCCATTTTGGTGGGACAGGTTTGAGTTTTGTTTATCCAAGCCTTGATCATAAGAGGTGGTAGCACTGGGCTAGAATTTAGGAAGCCCTAAGTAGCAGAGGGTTATGGCTCAGAGCCAGTTAACTTGACTGAACCCTACCTTCCTGACTAGAATTATTTGCCCTGGGAGTGCTTTGCTCATGCCCGGCTGGCCGGGGGGTGGGGTTCGGGAGAGGTAGTTGTGTTTGTTTAAGGGGTGATTATATCACAGTGCCTCCATACCAGGCCTGCTCATGTGGCCCTCTTGTCCTGGACTGGGGCTAGGAAGGTGGGACTTACATGCTTTGGGGACTCCACTAGGGCTCCTGGCCCCTCAAAGAAGGGCCACCCACCACTACTGTATGGCGTCTTTGCTTCCAGGCTGAGCTGCTCCTTGCTCTTCCAGCCCCTCAAAGAAATGTCCCCGCCCCAGTACCTCTTAGACTGTCCTGGACTCGAATCTTTCCCAAGAGCCATAGGACTCCTGACACCTTGCCTCCACTTTGTCCCACACTCACACTGCTGACTGGTAGGGTTCTGACCCAGCAGCCTGAGGTCTGAGTCCCCAAGGCTGGAAAGCAGAATAACCAAACATCCTGGTTTTCCTGGGACTGAGGGATTTCCAAGGCTGTGGAGCTTTCAGTGGTAAAACTGGGAAAGCCCTGGGCAAACAGGAATGAATTAGTCACCCCAATCTAAAGGTTCCAGAGAGGCAGTCTTTAGAAGGGGATGAAGGGAATACAGATGGAGCCCTGAACAGGAACCAGGGGAGGTATGTGTGTGTTGTATATGTGTACTGTAGAGGCAACACAGGTGCAAAGAATACTTTTTGTATATAATAGGTGACAGATTCTTAGCTCTGTACTAGTAGTCATTATCTGTTCCTGTCAATGATGTCATTTTCCTTCCAGTGGCCCAGGGTTTCAAGGTTGTCTTTGACTCCTCCAATCTTTGGTCACTGGAGAAATTACACTGATTCCTGTTTCATAACAACCTTCCTCCCGACTCCAAGTCTGGCCCTGAATTCTCTCTGCTCTTACTTTTTGCAGTGGCCAGAGCTACACTCTTTCATCAGGTCTGCGCCAGTCACCCTGCACATGCAGCCAGATGCGCCTGCCCTAAACATTGCTCTTATACCTCTCCTCCCTAAAACCTCCAAGAACCATGACCTGCTCTGTCTACAGTACAATGCCTAAATTCCTACCTTTGGCTCTTCCCTCTCTCTGCTCTGTGAACACTTCTTTCGGTTAGTAGTCCCAGCCCCCACTTACAAGCTTCACGACATGATCATGGGCTTCTGTGATTTCATTCTCCTTATCCTTACAATGAAATTAAAGTCTCATCTCATGGGATTTATTGTAAAGATTAATCCATGCAAAGCATTTGGAACTGTGTCTGAAAATGCCAGGTTCCTTTCTGCCTTCCAGCCTCGTTCACTTCCCTGAAATATCCTTTTCTGGGACTTCTACCTGCAGCTGAGGCCCTAGCTGACACATACCCCTCCCCCACCCCCAGCGCTGGGTGGATTATTCCCAGAGCATCCTGAGGGTGGGATTGTGGCACCTGAGCATGGGAAGGTCTGGGGAGGGAGGAAGGACTGATGAGGAGGGACTCCTAAAGATGAACAGGGATGACCAGGCATGGGGGAAGACTTGCATCACGGGGAGTGTTCCTTTTCCCTCCCCATCACATGCAGGAGGATGATTCATTACCAGCGTTAGAAATTAATCTCAGAAATATCTGTTGGAGGAGGTGGGCTGGGCTCTCTACCCTGCAAGCAGCTACTCTAAGCTCTGCCTCAGCAAGTAGGACCAATCCTTCCCACCCTCCCGCCACTACCATCATCCTGGTGGTGACATTTTCCGCCCAAGTGCGGGGTGGGATGGAGGTCCCAGAAGCAGGGGTATGTCCCCTCTCCCAGAGCTCATCACTTTGCCTGTGTCTCAGTGTAGGATTCTCTCTGTGGGGGCGAGGAGAAGGGTCAGGACTCTATTAACAAATGACCTCAGGGTGGGGAAAAAGGAGAGTCAGGCAGGACGCTGTCACTCTGGGGCCAGTCTATTAGTTAGGTGCAAGGTCTCCCAGGTGGCAGCTGATCAAACGCCGGGTGGAGACCTGGAACTAAGGCGGCCAGTAGAGGAGGAGTACGCGCCCGCAGCTACCAGAGTCCCTTGCCCTTCCCCTCATCCCGCAGTTTCCAGAGCATAGAGCTGACCAGCACCAGCTCTGAAGGCTGGTTGGATGCCTGGGTCCACATCCTGACCTAGGGGTTGTTCTTTTGTAAAATGGGCATAATTATATCACCTACCTTATAGGGTTGCTTGAGGGTTAAAGGAAACATCGGATTTAAAGAGCTCAGCACGGTGCCAAGCACGGAATCTTCGCAATAATCAGCAGATTTTGCTCTTACTGCGGGGAGCGTCAGGATTGAGGCGTGCTGCGGCGGAGTCTCAACTTTATTCTCAACAATTGGGAAAGGTGGGCGTCTGGACTGTGAGCCGGAAGGGGCCCGGGTCGACACCCTCCCTTTACCCCGGAACCCAGACAGGACGCGGAGGCGCGGAGTCCAGGGCCCCAGAGCCCTAGAGGTAGCTTTGCCTTCAATCTTCCACCTGTATCTCCTCGTCTGACAATCGGGGCCCAGAGTCAGGCCGGGCGGGGCCCGGGCAGAGGCCTGGGGCGCCGTCAGGCAGCGCGAGGCGGCACTGGATTTCGGGGGACAGCGAGCGCAGCGAGGCCAGGTCGGCGCGCATCTCCTCCACGTCGCGCTTGAGCTTGGCTCGCCGGTTCTGGAACCACGTGACGACCTGCGCGTTAGCCAAGCCGAGCCTCGCCGCCAGCCCGTCTCGCTCGGACGGTGCCAGGTACTTCTGGAAGACAAAGCGCCGCTCCAGCTCCAGCACCTGCTGCGCGGTGAACGCCGTGCGTGACTTCCGCCGTCTGCGGCCGGCCCGGCCAGGGCCCAGCGCGCCTGGGGCCGCGCGGCCTGCGGGGACAGGGCGGGGGTCAGCCTTCTTCTAGCTTGCGGGAATCAGGCTTCGGTCCGGGAGGAAAAGCGGGGGTGGGGTCAAGCCAGCGAGGGGGGCGTTGGTGCGGAGCGAAAAGACGGACGGGAGCCAGAACCGCCGCCCCTTCCCGAACTTTGCGAGGGGGGAGGGTGGTATTTCAGCCCGGGAGTGGGGCACAAAGTGGAACCGGCCACTGGGGTACTGGAGGCAGGAGGCTGAGGGTATCTTGCGGGGACCGGGGAGTGGGAGGAGGGCGGGACAAGCCAGAGAACTGGTGCACGGTCAGGCGGTCTAGGGCGGGGCCTTTGAGGCCTTCCGGAGCCCCTGGTGGAGCGGGCTTGCAGGTCTGGGCCAGCACCAGAGGCAGAGGCCGACCATGGTCAGAGTAGGGGCATTCAGCTGGAATGGTGAGTGCAAGAGAACCTGCACCGTGCCCTTCTTTAAACTCGTGGGTGTTGGGCACTCTCGGCTTATTCTTTTTGGGTGACACGGGCGCCCCCTCCTCGAGCCCAGAAGGGAGAGAGTGGGGGTACAAAGGGCGAGGAAAGGCGGAGTCCAGAGTCCCGCGGCCCTTGAGGCTCCAAGGAACTTCTGCTCCTTGCGCCCTCTCGAGAGGAGAGCGGCTTGGAGTGGAGCTCGGTCACCCGGAGAGGCCCGAGCCTCGCCTCCCTGCACTTTCTGCGCCGCCCTTGCCCTAGCTCACTCATTTACAGCCTCCGGGCCAGGCCTTTTGTCTCCTCTCTGGCCTTTCTCTGTCGCGATTGCCCCGCACAGTTCTCGACAGACTGGCCCTTCCCCTCGGCGCTGGCGGCCTCCAGGAGCGGGCGCGGAGCCTGGGAACTAACGGAGGGGAGGGGAGAAGAGGAGAGGCAAGCCCCAGCACGTGGGCTGAGGGCAGGGTGCGGATTAGGGTGGCGGCCAGGGTGAACGAAGGTTCGAGACCGGGAACCTGGAGGAAAGAAATGGGGAGAAGGCCAAGTCACAGTGAGCGACCTCGCCGGCGCTATACCTTCAGAGGGCTGCGGAGCGTGCCCGTCAAGTACGCGGAAAGTTTTACTAGTCAGCTCCTCCAGCGCGCACAGCGGCGACGTGGGACCTTGGTTCGACTCTGGAAGCTGCGACGCAGAGGGTCCTCGGGGAACCATGTGCGGGCCTAGGATGTCTGCGATGCTGAAGGGTGTCCGGGGTGTCGGGGGTTCGGATCCCGAGCTCATGGCCAGCCGGGCTGTGGCGGTCCCGCCGCCCGCCGCGCTCGGCTCCGCAGCTGCCTGGGCCCCAGCGCGGCTCCCGATCTGGGCCCCCAGCCTCGGACCCGCCCCCCGCGCTGGGCCCGAGCCTCGAGTGCCCCTCCTCCTGCGCCCCCACCCCCCAACCCGGCCGGGTCCGCGGTGGGTCTGGAGCTGGTAGACGTTCCGGCAGCGGTATTTCTACAGGGTGGGGAGGTGTGGAGAGAAACCGGAGGAACAACCCGCCAGGCCGGGCCGCAGGGCTGCTCTGCGCTGCCGGACGCGGCGCAGTGCACACTCGGGCTGGACCCTTCCTGGGCGGCCCCCAGATTCTGTATACCACAGACTCCCCGCCTAGCCGCAGCTCTGGCTCATAAACTCGTCGGCAATAAAATTGCTTTCCCTGGCCCCAACGGCTGGGGAGTTGCAAAATTCCGAAAAGGGAGAGCAGAACTGGCAGTGGTAGGATACCCAGTCTCACCTAGTAAGGACCTCTGTCTCCTGACCTGGCCCCCTCGTTCCGCCCCATCCCTGCGGAACGCTCTTAAAGAGGTCGGGCGGCTGGAAGTTATTAGCGCGGTGCTGGGGGCTGGGGGACTTGCAACTTGGAAGGACCTGGCCAGGCAGAGCGATTGTAACCGGGAATACTGGGGATGCCATGGGGAAGCAAGTGCAGGTGAGTGGACTCTGCCGGCTCTCTGGCTGGACCCAAGGCTGTCCCGCTAGGGCTCAGAGGCCCTGAGGAAGTCAAAACACATGGAGAAGGGGCCGGAGACCTGGGCCTCAGGAGAGAGGACACAGCAAACCAGAGCTAGTGTTACTGCCCAGGAGGGGTCTTTGCCAGTGAAGCCTGGGCTTCCCGGTTACTCTTTCCATCTATCAGTCGATCTGTCTTTGTTTTCTTATTAAGCTCCTGTAGTTGGAGTAGAGGTCCTTCAGCCTGGAGAGGCCCAGAAACCACCCAGCATCTACAACAGTGGAGGCGGCCACTGGTCACTGCCCAGGAGCGTCAGGGTCACTCACTATAGAAGAGTGACTTGAAGGGCAGACTTCATATACCCAACCAGATCCTGGGACAGAACCCCTACCAACCCAGGGGCAAATTCTAAGACCTGGGATATTCATTCCTATCTTATCTGGGTTCTGTCTTTCTCACTTCTCTCCCACAGCTAGTCCTGGGCTTATACCACAGCCCTCCTTTGTAGGAAGAAGACAACTCTGGGATAGCACTGCTCACCAGTGGAGGCCCAACAGGGCAAGGGTTTTGTTCACGTCTCACATCCCAGAGGCAGAGAAGCCCCACCACTCCTGAGGAACTCACCACTCCTAAGGAACTCGCTGCTATGATCTCTTCTGTTTTTTTCAAACAGTGCCATGAAGAAGTGGACAAGTCCCTCCTGGACTGTGCATTATGTCACCTTCTCTGTAGACTTCTGTACCTCCGACCGTTTGTGCAGTGATACTCTGAGTCCACCTGTCTATTCTCTGGGGCAAGTGGAGCCTGCAGTTGGGGTGCCCTGAACAGAGCTTGGGAGATCCAAGACACCTGGGTCAAAGACTCCTTGACAAGGACAGGAAAACACTTTGATAATGGGGGTCAGGGAACCTCATGTAACCTGAGGCAGTGACATAGCCCACACCCAACAAAGGGTATTCTTGGTAAAGGGCTCCCTCCCAAGTCACCCCCCATCCCCTAAGACTCACACAGACACTCACATAGTACCTTCATGGCAGCCTAAGCAATAAACTCAGCCCAGTGGGCCACTGTTGGATCAGAGAGCAGACGGTGGAAAGCTGAGATGCCAGGACCTTGTTAATTGGTTATTGATGGTGGCAGGTGGAGGAGGGCCAGGAGAGATCCTCTTAGCTGGAGGCCTCAGCCCTCTGAACCATCCTGGGGGTTTCCCTTAATCTGCAATTAAAGAAGGTCTCAGGAGGCTGCAGGAACTGCCTAGCCTATGTCCCAGGCCTGTCACCAAACAGACACTCCAGCCTTCACTCATGCATCTTCTTATGTAGCTTTTATGTCATCTCTTCTGCTCTCAATTACTCCTTTGTGTCAGTGTGGGGCTCTCCTGAAGGGCCTTTGCTTTCCTCCCCTTCTGTCTCTCCAACATTTTCCCCCTTGCAACCGGGCTTAGGAATGGGGTTGGACAATGGGGTTGGGCAGTCCCCAGATGTGGGTTTGGGGGAGGAGAGGGAAGGAGAGACTAGTAAAGGGAAGAGGCCACTTACAGCAGAGCCCAGCTAAGGTCATCTCAGCAGCCAGGGACTTGTCCAGACAATTGTGGGGCCACAGGAGGGGACTTTTCCCAGCAAAGCCCCTGGAACCTGAGCTGGGGAGAAACCAGATCCTCCGAGGGGGGTAGGAGGAAGGGAATGATTAATGAGGGAGATTAAGAGATTAAACCTGGGTCCTGGGCTGAGGAGCAGGGCGCTTAGCTGTCTCATAGGCTTCCGCCAACCCCAGCTTGGCAGTGCTGCTGCTTTCCAGTGCACCTCTTCCCACCATACCTCCCACCCCCATGGTCCAGCCCTCTCTGACTTGGGTCCTCCCCAGAGCCATCCAAAGACGTGAGCATACATTGCTGCCTGCCACCCCCCCTTCTGCAACAGACTCTCCCCATTGTCCCTTCAGACATTTGGGGGTCCTCTGCTCCCTCCTCTAGCAGAGATCCCCTCTTTCTCACTTTCCCTCCAGAAGGCACCTCCATTCCCACTTAAGGGTGCCTTCTCACCCACCCCCAACACCCTCTTTCAGAATTCCCTTTCCTCATCACCCCCATCTTATTTCACATTCCCTGACACTGCACCTCTGGCCCACCTTGCCCTCCTCAGCCTCTCAGCTTGCAGATTCCTCTACCCAGGCCTGCCCCAGGTGTACCCCCTCTTCTTGGCATCCATATCTGCTCAACAAATGACCTTCAGTCCCCTGGATTTCCCACCCCACGCATTTCTCTGAATTCTGTGAGTGTAAAGGGGGGCGGAATCCCCAGAATAACCTCCTTGGGTTGGTGGACGGCCGAGGACAGTCCCAAGAGATGTGCTTGTCCTCCCCACCCCCCCCCCCCAGGGGAAATCCCTTAACCAGAGTGAGAGGGAAGTGGGCATTTTAGAGAAGAAACTCCAGGCAGAGGAGCTGGGGTGGGGAGTCCATACATCTCACACACTTCTGGGATGGTTTTCTCTTTCAGAAAACGTTAATGCAGATATAACCGATTCAGACATAAATTTTAGTTTTCTCACTTCTAGGGCCTCAGGTCTGTGAGTTCTTTTAGGCCTTTACGCTGGCTCACAAAAAGCTCTGTGCAATTGCCACCAAGCTGGGAGTGTGCAGGCTGGGGTGCAGGAGCGGCGGGATGCTCAGACACTCCCCCACACCCCTACACTGGTGTACCCCTTGGAACCCATTGTTCCAGGGAAGTCCCTTTTCCCTACCTCCTCACCCCCGCCCACCCCCAAGTCCTGGGAGAGACGGGCCAGGCTGAGAGAGACGGGTCCTCCTCTGTGCCAAAGGCCAGAGCAAATCTTGGTGCCCCCTCCCTCAGGTGAGTGTGGACCACGAAAGGGGTTTGGTGAGAAAGGGCATGAGGGGCAAGGGCGAGCTTGGCCCTGCAGGTGAGGACCGACGCCTCCACCCGGGCGCCCCGCGAGGTCCCGGGCGCCTGAGGGCGGGCTGCGTGCTGGGAAGGCCCTGCGGCCGCTTCTCTGAGCACGGCGCCGGCGTTCTAGGTCACCAAGCCCAAGAGAACCGTGGGCTTGATTTGCCCGCTGTGGCGCAGATCGAGACCCGAGTGACCCCGAGGGTCGGGATCTGCGTGGGGCAGGCCGGGGAGGGAAGTAATGGACCCACAGATGGAGGGAGAACGGCGCGGTTGCCCGCAGCGGGTCTGCATCAGCCACTTCGGGAGACGCACGGCAGCGGCAGCTACCGCCACCACTGCCACCCCGGCTGACAGACAACAAAAAAGGCCCCACTGAGCTGGGGACGAGGAGGGGATCCGCGCCAACCCAGATCCAGGCCTGAGCGCCTTCTGCTGCTTCTTGGCCGCTAGCCATGTGTCATCAAAGGCCTCATCCCAAGGCTTGGATCTCAGGTCTCCCGTCTCCAGCAGCCTTATCTTCTGACTGGGCCTGCTAGATGTCAAGCTGCCGCCAAGCCCCTACTGGACTCCTCTGTAGGGGCGTTTCCATTCTCCTTACCTCCACTACCGCCCCCCGCCCCGCCCCCGGAAATGCCCTTTCACACACAAATGCCTTGAGAACAGTCTAAGTGCTGCGTGCTTGAGTGGGCCTGGGAGTACCCAAGCTTAAATTCAGGGAGAAGAGAATGGGGAACCCTGGGATAGATATAATTCATCAAAAACCTCCAGATACATGCTGGTATAGAGGCAGGCCAAAGACACTGAAAAAAGCCCTGATTCTGGCTGAGGGAAGGTTTTCTGTAGGAGGTGACACTTAGGCTTTCAAGGACAGCTGGTGGGGGTGGGGGGTGGGGGTTGGCGCGTTCCAGGCCTGAGGCCTGAAACATGTGAGGCTCGGGAATCTTGGAGATGGTGCCAGGAAGGAACTGGGCCTGGGCCAGTGGCCCTGCAGTGTCCCTACCCTGGTCCCTGCTGCCTGCCCAGAGGTCACCAGGGGTTCTGCCTTGCTGTCTGCAGTCTCTCCACATGTGCCTTTCTCTTGGCCTACAAGCTTCATCCATGGGGAGGGAAGCCCACGCCTACTGTGCCCTGGGAGAGAGCTCAGGTTTTTGCCCCTGAGTCTCTGGCTCTTTTAGCCAGTTCAGGCCACCTTCACTATGGCCCTCCCCTGAGCCCTCTGCCACCCAATCTCCATCTGGGGAAGCTCAGGCACCTTCAGCCCTCACAAGCTATACCCAATGAGCCCCTTGAATTCATGAGTCAGACTTTGGCCAGCGCCAGATTTAGGCTTTAAAATAAGGTTTAACATTTATGCTGCCTATGCCATCCAGTTTGTCCCAGATTCCACAGCAGCCCATTAGCTTCCTTCAGGAGCTCCTTGCTTTGGCCTCCAGTCCCCTCCTCTGTTACTGTCTGGCTCAACAGACAAGGAATGCTTGCTGAATTACTCAGTGGAGTTCTCGCCTTGTTGCTTCCCTCTTGTTCCTAAAAAGTGCCTCTCCTGAGCACCAGTTCCCTCTTTTCAACTACCCTCTCCACACCCTGGCTTCACCTAGCCCAGGTCCCTGAAGGCCCACTGAATCTCATATGGACAGCGAGGTTTCCAGCTGTGACTATCCCCATGTGTTCTTGCATCCCACTTTTTTTAAGGCTCCTCCCATAGTGCAATTCTTTGTATTTTCTTTCAAATATCACTCTTCTTCAGTCCTGCAGTGGCCACTGTCAAACCCTAGCCCCATTCTCACCACTATTGAATTAGGATACCTCCAACTCAGGCCTTCATTATATGTGGCAACATTCAAGGATGGTGAGAGCTCCCCTTCCCTTCACCAAAAAGAGCTGGTATGAATGACCTGGTTTCACTTAGGTCACCTTCAGAGTTTTACATATGTAGGGTCCTCTACTGCTTTCCTTTGGCAATTCACTGAGGGAACACCAACATAGAGAGGCCCTCCTTCTTGATGAAACTCAAGAGGGAAGCAGGACACAAGACAAAGCATGAGTGTGTGGCAGGAAAAAAAGGAAAAATTTGCTTTTTTTAAAATTTTTATTTCAAAAAATAAAGCCAAGGTTAATTTCACATAAATATCTGGGGAGGGAAGGGCAGAGGGATAGGTGGGGGCTTGGCCCCTACCTCCTCTTCTCTTTCACACTGTATTGTAAAAGCAAAGGGGATGGCTAAGGAGAGAATAAAGGGAAGAAGCAGTCAGTGGGAACATTCTTACCCAAGAGGCCCCCTCAGTCTGCCCCTGCCCTGGAGACTGCCTTGGCACTGGCTCACCTTGCCGAACCAGCGGGAGAGCCATATCTGCTTCATGGTCATGTGATCAGGGAGAACTTCATTGTCAAAAAGGAGCTGCACCTAGAAGGGAGACAGGGGCACAGTTTCAAGAAGTATCCTCTTGCACAGGTCAAGAACTACCCTGGTCTACCCTATACTCTGTTCCTCCTTTCTTAGCCGCCCTCCCCAAAAAACTTACTATGGGATACTCACATGTTGGGGATTTAGCATCAAGCGGTGACAGAGCACCCTCCGGAGATGGCGAACTTCAGCTCTAACAGAACATCGGACATATTTGTTCTGGGGGTGGGGAGGGAAAGGAAGAGAACAGGTGTGTGAGGGAAGGGCCATGGGGAGGTGAGTCTCCTTAAAGAGGCCCTCCCCTCAGCCCCTCTCACCTGCAGGATGCTTTTATTCTTGTCTTTGCCAGAACTGGGGGGGGGGGGGGAACAGACACAGGTTAGGGAGCTCTATCTTTCCCCTGTCCCTTGCCCAGACCATGATATACTCTCTTCAAGTGAACAGACACTCCCTTACTGCTCGCCCTCTCCCTGAGCCCCTCCCTGCCTCTGGGTCATTGTCACTGTCACTTCAGATAGCCCATGACCTGTCCTTCACCTCAGCCGCTCCAGGCATAGGCTCAGCTGCTCATCATAGCGATAGTAGTGGGCTTTTGAGTGGTCGAAGCTGCTGAAGGGGAGGCCAAGGTTGCTCAGGGCTGGCTCTGAGAAAGACAGAGTAATGAGGAGAGTGGCACATGTTCCATATGCCTTTTTCCCCGGGGAGCAAAACTGGTCAGGAGGAATGCTCTGGGGGTTTTACCTTACCCTCCTGTTACCAAGAGACATACCTTCCCCACTGGGCTGGGTGACCCGGTCCAAGCCTCGGGACTGGTAGAATTCTCGGATCCGTTTCTCTTCACCTAGAAGGGAGTGGAGTACAGGAAGTAAAATATAAGCCCTCACTCATTCTTTGTCCCTCTAGCTGTCAACCTCTTTACCAAAGCCCTTGTCATCTCAAGCTGTCACCGAGCATCAGTCCTCTAGAGGCCCCTCAAAGTCAGGTTGGTTACTCACTGTCTTGCAAGCCTGGCACTAGCTTGTACACGATGTCCTGCATGACCCGGTCCAGTTTGAGGTTGAGCAGTGGCTGTGTCTCGTGGATCTTGATGTTGCACATGGGGCAGTACTTGCTGGTTTGGAGGTACTTCACAATACAACTCTTGCAGACTGCAAGAAGAGAAAAGCAAACTCTCAGGCCCTCTGGAAATCGGGCTCATGGGCTGGGTGGGTCGCCTGGGTGGTTGGGGCAAGCAGCCTAGAGGCTGGCAGCCGGCTTAGTGGGAAGTGGGGCCTGGAAGAAACAGCCAGGGTCCTGGGCACTCACACGTATGAAGACACTCTGTTATGGTGGTGGCATCCACGAAGTACCCTGCGCACAGGCAACAGACGATGTGCTCATTCAAGTCTTTGATCTTTACTCGGACCTCCTCCTGCGGACACACCCTCCGTCAACGATCACTCTCCCAACCCCAACCCGTGCGCCTTCACAACTTGGAAGTCGCCTCTCATCAGACCCCACGGCCAACACCGCACCCTGCGCCGTCAGCCGATTAGCTCCCGGGGATTGACACTCCCCCTCCGCCCAGCAGAGGGCTCCGCGCACAGCGGGGTCTCCCTCCAAGCCAACTCGCTCCACCTTCCTTTCCCAGGGGAGACTACAAAGAGTGAGCGGCACAATGCGCAGGCGTCCTAGCCTGGAGTTTGGCAACCCGAGCGCAATCGCGCAGGCGCATTGGGCACCCTGTCTCTGCGCAGGCGCACTGGCGCCCGGCCAGCCACCGCCCGTCCTGTAGCCGGCCGCAGTTCGCACCGCTAGCCGACCACAGTGGTAACCTTGCCGCCCCTGCACCTCGTTCCGTAGCGGGTCCATCTTGTACACTGACTGGAGCTGGTTCCGAAGCCTCATCGCGATCGCAATCTGGCCCCCCTGAGGAGACGCCATCTTAAAGGCTGATCCCGGCCGGCCACTTCCGGTGCCGCCTGCGGGGCGGGACTTGTCGCCTCGCAACGAAGGCTTAGGTCTTTTCGGATTCGCTGACCCTCTGTAAGGCCCCGCCCATGTCCCTTTCTCGCCGTGTGCTCACCTGAGCCCCACTGGCCCCTCCCCCTCCTCAATCTGTAATTAGGGAGTCGGGGGGTGCCTGGGAAGGGGTCCTATCTCTTTGAGCTCCTGTAGTAATCATCATAATAGACCCGACATGACCTCGGGACTAACTTTTGGAGCCTGCAAAAGACGGCCGCCTTCAACTCCCAAAGGCCCGGCGGTCTCCTCCCGCCACCGCTCAGGGTCGTCGATCTCCTGTGATGATGTCCCTGCTAAAGAAGCCCCTCCAGGGCCCTCTACTTGTGTCGCCCTCCGCGGCTGACGCGTCCGCATTACGGAGCTTCATCCCGATGGTGGGCCTGGTCCCGGCTTCACAGCGGGGATTTCTCGGAGCTTTGCGGAATCTCGTAGAGGGTGGAGGGGAAGGAGGGACCCCCAGGGACTTGGTAGTGATCGTACCCCCGCCCCCACACTCTCCCCTGCCGCCGAGGATGGGGGAGCAGGCCCTGGTTAATGATGATGATTCAATCATCGGCGCCTGCGGAGGCCTGGGACAGACTAATGCAGAGCAGATGCCTAAGAAGGAGGGGAGGACGGCTAGGACACTACCACACATGGACACGCTGGGGCAGCGAACTCCTGCGGTAGCATAGGCCCAGTCCCGTACTTGGGGAGGACGCAGGGGCCCTAGAGCTGGTACACCGACGTCCATAGTTACTTTTTAAAAAGTGGGATTAAAAAAAACAAAAACAAAGATAAAATTACTGTGGAGTATTAACATCAGGTGCAATTGGAGACTCAAGAAGGGAGAGATACCAGTGGAGACCCCGAAAGACTTTCTGGAGGAATTGGGTCTTTGTGTGGGCACAATTTAGAGATTGGGGGTGGGGTGGGGAAAGGAGTGTGGTGGAAATAGAAAAGAAAGGCAAAGTGGGGGGAACGGAGTGAACGGAGAGGGACTGGACTGAGGCCCAGGTGTAGATCTGAGTGTAATGATAGAAGAAGCAGAGCCTTGTGGAGTTGGGACTTTAGCCTGAGGGCAATAGGGAGCTAAAAGACGTTTTGGAAGAGGGTGAATTATCCTATGAAAGAAACATATTTGTTCATTTATCTTCAGAGTGAATTAGTGGTAAGGAGTTATGAGATTGGTGATATTTTAATCAACTACTTCTCGCTACAGCCACTGCTTACCTCTCTGTTCGAAGACGGCATTATCTCTTCTCTGGATGATTGCAGTGGCTTTTTGCCTGCTTTCCTTGCTTGTACCTTTACCCCTCTTTAGCCTATTCTAAACATAGCAGCTCACAGTGGTTCCGGTAAAACATGAATAAAAAAAGGATACGTGGGGGCTTCCCTGGTGGCGCGGTGGTTGAGGGTCCGCCTGCCGATGCAGGGGACACGGATTCGTGCCCTGGTCCGGGAGGATCCCACATGCCGCGGGGCGGCTAGGCCCGTGGGCCATGGCCGCTGAGCCTGCGCGTCTGGAGCCTGTGCTCCGCAACGGGAGAGGCAACGGCAGTGAGAGGCCTGCGTACCGGGGGCCGGGGCGGGGGGGGGGAAGGATACGTGGAAAGTTTTTTTGAGTTGATGGATGTTTATTATCTTGATTGTGTTGATGGTTTCATGTGTGTATACATGTCAGTGTATCAAATTGTACACTTTAAATATGTACATTTTATTGTATGTCAGTTTTGCCTTAAGAAAGTTGCTTAAAATAAAATTTAAAAATGAGGTTTCTTACTTTTCTGTTTAAAACCTTCCAATAGCTTCTCTTTTCAATTAGAATAAAAGTCCAAGTCTTACAATGGCCTTCAAGGCCTTGCATGGTCTTTCGCAGTCCCTCAGTCTCTCAAGACACACTGGACCCCCTCACCATTTGTTCCACAGATACACCAGGATATACTCTCGTGTCCCCAACTTGAAATGCTCAGATATCCAAATGGCCCTTTTTTTCCTTCAGGTCTTTACTCCATGAGGTCTTCTGTGATCAATCTAGATAAATCATAATCCCCCACTCTTACACTTCTTCTTCCTCCTTCCTTGCTTTAGTTTTCTTCTTAGCATTGTTATTATTAAGTTTATTGTATATATTTCCTTTTCACCTGCCTCCCCCACTAGAATGTAAGGTGCTCAATGGCAGGAATTTTTGTTGTATTTACAACTATATTTCGTGGTGGTGATGATGGCCTAGACTAGGCTTTCATCTGTGGAAATGGAAAGGAAGGACTGTGTATGAAACATTTCAAAGAAAAGAATAATAGGAGGAAGTGAATAAGGAGCTTGAGGGGAAGAATTTCCTCCAGCCTGTTGGACTTAAGGTGGCTAGAGTGAAAGCAGGTGGAGCTTGCTAGAAAACTAGAATGGTGGGGTGGAACACAGCAAGTGTCAGAACCAGGGACTGAGGTCTTAGAGTTTTCTGGGTAGCTGTAATAGATGGAACTATTGGAATGGATGAAACCTGAGCAGAGGTAGAGATGGGTAAAGCTGAAGTCTGAGCTCTGAAGAATGCTCACAGTCTTTGGTGGAAGAAGAGAAGTCGGTGGAGGAAAAACATAAGCAGTGACTGTGAATGTCCAAAGATGTAGAATAATATGATATTATGGAAGCCAAAAGAATGGACATTTCAAGAAAAAGTTGATGGTCAGCAAAGTAAAACATGTCAGAGGAGTCCTGGATAACAGACACTGGACACGGGAGCTCTCTGAGAAAGGGTCCATGTAGTGAAGCCAGCTTACGGTGGGTTAAAAGAATAAATAATGGGGAAATGGAGAAATGGGTATGGGCAGTAAAAGGGAAAAGGAAACACATAATTTCTCTTGAGAAGTTGGGCGAAGACTTTGTCCAGATAGTAGAGACTTAAGACAGTTGGGGGTAGGAAGGACTAAATTGATAAGAAAAATGATGATACAGGAGTGGGGACATGGCACCAACAGCAGGACGGAAGACAAGATTCAGGAGGATGGGCTGGGAATGTGGCCTCTCCCTTTGAAGCTGCAGGTTTGAAGGCCTGAACAGAAACTAGCAGGAACCATCTTGCTAGAGAATCAGGGAACTAGCAAGGTAGAGGCAAGCCGAGAAATTCCTAGGACTGTGGCTGACAGAATTTTTTTTTTTTTTTAATCCCCAGAAGATGTGTATATACTACCAGGTTTGTGACCATTCTCCTCCAAGGATCAGTTGGGTAATCTCTGGGTGGCCGTGCCATCTGTGCTGACCTCAAAAGGCAGGATGTAAAAAAAAAAAGGCAGGATGTAGAGTAAGCAGGTATACAGGTCTGCACAATGCTACCTTTTTCACCTGCATTGATTCACTCATTGATTCATTCAAGAAGGATTTATTCCGCTTGATTGGAGACACACTAGTGCTCACTGTCTCCTGAGGCCCACCCCTGGAGTGGGAAAGGGGACTGACAAACTCCTAACCTGCAGGCCAGTCCCCTTGAGAGACTTTATTTACTTTACTGTCTCCCTAGGCTCTCTGTTCTCATCCAGGGAAATCCAGCCCATTGCTATCTCTGAAGGGTTTGCCTGAACAGTAGAGGTTTCATGCTCTCTAGTAGCCCCAACCCCTCTACTGCTGAGAAAAGATGCTTGGAGTTCTGTGAAGGCTAAGGGGAGGTGGTGATATGTTTCCTTCACCAAGACAAAAACAGCTGCCACAGTAGCAGTACCCGCCCCCACCCCCCCACCCCCCCCACCCCCCCACCCCCCCCACCCCCGCCGCGCCCTCAGCCCCAGCAACCCTTTCAGAAGGGATTGTTGGCAGGGTGGGGGAATAGCTGGAGAATTGGATGATGGAGGTGGACAAGACTGGGGGAGGATGTCACCTATTATTGATGCCCACTGCCTCCCTCCCCCATCATTCACCCCCTTCAGATTGAGGTTTTCTGAGAACACTGAGGGGCTGGTGGCTTTGTGTGACGAGAAAGCCTACTCCCTTCTTTCTCTTCCTTATCTTCCTGCCCAGATGCCCAAATATCATTCCTGGTTCCCTGGAGAGAAAAGACCCCTTACCGTGCCCTAAGCGCCAGGCTGCCAGCCCATCTGCTAGGGACAAAGGAGGGGCAGAGTTTTCCCCAGGAGATCCTGGAGAATCAACTGGAAGATCCGTGCTCCCAGGGAGACCCATCTACTAGACTTAGAAGGCATTTCGGCTCACACGGGTAACTGGCAGCCTGTAGGGAAGCACCAGAGTGGGCTGCAGCGGAGGGGCTAGAGCTGGCACAGTGGGGTGGGGTACTTTGGCCACCACGTGCCGAGGCAGGCCAAGCTACTCATCGTGCCCACCCTCTGAGGGATGGTAAGAACATCCCCCTCCAGGCGCCCAGTCTCACCGGCTCAGAGGCGCCAGGAACCAGCCCCCCCAACCCCGGGGTCCGGGGCGGGCCGGGGAAGGTAATGTAATTCCGACCCAGCTAACCCGATTATGGCGGCCTGCACCGGGCTGGGTGGCGGCAGGGGCGGGTCTAAGGCACAGGGGCCCGGCCGGCCCCGGGTCCCATCCCGGGGAAGGATGCAGAGTTCACACGCTCCCAGCTCCTGGGTCCTCGGCAAGAGGTCACAAGGTCACCAAGCGGCTTCTGTCTTTCCCCACCTCCCTTCTCTGACACGCTCCAGGCACAGTTTCCTGGGCTTGGGTGGAGTGAAGCAGCTTTGCGAAATGAGGCGGTTAGGATCCTCCGAAGACTTCTGTGAGGTCCCAAGTGTCGCCTGTGGCGATTTCGTCCTCCCGCCTTTGCGGGGGTGGGAGGGAGTGTGTGAGAATAGACTTCCTAGGCGCAGAGTGGAGGGGCAGAGTCCCGCGTTGGTGGTTCCCTGTTGGGGGCAGAACGCCAGCCCCAAGCCCCACTGACCTGAGTTGGCTCCGGTGGAGCCACGGGTCCGCTTTACACCGATTTCAGAAAATCGAAATTCTAAGAAACACTGGGCACCCATTACGGGCGCTCCCGAATGCAGCTAGGGCCCGTATGGGAGAGGCCGGGAGGAGCACCAGGATCACTGGCCCAGAGTAGTTGCTCCCCGCCCTAGCCCACCGGACGCCCTGCCACCGCCTTCCCACACCTGTCCTCTTCCCGGGCCTCCAACTCGCCGGCCCCGTTCCCCAGCCGCTTCCCATCTCAGCCAGAAAGCCACAACGAGATTTGGTCTTCGAGAGCATTTAGGCGGGGGCCACAACGAATTCGGGAGTCGTCAGGCAGGACCCATCGGGAGGCGAAGAGTGGGGGCTGTGGGAGGAGGCACCTGCAAGGAAGCCGGTGAGGCCGAGGAAACCCCAAAGGCGGAGGCCAGCGAGGATGGAGTTGCCTTGCGCATCTCGGCTGACTCAGCGCGTAGCGGCCCAAGCACCGGCCCCTCCCGTGCAAGTTCATAACACCCTCGCCACCTTCCCCCCTCCAACACCCCCACCATTCCCGCCGGCCAGTCTTCCCCGCGCTCAGAGCAAACAGGCGTCTCTTCCCCTTTAACAGGCCCGGCCCCGCCCCTGCCCTACCCCCAGCCCCCACTGCCCACCCGAGGCTGATCTGTCAGTCACTGCCCCAGCCCGAGCCGGCCAACCCTCTCCACCCTGGACTCGGGCAGAGGCCCTGGCAGTCCAGCGTCCATCTGCTCTTCAGAGTCAGCAAGGGCGCTCCTGGGGCCCCAGTGGGTCGCGCTCCCCCGGGATGCGAGTCCCTGCGCCGACGCCCGGCAGAGGCCGGCACGGGCGCGGTTACTCCCCGTACACAGGGATGAAGATGTCCTGGGGGCCCCGGCGCCTCTCCACGGCCAGCCCCGCTGACCCCTGAGGCCACCGCCCCAAACGCTCCGCTGCTGGGCTCCCAGAGCTGTTTGGGGCGCCCTCCCCAACTGCCAAGCCTCCTGCGGTCCTCCTTGACGCGGACCCATGGAGCCGGCGGTGCTGGCCTCGCACAACCTCCCGCACCACGAGCCAATCAGCTTCGGAATCGATCAGATCCTGAGCTGCCCGGAACCCCCCGGGAGCGGCCTAGGCCCGGGTCGAGCGGGCCAGGGCCATGGGGAGAGTGTGGCGTTCTCGGGTGGATTTCACGGAGCCACAAGCTACGGCCCCGCGGGCTCGCTGGCCCCGCTACCAGGCAGCTCTGGCGTGGGCCCGGGCGGCGTGATCCGCGTCCCGGCGCACCGCCCGCTGCCAGTGCAGCCGCCCGCTGGAGGCGCGCCTGCTGTTCCTGGACCCTCGGGTTTGGGCGGCGCCGGGGGCCTAGCGGGACTCACCTTCCCTTGGATGGACAGCGGCCGCCGCTATGCCAAGGACCGGCTCACTGGTGAGGTTGCCCGATCCCTCCAGCGTCATGCCCCACACTGACCCGGTATCCTCATCTTTGATCCTTCTGCTCCAACTCAAGATCCCCTTTCGTACCCTCCGTCCCTAATCCCAGGGGATCCTCCCTCAATTGGTATCTCTTGGTCCCGCTGCTGAGAGGCGCTGGGGAGGTAGCTGCCGTCGATGCCCGCGCCCTCCTCTGCAGTTCACTGTCCACACCGCGGGAAGGGCAGGGTGAAGTTACGGGGGACGTCTCTCCCTCACCCAAGTGGGAGGGCCATTTCCGAGGCCTTTTCTTGTCTAGAAGCCTCTACTGGTGCGGGGTCGAGCTTGGGGCACCGTAGGGACCGGGCGCGGGAGCTCTGCAGCATTGGCAGCCGCGCTCTTCTCAGTGACACCTCGGGCCGCCCCGAAAACCCTGCCTTGCTCTTTCTTCCTCCCTGTAGCGGCGCTCTCGCCCTTCTCCGGGACGCGCCGTATAGGTCACCCCTACCAAAACCGGACCCCCCCAAAGCGGAAGAAGCCGCGCACATCCTTCTCCCGCTCGCAGGTGCTGGAGCTGGAGCGACGCTTCCTGCGCCAGAAGTACCTGGCCTCGGCCGAGAGGGCGGCGCTGGCCAAGGCCCTGCGCATGACCGACGCTCAGGTCAAGACGTGGTTCCAGAACCGGCGCACCAAGTGGCGGTGAGGCGCGGGGCGGGCGAGGGACCGGGCCGGGCCAAGTGGCGGTGAGGCGTGGGGCGGGCGAGGGCCGGCCTCGCTGACCCCGCGTCTCCGCTCGCCCAGGCGCCAGACGGCCGAGGAGCGCGAGGCAGAGCGGCACCGTGCGGGCCGACTGCTTCTGCACCTCCAGCAGGACGCACTACCGCGGCCGCTACGGCCGCCGCTGCCCCCGGACCCGCTCTGCCTGCACAACTCGTCGCTCTTCGCGCTGCAGAACCTGCAGCCCTGGGCCGAGGACAACAAGGTGGCTTCCGTGTCCGGGCTCGCCTCAGTGGTGTGAGCGACGCCTGCCCGACTGGCCGAGCGCTCTTTTCCGGACTGAGGCGCCGCGTGGAGCCCCGGGCCCGGGGCCTTGGAGCGCACGGCCGCCCACCCCGTGGTTCCGTAGCAGTGGAGAGTGTGAGGAGGAGGTGGCCTCGAGGCTATCGTCAAGAGCTCCTCGGCCACTGCCATCTCCCAGGCCAGCGTTGCGCTGTTGCCCTGCGCGCTTAATCGTGACCTTTCCCGCCATTTTTCACTTAGACTGTTGCACCGCGGCTGGAACCCGAGGCGCTGAGGGGGCGGGACCTGAAGTATGATAGCCAATGAGATGCGGGGAGGGGGGCGGGCTGGCCAATGGCTGCTCTCTTGAGGGACTCCGGATTCTTCCGTGGGTGTGTTGGAGCTGGGGTTCTGTGTGGCTGGAGTAGGTTTACAGGCCCGGCTGGAATCAGGAGGCTGCAGCCCGCACAGGCCGGGTCTGTAGCAAAGGTGTGAAGGAAGGAAGGAAGACGTCAACGACAGAGGAGTAATGGAGGAGGTGCTGGAAAGCGAGTCTGACTGACCGCGACAGGAACCAGAGGGTTATCTACGCTGGGCGTCTCATCCTTCAACTGTAAAATAATCGCTAAGGACTTTGAGCCCCATGTTGTCTGTGTGTTTAACCGGCTGACTACGTCCTCTCACTTGAGCCTTACAAGTGGGTGGCAGGCGAGACGGATACTTACACACTCAATGGAAAAGAAAATCTGGGAACACTAATCTGGCTCTGGTGTCTCTCGGGGACAGAGAGGGAAGAGGAGGAAGCAATGGACAAAGTTAATGGGCCCAATGGAGTTAGGGTGAGCAGAATTTGGCAAATAATTAGGAAGTGATAGGCCTAAAAATAATCAAAGATAATTCCCAGGTTGGAAATGTAAAGGATCAAGAAATCAATGGTGTTGTGGATGATGAAAGGGAAATTGGGAAGATAGAACCAAGATTAACTCTGCAGGCAAAACTAAATGCTAGACCTAGAGAGAATAAATTCTGGAAAAATGCCTTTTGGGGGAGGTCAGTAGACATCCACATAGAGGTAGGAAATAGATGGAATGATGAGAACAGACAGAATCTCCAAGGGAGCAAACTGAGGCAAAAAGCAAAGTTCTAAGGATTAAAGGTTCCTTTCCATCAATTTCTATAAATACATTTACAATGTGCAAGATAATTGAGGATATCAAAATTAATAGTCCAAAGGAAGAAAAGGGAACGTAGTACCCAGCTGAAAAGAGAAAAGCATGATGTCCTTGAAGTTGTTAGAAAAACTTGTGAGTGGGCCAGGGGCTGCTGGGAAGCTTGTTGATGGAAAGTTAAGAGTTTGGGTATGGCTGCAGTAGCCTTGAGGTTTAAGAAGAGCAGGATTTAAGTTGTATGAGAACAAAAGGGAAGACTTTGTCTGATTCTTATAGCACAGCCTTTCTTTCTCCCCTGGAGGCAAGAGCAGTGTGATAGAGGGAGGTAAGCTTTAGGCAGGGTTAGAGGCCAACTGTAGTCAAACTACTCATGTTCCATGTTAGTGACAGCTAGGTTAGTCATAGTACAAGTCTTGACTAGAGGTGGGAACCAGGCAAGAGGATGTCACTGTTGGAGTTGACTCTTATTCTTTCCTACTAACTCATCTCTAACTCATGGATATTGCAAATGCCGCAGAACCAAACTCAAATTTGACACCATATAAAAAGAACTTTTATAGACCAAAAGGGAACACAAGGATGGGTTTGGCATAAGTTGGGTATATGAAAGGCATGTTAGTTCCTCTCCAATAAATAGAAGAAAGCTAAGGAAAGGGTCCTACTCTGTTTAGACTGATTCGCTCCACTCCCAGCCCACCATTTCTTGGAACTCAGGTTCCAGTATTTGATCCTTAACTTTGGGCTTCTAAATCTGGCTGGCTGCCTAGGTGCTAGCCTGAAGGAAGATCTAATGTAATGAGATGAGCTCAGCTTCACTCTGCAGGCAGGTCACTGCAGGACACAGGCATCTCCAAGCTCTTGGGTGGAGGAAGATTCACTCCCTGTTGAAGAATCTGCCATTTCTTCCCTCAGCTGGTTCAGGAAGTCTTTGCTCTCACTAGGGGGCAAGTTACTCAGGAAGTATGGAGGGGCCAATTCCACCAGCCTGACAGAGACAGTTATAATTAGATGATTTCTGTATCCTCTTTTATAATGCATGTTGTTAAACTTCTTACTACCCCTTCCACAAACCCTGTCTCCTCAAATCATATATTACTACAAACCACTAAGACCCCCTCCTCTTCTTAGGGTCTCTAAATCCCTAGCTTTAATTTTGGCCCCAGGAAGAGGAATGGGTAGTATAAGAAGGTTGTCAGGGAACTCACATCTGTGGTTGAATCTCAGAAACAATGGAAAGGCAGTTGTCTTTGGAAATGGAGAAATTGTGGTAAAGCACCCAGGGCGGGGGTCTGGCAGGAGCCCTGCGGCTTCTGTAGCAGCAGTATGGGGAGAGCTGGGCCACATGCTTATGGGTTAGGAGCAGGTAATTTCCAGTTCCATCTGTGTCTCGGGCCACCTCATTGAAAGACAAAGATATTGAAGGAATAAGTGAGAGTGAAGTGTCAGTCAGTAGAAGAAAGAAAAGGGAGTTGAGAAAGAATTATTAGCAAGGGTGGTGACAGTATTAAAAGTAAAGCATACCTCTAGGTGTTATAGCCCTACCATACTACGATACTGTATGGCATCTCCATAGCCCCTTGTATCCAAAACCTCAAAGGAAAAGTTTCTCCTGGTCCTAAAGAATCCTTTGTATGGCCACCTGGACCCCAATTTCAGAGATGACATACACCAATCTTTGCTTCCTCTACTTTCTGCTCCTTTTATGACCCTCACCCCAACTCTTTCCCCTAACCTTAAGGAAGTATCCTGACACCAGTGCTTTCTGAAGGGCTCTGCGATTCTGCTCAGAGCCAAAGGCTGGTTGAGACAAGGGAAGTTCAATCCGTTGCATGAGTTCTAGGAGTTCTCCCCGAAGTTTATGGGCTTGGCACAATGCTGCCCAGTTTAGACCCCGAGCCTGGCACCAAGCCTTGTCTGCTCCACCTAGGAATAGAAAGGGACCAGCTATAGCTAAAGCCCTTGAGACCCCCAAAAGAACCCAACCCTTGGCCAAAGGGCTTCCTTTTCCTGGGAATAGAGATCTGTCAGCTGGTTGCACACCACTTCCTCTCTTTGGAAAATCTGGATTCTGTAAGAGGATGCAGATTGGACCACTCACTCTGTATAAAGGCTTCATACACCTGGATCAGAGAGCTGTGATCACCATCCACGTGTTCTAGTGCCCGACGCAGGGCAGCTTCTTCTGCACAGAGTGGAGGACGAGTAAACCCAGGGGCAGCTGGAGGCAGAAGAGAGGAAGTTCATTTTGGGGAATGAGAAAGGACAGCAGTGCACCGAAGAGGTAGAAGTGTCACTTTGGGAACTTTATTCAAAAGACTTCTAGAGACTATGCAGTTTATTAGACATTGAAGATAAATAAATGAAAAACAGTCTCTGCCCTCAAGAAGCTTGGGAGAGATCAACAAGTAAGCAAACTTGATAAGCCCAATAGGTGTGCAGGCCAGTATCTGAAGTTTGAGTAGGAATTAGTTCAGTGGAGAAAGGGCAGAGGGAGTATTCTAGACCACGGGGATAGCATGTTTGGAGAACTGCAAGCACCTAGTATATGAGTGGAGGGGATGGCATGTGTGGCAGGGTGGCAGGAGATTAAGCCGGAGTGGTAGGTATGGGCTAGGTTAAGAGAGGCTGGATGTGCTATGCAAATGAGTTTACATTCTGTTTGGAAGGTAGAGAATAGCTGATGAAGAGTTTTTAAAAGTCCACGTGTTTGGAAGAAGTTCACATGATTAGTTAGGAGGCTACTAAAGGAATCCAGCTGAGTAGTGATGAGGTAACACTGGCATTGACTGTGAGTATGGAGACGAACAGGTAAATTTTTTAAAAATTAGGAAAAGTGAAAAATAATAATGAAAAAACCTGGAGGAAGTTTAGTCTAGAATGATGATAGTGGAGCTGCAGAGATGATTGTATGATTTTGTGGTGGTGGTGATGATGGTGGTGTTGGTGTTGGTGGTGGTGGTGGTGAGGGGGTAGTTTAAAAAAGTGCTCAGGCTTGGGCTTCCCTGGTGGCACAGTGGTTAAGAATCTGCCTGCCAATGCAGGGGACATGGGTTCAAGCCCTGGTCTGGGAAGATCCCACATGCCGCGGAGCGGCTGGACCCGTGAGCCATGGCTGCTAAGCCTGCGCGTCCGGAGCCTGCGCTCCTCAAGAAAAGAAGCCACCGCAATGAGAAGCCCACGCACCGCGACGAAGCCCGTGCGCAGCAACGAAGACCTGACACAGCCAATAAATAAATAAGTAAAATAAATTTATTTTAAAAAAAGTGCTCAGGCTCAACAAAAACGACAACAAAAGTGCTTGAGTTCAGTTCTGGGTTGAAGTATTATGGACAATTCTGATAGAAACATCCATCAGGAGTTAGATATATAAATCCAAGATTCAGAAGAATGATATTGTGGCATTTCAGACGATGGGGGTGAATGAACTTGCTCAGAGAGTTCAGGGAATGGGAAGACAAGAGGGGCAAGGACAGAACCCTGAGGTCCAACTTAACAGTGGAGGAGCAGAGGATGAAGCAGAGGAGGAAGAGCTCAAGAGATTAGGGAGTGGCCAGAGGGGTAGGGTGAAAACCAACCACAAGGAGCGGGTCACAGAGGCTTAGGGAGGGGCAATTTTAAGGTGGGAATGGTTGGTGTTCTATGTGTCAAAAGAAAGTCATGAACAGGGGCTCGAAAGTGTTCATTGGGTTAGGTCTCTAGGAGGCCACTGGTGAGCTTGAAGGCTGTGTCAGTGTTGTGGTGGGCCTGAAGCTGGAATGCAGCGGGCGAGGAATACCCTAGACTGAACAGGATAGAGATTATTCTGTATAGCCGAAGGGGAGTGTAGGGTTGAGGAAGAGGGGTGCAGTTTTAGTAATAACAGGTAGGAGAGATTTAAGCATATTGAGGGGCAAGAACCAACAGAGAGATCGGAGAGGGATAAGTGGTGAAGCCTAGTTCCTTAGGCACTGTGAGCGCTGGGAGCTAGAGCAAAGTGGAATGGGCTGGTTTTAGGAGCACCAGAACACCAAAGGGAAGGCTGAAGTGGCCATAAGAGCCAGAGAGAGAAGCGATTTATACCAGTGAGCATGGCGGCCAGGGTGAGCATCTCATCCACACAGTCAAACTCGCACGAGGCCAGCAGGGCTTTGGCCAGATCAGGGGCCAGGGGAAATTCTGATAGGATGACTCCCAGGTCTGATAGGTCCCCATTATCATCCAGGGCTGCCAGATAGTCTAAATCTTCCAGGGCCTGCATCAGTGCTTCTGGAGCTGGAGAGGGAACAAGGCTTACAGGGCAGGGGGTCTCAGAGCCTGGACAGCAGGACTTGGGCAGGAGGGGTGCTCACCAGGCCGGTCCAGGAAGTGACACTCCCCTGGCTCTGCAATTTGTCTCCTCTTTAGTAGTAATATCAGGGGGCTCAGATTCTCCTCACACACCCTGGGTTGGGGCAGCGGGGGAGCCTCTAGTTCTAGGAAGGACTTAGGATACAGGCAGAGGCAGGATCCTGAGGGGAGAAAGACCTGGGAAAGAAGACCACTGTAGATTTCTCAGGGCTCATGGGTTGGGGACTCTTTTCGTGTTTGATTTCATTGAGGGCAAAGGCTCTTACCTGGTAGGATCCCTGTTGCCCGCAGTCGTCTTGCCTCTGCCTGACACTTGCTGATTGGTCTCAACACTTGGGATTCTGCTCGGATCTGAGGACTGTAAACCTGTCACCACCCCCCAACCAAGGCCAAGACAGATGAGAGAAGGCTATTTCTATCTTTAGCCCCCACGTCCCCTCACCTCTCTTTCACTCACACTTCGAAGCTCCAGTCCTGAGTCAATGACATGTCGGATGGAAGGGAGGGAGAAGGAGAAGTCGGCCAGCCAGTGAGTGACCACAACCTTTCGGGCACCCGATTCTATGTCCTCATACACAGCCTGAACAGCTTGTCCGCAGCCTGGGTGAAGGGGCAGCACCCGTGGTGGAGGCCCTTGGTTCTCCAAGGACCCCCCATCCCTGGACAAGGACTCACAGCACAGGGAAATTTCCTGAGAAAAGGGGTGGGGTGTTAGGGTAGTTCTCACCTTTGTGGGTCACAGACCCCTTTGAAAAACTGATGAAACACTATGGCCCTTCACTCTGAAAAAATGCACATACTCACAAAGTTGGGGTGTTATAATTTCAGGAGCTCACTGAACCACAAATCCCTGCATTGTATGGAATCAAAAAGAGGGTGGTAGACCTTTTTACCCTGAAACCCCAGAGTTTTTCCTCAGGACTCCAATGGAGAGTAAGTACTAGAACTCCAATGTTCCTAACAAGCATTGCTCACATTCCCCCCCGGGACAGGAAGGGACAGACATGAGACATGAGTACCTCCTTTTGCATCCCATGTTTTACCTCCTCACTGGGCAGGTACACTAGCACATCTCCTGGAGCCTCCTTCCGACACAATTCAAGCACAGCTTGGCAGGCAGCTTCCACTCTATCAGTAGGGACAGTGTCCCTGTAGACGGGAGTGGAACACCTGCCAGTCTCTCCAAGTACATGTACAACAGGAGGATTGCCCCAGAAGGCCTGGAGCTTAGGTTCGAGGGCTGGATCAGTAACTACAACCACTCTGGGGTCCCCTGGAAGGTTTCCCAGCCTGGCATCTCGCAGGAGCCCCTGGAGCAAATCTGAGGCCACTGACCGCTCCTGAGCCTCATCCAGCACCAGCACACCCCACGCTCCAGTGCCCCGGGTCGAGGCCACCTCCTGCAGAAGCAGCCTGTCCCAGCAGAACCTGTTGACATTGGCAGTGGGCAGAGGAGTCAGTGTAGACAATGACCAGCCCCAGAAGTCCAGAGGAGCTTCTCCCCAGGGGGCCTAGATTCTGATAGTAAAGATCAGAAAAAGACCCTGTGACTGACTTCCTGAGCCCATGGACCTTTACCTGTGACCCACAACCCCACTGGTGACACTGTTCACAAGCTGTACTCCAGTTAGGAAAATGAGACTTTCATGATGAGGGTGAGGTTGAATGTCTGAGGTCCCTGGCTGGGGTTAAAGGGCTGAATTCAGCAGTTGCATCATGCATGATTTAAAGGGTGAGCTAGGCTGAGGGAGGGAATGGTGAGATATCAGAAGACTGGGCTTGTTTCTACTGGATGAGGGGAAGATCTGGGGTCAGGCCTGCAGGGGGCCACACCTGAGCAGGGTGTCAGGCCCAGTGCAGTCCTCTTGGGGGATGCTGTATCCAACCTCATGACCCAGGGTCAGGTCCATTTCATCAGCAACTTGCAGGGCCAAGCTCAGGGCTGCCAGAGGGTAGGGCTGAGTCACAGTTACCCGGCCCTTCTGGAAACCCCTGGCCAGCACAAACTCTGCACACCACTGTGGGATCTGGGGTAAGGGTAGGGAAGGACAATCAGTCAGTAAGATATAGAACTCCAGTCAAAAGTGCTGGGGGAGCTGTGGCCAGTTTAATCTCTTATTTGGGGAGTCCCCTGGTCCTTCACCAGCTACCCTGGGGCCAGCCTGTCTCCTTTTACCCACCTCCCTTATTACTCCACACAACTCCGCCCTGCCCCCCACCCCCCTCCCCCGCCTCCCTTGTCCCGGGAAGAGCCAGTTCCCTAGCCCCTCCGTTTGTCCACTCCCAGAATCTTCCCCAACCTGGGTGCTCTTGCCAGAGCCAGGCTCTCCAGACACCAGCACCACTCCACTGGGGCTACTCTCCAACTGCTCCAAGAAGGTAAAGCGAGCAGCCCAGATAGGCAAGGATCGGCGCTGCTCAAGCAGCTCGTAGTAGCGGGAAGAGAAGGGGAGCCCGTCAAAGGGGTTCACAGCCAGTTCAGAATCCCCAGGGTTTGGGCCAGACTCTTCTTCCAGCCCGAGAACCTGAGAGGCCATGGTGGCTGTCTAGCAGGACCTACAGAAGGCAGGGCAGACATCAAGGCCTCGTATTTGGTGACTGACACCATCTGCCCACCTCAGCCCTGATCCCTAACCTGTACCCTCAAGTGATAATGCCCCGGGGTCCATCCTTCCCAGTATTTCTTGCCTGCCAGGAAAACAGTGGAGAGTTGAGTCTCCACGTAAGGGACTATCAAAAGTGGACTATTACCCTGTAGTCAGATAGTAAAAATCCTTTGACTAACACAGGGGTCCTCAGGGGCAGCAAGAATTCTATGAGACATGGTAATCTGTGGGAAGGTCCCCAAGGGAACAGAATGAAGAATCAGAGGAGCGGGGTAGGAATCAGGGAGCAGGGCCACAAGGATCCTGGATTCAAACCTGCTTGCAGCTCTGAGACGTGTCAGGATGGCAGCCAGTTCCAGACCCACACAGCAAGTCACCAATAACCCTGACCTGCTGTGAAGTACAAAGGTAAATTCCGGCTCCACCCACACCCTGGGGTGTGCCTCAACAGTCCTAAAGACTGTTTTGGGGTGGGGCCATGTGCTCCACCTTATTTAATCTGGTCAGCGGCCTATGGAAAATAGGCTCAAGCCACCACACTGAGCATGTGTGAACTCTGCAGACTTTGTGTACTGTGCTCATTAGTGAAAGGCATCCTGGGACTTGCAGTTTTACAGCTTTTTCCTCACATACCTGGGCTGAACACCCAAGCTAGGGTCCAGTTGCTTCTGGGCCTTCAGCTCAGTTACATTTCCTTAATATCACGCATTTCTTGACATGAGAAGGTGATTGCAGACAGTTCCATTCTGACCACCCCCACAAACCCACAAGGAAGCCCTCATCCCTGATCCCTACAACCAAGGGAAAAGGAACTTGCTATGGGGCTTCTGAGACCCAGAGAGGCAACAGAGACCGTGAGTGAAAACCCTGAATTTAATGTGATATTGGGGGGAGCCCCATCCCTCCCTTTTTACCACCCACCCATCCGGCCTGTTGTGAGTTGGGTGAGGGCTGCCCCCAGTCTCCGTCCTGCGGCTCTGGGTGCCATCCTGTACTCAGTCAGCCTCCTGGGCCTGCCTCTCTGTGAATCTCCTGTGGGACATAAGGAGAAGACACTGTATGGGTTTTGTCGTATACAATCGGCCCCTTCCTACCCGCTGTTCTCTAAGCCCCTCACCTTCTTGCGTATTCATACAGCGCCTGCTTGCGCTCCTGCAGATTCTCCTGCCGGGCCCAGGAGGACTTGGCAAATGTTAGGGCTGTGGGCTGAGGGGTCGCCGGGCCAGAGCTGGGGAACTGAGGTGATCACAATGTCAGAGGGCTTGCGAAGTCATCATCATTAAACACGCATCGAATGCCTACTTTGCAAGAGAGGCACTGTGCTAGGGTCTCAGGATCAAAAAAACAGACGTCAGGGACAGGGGATATGCAGACTGTCCCATCCCACCCCAAGTCTTGGACCTGCCCATTTTCTGGGTCTCACCTTGGGCGTGGAGGCTGTGGGAAGGGCCTGGGTCCTCTCAGTGATGTCTTCAGGCATGAAAGTTACAGCTCCCTCAAGCAGATTAGTGATAGTCAAGTCTACACAGCCAGTCCTGGCTGGGCAGAAGGGAAGAGAGAACAGGACAGTCTGTTTCCCTGTTCACCTTCTCCCTTCACCACCCACTTCCCCTCTCTATGCCTGTCTCCTTACGTGAGTCTACCCTTTCTCATACCCAGGTCTCTCTGGATGACACCCAGTGGCACATGGGGTAAAACCTCCTTCACTCTCTGAGCCAGAGTTGCCAACTGCACATCAGGAGAAGGTCCAGGGGAGGGAGGGAAAGACTGGGCTGCAAAAAAGAAATACGAAATAAGGTGAGTGGAGAACTAGGAGGACGGAGAGGCTGACTAGTACAGGCATAAGGAAGAAAGCACAACAGACTGAAAAAAAGCTAAAAAGCTTTGTGTCCAGAGGCCACAAACCTGACTGGGGACGCAATCTGGGGTGTCTCTGTCGCTTCATGTGCTCTGCTTTGTCTGCTGGAGTGAGTTGTGTCCCTGTCTGGCCCAACTCTTTGGCCACCAGCTAGGGAGAATTGGAAGATTCGAAGTTTCTTAAGCCTTCCTCTCCTTCCCCATAAGGAAAGAACCCACCTCCACCCTGCCTGTGTCCCCTACCACCTGTTGTACACGGAGGGAGAACTCCTCACTCCCCTCCCCCAGCTGTCGATGAACAGGACGAAGCCACCTGAAAAAAACAACCCAGGACCATGTTGGGGGCACCCACTCTCCACTCTGATACCTCTTTTCTTGGAACAGTGGTGGTGAGGATAGGGGAGATAGTAAATACTTTATATTGCCTCTGTGGTAGGACCTTGATATTAAAAGATTTGCAAATGGACAGGACAGAGGCAACTACTTCCTTGACCTTGAGACGAGTTTCTCCCAGCCACCAAAAAGTGAGGACAGTTAATACCTTACTTGATACACCGTGAAAGGGACGAAAAGTGACCACAGCAGTTCTGAGACCCAGGAGGCATCTGACACCGTCTGAGGGGAGGGCATGAGTGAGGTCTAAGCCAGGGCCAGGAGTGGGAAACTTCCCCTCCAAACCCAGAGCTTCCCTGTTGAACACACTCACCACAGAAACTAGGGGTCTCTGGACTCGCAGGGTAAGAGGCTGTACCACATCCTGGATAGAAAATGGCCAGGAACTAAAAGAGGGAAGAGATAGTAGGATGGGATTCCAGCCAACCCAGTCAGCAGCTCATACCCGACTTAAAAACGGGTAACTGTCAAACTGTACAAGTAGAAATATGGAGAATAAAGGGATTCAGGGGAAAGAAGTAAAAGTGGACAGAAAGTAAATGAACTAGTAAGGGAGGGGGTAGGTCTGAAAAAGGCTGTGAAAACCCAAGGGCTCCCAGGCCTGACCACCTACACAGTTGGAGACAGATACCTGTGCTCACCCACCTGAAGCGCAGGAGCCCCTCCCGGCCATTGGTGGCCTCTTCCTCGGGGAATAGCAGCAGAGGGGTGGGGGGAAGCCTCGTTGAAGCACAGAATCTCTTGAGTGACTCCACCAACTCCCCCCGCCCATCCATCTCCATGAAGCCCCGAGACCAGCACACAAAGCTGGGGGGACTATTGAGTAGAGGCTGGGAATGGGAAGGAGAGAAAGAAAGAAAAAAGAATGTTGGGGAATGAGAAAAACTGACAAATGGGTAGAAAAAGGGGGTCAGAGGTAAGGGTCAGTATCTTGTGGTCCCCAAAGGAAACCCGGACACGGAGAGGGGAGCCTTGAGCTGGGCCCCAGGGAACCGCCCCGTGGCACTCTCGGCTTCGTCCCTAACTCACGGTGCTACAGCTGGTGAGCAAGTTGACTATGTTGTGGTCGAAAGGTGTCACGTGGTTGGAAATGAGGACCCTGACGCGGTGATCTCGGAGTCCGGAGTCCTCCTGCCGGGCCACGAGCCCCAGCACTGCACACATGGTCCGCACCACGAACCTGGGAACGCCGGCAGTGGTGACTGCGCGGCCTCCGGCCAGGCCCAGCCCCGACCCTCCCCGAGCGCCCGGGTCGGAACCTGCGAAGGACGCTGTCTGGTAGCGCGCAGCTGACCAGGAAGACGTGGATCCCAAGAAAGACGCGCAGAACGAGAAGGCAGAACCCGACTGGAGCGTAGAGCAGCAGCGCGAGAAGCAGGAAGCCGTCACCCGGGAGCCTGGGGGGCGAGAGGCGGGGTGATCGGGTGCCGAAGGCCAACTGGACGCGGGAGCCGGTCTCTTCCCTCCGGGGATCTTACCGGTGCGAATCAAAGAGCCGCTCCGGCCCCGGCGACGGGGGAGGCTCCATTGCCGCCGCTTTAGGGGTGCCGGGCCAACGCCGCCGCCATCTTCGCACCCCGCCGCAGGGGCTCTTGGGAAGGCGGAGTCTTCGGGCATCCGCCCAGGGTGCCGGGACCCGAAATCCTGAGGCGCCCCGGAAGGGCTAGCGGTCCCAGCATGCCTCGCGGGCCCTTTGACCACCTCATAACTCGCGTCCCACTGGGACCACAATTCCCGGCATTCGCGGGGCGGGGGCGGAGTCGGCCTTCCGGAATCCTTGGTTCCGGCGTGCACTTCTGGAGACTTCAGGTACCGGCGTGCTCCGCGTCCCGCTGTCCGCCCGCTAGCGTCCAGGGCGCCTCCTCTGTGCAGGGCGGGCGACGAGGCTCCCGAGGCGGAGCTGATGGCTGCACTGAGGGCGGGGCGGGGTGCAATCTGGAGCCTCCGAGGATGGCGCGCTTTGGGAGGGGGTCGCTGGGGAAAGGGACCCCTGTTGACCCCTGACTTCCGGGCCTTGCTGACGTTAGGAACTCCTGACCCTCGGGCCCGAGTGACTTATGGGACCCCCAGTTTCGGGGCCCGGTTGTCTGTGGGAGCCCCTGAACCACGAACATGTCTGACGTCGGGGACTTCGGATCGCCGAGCACGGCTGATCCAGGGGACCCCAAATCCCCGGATCCGGGAAGACTCAGGGACCCCTGGAACCCGTCCGCGCGTGTGGCTGGCGGTGGCGCTGGGCGCTGGGGGGGCAGTGCTCTTGTTGTTGTGGGGCGGGGGTCGGGGTCCCCCGGCCGTCCTCGCCTCGGTCCTTGGCTCGCCGCCTCCCTCTCCCCGGAGCCAGTACAACTTCATCGCGGACGTGGTGGAGAAGACGGCCCCTGCCGTGGTTTATATCGAGATCTTGGGCCGGTAACGGTGGGGTAGACCCGGAGGAACCGAAGCCGCGGGTAGAGGGCGGGCGAGAAGGAGGGTCCGAGCCTCCTCACATCCGTGCTTCCCCAACCCCCGCCCCCCTATCCCAGGCACCCTTTTTCGGGCCGCGAAGTCCCTATCTCGAATGGCTCAGGATTCGTGGTGGCTGCCGACGGGCTCATCGTTACCAACGCTCATGTGGTGGCTGATCGGCGCCGAGTCCGTGTCAGGCTGCCTAGCGGCGATACGTATGAGGCCGTCGTCACAGCTGTGGATCCCGTGGCAGATATCGCCACGCTGAGGATTCAGACCAAGGTGGGGGTCTGGGCAGGCCATGTCTGGTTGGGGCTCTGAATTTGCTCACATCTCCAGATGACAAGTCTCTTGTACCCATTCTCCCTTAGGAGCCTCTCCCAACGCTGCCCCTGGGACGTTCAGCCGATGTCCGGCAAGGGGAGTTTGTCGTTGCCATGGGAAGTCCCTTTGCACTGCAGAACACGATCACATCCGGCATTGTCAGCTCTGCTCAGCGTCCAGCCAAAGACCTGGGCCTTCCCCAAACCAATGTGGAATACATCCAGACTGATGCAGCTATTGATGTGCGTCCTGATAAGAGAGAAATGACAGACTAGGTTGGGGGAGGGGGTAGAGGTGTGTGATAGATGGTGGATTAGCCTGTATACAGAGGTTGGGTGGCAAAAACCGTGCCCACCCCTTCATGGGCTGGTAAAGGAGAGAATTTGGAGCAAGTGCCTCCATCCTGGTTTTGCCCCCAGGCATAGAGTCCCTGGATCTCTTCCATATTTTCTCCTTGTCCTGCAGTTTGGAAACTCTGGCGGTCCCCTGGTTAACCTGGTGAGTGGGACATCCTTTCCGAGAATCCCTGCCCCAGGTCAGTGTGGGAAGGGGTGGGTTTTCCCTAATTCAATGATGTTTGGTCAAGTTTCTGAGCAGTTTCTTGTTGGCTGTCTCCGGAATCCAGCCAGGTCTCCCCGACTCCCCAACACTCCCTGCTACTCTTGCTCAGGTACCCCCATCTCCTACTATTTGTTTGGGCTAGAGAATAGTGGGCTCTGTCCCAACAGGATGGGGAGGTGATTGGGGTGAATACCATGAAGGTCACAGCTGGAATCTCCTTTGCCATCCCTGCTGATCGCCTTCGAGAGTTTCTACATCGTGGAGAAAAGAAGAGTAAGCCTGGCTTGGGGGTAAACGGTTTCCTTTAAGTAGTGGGGGGTGGAGGTGGGGGCTTGTTGGAGAGGGGTCTGTTGGGAGGAGCAGGAGGGGGAAGGAAGGATGTAGCTGGGTGGGGCTTATTTGTCCCTCTGTCACAGATTCCTGGTTTGGAAGCAGTGGGTCCCAGCGCCGCTACATTGGAGTGATGATGCTAACCCTGACTCCCAGGTATGAGCTATAGGGGTAGGGCCATCAGTGTAACCAGTTGTGGGCACCTGGCACTTCTGTTGAGCTTCATTCTCAGTTCTGTCTTTATCTAAGATGAGTTGCCTCATACTTGGAACTATCAGAAGAGCTGTCCTCTCTCATCTTGATTTTCTCACCCCACTCCACTTCGCATACCTCCCACCTGATTGATTTCATCCTGTTATTGCTTTGATTTACAACCTCCAATCCATTAGCCTGGTGTTTAGGGGCCATTTTCCATGTCTTCAACTCAACCTTCCGGACATGGCTTCCCTATGAGTATATTCTGTTCCGTCCAACTTAATTTCCTAATCCCATGTTTTTGTTTATGTTGTTCTCATTTTATATAAATATAAGACCAATCCTTCTAGGTTTAGCTAAAGTTATGCCACCTCCTTCTAGCTTCTCTTAGGATTTTAGAATGACATTAGTGCTATTGATTTAATACTGTCATTTGGAATTAGTTACCTTTTATATACATGTCCCACTTCCTAACTGCTAGAAGGCAGAAAGTGAATTGTTTTTGTCTCCAGAGGATCTAGTGCATGCCCTATCCATAACTTATCAGTGTGTTGATGAGAGATTTGAGGCGAACCCAGAATTGGGAGAGTGCCGTGGTGTGGTTAACAAAGTGATCTGTGTCCTTTCAGCATCCTTGCTGAACTACAGCTTCGAGAACCAAGCTTTCCTGATGTTCAGCATGGTGTGCTCATCCATAAAGTCATCCTGGACTCCCCTGCACACCGGTGAGGGAGAGACTGCACTGGGAGGTGGAGATGGGTGAGGTGTTTATGTGCCCTTGAACTGGGCCATCTATTCCCTCCTTTATCTCTCTGTCCACTTTTTGCCATAGGGCTGGTCTACGGCCTGGTGATGTGATCTTGGCCATTGGGGAGCGGCTGGTACAAAATGCTGAAGATATTTATGAAGCCGTTCGAACCCAATCCCAGCTGGCAGTGCGGATCCGGCGGGGACCGGAAACATTGACCTTATATGTGACCCCTGAAGTCACAGAATGAATGGATCAGCAAGAGTAGGAGGCTTCTGCTCTGATTTCTACCTTGCTTTCCTGGCTTGGCTTCTTATGGCACCCGGATGGAGGATTAAATGAACCAGTTGGGGGCAGGTCCCTCCAACTACCAGCACCAATCCCTGGGCCCTGAGGAATCACAAAAACACTTTTTATATAAAATAAAATTATACCTAGCAACATGTTATACTCAAAAATGAGGGGAAGGGTGGCGCACTGCTCTTTCCCCCCACAAAAAGGCTAGAGGTAAAGCCGTATCTCCCTGAACTGAGAGGAGATATTGGAGTTGACCATTCTGACCTCCCTATTTAAGAAAACGAGCTGCTGCTGTCTTTTCCTGGGCAGTCAATCAGGTGCGCCTCTTTGTGGCGTGCTTGGTTTGGTGCTGGGCCTGGGAGCAAAATTCCCCATGCCTGGCCACAGATCCAGACAGCCGGCGTAAAAGGAGGGCAATAACTTCTGCTTGACAGTTCTACACCCACAGTGCACAATGGATGAGTGCCGTGGGCCTGCTGACGTCAAGGATTCCTTGGTAAGCTCCTGAGGTAATGGCAGCCTCAGACCCCTGCCATTAGGGGCCAGTTGTGGTCTGCAGAGGAGGGTGGTGGCACCTTAGATGATCTGGTTGCTGGTCTGGCCAGGGTAGCGTTCAAACCTCCTGTTGGCCTCTTCACTGAAGGCATCGCCTGCAAGGTGAACATGTGGTTTGGGCAGGAAGATTGACCCGTTGTGGGGAAGGGTGGGTAGAAGTGGGGAGACTGGAAAATACGGAAGTGGGTGGGAAGACATAGAAACAACCTAGGGAGAAGAGAATGAAGGCCTTTCCCTCCCATCCCCCAGTCTTTCTGGCTTCTCTTCCCACCAAATACCAATGTGGCAGTTGTGCACCCAGATGCGATGTCCATCATATTTGCAGTTACATTTCATTGCATTGTTGGTGAAGTCACTTTCTGCTACTTCAAAATTGGGGTTGATGACCACCTGTGAGTGGGAAAATGCCAGCTTAACCAGCTGCAGTCCTCAAATCCAAATGTGTCTTTAATAAACACTCCTCCCACTCAATAGCTGGAAATCTTAGATCCCAGGCACCTGCAGAATGTAGTTTCCTGGCTTCACATCTGTGATGTCAATCCATTGACAGTCGATGTCATGCCGGTAGAGATCCCAGCAACCCACAGTAATGCCCTGCTCTCCAAAGTTGGCACACTCATACCTCTTGGAGACATCTGAAGAGATAAGCATATGTCAGTGTGAGGCAAGGCTGTGGGGATGAGGAAACTGTAGTCTACTCTAGGCCCCAACTCACCCTCCTGACACTCGGTGTCTTCTAGACAGAAACTAGCTTTGTGGCCCTCAGCCACCTTGGTGCCGTTGGGGGTCAGGATATCATAGTGAGTGAAGATGTCCATACTGTGATAATGCCTGTGGGGACAAGGGAACCCCTGTTTCCTTCCCTGCCCACAGCAGGCTTGCCCCGTCCCCAGTGGCCTTGCCCTTCTACTTGACCCTCTCACCCATGACACTCATGCCACACCCAGGAGTGGCGCCCAGCCTTGGGCCTGAAGTCAGCGCGTCCCAGGTTGTGGATCTGGGAGGAGAATCGGAGCAGACGCCGGTGGCCGTAAGGCCAGTTGGCTGAGCGGGCCGAGCTAGCCAGGCAGTTCTCTTCAGCAGCACAGTACAACATGTGCAGGGGCCTGTCCTCGATGTACGCGGTCTCCTGCACCAGTGCTGAGTGCAGCAGCAGATCTGACGCGGCTGCACCAAGGAAGGAAGGAGAGGGTTAGAACTCACTGCTGAGGGGCAGGGACAGATGGGAGTGCGTCCATTCTCACCCCCACCCCCTGCCCCGCATCCCCTTCCCCCCAACCCCCAGAAAGTTGGGTGAGACTGGTTTTCTGCAGGGAAGGCGGACCCCTCCGGATTGCAGCTCTCTCTCTCCCTGCAAAGGGGTAGGCCACAGCCTCCCTTCCCTGGCTTGAGTCACCCGACCCTTCACTCACTCTCAGAACAAATGACTCCAGCAGTGAAATGGCTTCCTGTCCTCTTGCAGGCGACGTGGGTGCCATGATGAGCACATTGGTCCAGGGACAGCTCAGTCCCTGTGCAGTGCACTCCACTCATCACCACCTCTGTTATATTCCCTGAGTCCCAGTACCAGGTCTCCTGGGGACATACAGAGGTGTTTTTGTGAGGCCACCATCCAGCCTCCCAGGCCAAGGGACTCATTTTGACAGTCCTCTGCCCCAAACACAGCCTTTGGAGGCAATAGCCTTGGTTCCTCTCTCCTTCCCACTCACCTGCAGGCCATGGTTGGCATAGCCCAGTCCGAGTTGCCTGCAGGCAACCATGGCCTCCAGTGTCCCCCAGTCATCCCCACAGATGAGGCCCCAGCGAAGGGACCCAGTTCCTCCTGTTTGCACCTCGACTCGCCCTTCATGTCGGCTGCGGCCCCCGCTGAGTCGGATCTGTAGTGACACAATGGAAGTACTGGGGAAGCTTTTGGGGGTGGAGTAGTGGGAGTCTGTAGCAGGCCTATGGCTGAATGATGATTCAGAGGCACTTAAAGGGCTAGCAAGTTGTGGCATCAGGTGGGAGCTGCAGGATGGCAGGGGCATGGGGCAGTGGGCATCAGACTGCAGATCATGACCAGAACTGGATAGGATGTGAGACACCTGAATCAAGGTGGAAAGAATGACTGACCTTGGTCTCTACCCCAGTGTAGGGCAGGTTGCATCGGACTCCAGCATCTTGGCTATGGGAACAGTCCTCAGCTGTGATGTTCCTGTGGGGGCACTTCCAGAGGGAGGGTTCCTGGCCAGAGCATCGAACTTCACTCAAATGGATGGCACCCATGCCTAAGGTCAGAGGTCAAAGATCAGGAGGTTCTAACTTCCTTATCTGTCCAGGGGTCTCCTTCCTAAGGAATGTACCCTCCCCCAGGAGTGTGTACCTCCTCCTTCCCTCTCCCTCCCACCTGCACCCCCCTCACCCTGCCCCATGCGGGCACCGCTCAGAGCCTCTCGAGCACTCCCGAAGCCCAGCTCCCGACACACCACACTGGCTGCCTGCAGGTCCCACTTGCGGTCACAGACTGTGCCCCACGTGCCAGCCTTCAGGACTTCTACCCGGCCCTCTCCTGGGTGGGCTCCACCCTTTAATCGCACTCGGGCCTGTAAAGGAGAGAGAGGTGCCACGCAGTGAATGGAAACATCAGCACAGAGAGGGCTGAGTAGACCTGGGAGATGAATGAGATTCTGGTGGGAGGGAGCATGGGAGGTAGGAGGTTCCTCTCTGTCCTCAAAGGTCAAGGCTGTGCTTAATCAGGGGCTGGCCAGGCTAGGGGGTTCTCCGCCTGGGGTGGGGAAGGTCATAGTCACTGTCTCACACACCTCCCCCTGAGGCTTCGACTGTTGCTTCTTCTGGCCACTGGACGCTGCGTAGAGAGGGCTTGGCACACAGCTCACCACCGCAGGGCCCCCCCCAGGGCACCTGGTGGTGTCATTGGCACGATAGAACTCCAAGGAGCAGAGAGAGAGGTGGGCCTCCGTGCCCACGCACGCCACCCCATGCAGACCAAAGGAGTGTTGCTGCCGCTGGGCCAGCAGCCTGGGGGGACAGGAGTGGGAGCAGTAGGGTAAAGCAGTGCTCCTGCCTCTTTGCCCACATCCCTCCTCCCACTCCGTGCCTCCACCCATGACCACTTTAGCCCTTCTTCTTCCCCTCTTCTCCGCAAAAACACAGAGACAAAGAGACAAAGGTAATGGCGAGTTTCTAGGCCGAAAGAGCCTAGATTACCTGGACGGGGGCTGGTCCTTGGGGACCTTCTGCAGCAGAAGAACCCTATGGGAAGGAAGGCTCGTCTTGACTTGCCTGACAGAAACCTTGTTCTGTACGGTTTCAGGGTGCTGGCCCTAATGGAGGCTGAGGCTGACGCTACTGTGCAAAGACAATAGGAAGCCAGGACTGCCCAGCTGGAAGAGATGGGTAGGAGGGAGTAGCTGACACAAACAGGAAGCCTGAATAGCCAGAGTGAGCAGATCCTTCTATTACGCTGTGACTGAAATAACTAAATGAGTCAGGATGCAAAGGAGTGAGTAAGTCTTGCGTCTACATGGCTTCTTAGAGGCCAGAGGGGTTTCCAGGCCAGAGGATGATGGGCAGTTATGGAAGAACAGACCAGATGGTGAACACAGGAAAGACTGGAGCTGGTATATACAGGAACGAAGATGTACAAATGCAAGACAGACAAAGAGGGGCCACGTGACCAGAGAAGGAGAGTGAATATGAACAACAGAAGGGTGAAGATATCCCCAGACCTGAGCTGAACTGTATGAGTCTTTAATGAGGTAGTCCATGCTTCTGCAGTTTAAATGTAACAGAAAGAATGTTCCATAGCCCCTCAAGTGGGAAAATGGGACTAAATTAGAGATGTTAAAACTTGGAAACACAGCGGAGAGATGCTAGAGAGAATGAGGAGACTTGCTTATTGACACCAACGGAATGAGATACTGCAGTGAGCCATGTGATGAGAGAAGTACTTTCTTCCCAGAACAGCTGGTTTGAACCCAGAGAGGAAAGGAACCAGATGAGGCCTGGTGTTGGTGGAGTGGGTCTGTGAGGCTGGTTTGGCAGTGAATTATTGCAGTAATGTGCTCCATTACTTGATGTCAGAGGAAGGAAGGAATATGACGATTTGAAGCCATTGGCTGGGAAGACACAGAGAGATGGACAAGTTATAAACAAATCAGACAAAGGAAGCCTGGAGACTTTACAGAATACCTTTGCGAGCTCAAGATAAGTGGATTCAAAGAGACCAGGTATTCTCCCAAAGTCCTGTCTGGCTGAAAATAAAAGTCAAAGACGCCATCAGAGGAAAAAGACATCTCTCTTCTAAACTCTCTCCTCCTTTTTTCCCCATAACTGACAAAATAAAAACACCAGTGTGCATTTTAATGTGGGGGGTCAGGGAAGGCCAGAGTATGGCCATGTTGGGCAAGATGACCCTAAGCTGGAAGGGCACTACAAGAACACCCCCAAATTCCAAGCCCCTTTGAAGGCACCAGAGGGAGGAGCTGGGGAATGAGGGGTACCAGGGGCCACTGGGTGATCTCGGAATGCTGTGAAGAGAGGAGGAAAGAATAGAAAGGGATGACTTCTCTATGCCTCAACTACTGCTGAAGAAGCTATCAGAGAGACTTTTCATGGACAAATTGCCTTTAGAAACCAAGTGAGACACAATCATCGGGCTTGGAAGCTTTCCATTCCCTGGGCTTCTGAAAGAACCCAGGAGGAAAATGATGGGACTGGGAGCCTAACTGTGTGAACTGGGCCAGAGATCAGGACTTCCATGTGACTCCATCCCTGACAAAGTTTCCAGAGGGGATCCTCAGTCTCACTTCCAAGCTGGTAGCACTTATTTTTAACAATTAAATAAAGGTAGGATGGGAACACTGATCCCTTAGGCAAACTTAACTTCTTGGGGGAGAGGCAAGCATGGCATCTGAAGGACAAGAGTGCCAGAGTATCGACTAAAATCTGCTGGGGGAAGATAAATAAGCATGTGGAACAAGGGTAGTCAGTGGATGAACTTCTGAGATTTTCAGAAATCCTGTGACAAGCATAATTCCTCAGAGAACCACATAAGGGCCAGTCTTACTTTACATTTCGGTGACTCATCTGGAAGGTGGCTTGTAACAGTTGCTGCTGCTCTTCCACCTCTTGGTGGAGGCTTCTCTTGGACCCCCTCCTGACCACAGCCCGACGCCCCTGACTCGTCACTCGGCACTCCCTCTCCTCTCCACTTAGCCTGAACTTTATTTACCTCTTGATTGGCCCCCTGCCCACTCGGGGTTTGGGTTTGGCTTTAAGCTTGATGATTGGTCTGAAAAAAGGAGAAAGAAGTTATTGGAGGTAGTGGTCAGGTATGTTGCCAGGGAAAAGTAAAGGATTATTATTATTATTTTCTGTTTCTAGGAAGGACCCTTCATGCAGAGTATGGGGAGGGGCAAAGCCAAGGCAGTCAGATTTTCCACATATACTGCTGCATACCACTTAACTATTTTTGGAATACATGCTGCTCTCTGGGTTCAGCAACAGTTATGAGAAAACTAGTTATGTCAATCCAGGTGGTGAGGGGAGAGGAGATAAGAGGAATGGTAAAGGGAGAAGAGAGAATGGGAATGCAGATGAATTAAGGGAGGTTAGGAGTTGGGGCAGGGGAGGAAGCATGCAGGTGGCTGAGGCTGGAGTCCAAGCTATTTGGGGGAAGTATAAAGATGCAGAGGCTTTTCCTAAGCCATTCCTGCATTATTTCCTCCTTGGGCTTCCTAAGATCAAAGCTTACCCATCCCCATGCCTGCCTCCCCTCCCCTCCCCCCTGGAATGGCCATTTTCCAGTCATATCCCTGATTCATCAGCTTGGGTTCTGGGATGGACATGGATAGGCTGCCTTCCATCCATCCACCTCCTGGGGTCACAGGGATGAGCAGGAGGTCCCGGGGCTCTTGCCCCATTACCTTCCAAGGGGCTTGGAGCGTCGGGCCGAGGCTTTGGCCGCTCGCTTCCTCAACTTTCTGTGAGGATAAGACAACAGCAGAGTCAGGATCAGTCTAGAACTAAGTGGGAAAAGCTAGTGCAACTGGGACCAGGGGCAAGATTTCTTTTCCAATAGTTAGAGGGCTCCTGGTGGCAGGATCTTATAACATCAGATACCTCCAAAGTTCAACCCTTCACAGCTGTTTGGCCTCATAAGCACGTAACCAGACAGGTGAGCAGCAGTGAAGGACATGGACTCGGGGCTGATAAAGACCCTATACCAGGACCCACAGAAATTAGGTTAAGGCAGACAGGGAATAAGGACTCTTGGGTTGATATTAGGGCTGATCTAAACCTGGAGGGAGGGCTAGGGGAACGGGTGTAAGTAGAAGGGTGTTAGGATTGTTAGGATTGCCAGACTGACTAGGCAAGGAGAGGGAACTGGCTTGGTCACACCTAGAGAGGCTATGTATTCTTTTCTCGGATGCTCTCTGGCTTCTGGCATGTCCAGGCCTGAGGCCAGTGAACCAGGACCACGGACCAAGGCTGGATAGTAAGGGACATTAACTTGGTCTGACTGCGGAGCATAAGGCCAGGCTGCTTAGGATGACAGAACCCTTCCTGCTTTAGTTAAATCCCATATGCTTTAGTCATTGCTTTAGTCATTCACAAACTGAGCTCATTTCCCAAACTTACTTCCAGGGATTAAGTTCTAAAACCTTATTTCTTCTTAATTGGCCTAAATATTTGACCTATTTTATTCTTCAAGAAGTTGCCTTAAGTCTAATGCATGGAAACTAGGTCTGTTTCTCCACTCATTCTCCCTTTGATTTCAAAGACTTTCACTTTGCCCCCTTTGTCCTGCCCAACTATGTATAATGAATGCAGGTCTTGTCTGTCCTTACAAAATTTATGGAATTCCCTGTCATCCTCTTAGTTATCATCTCTTTGAACATGTTCCTGCTCTGCTGTTTCTCTTGAGGAGTCATCTTTGGATGTGGTATACTATGTGCAGATGTGCTAGGATTTTAATAAATAGATTTTAACAGGGCTGAATCTGCTTGGTACCTCCTGCCCTGGCTTCTTACTGAGGATGTACTTAGTTGGTCTTTTTGCCAAAACGTTCAATATGTCCAACATTTCTAGCAAAGAGTCTACAATAACTCTTGGGTCCCTTTCCTGAAAGACTACTAAGAAACTTTCCTGAGACGCTACTAAGAGTTTAGAATGTTTCATCATATATGTATAGTGTGAAACTTTTTCTCTAGATGTGTTTTTCTCAAACATGTCTGAAATGAAGTATACTTGGCACTTTCTTTCACCAGTAACCCAGAGAGATCATTCTGATCTCCAGCGTTGTATTCAGAAAAATGTTGTATTACCTAGAAATTTAGAATTACTTCTTCTCTAAGTTATATAAGAACTATGTAAGGTCTTTATATTATATATTATATGGTATATATAATAATATACATTATAAGGCAAATACAGGTTACATTAAGGACCTGGTACTTGTTTAGGACCAGTACTGATATTTGTCTTCATTGATATTTCTTCATTCACAAATGTGCTTGTTTTCCCTATCATTTGTTCCTTCAACCATCAAACATAAAAAGCTACCTGCATCTGCACATCCTTTTCTCATTCCAACTGTCTTTCTTCTCTAAGGCCACTGCCCCCAAACGTTTCTGAATTCCTTCCCCTATGTTCCTTTCTCTCCTTCTCAATTGAGAAGTTGCACATAACCTCTCCTTCTCAATCGAATCCTTTTAAACATGTTCAGCTCTCTCTCTGTCTCTTACACACACACACACACACACACACACACACACACACACACACACACACACCCTCCACCCCACATCTTTCTCCCTCTTCATAGAAAAACTTTTCAGTGGTTGTCGATACTCATCATCTTTCCTGCCACTCACTCCTTAACCCACCCCTTTCTGGTTTCTGCCCCCCCGCATCACTCTGCGATAATAAATCCAGAAGATTTTTTTTCTTCTTTTTTAGTCTTCATCCCATTGACTCTTGGTAGCATCTGGCACTGCTGTTCTCTCTTTCCCTCCTTGGCTGTCACAACACTACTGGCCTTGTTTCAGTCCTAATTCTGGTTGCTCTTTCTTGGTCTTCTTATCAGGCTCCTCCTCTATATAGTCATTTAAATTTTTAGAGCTCTAAGGCATTCTTCTCACTCCACATCCTCTCTTTATATGTTCTCGTTCACACCTAACCTTGTATATTCCATTGCCTTCTTGATGTTCCTACTTAGATATCTCAAAGTTATCTAAAATTTAATGTGGGTCTAAAAAATAAACATAACTCTTACAGCAAAATCTACGCCGGAAACCTAGGAGTCAACCTTGACTCTTCTCTCTTCAATCCGTAACGAAGTCCTGTCAATGTTCTGTCCTAAACAACTCTCTAATCCATTTGCTCTTGCCCTTCTCTAAACCATTCTCAGAAATGCAGTCAAAGTAATCTCTCAGAGCCACAAACCTGATCATGTCCTCTCACAGCCCTCCTCATTAAAAAACTTCAATGATTTTCCATTACTTTTATCATAAAGATCCAAATCCTTAACATAGCCTATAAGGTCTTCTATGATTTGGTGCCTAACTAACTCTCTCGTCACCTCTGTATTCTGAGCACCTTGCACAGTGCTTGGCAAATAGTAGGAGTTCAATAAATATCTATCAAGCTGAAATGAAATAGAAGAGTGACTTCTTAAACAGCACTTAAGCTCTTAGAACTTCAACTTCTTTGCCTGAAAAAGGGCAGTAAATTGTTCAATTATCTGTACATTATTTTCCTCTTCTAAGATTCTACAACTTTCACATGTTCTAGGGTAGAACTAACAAACCAAGTTTAAAAATGATAAATATATCACATTCTGATTTTCTTATTCTGTAAATCTTATGACTTCCTCTAAAAGCTAGCAGATGCATCTTCTTTCTCTAAGGAAGGTAGAGTTGTTTATAACTATCTTGCCTAGGCTTTATAATTGTATTACCTACGAGGATTCTCCCTCTGTCCGACTTGACCTGTGACGGTGTATCTATACCATATCCAAATCACAGAATCTCCCAGGACCCCTGTAATCTCTTTCCCCACTAAGAATGAACACTGTACTAAGTATATTTCCTTCTCCAGCCTTCATATCCCAGACTCAGTAAGAGATCCCAATAGGTACACAAATATTCCTGATTTCCGAAACTTACTTGAGGCTGTATATACGTGGGGACAATTCCTGGGCCTCAAAATGCCCCGGGACGGCCCACGTCTAAAGTTAGTTCATATTAACTTGAAGCCCAGAGATGCCTGATGGATACCATCCTTCTCTTGAGCAGCTTCAGTATCATTTTAGTTCTTTCTTCTCTTATTTTCTATATTCTATCAGTCATCCTACATCTATTCATTCCCCTCTCTCCTCGTTGTCATCCTCCCCATCAGCTTCATGTTTATAACTCCTGACTAATCTTACTGCATCTAGAACTTCCTCTTCCAGTTCACTACTATCAAACTTTTAAAAACATTGGCCTTATTTTATCACTGTCCCATACAAGTACTTTTATTTTTTAATTTTCCATAAGATAAAGGTAAAACTCTCCAATCTGGCATTAAAAGTGTTCCATTTTCTAGCCTTACTCTATCCATTCGGATCTTTCTTCCACTATTTCTCAGTATAAATCTTCTACTCTTGTCAACTGTCTTTCAAAATATCCTATTCATTTTCATCTTTGTTGGGGTCAGCAATAACTTCATGTTGCTAAATCCAGTATTCATTTCTCAGTCCTCATGTTTTTAGACCCATCAGCGGCACTGACACACTTGATCACTCTTCCTTGAAGCACTTTACTTGGCTTCTAGGCCTCTACACTCACCTGCTTCTTTTTCTACCTCACCTCCGTTTGCATTTTTTTTTTTTTTTTTGCGGTACGTGGGCCTCTCACTGTTGCGGCCTCTCCCGATGCGGAGCGCAGGCTCCGGACGCGCAGGCTCAGCGGCCATGGCTCACGGGCCCAGCCGCTCCGCGGCATGTGGGATCTTCCCGGACCGGGGCACGAACCCGCGTCCCCTGCATCGGCAGGCCGACTCTCAACCACTGCGCCACTAGGGAAGCCCTGCATTTTATTGTTGTTGTTGTTTTTTGTTTGGCCACGCCGCACCACGCCATGCAGCACGCGGGATCTTAGCTTCCTGACCAGGGATCGAACCCGTACCCCCTGCATTGGGAGCACAGAGTCTTAACCACTGGACTGCCAGGGTAGTCCCCTCTTTGCACTTTGCCTTATCTTTGCCTTATCTCCCTGAGCTTGATTCTGCCACATCCCTTACAGTCTATTCTTAACAAAGCAGCCCAAATAATACATAAAAAGTGGAAGTCAGATGTCACACCTCTGCCCAAAACCTTATCTCACACAGAGTAAAAACCAAAGACTCTCACATGGCCCTACATGATCTGGCTCCCCATTCTTTCCCTATCTCCTCCTGCATCACGTGTCCTATCATTTTCTCCCTTGTTCACTCAGCTCCAGCTCCAGGGGTCTCCTGGAGCATGACAAGAATCCCCCATCCCCCACATCGTGATACACACCACCACACTCCCCAGGATCTTCTCATTTATGATGCCTCTTCCTGGAGATGCTCATCTAGATTTTTGCATAGCTTGTGCCTTCGCCTCCTTTAAATATTTTCTCAAATGATGCCTCCTCTGACCTATTTAAAACTGCAATCCCAGTCCCGCTTCCTAACCCTTTCCCTGCTTTATTTTTATCTATTATGCCCTTTGCCATCCTTACATTTTGTAATGTTACTCGTTTTCTGGTATTTCCCTAGTCCATGAGATCAGGGATTTTTGTCTGTTTTGTTCATTATTGAATCCCTAGTATCTACAACAGTCCCTGGCACACAGTAGGCACTCAATAAATAAATGTTGAATGAATGACTTTCTACACTTTTGTTCATGCTACCCTCTTCACCTGAAATGCCTGCTATTTAAATCGTACTAATCTTTCAGAACCTGGTGTTTGGATTAGGAAAGGTAAAGAACAAGCACAGGGAAAGAAATATAGCCCCAAGGTAGATAATAACAAAGGAGCACAGCACATAGATGTTTTAAACCATATGAGTCCCTATGCCAGATAAAGTATATTCCTTGGGGCTGAAAGATGTGTTTCAGAGCCAAGGCAAAGAAAATCTGAGCAAGTATGGAAAAGACTGGAGGTTGGATAATGTACTGATTTTTGAGAAGGAAGAGGATTCTTCAATCTACAGATAATATTCTAGAATAAGTTATTAAATAGAAAGTTTGTGAGCATTGAGGAAAAATATGGTGATCCTTAGAAATCTAAAAGGATTTCAGTAAAAATTAGCCCAGTCAAACCACCAAGATTTCCTTTCTTGGTAAGATTACTAAATTGGAAGGCTGCAGAATGGCTGTGAACATAATATAGCTGGATTTTAGCAAAGACTAATAACATCTCCCATGATTTCATTACAGATAAGATGGTATAATGTTGGCTACATCATTGTAGTGTTCAGTTTGTTCCCAATTGGCTGAAAAAACATTTTACAACTAATGATTAAAGGTTTGATGTAAATCTGGAGGATTCATAAGAAGAGTTAGACTTTGGTTTTAAAGATTTCAACAATTTTAACAGTCACTTTGATGAAGTCAGGAAGCAGAGCTATCATATCTATTGAACAGAGGAGGCAGGGAGGGATGACAAGTGGAAAATAATGTCAAGATTCAAGATAATCTCATGGGATCATCATGGCTTTTTAATGGTTTTTAAATGATGTATAAACTAATAGGGTAAACTCAACAGATTTAGGCTGCTCTATCAGTATCAAGGATGAGAGAAGACCCAATTTAGGTGATTACAGGGTCAATATGAGCAGTGGGATGCTGCCTCAACAGAAAGGCAATGCAAAATCTACACATGCTTTAATTAAAAGTGAGCATTTCTGCTGTACCCTGCCCTGATCAGACCACATCTGAAGTAGTGTGCCCAGTGGAAGGTCACCCAGATGTTAAGAAGTCTTCCTGCAAAACTGATCTAAGGAAGAGATGAAGAAAACAATCATTTAAATTACAGAGAAATTTCTAAATTTCTCAAAATGCCAAATTAGATGCTCCAGGGAAGCGAGACGCTGTTAAGCACAGAACCGGTCACCAGTGTGATCCGTTTCCTAGAGGCCGGCGCGTACACCAGGGCTCCAGAGCAGGTGAAGAGGGCCGGCTTCTGGGCCGAAGCATATTCTGGAAAACTTGCCTAGGAGTCCTGAGGGCTCGCGCGGTCACAGACGCCTCGTGGGCCGCCTGGACCCAGGGAGGCGCCAGGCCCCTCCCGGCGCCCTCCGGCCTTCAGGGATTGGCGCTCTGGCAGGGACCCACCGCCCCGGGGATGCTCCGGGCCTGTCACCTTCAGACTCCCGGCGTCCGGCCCCGCCCCAGTTCCGCCTCTGCAGGGCATGGCCGCGCCCCCACCCCCCCTAACTCGACCCGCGGGCTCCTGGGCCGCGCCAGCGCCGGCACCGTAACCGCGACCGCCCGCGGGCCTGCGGGCCGCTGGGCATGGCCTCGCGACACCCGGCGCTCGCCCCGGGTCGCGGAGACGCCGCCTGGCGACCGATGGAGTCACGGGCACCGACGCCATAGCCGCCGCTCACCCCGCGCCGGCTTGGGCCTCTAGAGAGCTCGAGCCTCGCCGGTCCCGTGGCAGACTCGCCTCGGGGACCGCTTCATGGTCCCGCGATATTTCTCAACTCTCCAGTTTAGCAGAGGCCTCCACATTTCCCCACTCTTCCGGAGCCCAGGTTCCCCCAGTGCCGCAGCCCCCTCGGAGGTCTCTCAACACCATTCCCTAACAAGCGCCCTCGTCCCTTCACCTGTAGAAGGCCACGTTGACCCTCTTTTCGCTAGGGAAGCCCAGCATCCCGCAGACCACGTGGCTGTTATGGGCGCTCCATCCTTTATCACACACTTGCGACCAGCCGTCCGGAAGCCTGACTTCGACCAGTCCCTCAGTCACGGGCAGGGGCCGCCTGCCCCGCCCAACGGCTGGTCGAATTCGTACCTCCTCCACTTGCAGGTGATGCTCTACCTGGGGATGGGACCACAAGTAGAGGAAGGAATCCCAATGACACCTTTCGTATGTCCGGCCACCCTCAAGGAACCCTGATTGAGTGTGCTTGCTGTAAACCCAATGGCGAGACGGGGCTGAGAGGCAGGCCTGCTCTCTAGGAGGTGTGTGGGTGTGTTGACCCTCCTGCAGCCATGAGTGTGCAAGGACATGCTATGCTCTGAGAAATGACTAAGGGTCCAGAAGAAGCTGGGGAAGGAGCATCTAACTCTGCCTGGAGCCTGAGGGAGCACTTCACAGAGGAAGTGGTATTGAAGGAGGAGGAGAAAGTAAGAAGGGAGATGTCCCCGGAGAGGAGGAACATCTGACGTGAAGGAGAGCACAGTGCCCTGAGGACCAGGGATGAAGTTGGAGAGGCTCATGCCAGGCTTAGTAACTTGAATGCTAATGCTAAAACCTGGACTATACAGTGTCTCGGAGCCCTATCATTTTGTGCCCCCCCAAGTCCCCCACCAACCCAAATTATCCCCTTGGGCATATGGGATCCTCTACCTTCTAGTATCTGCGCATATAACCACTCCACAGCCCCCTGTGTCTCGCCACCCTGGGTGGTGTGTGTGTGTGAGTGTGTGTGTGTGTTTATGAACTACAGACCTCAATGACATTGGAATCCGAGAAGCCGGGGAGGCGCTCGTCCTTGCAGATGACCCCGGCATCCTCATCGTGGGTACAGTCACTGTTCCCCCAGCCCCGGGAGGCACATTCAGTCACACTCCGCTCAGTCCCACTGCAGCTCAGGTTGTCCAGCCAGATGCGGCCTGTGGAGGGGCGGGAGATAAGGGGACAGAGGGGCTTGGAGAGGTAGTATGGGGATGTTGGTGAGAATGAGCATGGAAGCCTCATACCTGGTAAGGTAATGAGTGGGGAAGGGACAGGGGACCCTGGAAAGGAATACGAAAGGGAGCATAGGATTGATGGAGGGTTGATAGTGATCTGGGGATACCCAAGAATTTGGTAGGGTGAATAAAAAAAACCAAGAGTCAACACTGAAGTTCTGATCAGCCCTTACCCATTCAATGACAGCTACAATTAATCAAGTACCTACTGTATGTGAGGCAATCTGCCGAGGTATGTACATATGTGAGCATCCTTAGAACAGAGTTGCCAGAAGGTATTATCACCATTTCGTATAAAGAAATTGGAGTTCTGAGGAGTTAAGTAACTTGACTAAGACCACAGCCAATACATGGGGGCTTAGGGATTTGAGCCATTTGTGAGATTTGGAAATGTAAAATCCTTTCACCTCAGCCTTACATTCTCCCATGTGCCCCCCATGTGCATTGCCACGTTGCCCTGCGTTCTTCTCTCTGCCTGGACCAAACTGAAATGAATATCACCGACTTTCTCTCAGAATTGGGTGGCCCCTCAAAGGTTGGTCCCAGCTAATGTGCAGGGACCCCTCATGCATATCCTGACAGGACTTACCCAGCTTCTGCTGGGATACCTACCTCCTGCCCCAGCAGGCTGTTGGAACCATCACAAAGTCCTTGAGACTCTTTTATGACTCCCCCACTCCAGGTCTGATTCAGTCCTTGATGCCATCCAGAAAAATCCCTCAGCCAAACGACTGTACTCACATTTGAAGACAACCATCATGTAATTGTTATCCAAAGCTTTTTCCTTTCATACCAAATATCCCTGGTTTCTTCAGCTATTCCTTGAAAATTGGCTTCCAATCTTTCACATCTGGCCAGCTCTCCTCTGAATATACTTCCATTTTTAGGATCTTAGTTCCCTGACCAGGGATTGAACCTGCACCCTTGGCAGTGAAAGCGCGGAGTCCTAATCCTGGATCACCAGGGAATTCCCAGTACTTCCATTTTCTACTGTCTCTCTGGAAATGTGGCATCTAAAGTGACACTTCATTCCAGAAGTGATCTAGCCAGTGGAAACTAGGGGATTAGCTTCAGACTGCACCAGTTTCTGTCTATCAATCTCACTGTGAGCTCATACAGTGTAAGCACCCCCAGGTCTCAGAATTGTTCCTAATCCCCTACTACCCACATTCATACTTGTCTTTGGTAAGTTCCAGCTTGTTGGTTTCAGCTCTGGTCTATAATCTGATTTTGTTGGCTGCAGTATCTGTGATTCCTTCTGGCTTTGGGACATCCAGACATCATTTACCTGCTTTCAGCTTCCCATGAAACCAGTTGTACTTTAATCATACAGGGCTCACCTGTGTCAGCGCTGTCTTTGCACGTGGCTTTGTAGACTCATACTTTTGCAGCAGAAAGGAACTTAAGAGTTCACCTAGTCATTTTGCACATGGGGCATCTGAGGCTCAGAGAAGGCACTGACCAGCCTAATTTCACACAGCTCTGAGAAGTGACTGCTGGTTGGTTTGTCCCCCATGGTTGTACTTGACACTGGCTTTTCTTGGTGTTCTGTGTCCCTATGGCTGTGCCATCCTGGTGTTCCCTCTCCCTACATTTAGGTTGCACTTTGGCAATACCTAGGCTGTGCCTGGAGAATTGCTCACCTGTTCCAGGGCCGTATTTGGCACTGTGGGTCCAGCCTGTGGCCTCTGTGAAGCCCAGCTCCCGGCATAGGACATGGGCAGCCTGCAGTGTGAAGTCGTCATCGCAGATGGTGCCCCATTCGCCAGCCCGCTGGATCTCCACGCGGCCCTCGAAGGGCTTCCTGGGGAAGCCGGCCAGCCGGAACCGTAGCCCCTGGCTCCCAGCCCTCTTCTCAGGGGCCGTGGATGGGGATGGAGATGCCAGGCACGAGCTGCACAGCAGGCACAGCAGCAGCCCCCACAGGCTCCACTGCCAGACACTGACAGGTCGCATGGCAAGGAAGGCCTGGGTGCCCCAGAGAGAGAATATGTGAGAGAAGCTGAAATTGAGCCAGGCCCAGGTCTGAGAGAGGTCATGAGGGGAAAAGAGACACTGGTTAAGACCAGAGACAGACAGTGCGAGAGAAAGAGAGGGACCCACGGACTAAGAGAGACAGTGAGAAAGGAACACATACTAAATAAGAGCAGAAACACAGAGTCAAAGAGGCACACAGACTGAGAGACCCAGATTGGGGGGCGGGGGAGGGAGAGAGAGAGGCTCTCCCTCCCTTTTGTGAAGAATAAAACTCTCACTATTAGTTGTTATGTCTCACAATGTCCTTTCCCTAGTTCTGCTATCATCACCTCCATACCCCGACTCGTGGGTCAAGGAGACCCAGTGATCAAAAGACAGAGATTAGAGACCAAGATCAGAGAATGGTCCAGATAAATAGGAAGAGACTGAGCAAGAGACACGGAGAGGGAGACCCAGACAGAGAGAATGTGAGAGGAAGGGAAACTGTGGGAATGAAAGGGGACCAAACAGAGACAGTAGAGAGAGACACAATGTTGAAGATGGATAGAGAGGGATCAGGAGAGAGCCTGGCACACAGAATTGGGGGGCAACTGAGAAAGGCAGGCAATAGGTGAGGAGGAGGGGAACTGACAAGAGCCAAGGAGCAGAGGCAGAAGGGACCCAGATGATCCTATTCAGCCAGTCAGACAGAGGACAGATAGCTACTGATTGTGGAGACAGGCAGGCAAGGAGGGGCTTAGGAGACCCTCGGAACTCAGGTCCCCTGAATGGGAGCCAAGCCGAGTCCTCTCTGGGCAGATTCCAGGCAGAGAAGGCAGAGAACCAGAATGCACTGGAGAACTCTTGCACATCCTACAAGCCCTGCAGGGTCAAGGGGCCCAGGAGGGCCAGGCCTCAAGGTGGGGGGGGGAATGGGGTGGGGTTTTCCAAGCCTCCTGCCAACACCGCCATCTCTGTCACGGGCAAGCGGAGGCGAGAGCACCAATCGGCTCCTCTGCCAAGGCCTTCCCTCTGTCTGGGGCGGAGAACAGCCCCTCTACAGCGAGCTCCCCCCTCCCCCCCCCCACATGCTTCCCCCAACTCAAACAACCCAACAGGGCAGCTTTGTTTGGGAACATTTTGGCTTGGGGACCCAGGGAGAGGGCCTCACAGAGGAACCCCCAGCCTTAGGGCCCTCCCGGCTGCCCTATTTGGAACATCCTGCAGCCCCCGCTCCCCAATATCTGCTTCATTTCTCCACTCTTCTTGTGTTTCACTCTTCTTTGACAATAATAAAACCCTCAGTAGCTTGACTTCCCTTTGACTTTATCCCACATCACCCCTTTTCCCAGGTCCCTCCACCATCCTCCATCCACAACTCTCCTTCCTCCCACGGGCAGCGTGACTCCCCCTACCTGTGGCTGAGCGGGGGCCGTAGCGGCTGGGAGAAGAGTCCTGGTCCTGGAGTTCAGTCCTAGGACTTACAAAAAAAGTGCTTGTCCAGGGGAGACTTACCCCCCTTTCTCCCCCAGCCCTTTCGTTCCTCCCACGTCCCCTTGAGCCCTCCCACATTCCGCCTTCTCCCACGATCCCTCCCAGGCCAATTCCCTCCTCTTCTCCTCCCCTCCTCTTTGGAGCAGGCCGCAGTCGCCGCTCCACCTCCCTCCCGCCCCCCTCCCCGCCTCCCAGCCTGCTTAATAAAACTTTCTTTTCTCGCGGGTTGGGTGCAGGGTAGCTGCGGCCAGAGAGCTGGACACAGAAGAGGCCACGGGGCCGCAGACCGTCCTGCGTCCCGTGCAGCGACTCGGCTCCGAGTTCCGGAAAGTCTTCAGTCCCTAGCCCTTCCCCCACGTCCCCTGCTCCGCGGATCTTAAAACAGCCCAACTCCGGCCGAGCAGGGGTCGGGTCGTGTCTGGGGAATTGAAGCCGCGAGGGCACGTATGGTCCCTCCAATGCCCCAGGGTGCCCGTCGGCATTTTCGAGATGATGTCACGGCCTTCACTCTAACGTCACGTTGAGCATCTGATGTAGTACGCAGCCCCCAAGCCTAGGCGCCGGAGTCCTCTGACCGAAACCACGAGGTTTCCTTCGGTGGAGCCACTTGTGCGCGACCCAGGGTTCGGGGGGGGGTGGGCCGGACGTGGTGCACCAGCCAGCTTATCTGGGTACCCCCTCCCCTTTCTTCTGGCTTGTCTCCTTCCTCCCCTTTCGCGGTCCGGGGAGGTTGTGGGGGCGGGAACGCCTCCTGCGCGAGCCCCGCCCCGCCCTCCTCCCCGCCTCGCCCCGCCTCCGGCCCACAGGGCCAGGAAGGGCGGAAGGAACCGCCAGGGGCCATGGACGGGGCCATGGACGGGGCCGTGATGGAAGGGCCGCTGTTTTTGCAGAGCCAGCGTTTCGGTACCAAGGTAGTGTGGGTAGGGGTTGCCGAACCCCATCAGAGCTAGGGGTGGGCAGCTGAGCCTAGATGGAGGGAGGGGACCGGCAGCGGGTTGGAGCGCGGCGCCCGGAGCCGGAGAGCCTTATGAATTTCCGGCTAAATTGCTTTGCACACATTCGGAAGAAGCGTCTGCCTGCCTCCGGCTTCGCCTCTCTGGCCCTGGGGGAGGCGGAGCGGCATCCTCCTTGGGAAACTTCGCCTGCCGTCGGGAAGCCTCAGACCTGAAATTGGCCCGCGCAGGTCCCTCCCTCCCTGTCGGGGCCCGGGCCGCCGGTGTTTGCCTGCTCTCCCTCCCCAGTGTCTCTCCGATCTTTCCCCAGAGGTGGAGGAAGACCTGGGCGGTGCTTTACCCGGCCAGCCCCCACGGTGTCGCGCGGCTCGAGTTCTTTGACCACAAGGGGTCGAGCTCTGGAGGGGGCCGAGGGAGCACGCGCCGCCTGGACTGCAAGGTGATCCGTCTGGCTGAGTGTGTGAGCGTGGCCCCCGTGGCCGTGGAGAGCCCCCCTGAGCCTGGCGCCGCAGCTTTCCGCCTGGACACCGCACAGCGTTCCCACCTGCTGGCGGCCGACGCGCCGTCCAGCGCCGCCTGGGTGCAAACGCTGTGCCGAAACGCCTTTCCGGTGAGGGGCTGGGGCGAGCTGCACTGGGCCCAAGAGTCCATGCGGGGTGGGAGCAGTTACAGCGGCAGAGGAACTGGGCTGACTCAGACCCTGGGAACCGCGGTGAGGGAATCACAGTCTCCTTCATACTCTTTCTCTTTACCCCAGAAAGGCAGCTGGGCCCTGGCGCCTGCCGAGAACCCACCCAAGCTTTCTGCCCTGGAGATGCTGGAGAATTCACTGTATAGCCCCGCCTGGGAAGGTAGATGCCTGAAAAGCCCCAGCAGGGATGGCATGGAAAGAAAGGGTGTCCTACAAGGGGAAGTAGAATGCTCCTGAGAGCTGGCTTTCACGTGTATGCTTGGACAACCTGCTCCCTCCCCCAACCCCAGTCCTGGCCAGGTGCCAGTCTAACTGTGTATTCCTTCCAGGATCCCAGTTCTGGGTAACCGTGCAAAGGACTGAAGCCGCTGAGCGTTGTGGCCTGCATGGCTCCTATATGCTGAGAGTGGAGGCTCAGAGGCTGACTCTCCTGGGCGTGGGGGCCCAGACTCAGATACAGGAGCCACTCCTTTCCTGGCCTTACACTCTGTTGCGTCGCTATGGCCGAGACAAGGTGCGGTGCAGGACTGGCTCCTTGGGTTGGGCAGCTGTGGGAGGGGTGGGGCAGGACCGGGCTTTCTTGCCTAGCCCATGACCCCACCTCCCTTCCCAGGTGGTCTCTTCTTTGTAGGTCCCCTAACTAGTTCCAGCCCTGTGACTCACCTCCTCTGATGGCTCCTGATTATGTGTTTCCCTCCACACTCTCTTCAGGTCATGTTCTCTTTTGAGGCTGGCCGCCGCTGCCCCTCTGGCCCTGGAACCTTCACCTTCCAGACGGCGCAGGGAAATGACATCTTTCAGGCAGTTGAGACTGCTATCCACCGACAGAAGACCCAGGGAAAGGCCAGCCAGGGGCAGGATGTTCTCAGAGCTGATTCCCATGAAGGAGAAGTGGCAGAAGGGAAGTTGGCTCCCCCGCGGGGCCCCCAGGAGCTCGCAGGCAGCCCTCCAGCCCTGTATGCTGAACCCTTAGACTCCCTGCGCATTCTTCCAGGCCCTTCCCAAGATTCCCTATACTCAGACCCCCTGGACAGCACCCCTGCTCAGGCAGGGGAGGGGTTGCAGTTAAAGAAACCTCTCTATTGGGACTTGTGTGAGCATCTGCAGCAGCAGCTGATAAAGGCCAAGTTGACAGACCCCAAAGAAGACCCCATCTATGATGAACCTGAGGGCCTGGCCCCAGCTGCTCTCCGGGGCCTTTATGATCTGCCTCAGGAGCCCAAGGATGCCTGGTGGTGCCAGGCTCGGGTGAAGGAGGAGGGCTATGAGCTCCCCTACAACCCTGCTACTGATGACTACGCCGTGCCACCCCCGCGGAGCACAAAGCCCTTCCCAGCTCCCAAGCCCCAGGGCCTGGCCTTCTCTGAATCCGGTGCTGCAGCTGGCAGTGGCAGCAAAGGCCATAGCTCAGACACTGCCCTGTACAGCCAGGTCCAGAAGAGTGGGGCCTCAGGTAGCTGGAACTGTGGGCTCTCTGGAGCAGGGACTGACAGGACTGGGGCTAAGTCAGAGGGCTCCACATGAGAAGAAGGGCAAGGCTGGGGTTGCTGATAGGAGGACCATGGGGAGGTGGCACTGGGGATCAAAGAAACCTGTTAGAACCAGCAGGAACCAGAGGGGTCTGTGTGTAGAGACCAGGGTACAAGGGGAGTCAAGGGAAGGATGATGTGTCCCAAGAAGTCATGGAAGTGGGACAGTTGGCAGGGGCTCAGGGGCTGGATCTGGGGGAGGCCAGCACCTCTAAGTCATCCCCACCAAAGGAAGGGATAGCTGCTGGAGCAGTACTAAAGAAAGGGGTGTTTGGTCAGAGTAGGTACAGTTTGAGGGGCCTGTATGGAGGCTATAGGGAGACACTGGGCTGTGTCTTGATCTTTACCCCGGCATTGTTCTTTGCCAGAGAGAGATATTTTTTTAAAGTTTTATCCTCATTAAAGTCAGTTTGGGTTTAAGAGGTCTATGTGTGTGAATAGTCACAGAGGGGACAGAGTGGCAGGCTGTGCTGGGTAGATGTGGAGGGAATCAGGAGAACCAGGAAGGTGTTGGGGGCCACTGAAGGAGGAAAGGGCCTTGGGCAGGGGGGTCAAGCAGTGTGGTCGTTCAGAGCCTGGGTGGTCCAGTCAGGCCCACCTGGGCCTGACCCTATCTCTGTGACCCTGTGTGTAACATCTGTAACGCTCAGTTTCCCCCACTGCCCCTGTGCAAAATGGGAAAGCTTAATTACACATACAACCTCACAGGGTTTTTATGAAAGGAGTTAAATTTCTCAAGTACTTAATACGATTTCAAGTGCAGAGTAAGCATTGTATAAATGGTAGTTATCCTGTGGATGGAGAAAGCTGATGGGCAGTTATGAGGAGAGGGGAATAGGAAGGGAATAGGTCTTTTTCACACCACCCTCTCCCCTGTTCTCAGCTCTAGGATGCCTTCCCTCCCCCTTGTCTCACACACCAACACACACACACACACAAAAAGCACACTCACGCGCCTGCGCACACTTTGCGTGTAGGTACCAAGCATCAACCACTTATCTGTTTGGAGGCTGAAGGGAATTGCACTGTGGTGGGTGTAGTGGGAGGGGCATGGGCTTTGGAATGCGGTTTCGATTTCAATTTCAATCCTACTTGCTTTTCATGAGCTCTGAAAACCTCATCCTTGTCTCCTGAGGTTCAGTTTCCTGATGGTGACCTGACTTCACCCACCTACTTACACAGCTACAAGGAGAAAATCAGGCCTGGGAATGCTCCTAACAATGGTGGAGACTTACTGGTTATTTAATCTTCATTTGTGTTAACAGTATCAAATGATCCAAAAGAAAAATGAGTCCCTGCTTGGCGAAGGAAAAGGGTCGGTGCGTCTCTTCCCAGCCTGAAGAGTGGGGCAGTGGCAGCACTGAGGACTGCGGAGGGGAAGGCTGTGTTTCCCAGCCACCCGGAGCTCACAGAGGCTCAGGTGGATAGGAGGCAAGTCTGTCCACAGAAAGCCATTGTGTGAGCCTTGGCATGGATGTGCTTGCACAGGGCAGCTGGGCTGTGGTGCTGGTGACTTAGGGCCCTGAGGGATACTCCTCGTCTGCCTCCTCCTCCTCCTCCTCCATGGAAGGCTGGAAGAAGACATCCGAGGAAGCTTTGCTGGCTGCTGGCATCTTGGGGGCTCTGCCAGGGGCTGGAGTCATAGGCAAAGGGGCCACTGTGGCTCGAACTCGATTTGTTTGCAGTGGCCCAGCCTGCAAAGAAAGCAAGAAGAGCTTCCTGTGAAGACCAGACCGTTCCCGATCTGTCCAATTCCCTGCCGGGCCTTCTGTCCTAACTCCTTCATGTGTCCTGTGAGTGACAGCCTCGAGGCCCAGGGCAGTGGAGTCCCCTAGGCTCCAGCCTCCACAGTGCCTGTCTCCTGGCTAAGTGTCCTCCTCTGTTTGCTTGTCCACCAGCTAACTTATGGTCGGTTCTGTTCCCACCTCTAGACTGACTGTAGTTTGGAAACATCTTTTTCTTGTAACTTCAGGTAAGACAAAGCGGGGGTTTTCCTATAGGCTCTGTTATTGAGAAACAAGGAAAAGATTAATAAGGGCACAAAAGGAAGCCCAAATACTATAGAACATGGATTTCATAAAAATAAACACCCCTTGGGACTTCCCTGGTGGTCCAGTGGTAAAGAATCTGCCTTACAATGCAGGGGATGGGTTTGATCCCTGGTCAGGGAACTAAGATCCCACATGCCGCAGGGCAACTAAGCCCGCGTGCCACAATTACTGAGCTCGCACGCCTCAACCAGAGAGCCTGTGTGCTGCAAACTACAGAGCCCACGTTCTCTGGAGCCCATGCGCCACAACTAGAGAGAGAAAACCCACATGCCACAACTAGAGAGAAGCCCGTCCGCCACAATGAAAGATCCCACGTGCCTCAGTGAAGATCCCGCATGCCACAACTAAGACCCAACACAGCCAAAAATAAATAAGTAATAAGATAAATCTTAAGAAAATAAAAAGATAAATCCCCCCTGCAATTACTCTTCTCTCTCAACCCCTGTCACTAGAGCCCTGTCTCTAAGCTACTAACCTTGATCAGCCTCCCTTTACTCATCTGTAAAATAAGCATAACACTTACCTTGCGGGGATGCTGTGAGGATTAAATGAGAAAAATATATGTGAGAACACATGTCACAGAACCTGGCAAATGACTGCTGCTCAGTAAATGCTAATTCCCCTTCCCTTAGGCATTTCTTTTCCCACCTTCCCTTAAGCCTTTTCTTTCAACAGAGGCTTGTGGTTGTAGTTCCAGTGCTGCCAGTTTGCTTAGTGGGACAATGGTCTGTTAAATGACTAATGATTTATCACAAACACTGCAATTAAGATACCTAAACATATGTAAATGCCCAAGCAAAAAAAAAAAAAAAAAAGCCCCCTTACCGGGTAGGGGTTGTAATTTTCTTTGTTTAGGGCAAAAGGCTGCTCTTTTTCTTCCTCCCCTGTATGCCCTCTTTCTGCCAGAGGGGATCCAGGGAGGATACTCCCTTGGATGGGGGGGAGTTGGGCACAGCGGAAGAGGACTCTCTGGGATTCTGGGCATAAAGGGGAGGGAGGGAAGTACCTTTCTCAGAGCCCGGCTCTCCCACCTTGGGTGGAGCGGGCCCTGAGGCTTGGCAAAGGTGCTGCTCAGGTGTGAGTACAGGTGGCTCCAAACCTGCAAGGGGTTGTAGGTGGGTTCTAGCTCCAGGTCATCCAGCATGCTCTGAGGAAGAGAGAGGAGGAGCCTCACCTGGGGGTCTTGAGGTCACAGAACCCAAGATGTCAGGCAGAGACCTGAGTGTGAGAAGCTGGAGGAGGTATGATGACCCAGGGCTTCACTGAAGGATGTGAAATAGATGCGTGTCCTGCTGGGTGTTCTGCCCCAGGTCTGAGTGCTTGTGAGGTAAGTGTCAGGCAAGGGTACAAGAAGTAGCAGCAACTGAGTGGTTAGGGACACTGAACACTCTGGCCCTGAGAACAATGTCACAGGATTCTGAGAGGGGCCAGAGCGCTATGAAGGTTACAAGGGATCCAGTGTGCGAAGCTGTGAGGGAGGGTGTGTCCCGGCTGGGGTGCTCACAGTCTGCAAAGCAAGTACACTGAGTTCTCGGAGGCCTTTGAGGTGAGTATAACCAGAGGACATGCCAGCAGAGCATTCCTGAGCAGTCAGGTTTTCCGGCCACAACATCCTGTGCCAGGAACCACTGGCCCTGAAGTGAGACACTGAGTGAGCCATGGCCACTTGTGCCCACCTCTCTGCATCCCCGTGGCTGCCAAGCCAAGAGTACAATCCCAGGCTCTGTCCTCTCTGCACATAAGTCAGCAACCTAGCAGCAACGATGTGGTTCCAGTTCTCTGTACCCAGAGGACCCCCTCCCCCGCCTCAGCCTGGGGAGGCTGACAGAGGAAATCCAGAATCCAGATCCAAGAAGAGAGGAGGGGGAGGAGAAAATGGCCTTCAGAACTGTTCCCTCCTTCTCATCAGAGTCTTATTTTAAAGCTCTTCCTATTCTCGGTGCCTACATTGGCTGCCTTTCCCTCTTTTTCTCAGAAATAGATGCACACAAACACAGGTACACACACATGTATACACATATTGCAGAGAAAGACCCATGAGAATACACCGTCACACAGATGCTTGCTTACTTCCTTCTGTCTGGCCTCAGTTCCTTGCTTTCTTCTCTGCTCCTCTTACCACACCCTTGGAACCACTTCTGCCTCTGCTCCCGTCCTTTCCTTCAGGGGCTCACTCCTTTCCCTCATCCCTTTTTTCAACTCTCTTCTCTTTTCTCCCCTCTATCTATTCCATGAGATCTGGGCTCACTTGCCTCCACAGTCTTACGGCTGTCATCAGGCATGTCCTCAGGTAGCAGGGGGAAAGGGCTGGGCAGCATCAGTTCCCGAGTGGCCACTGCCTTCACCAGCAGAGTGGGAGAGCGAGATGGCAGGATCACGTAGAAGGTGCTGGCGGGCTCTCTCAGGCTGTGTCCTTGGCTCAGGGGCTCCCCTTTGGCCAATAGCACCCATTCTCTTTTCTGAAACAAAGACATACATAAACGCTGGTTTATCTTTAGTCTTTGGCGTGTTTGGAGTCCCAATTGAGGCTTCCCCAAGTTCCTCTGGGGGTGTCAGGGATGGCTGAGCCATTTCACCCTGGCCCTGGGGAGAGAGGGACTTTCTGCCTGAATCACCAGTGCCCCAAGGTACTACTGTTTTTCCCTGATTAGGGACATACACAAAGGGTTATCAATGCAGAGACAAGTTCAGAGACGAAGTAGGTGTTCACCTTAGAGGGGGCTAATATATTACTCAATGATAAATGTGGAGTTTCAAGAACTGAAGTCCTTAAAAACAGAGCCTTAAAACAGAGACTTCTGTGGGACACTGTGAAAATTCAGGTCTCATTTTGAGAGTGATAAATTTTGCTTGTGTTGCACAACTGGGGTTAGAGTGGGCTGATTGGGGAATGTCCCTGGAAAGTCCAGAGAGGGCTTAAAAAGAAGGTGGTCAAAGTCACCTGGGAAGAGAGAGGAGGAGGAGAGATCAGGGAGAGGAAAGCTTTGGTACAAGGAGGTGGGTGGGGACAGGGCCCTTGATATCAACTCAGCCCATCACAGGACAAAAAGAAGGGTCAAAATTCTGGGGGTGGCAACTCTTTGAGTGAAGGGTACTGCAGAACAGAGGGGTGACACTTTGTCGTCTGCCATGGAGATTAAATAAGTTAGCATATGGGTAAGAAGAAGAGACAAGCAGACATATTAGCAGATTTTCTGCATGTACCCTTTTAAACCAGGAATGGAAATGAGACAATTTTCTGTGGTAGTTTTTCAAGGAAAACCACAACTCCCGGAACCATGGAGTCAGGACTGTTACAATCATCTTTAAATCTTTAAATTGTGTTCTCTTCCTTGAGGTGATCATCATAACAGGTACATAACAGTCTGCTTGCTACATAAGATGAAAGAAAGCACACTAGTTCTACCCACTCTAACATATATGAAAAGTTGGAAGAAATAATACAAGAGGAAAGGCAAAAAGGAGAAAAAAGATTTTAAGGGGATAGAGGAATTATCAGTGTCTTGTGGAAGACAAGTGGAAAGTGACACAGTGAAGCAGAAAAAACCTGCTGTGGCATTAGAATTATACCCCAGAGCAAATGTGCTGAGGTGGGGGTGGGGCTGGAATTCTAGAAACTTCTTTTTTCCTGTTTTTCTTTTTTTTTTAAATTCTTTTGTCCCCTTCTTTCCTCTTCCCCACCCCCACTCCTAATACACACTTTTTTTAAGTAAGGGGAATACCATGATGTCTCTTTAGCCCAGCCCCTGTAGACGTGACCCCAGGGCCTGCTGTTAAAACCACTGTAGAATTGAGAGGGGGAACTGTTGTAGTCGGGGGTCCGGGCTCGGAATCGGACTTGTGGGAAACCCTGGTCTGCTGTGCTCATGCCTGGTCTGTTGGTTCGCTTTGGGATCACCTTGATTTGTCTTCCTCTAAATAGGGAGTCGTCTAAGGCCAGGGAAGCCCTCACTGACTGTTTGTCTGAGAACTCTATATAAGCAAACTCTTTGGGATGGCCACTAAATTTGTCACAGAGTATGGTAACGTGGTTGACTGAACCACAGCCATGAAAGTGTGCTTCCAGCTCTTCCGCTGCTGCACCACAGTCCACTTTGCCAACGTAGGTGGAGTGGGCATCGGCCTCCATCTTCTCCTCAATGGACATGATCAGTGGGCCTGCATTGCTGGAGGTGGACTCATATTCATTTGCTTCTGTACTTCATTCTGCAGCCCCTTTAGCCTCTCAGCTTCTTCTTCCATCTCCTGACTCAAGCTTTGATTGCTTCCAGTTCCTTCTCTAGAACAACACATCAATCCTGGGCCCCTTCTGGTGGTCGAGGCTGCATCACGTTATTCTCCGCAACCCTGCCCCGCCGGCCAGTCGGTCGCTGGCCTGCTTGCTCGCCCTCCTCTCACCCAGTTCTAGACACTTTAAAGCAGTGTCATCATTTTGTACAGCACAGAACTCTGAGGGGGTCTGGTAAGCCAGGCAGGTGGTAGGTGCCTTCAGAAGTTCATGCTTAACATTTTGCTTATATCTGGAGATGCGCTGTCTTCCTGAAGAACAGATACAAAATGTATGGAAAGTCTACCTGATGCTTCCCAAGTCCATCAGATTGGAAATAAATGATATAGAAATCATGGTGTATGTGTACATGGGGAGAATTTGCTCCTGCTCTGAGGACATGGCCTTTTTTTTTTAACATCTTTATTGGAGTATACTTGCTTTACAATGGTGTGTTAGTTTCTGCTGTATAACAAAGTGAATCAGCTATACATATACATATATCCCCATATCCCCTCCCTCTTGCGTCTCCCTGCCACCCTCCCTATCTCACCCCTCTAGGTGGACACAAAGCACCGAGCTGATCTCCCCGTGCTATGCGGCTGCTTCCCACTAGCTATCTATTTTACATTTGGTAGTGTATATATGTCCATGCCACTCTCTCACTTTGTCCCAGCTTACCCTTCCCCCTCCCCGTGTCCTCAAGTCCATTCTTTACATCTGCGTCTTTATTCCTATCCTGCCCTTAGGTTCTTCAGAACCATTTTTTTTTTTTTTAGATTCCATATATATGTGTTAGCATACTGTATTTGTTTTTCTCTTTCTGACTTACTTCACTCTGTATGACAGTCTCTAGTCCATCCACCTCACTACTAATAACTCAATTTCATTTCTTTTTATGGTTGAGTAACATTCCATTGTATATATGTGCCACATCTTCTTTATCCATCCATCTGTCGATGGACACTTAGGTTGCTTCCATGTCCTGGCTATTGTAAATAGAGCTGCAATGAACATTGTGGTACATGACTCTTTTTGAATTATGGTTTTCTCAGGGTATATGGACATAGCCTTTTTAAGCCTGGAAGGGATGTTCTCTGGAAGGGATGTTCTCTGGAAGGGATATTAGGAAATTGTAGGGCACTCCATTTAATTTGGCTCAAGTAACTTCCAATGTGGCTCAGGCTTTGAATTATTATCATTATTTTAATCTTCTTTTTTTCATGCTGTTTCATGAATTTGTTTGTAGATTAGTTTGTTTATTTATTAAGAATTTACTGAATGCCTATTATGTCCCAAGCACTAGGCATGGGTATATAGAAATTCATTAGACATGTTCGTTGCCCTCTTAGAGCTTGTAATACAGTAAGCAGAAGGTTTGTAAATTAATGTTTGTCCAAGATTTAGGATGACCAGCTGTTTCAGTTTGCCCATCTTTAGCACTGAAAGTCCTGTGTCCCAGAAAACACTTCAGTCCTGGGCAAACTGGGGCAGTTGGTTACCTTTCCAAGACTCCATGGAGAATAGAATATCTTGCCACTGTGGCAAGTCCCTGGGGGCTAAAACTATGGCAATATGACATTTCTTGCACCTCAGAGTTATGAAACAAATTCAAAACCACTACACCCTGGGATTACTAAGAAACTTTGAATGTGGCACACAAAAAATTATGATCCTTAGAATTTGAGTCTATTGACTTTGAGACAATAGCTAAGATTCTGTTAGAGAACTGGTATGCAGAAATACGTGAGGTCTCTCAAAAGTAACTCCTGATGTGGGAACTATCAGAGGACTGGAAAGAGGCTGATTTGAAAGGATTTTACAGAATGCTTTAAAACTTCTGGGATAATTTACAGAGAGGTTGACGGAAGGCTCTGGAAGGAAGACAGGCAAATGTACTTATTAGAGTTTGATAAAGATATTAATTTATCTGCAGTTTCCAGGAGCATTCTGAGACAGTGAGAGATAGGGAAATTGAACTTTACGGCTTCTATTTTGACTCTGAATTTCTAACCTCTTCCTGGACAGTGATAACTTGAAGTCCAGGACCCAAGCTCGAACGAGGTCATGGGTTGACTTGTTTGTACAGGTATTGTACCTGTGATGGAAATGGTTAACTGACAAACCAGGTATCTGAGGCTGAGAAAAGGCAGTGGCATGGTGATGCCCCAGAAGACTAACCTTTGGGGTCCTCAAATTGAACAATGCTTAATGACTGTGGATGACTGCTGAGTACTTTAGAATATGTTTTTTCTAATTCTAAAAAAAGGAGCATGAGTTGGATGCTGAAATTACTGGAAGGCAGGTGAAAATGTGTCTATATTTATGTTGTGCTTAGGGACTTTTCTACAGAAGGTGCCAGGAAGTTTAGATTTAGGAAGTGGGGATAGATTCTTATTAGAACAGGTGTGACAGGGACAGAATTGAATGCAATGTCATACTCCAAGCTCAGCCTGATTAAAGTCATCCTCCCCCACTTCTAACTACTAAAGCTGTGAAGGAAGGTGTGGCAGCCACTGTTGGTTTCCTGGCCACTGCTCCTCTCTCCCTTGCCCTCTCCCTTCTCTTTACCCATTTTTCAGTCTTTCAGTGATTGGTGTGGGGTGATATGTGACCTACACTTAAATAATGAGACATCATCAGAAGTTGCTGGGTGGGGCTTCTGGAAAAGCTTTGTAATACGCTGGCAGGCTTTTTGCCTCTGCACCCTACCCCTCTTTCTCCCTAGGACAAGACTTGGTCTTAAGGTGCAGCAGCCATCTTGTGGCCATGAGGCAGCAGGCATAAGGATGAAAAGTACACCTGCTGTGGATGCTGCAGTGGGAAAATGGAAAGAGTCTGGGTCCTTGATGGTGTTGATCAACTGCGTCAGCCCCAGAATTGTCTGTCCCTGCACTTCTTGTTACATGAGAAAAATAAACTCTTAATTACTCAAAGTAGAGTTGGGTTGGTTTTCTGTTAGTTACAGACAAATGGATCCTTTACAGATTTCAAAGAAAATGAAGAGGATGTGGTTACTCACTTCCGGGTATATGGGGAAACAGGAGTAGAAGGGACAATTTTAATGGCACTGTCAGAAGGGCAGATGGGAGTTTATTATATCAGGTAAAAGCTCTAATCTCACCAAACCAGCACTCCCTTGGTTTGCCATCAATATGATGATGTGGGACCAAATCCATCCATTAAAGAAGCGTTGACCAACTCCTGAGTGGGAGTGTTCCTGAGGCAGCCGCTGAGAGTGGGGAAGGGCAAGAGCACTCATTTTGCATTGCTTGTGGGAAGAGAAACACTTCATTGTCATAATGCATCTAGGAAGAGAAATCACAGCTAGTTACAGAAAAGCCATGCATACCTGGGGGTTTTGGGGATCTGGAAGGACATCAGGAAGAAGTTGTTAATTTGGCATTATTTGCTTATTCTCTCACTCCAGAAGGCAGGACCCAGGAGGGGAAGAAAAAGAAGCGACAATATCCACTACTCCGCTACTCTCACACTGGCTTCCACAAAGGAGACCAAGGGAAGATGGTAAAAGAGATTTCAAACCCCCAAACAGCAGATTATACATTCTTCTCAAGTGAACATGGAACATTCTCCAGAATAGGCCATGTGATAGGCCATAAAACAAACTACAATACATTTTAAAAGATTAAAATCATCCAGGGCTTCCCTGGTGGTGCAGTGGTTGGGAATCCACCTGCCAATGCAGGGGACATGGGTTCGAGCCCTGGTCTGGGAAGATCCCACATGCCATGGAGAAACTAAGCCCCTGAGCCACAACTACTGAGCCCACGTGCCACAACTAACTGAGCTCGTGCACCTAGAGCCCGAGCTCCGCACCAAGAGAAGCCACCTTAATGAGAAGCCCAAGTACCACAACGAAGACCCAACACAGCCCAAACTAACTAACTAAATAAAATTTAAAAAAAAAATACTGGATTGTATCTGAAGAACTTTAAAAAAAATCATATCATCCAAAGTATCTTCTCTGACCACGGTGGAATGCAATTAGAAATCAATAATAAAAAGAAATTTGGGGAATTCATAAGTATGTGAAAATTAAATAACATACTCCTAAGTAATCAGTGGATCAAAGAAGAAATCACCGGGGAAATTAGAAAATAATTTGATATGAGTTTAGGTAAAAACACAACATACCAAAATTTATGAAATACAGCTAAAGCAGTGCTTAGAGGGACATTTATAGCTGAAAACTCCTCTATTAAAATAAAAAGAAGAAAGATCTCAAATCAATAACTTAACCTTCCACCTTAAGAAACTAGAAAGAGAAGACCAAACCAAACCTAAAGCAAGTAGAAGGAAGGAAATTAAAAAATACGGGAGTAGAAAGAAATGAAATAGAGAATATAAAAACAATAGAGAAAATCATGGAACCAAAGTTGATTCTTTGAAAAGATCAAAACAAAACAAAACAAAAACAAACAAAATTTGTTAGCTAGATTGATCAATGGAAAAAAGAGAAAATATCTTAGTTACTAAAATAAAAAAAAGAGGTGGCATCACTACTCACCTTACAGAAATGAAAAGGATTACAAGACAATATTGTAAACAATTATATGACAACAAATTAGATAACCTAGATGAAAAGGAGATTCCTAGAAAGACACAAACTGCTGAGATTGACTCAAAAGGAAATAGAAAATCTGAATAAATCTGTGTCAGGGGTCCCCAAGACCACTTCCAGGTTCAGTGATTCATTAAGAAGACTCACAGGACTTAGCATATAGTCATACTCATAAATATTACTTATTACATCCAGAGAATACAAAGGAAAATCAGCATGGAGAAAATCTCATGGTATGAAGTCCAGAGGAAACAAGGTGCAAGCTTTTAAAAGTCCTCTACCTATGGAGTCACACAGAATGTACTTAATTCCTCTAGTGTTGAATTGTGACAACATGTGTAAAATGTTGCCTACCAGGAGAAGTCATTAGAGAGTCAGTGTCCAACATTTTTTTGGAGGCTGGTCACATAGGCACTCTGTACCTAGCACATACCAAAATTCTAGACTCCTAGAAGGAAAGCAGATGTCAGCATATACTTTTGCACAGTTTAGGCACAGTAAGCCACTCTTATTATTTAGGGGATGGTGGAAACACTCCCTAAATCCAAGTTCCCAGATGCCAGCCAAGGGTCAATCTTGCAAGCAGGACTTTCTAAGGAAAGGAATTTCAGGTCTGCTATATTAACTTTTTTGTACAACCTATAACAAGTAAAGACATAGAATTAGCAATCAGAAAATTTCCCACAAAAATGTCAAGGCCCAGATGGCTTCACTGGTGAATTGTACCAAACCTTTAAAGAAAGAACACTAATCCTTCAGAAATTCTTCCAAAAAAACAGAAGATAAAGGAACACTTTGCAACTCATCTATAAGGCTAGTATTACCCTGATACTAAAACTAGAAAAAGACATCACAAGAAAATTACAGACAAATCTCCCTTATGAATATAGATGCAAAAATCCTCAACAACATACCAGCCAACCAAATCCAGTAATATATAAAAAGGATTATACATAACAAGAGGGATTTATTCTAGGAATACAAGGTTAGCTTCATATCCAAAAATCAAACAATGTAATAATATATCATGTTAATAGACTAATGGACGAAACTACATAATCATCTCAATAGATGCAGAAAAAGCATTTGATAAAATTCATGATAAAAACGTTCAACAGGATGGAACTTCTTCACCCTAACAAAGGCCTCTACAAAAAACCTACAGCTAACATCATAAGTAGTGGTGAAAGACTGGGTGCCTTGTCCCTAAGATTAGGAGCAAGACAAAGATGTCTGCCCTTGTCACTTCTATTCAACAATACTGGAGGTGTATTGAAGACCAAAGGGGCATTTTCCACATTTTCTGGACTGTTAGCCCCCCTAGGATTATGAGGATGACCGTAGGGAAGGGGAGAGGCACTCATAAAGATATTGAGTGTGTCAGCATCCTAGCACTTGGGGACTAATATTTTTAAAATTTGATTTAGAAAAATATAGTAATGTGACATTTCTCACATCAGAGAGCCAAGGTGCATATTCCTACCATTTATCAGTTCTGTGAAGTTCAAAATAGATGTGGCAATAGGTACATGGGTGGGGAAGGGTCAAAAAGGATGAGTGGGGGCAGGCTATGGTGGGGGGCAGGAAAAGCTTCAGAGTGAAAGTATTTAAGCAGAATCTGGAAAAAAAATTAAAAATTTGTCAGGTTCATAGAGGCAAGGGGAAGGGCTCAGCATGAAAAAGGGTGTGGCTGTGTGAAGCAGTTTAGCATCTTTGAGGAACATTTAGTAATTTATTAGTGTGGCTGGAGTGAATCATAGAAGGGGCATGGTGAAAGATGAAGCAAGAGAAACAGACAAGGCTGGGTCACAAGAAGCCCACTGACGTCATGCTATCCTGCTATTCTAGCCCCTGTCTGTATCCCCTGGAGGCTGTATATGCTAACTTCATTCTGATCACTTTTTAAAAAATAGCTCCTGGGACTTCCCTGGTGGCACAGTGGTTAAGAATCCGCCTGCCAATGCAGGGGACACGGGTTCAACCCCTGGTCTAGGAAGATATCACATGCTGCAGAGCAACTAAGCCTGTGCTCCACAACTACTGAGCCTGTGCTCTAGAGCCTGTGAGCCACAACTACTGAGCCTGCATGCTGCAACTACTGAAGCCCACATGCCTAGAGCCTGTGCTCCGCAACAAGAGAAGCAACTGCAAAGAGAAGCAACTGCAATGAGAAGCCTACGCACCGCAACGAAGAGTAGCCCCCACTCACCGCAACTAGAGAAAGCCCGCATGCAACTAAGACCCAATGCAGCCATAAATAAATAAATAAATAAATTTATTTTTAAAAAATGGCTCCTGACCTGCCATCACCCCACTCTCAGCTTGGATTCTTGCTCTTGACTCTTCGCCTAATATAACCAAGGAATTTCCATTTCCCCACCCATTTACAGCCCAACCAGGTCATTGTCTATGTACTTAGACTCCTGCTGGGCATATCTTGGCTTGAATCCTGTCACTTCTGTGTCCAATTAGGGCAGACATGGCCCGTAAAACTCTGGAACGTGTCTCCAGAAACTCTGACATTTTAAGTATGAAACTGAAAGATCTAGGTGGTATTTTCATTTCTTTTCCTAGTTCAGACAGACATGACTTTGTAAGAGAAATGAGGATGTGAAAAGTGAGTCACTAGCTACATAACTGGGACTATGTAGTAGGATTTGGTAATTGAAATGATGTTTTCCTGGTGATGAATAAATTCATCTAATAAATACTTAGAAAAATTATATATATAATTCCCTACCACATTCCACAAAGTAGTTATCCAAGTTTAGAAAAAGGCAACAACAAAAAATATAAAATAAACAATTAGGGGGATTAGGCAAAGGAAAAATAAGCGTAGGGTGATAATAGAGCCAAGATTAGATAAGATCATAAAAATGCAAACCACCCATTTTTGCCAGAAGCTATGCTTATACATACTTGTAAGAAAACCCAGGAACCTGAAAATGAGAACATGGTGGAACCAGCCAACTAACTGAGGGTAAACCAGAAAAATGTATTATAGGCCGTCTAGCCAGATAAAGGATGCAAAAGGGAATAAATGAACATTTAATAACCATCAACCTCTACATTTGAGTGGGTTGGAATGGCCAGAGGCAGACTGGTTTTCCTGCCTAGAATAACTAGCAAAGCTGAAAAATATACAGAAACCATTTGTCTGAAGGCAGTGAGAAGGTGCTGAAACAATAAAACTGAGAGATGGCTCCGTCTCTGGAGAAGGAAGAATTCAGAGAGGTGAGGGAGGTCTTGCAATTGCTTTTATCCTGAGGGCATATGTTTATTCTGAGTTGGAGGGAGTGGGGGTGGGAGCTGAGAATCTAGGATTTGTACCTCCTGAGGCACTTGTAAGGGAACAGAGAAACTACCAGAACTTTCTGGTGGAGACTTGGATGGGGTAAGATAGGTGCTCAAGCCAACTTCTCACTCAGCACATTTGCCAAATACTGGGGCTGCATGGAGCAGAGGACAAAAACACCCAAGGAGAAAACCTCTAGAAGTAGAGCATTTTAGCAGACTTGGGAAAGAGTGATTAGAGTTGGGATCGTCCAAGGGGAGGGGATACACATTATAGACCAGGTTTTCAGTGGAAAATCCTAGAGGGCAAAGAGCAAACCAGGGGTAGATTGAGCCTTAGCAGGACTGCAGTCCAAACTCGACTCAGCATAGCTCCTGAGTGGAAAAGGATGATTTGCCAACACTCTATCTGCTTAGTGCAGGGCAGGATGAACCCTCTCAGAAGAGGCCAACACCAACTGGAGCCTCTACAATTTATTTAGACACAATGAGTATCTTTCACCAAAATATTACTGGGTTCATCAAAAGACAGGACCACATGTCTGAAAAGCAAATGAAGACAGAGACAATAGAAACAAGGCCACAGGTGATCCAAGTCCTGAGGTTAGCAAAGTACCTTAAAATAACTATGATTAGTTTGTTCACGAAAATAGGTGAAAATACGGAGAATTTCTCCAGAGAATTAGAATCCATAAAAAATAAACAAATGGAATTTGTAGAACTACTAACCAACCATTATGTACAAATCATATGCCAGATGTATGCTACGTGCTTTACACATGTAATATTACTTAATCATCTTAAAGACAACGTGAGGTATATTTTACGTGAGGTATATCTGTTTTATATGTGAAAGGGACAAGGGTCACTAATATGTTTGTCATGCACCTTCTCCCTTTTTTTCCTTCTCTCCCACTCCACTTCTACTCATGAAAGGAGAAGCTGTGTGGGTTCTATTGCTGGATATTTTAAATAGGTGGAGAGAGACAGGACCTAAGAGGGAGGGGATTATGTCAGAGAGGCTAAGTCAATCTATAGAATATATATATATATATATATATATATATATAGCTGAGAGAGGAAGAAGATAGAGGAACAAGGACTGGGGATACAGACAGAGTTTTAGTTTTTGGGTGTGCGTGTGTGTGAAAGGCTCTTGGAACATCTCCAGGTTAGATATGATCGAGGAGTAGAGGAAGAAAATTTGAAAAATGTCATTGTGGGTAATGAACTATTTCCTCTTTGGCGTTCTTGGAAAGCACACATAAGTTAATTTTAAAATTGCTTTTTGTCCTCTGGGCAGTGCTTCTTTACATGCCATTTATATAGAGACGAAACCACATGGGACCACTAGATTTGTTAGGGTTACAAATAGATAAAGACACTGAGGCTTAGAGAGGTTAAGTATATGGCCTAACTTCACACAACTGGGAAATAATGAAGCTGTCAGGAACCTAGGACCATCTGAGCCCAAAGCCCATGCTTTTCTCAGACAATACGAATTATACTTTACCACAACAGATTAGAAAACTGCCTGGCCTTGACTCCCAACAAAGAGAGATAACAAAGGGACAGTTTCCACTCTAAACCTAAATTTGACTAAGCCTGAGGAATTAGTTGGTAAAATGGGGAAGTGGTAGAAATTTCAGGAAAAGGCAACCACGTTTTCCTGGATTCTGTGTAGGCAAATTTATATCATAGACTTTAACCAAAATCATAGGATCATATATTTAAAAACTCATTGAAATATGCTTGTCTCCAAAAAGAAACAGAACACACAAAGCTCTAGTGATAAATATAGGCATCCAGAAAGGCCTCATTGCAGAAGCACCATGTGAGCTGGGTCCTTCAGAATGAGGTAGGATTTGAACAGATGGAGATAGGAGAAGGGACAACATGAAAAAAAGTTCAAAGGTAGGGCAATTTAAAGTTTGTGTATTAATTTGGTTGCACTGTATGATACAGGAAGGGGAATAATGGGAGACAAGGATGGAGTTTGAATACCTGCCTAAGGAATATCCACTTTAAGTATGATTAATAGTAAGCCACAAAATAGCTTTAAGCTGAAGAGTGCTGTGTTTCAAGAATATTAATCTGGTTGCAGATTGGAAAATGGATTGGGAAGGGGAAACACTAAAAGCATCGAGACAAGTTAAGAGATTATTGCGATATTAAAGGAAAGAGGGAAAATGAGGGAAATATAAATTAAAGGAAAGAGCGGAAAAAATACATACAGTAGATGCTATGGGGTTAGAGCGGGCAAGACTTAAGTCACTGGGTGAACAACATGTGATAGGGTAATGCTTCAAGAAGATTAATCTGGTCTAATGAACAGGGCAAATTAGAAGAGGGAGAGATTGGAGGTAGGGAAGCTAATTAGGAGTTTCTGAAGAAGTCTTGGTGAGAGCAAGCAGCAGGAATGGGAAGGAAAGGACAGTTACAACTTATGAGAAAAAATTTGATATGACTTAGTAACGAAGTGGGTGTAAAAGGAGAGAAGGCTGAAAGTGACTGAGGTTACAAGCCTGGGTGAGTAGACAATGGTGGTGCTGCTATTAACAGAAAGACAGAAGTTAGAATGAGAAGTTAGCTGGAGGGGAAACAGGACAATGAGAAACAGAAGTCAAGAGTCAACTGATTACATCAGATTTTCACAGAACATGTGAAAGAGGTGTAAGAAAGAATATAAAACCAAGGATGGACTTAAAGAAGTGCTGAAAACTTGTAAAAATAGGATCTGGAAGGTTAAAACACTAAGTCTTGTCACATAGTAGGGACTCCAAAAATATTTGTTGTTGAATGAATGAACTGAAGCTTGTGAAGAATTCTTCCCTCCATAAGACACCACCTTTCAGGCTTTTTGCTGCTTGGAGATGTCAAGTGGGAAGCAAGAAGGAAGAGCCATTCAAACACGATTTTGCTTCTTCCTTTTCTAGGAAAGGAGAGTGGTCTTTGATCTGGTTGAGGTGAAACACAAGAAGCACAAGAAGGGTAAGGAGCTACTACAAGTACCTAGTACTAGTTTAAGTGAATTCAAGTCCAGTGGTGTACAGAAGCTTACACCACTGTACACCAGTGGAGGGAGAAGAATTAGCCTCAGTGCTGTGATCTGTGTTTATCTGGCTACACCTGGAGTAGGAATTTAGCCAAGGAGTTAAAAGTATGAGATATACAGTCAACAGAACTACATTCAACTACATTCTGACTTGGCCACTTCAGTGGCTGTGTGACCACTGGTAAGTCACTTGATCTCTTTAGACTTCAGTCTTCTCCATCTGTAAAAATGGGGACAACAATCTATCTCACAGAATTATTGTGAGAATTAAATGAGGTAAAGTATGCAAAGCACTTGGTTAAGTGACCAGCTCTTAGTAAGTGCTACTGAAAATGGGTATCTTATTAGACATGGGTCAACCACATACTCGTGAGTTTCCATGAGAGAGGAGTGGTAAAGAAGAGGTCTCTTTGGCCCCTACAGCTGTACCTGGCCTGTAGTGCTCAATAAATTTTTGTTGAATAAATAAATAAATACAGATTCTCAAACCCCAAGTTCAGAGACAGAGAGACTCTGATCTCATATAATACAAGCCAGGATGGAAAAGAATACTCTTTCCCATCCTTACTATAAACTATTATGGCTACATAATATATAGCCATAATAGTTTATAGTACATACTGTAAACTATTATGGTTCATTGTTTGGCTGAATTATTGTTCCTCTAACTTTCCCCCTATTTCAATTTAACCATTCCTCTATTTAGGACATTTAAATTGTTTCCAGTTTCTTACCATTGTAAATAACACTGAGATAAACATGCTGGTGCCTATATCTTTGCTCCCTTTTCTCATTGTTTTCTTGGGCTATATTCCCAGTAGTGGAATTGAAGTGTTGAAGGGTACCACTTTCCAGAAAACTTACACTCCCTCTAGCAGTGTATTAAAATGCAACTGTCTGTTTAAAATATCATGTACTATAAGAATGCACTGGGCTTCCCTGGTGGCGCAGTGGTTGAGAGTCTGCCTGCCGATGCAGGGGACGCGGGTTCGTGCCTCAGTCCGGGAGGATCCCGCATGCCACGGAGCAGCTGGGCCCGTGGGCCATGGCCGCTGAGCCTGCGCGTCCGGAGCCTGTGCTCCGCAATGGGATGGGAGGCCCGTGTACCGCAAAAAAAAAAAAAAAAAAAAAAGAATGTACTGAAGCCCCATGAGAGCAATTTCTCCCGAGTAGGTCTCCAAGATCCTGAGGAATTGGGTAGAGTATAGTAAATGGAGCTCTTGGGCTTTAACAGTTAGGAGGTATCTGTTGTCTCTGCTCTGCAAAGACAGGAGATGGGTGTTCTTCAGATAGAAAACAGGAACTCAGTGGGTGGACCTAAAGGGGAGTGTGGGCTTTGAAACAGGAAAAAAGAAGTCTGCTTCTGATAGTGAAAGGGACACATTACTGTGCTGTCTTGATCTCTCATATCCTACTGGGTCAAACTGCTATTCTATATCCACTTAGCAGTTATACACATCCTTGAATTGTATTTGCAATTGTTTTATTTTGCTTTCTAGGTGTTGTATTACTGTTTCATGTATATGCTCTTTTAGTTTTTTCATTTCAGGAAATAGTAAATCAGAAACCAGGCAGTTATTTGATACTTCGCTATTCCTCACTCCCTACATCCAATCCTTCACATGCTCTCTTTCTCTAAAATACTTCTTTAATTGGTTTACTTTTCTCATCTTGACTTCCAACATCCAAGTCCAAGCCACAATCATCTCTTGCCTAGACTACTGCAGTGCCCTCCTACCTCATTTTCTTGTTTTCATTTTTCTTCTGAAAGTTCATTTCCAAATTTTGGCACAATTAATTGTTTAAAAACTTAAATAGATGATGTCATTTCTAATGATTTCTTTTTGTATGTAAAGTCCCACGTCGTTTTTGGACTACAAATCTTTGTATGATTTGACCCCTGCTCACGTTTGGCTCCTCACCTTTTGGATCTCTTGGTCCTTGCTCTTTTTGTTTCAGTCACAATGGTCATTCCACTCTTGATTTGAGGATCAGCTCTTTCCGGCCTTTGGGTCTTTGCACATGCCTTTCCCTGCACCTGGAATGCTCTTCCTGCCACCCTTCACCTAGCTAATTCCCATTCACGTGGCAGATCTCAGTTTAATTGTCGCTTTCACAGAGAGGCTCTCTTACAGCAACCTCTTATTTTCCCTCATAAAATTCTCACAATTAAGAATATACATATTTAATTCTGTCTCTTTCATTAGAAAGTTTCTTGAGACCATAGATAATGTCTATCATAATAGACTGAATATCTAGGGTTTAGCACAATGTCTGGCACAGACTAAGTGCTCTTCATTGAAATAAACCATAATGTCCAGCACAGTGACAGGAAGAAAATAGGGTTTAAAATATAGTTACTTAAGGAAAATTCCCTGTTGCCATTTAAATGTACAAAATCAGGGATTTTCAGGTTTAGTGTCATATAACTGAGTTCAGGAATTATTCTCTATAGTGTGAAACCAACAAAGGCAAGTCATATTTAATCCACATTTCAGAGTATGTCCAGTTTTCCCCTGTGCTCTGGAAGACGGGGACAGGTTTGGGATCAGGGTAGGATTAATTAGCTCCTTCTCTGTGTTGGGTACTTTAACACTCTTCCTCTTCTTCACTGGGTGACATGGGTACTCACCAGTAGGCTGTGACACAAAGCATGGAAATGCTGCTGATTTGTTTCCAGCTCATCCCATTCCAGCTGCCAACAGCTTGTGGGTCTGAGGATGAAGGGGAGTCCATATGTCAATGATTCACAGACCCCACTGGATTTTAGAGCCCTGGGAAGAGACAATGGCAGTGAAAATCCCCTCAGAGATATCCAGAGCCTTGACGCAGATCCACTTAAATTTAGCTTAAGTATAAGACCCTATTGTGAAATCCTTTAGGTTAGGGCCTGTGAATTATTCACCTTAGTATGGCTAGCACCTATCAGGGTATGTTGCACACAGCAGAGTCTCAAAGCCTGTTAATCAATGAATGGAGCAGCCATCATGAGGCCTCAAGACTGATGGATATTTCCTCTCCTGAGCTCATTCTGTCCCATTCATTCCTGCTGCAGCGACCACATTACACAAGAGTACGCTAAAAATCTGCATCCCAGGCCTAGTTCTTCTGTGGCAAGGTGCTGACAGAAGACACATTTAAGAAGAGGGTACGTTTAAGAAGGTTCCCCAGCAGTATCCATGGTCACAAATCCATGGACAAGCTTACTCAGATAACTGTACATGGCTACTGTGATAGGAACTAGGAAGCAGTAAAAATGGTCTTTGCCATCATTGTTAATTCCACCCTGGAACTGATTCTTCTGGAAACAGGAATTCTAGTACTTAAAGAAATGGGAAGGTGGGGTAGATCCTCTGTGTCACTTGCTCCTTGAAGGTCAGATCTCTGTCACGATGGTATTCAATAAACATTTACTGAATGGATAAACATCATTCTGCTGATCTTTTTTTTTTTTCCTCTGCATTCTCAGAGACTATATGGATATCCAGTCCTCATCCAGACTTCAGAATACCCTACTGAGGCACATCTTCCACAATCTCCTCATTCATCTCCACATACTGAGTAGCCTGACCTTACTCTTTTATGCTCATACCTGTAGTTGCTGCTTTGGAACTGACTCCCTGCTGCCTGACACTTGGGGATGCCCTTTACCTCTGTTCTTCCTAGCTGTGGAACCAATAAGAATAAATATTTGCATGGATGGGAGAGGTTCTCTTGGGCCATACTTGATCACCCGGAGCTTGTAACGAGAGGCTGATGACTGGGAAACCATCTGGTAGAGGGTGCTGAAGTCTCCTTTGGGGTCATCCATTCTCAAGGAGCCATCAGCTGTTCCAGGGAGCAGGGATGGGCTGAGAAGTCGCTCTTGGAGATCACATTTCAGGCACACTACGATAAAAACGGCATTGGGGGAGGGATTGTTTTTCACAGTTTACTTCAGGTTATACAGTTAAGAGAGAACATCTGCCACCCAATTCCACCTCCACCCAGCAAGTAGGGCTGGGAGGAGGCCAGGGAGTGACAGAGGAAAGTACAGTTGGTTTGGGAAGGGAGAGCAAGTCTGGAACAGTATTGCTCTACACAACAGGTAACTTATTTTCTGGTTGTGGCATGATCTTTTTCTTATTTTACTTCTGGGCTGGCTGAGCAGTTGTCTCATAGTGAGAGATCTGGCTTGTGATCGAGTCTGAGAGGAACGTGTGTCCTCTGCGGAGGAGGCGGCTAACACTGAAATATGCAGGGCCTTTTGGCAATCACAGAAGGAAATTTTGCCCCTCCTGCTTCCCTGTGGCTAAGCTTTGGCAAGACTGCAGGTCAGATGAAGGAAGAACAGGAAAGCAGAAGTCAGGCAGTCAGCTGACAGCTACTGCTTCTCTGTGAGCTCTTCTAGGGACATTCGAGGGAGGGAGAGGAATAACTTCCTGAAATAGTTTATTTTTTAATTCCCCAAGTGAATAGAATCTTCTGGGCCTTGGAACATGATTGCAGCGCCAGACAACAGTTCTGAGGGGGCTTCAACTAACTGTGTATGGGTTATTCATCTGCTTCTGTATTAAGCTTTTGCTCCAGCAGGTACATTCACATGTCACAGTGTACAATGTTCTGTTGCACTAGATTTGAATCCTTGATATTATGAAGGTTTTAAATAAAATGTATATTGGGTTTAAATACTGTTAACAAACTATGAATGTATGAGTGCTGCATACTTGTGAGAAGGCTAGTAGTTGATGTCAGTGATTTATGAAATGACTGTAGTAACTGCAACATGAGGTAAAAATGAAAGTAGAAATAATGTAGAAAAAATAGGATGCCAGAATAGATGTCAGATCTAGCTGGCCCTCCTGGGCCTAGCAATCAGACCTAGACATCAGTTCTGGGTGAGACAGCTCTTGGCCAGGTGTGTCCTAGAGCCCAGGAAGTGCAGGAGGGACTTTGCCTAGGACTTCGGCTTCCCCTCGTTTCCTCTGTGCCTGACTGCTCCATTACTGGGTCCCTGGGCTTTAGGACTAGATGGCTGTGCTCATCTGGCTTAGGTTCCCAACTCTGGTTGTAGTAAGAATCACCTAGTGAACTCGCAAATGGTACTGATGTCTGGCCCCTACCTCACACCAATGAAATTGGAATCTCTGGGGATGGAGCTGATATTGGTATTTTAAAAAGTTCCTCAGGCTTCCCTGGTGGCGCAGTGGTTGAGAGTCCGCCTGCCGATGGAGGGGACGCGGGTTCGTGCCCCAGTCCAGGAAGATCCCACATGCCCCTCATGTGATTCTTTCTGTAGCCAGGGATGAGAACTACTGGAGTTGTAGTCTCAGCAATGTTCCAAAGCTGGGAAAAACGTTTTACCAGGGCTAGAGTCTAGAACCAGGTATGCTTCTCACCACTCAGACTCAGGTGCAGAGGTGGCAGACCCCCAAATCCAAGATATGGGAAAAGACACTCAGCTGAGGTAGACTATGCACTGTGAGAAAGATGTCTCTGAGGGAAGCACCTAGAGAGTGGGTGAAGGGCCCGAGGCAGCTACAGAAGCAGGTGGTGTTGGGTGGAGAACCTTGTAAGGAGCAGTCAAAGTGGATATCTGAGGAGCAGTCCTCAAAAGATTCTATAGTAGGAGAGCTCAGTGTTTTTGTTTTGTTTTATTTTTTTGTGGGGAACCACATTTCCAGAAATCTACATATGGGGCAATGCATCAGTTTTGTAAATAATGGATAACTATGATATGGTCTTTATTGTGCTTGTTTAAACTCTCATGTGGGTCACACCCACCCCAGAGGAGGCCTACTTTCTCTGGACCTCATTCCAACTTATGCCTGAGCATCTGGATTCCAGTGAAGACCTCTTCAGCACAAGAGTCTGGATCTAAGTTCTACCACCCATCCTTAAGACCTGTGGTTTCCAAAAAATAATTGCAGATGGAGATAAACATTCTGGCTCTGACCCTGGTGCTGAAAGCCATGGAACAAGGGAGGGCAAAGCAGAGAAATTCTCAACACTACCATGGGCAAATGCCATGCAACAGTAGAAGGAAGGCTGGCTGTAGGAGCTCCTGGCTTTGGATGGCCCCAGCCCTCCTAATGAGAGATGTGCCCAGCATGAGGCAGCCCCTTTGCTCAAAATTGCCCAACATGAGGCAGGTTGCACAGTAGGTAAGGGCCCAGGCTCTGGAAGTGATAGACTTGAGTTTGATGAATGTCCTCTAGGCTGAGAGTAGTCAAATTTATAAAATATAGATTTCTAATCCTAAGGGTTAAGAATGGGATATGGAGTTGCCTGGCTTCAAATTCTGGCTTGAATATTAATTTTCTGTGCAGAAATGTTTAATTTCTCTGTCTCAGTTTTCTCATCTGTAAAACAGGGATAATATTATATTTATTCATTTTAAGACACATTTTTTTTCACTTACTAACAGCTCTATATATGTCTTGCAATCACCATCGACCAGACAGGTACTCTTAACCCTTACTTACTACTCTAATCTAAAAGAACTCTCTCAGTAAGAATAAAATAATATTTCTAAGTGATAAAAAAGCAATGTGTCACATTTAATTGGCATTGTTTTTCTTTCTCAGTGGTATATAAAATAATGGTGTATCTTATAATGGACAGCATCTTAGATTCAATGACATATGATAATAGTACCTGCACCATGTTGTTGTTATGAAGGTGAAAGGGGATGATGCAATGAAAGGAGTTAACATAGTGCTTGGGGAAAATAGATAAGAAGTGAGTAATTGGTACTGTTAGTCTCGGACAAAGTGCGTGGAATGGAGGTCCTGGGAAGAAAATTTTACACACAAAAGAAAGACAGTAAAATCAAGTTAAGTTGTTAAAGGCATCCCAGGCCCTAGATTGAAATGTGGGGGAGGGGGAGGGAGATTAAGTACCCAGTGGCTATCCCCAGAAAGAAAGGACCAATGTGTGTCCTCCCCTTTGGGGATGGAAGGAAGTCTGTACCCATTTTTCTCATTGAGTTCCCACCCCTAAAGGGGAAGACAAAATTTAGTCTGTTCCCTTTGGAGCTGTGGCTGACTATACTGATGGGTCCATTTGCGGGCCCTGCCACCCAGGTCCTAGGCCAAGTTTCAAAGGGGATGGAGACTAGAAATGGCTTTATCCCTACAATCTAGTGGGACCTGAATTAAGTAACACTGTCAGCCATAACAATATCCAGGACCTTGCTGACATGCCTGGAACACTGGTTTGACCTCTTGGTTTCTACAATTGCCAGAACATACTTTGTGAACATGGTATAGGGCCACTAGTTGTACTCCCTGGGGCTTGCCTCTGTAGTTGCTTTAGTTCCCCTCAGTTTGGTGTCTCCCTATTGAGAAGACCTCTATTTAATCATTTAATTTTGGTTCTTTTCCTCTCCTCACAGGCCCTATTGATATTGTCAAGGTACCAGCTTACCTGAAATTATAATGTCAATGATATCTGCTGCATCAAAAATGAAAACTTGAGAAAACATATGATTCACTGTGCTCTTATGTAGTGTAGCTGATGCCCTATTATTGAGGTGTTTAAGTCTTTACACTGAAACTAACTGGCCCTTGCTGTCTGGGCTTAATCAGGCTCAATTTTCTAACTGTGGTGGTTACTTTTTAGAAATTCTTTTCTTACTCCTCATGCTTACATGGAGAGCCTCATCCAATCCTCCTCCAATCCCTAAACCTCAGCTACTCTGTATTCTGATGAGTTTCCAATCTACAGTCCTAATCCTAGACTAGGATAATTATTATCTATATAATATGTCTTTTGGGGGGTGTGTACTTGGATTATCTCTGGCTCTGGAAATGTCGCTGAAACTCCGTGAAGGAAGAAGAAGGTGGACATGTTCTTGGTCTGTTCCATTGTTATGCAGCCAGGCTTTGAAGAAAATCTCCATGCTGACAATATCATTGTCTATAGTCTGAAGGTCAATATCAGTTCCCAGGATAGACTCTGCAGAAGAAAGGGAAACAGTGGTTAAAGTGTTTAATTCTTTAATTACAAATTTTGAAAAATATAAAATATTAAATGCACCCATTTTTGGATCCATCAATTCCACCTCTAGATATCTAGCCTAGAGACGTTCTTGGACAGTACACAAAGAAACATATGCGAAGATGTTCAGTACAGCACTGTTGTGATAACAAATAATCAAAACCCCAAACAGGAAGCAATTCAAATGCCCATTAATAGGGGAATGTTTAAATAAATTATGGCACAGACTGTGGAGTATTATACAGCTGTTAACAAAGTAAAGCTAAATGTACTGACATGGAAAGCTAGGAGATAGTAAGTGAATAAAGAAAGTTCTAGAACAGATGTATCGTATGGACCCATTTATATAAAAATAAAACTGTTAGCCTAAGTGCATACATATGTATGGAAATGCCTCTTACAAAGCTCTGGAAGGCTATTATCAAACTCTTAATAGTGGACAGGAAATACGGCAGAGTTCTGAGATACATTCACTTTTTATTATTCATACTTCTATAGTGTTTGTATTTTATTGTATTCATGTATTTCTTGTATTGAATATTTTTAAAAACTCTAGAATACAAGAACAGCCAAAAATAATATAGCAATGCAAGTTAAATACTTAGTTAACAAGGGGGACTTCAGTTTTATGTTGTTGTTTCACAGTGAAAATGTATTCAGTTATTATCTCTGTTATAAAAAAAATAAATTTAAAAAAGACTAAAAGAAAAAAAGATGAATTCCTGACCTCCACCTTCTGACACAGATTATACAAGTTTGCTATTGACATACTATATCTCACAAGTGTGATTAGCAGCCAAGAAGACAGGGATGGTCTGGTGGAGTGTGGTTTGACTCCAAATCTGAATCTCCAAATGAGAGTAGGTAGGTGGGGTAATGAGGCTTTGATGGTCTACTTCCTTCTTTAGGCAACACTAGCTCAGGAATTGGGATCTAGGTCTGGAGGTAAAGTTTGTCAGTAAAAGCCAAGTATAAGGTGATGGAGGAAGCACTGAGAGAGGAAATGAGACAAGAGCTGGAAAGAAACTGAAGAGGAGCATGACTTTTTTTGCCTCACCATGAGGGACTCTCTGAAATACTTTTACAAAGGGCCTAAGAAAAGCCAGTTGCTCCAATGAATTAACTTCTATGTATGACTCATGGACCCCAAGGAGAAAGCTGGTTTATTTCTAGAACAACATTCCTGAGGACAAGTCTGCAGAGGTGGCAGACTCTCCACAGGAAACAAAGGGCTTCAGTCCAACGTATTGGCACCCAAGCAGGGAAAGTGTGGTGAGACTTAAGTGACTTCATATTATATTTATCGACTTATTCTGTGGCTGAAAAGGGGCACCAAATGCATTTCTCTTCGACCAGTATAATTAAAACTGTACCATCAGCTGCTCTCGCCCTCTGTGACGGACCACATTCTGCCTATGGAATGTGTATCTCTCTAAATAAACTCGCTTTCACTTAAAAAAAAAAAAACTCTACCATCTTCTGTGGATAGTTATGAGGGTTCATTAGCTTACTAGCTATTTCATTCATTGCATCAAGCAATAATATTAATTATGTACTACATGGAAGATGAAATAATATACAAAGGTATATGATATTCTTTGCCTTAAGGAGTTTATAAAGCAACATTATTCTTGACCATTTCTCCTTAAAATCTCATCTGCTCTACTATGTTTTCAGGTACTACAGTGATAAATGTGAAGTCATTGTCAAAGAAACGTTCCTCATGAGTGAAGAGAAATGTTCTTTTTAATAATGTGAAACTTATTGTGTCATAGGAAAAACAAGAAGTAATTTTTCTGAGCCTGGACTTCAACTTGAGTAAGAAGTATGGAAATGACTGAACAGCTTCTCTTCAGAGAGGCAAAATGGTTATTAAAGCATAAGGAGGCAGATAAAGAACTAAATAAATGAAATTGAACAAAGGATCTCAAAAAGTAGAGAGGATAATATTGCCCCAAGTTCAAACAACAGAATTTTGGATAAGACAAATAAGTGTTTTTTTTCTCCCCAGGGAAAGGGTTGAAGATTAGAAATTCCTACCATGGGCAGTACATGGGGACAATAGCAAAGTTGAGAATCTGGAAATAAGAACAATAGGTGTTTCCTCAAATAATTAAACAATAAAATCAATACAGAGTGATGAGGTCTATGAAAAACAGTCACCTTAAAAAAGGAGAATGGGGATTTCCCTGGTGGCACAGTGGTTAAGAATCCGGCTGCCAATGCTGGGGACACGGGTTCGAGCCCTGGTCTGGGAAGATCCCACATGCTGTGGAGCAGCTAAGCCCGTGCGCCACAACTACTGAAGCCCACGTGCCTAAAGCTCACGTACTGCAAGGAGGAGTAGTCCCCGCTCGCCACAACTGGAGAGAAAGCCTGAGCACAGCAACGAAGACCCAACGCAGCCAAAAATAAATTAATTAAATAAAACAAAACATATAAAGATTAAATAAATTTAAAGAAAAGGAGAATGGCTTACAGACCAGAGCAAGATTTGACTAGAGCCTATGGATGGTACTGGCTTATCTAAAGAATGAATGTGTCCATTAGAAGGGGTTGGCCAGAAATGGAGCACAGAGGAAGGGAGCAACAGTGGCAGATGCTGGCAGCCATCATCCAAGTGTGGCTCAGAGGAGAGGGAGTGCTGGCTAGTGAGGCATCCTGATGGCAGGATGTGTTTGTCAAGTTTCTGTTCTTCTTGATGATTATAGTGGTTATGGTTCTTCCTCTAAAATATTCTGGCTAATACTTTAGTCTTGAGCTTGATAAGGTGACTCTATCTCCGAGAGGATGTTGATAAAATCAACTTTCTGATTCTGTAAAGCTGAAGAACCAGGCCTGAAACATGTTGCCTCTGTGAAGGAAAATGCCAATCTTCCCTACAGACACTCCATCAATGTTGCTAAAGTTTGTTCCAACTTCTTTTTTCTCTTCCAGTTTTATTGGGATATAATCGACATAGAGCACTGTGTAAGTTTAAAGTGTGCAGTATAATGACTTGGCTTATGCACATCATGAGATGATTACCACAATAAGTTTAGTGAACATCTATCATCTCATAGATATAAAATTAAAGAAATACAAAAAAATTTTTTCTTGTAATGAGAACTCAGGATTTACTCTATAACAACTTCCATATATAATGTACAGCAGTGTTAATTATATTTATTATGTTGTACCTTACATCCCTAGTACTTATTTATCTTATAATTGGAATTTTGTACCTTTTGACCACCTTAATTCAATTCACCCTCCCCCACCCCCTGCCTCTGGTAACCACAAATCTGATCTCTTTTTCTATGAGTTTGTTGGTTTTTGAAGTGAAATTGACTTACAACACTATGTTAGTTCCTGGTACACAACATAGTGATTTGATATTTCTATACATCCCCAAATGAACATCATGGTAAGTCTAGTTACCATCTGTCATCATACAAAGATACTACATAATTATTGACTATATTCCCCATACTGTACATTTGATACCTGTGACTCATTTATTTTGTAATTGAAAGTTTGTACCTCTTACCCTCCCTCAGCTATTTCTCTGCTCTCCCTACTCTCCTCCCCTCTAGCAACCACCTGTTTGTTCTCTATATCTATGACTTTGTTTCTGTTTAGTTAGGTTTGTTCATTTGTTTTGTTTTTTAGATTTCACATATACGTGAAATCTGACAGTATTTGTCTTTCTCTGTCTGACTTATTTCACTTAGAATAATACCCTCTGGGTCCATCCATGCTGTTGCAAATGGCAAGATATCATTCTTTTTTTTTCTATGGCTGAGTAATATTCCATTGTGTATATATACCACATCTTCTTTATCCATTCATCTATTGATGGGCACTTAGGTTTCTTCTGTATCTAGGCTACTGTAAATAGTGCTACAATGAACATAGGGGTGCATATATCTTTTCAAATTAGTGTTTTTTCTTTGAATAAGCACTCAGGAGTGGAACTGATGGATCATATGGTAGCTCTATTTTTAATTTTTTGAGGAAACTCCATACTGTTTTTCATAGTAGCTACACAAATTTACATTCCCACTAACAGTGCATGAGGGTTCCCTTTTCGCCACATCCTTGTCAACATTTATTATTTGCTGTCTTTTTGATAATAGCCATTCTGACAGGTGTGAAGTGATTGTGATGTTGATTCGCATTTCCCTGATGATTAGTGATGCTGAGCATCTTTTCATGTGCCTGTTGACCTTCTGTATGTCTTCTTTGGAAAAATGTCTATCTAGGTCCCTTACCCATTTTTAAATTGGGTTGTTCATTTAAAAAAAATTATTTATTTTATTTATTTATTTTTGGCTGTGTTGGGTCTTCATTGCTGTGCGCGGGCTTTCTCTAGTTGTGGCGAGTGGGGGCTACTCTTTGTTGCGGTGCATGGGCTTCTCATCTAGATGGCTTCTCTTGTTGTGGAGCATGGGCTCTAGGCACACGGGCTTCAGTAGTTGTGGCTCGTGGGCTCTAGAGTGGAGGCTCAGTTTTGGTGCACGTGGTTAGTTGCTCTATGGCATGTGGGATCTTCCCGGACGAAGGTTCGAGCCCATGTGCCCTGCATTGGCAGACGGATTCTTAACCACTGCGCCACCAGGGAAGCCCCGGGTTGTTCGTTTTTTGATGTTGAGTTGTATAGGTTCATTGTATATTTTGGATATTAACCCTTTTTCAGATACATCGTTTGCAAATATCTTCTCCCATTCAGTGGGCTGGCTTTCCATTTTGTCGATAGTTCCCTTCACTGTGCAAAAGCTTTTCAGTTTGTCGTAGTCCCGTTTGTTTATTTTTGCTTTGTTTCCCTTGCCTTAGGAGACATGTTCAAAAAAATATTGCTAAGATTGATGCCAAAGAGCTTACTGCCTGTATTTTCTTCTGGAAGTTTTGTGGTCTCAGGTCTTACATTTAAGCCTTTAATCCATTTTGAGTTTATTTTTGTACATGGTATGAGAGTTCTTTCCAACTTCTTAATCTACAGGTTCTTGGAAGAGCCACAGAGCAGAGCTTCTTCCTTTGAAAAAGTTCTCAGGTAATCGCCATAGAGGCGCTTTGCTTCAGATTTGAGGGGACCTTCTCACATCATCCAAGCTAAAGACTAATGTGTAAACCAGAACACTTTAGAGAGAGAACTCCTTTTCCGTATTCTCTGCCACTGCTCCAGGCAGCCATTTCCTTGTGCCTGGATTATGGCAGTAGCCTCTTAGCTGTCCCATCAAACTCCATTCTTTCCCCTCTGGTACTTCTTACTACCAGTTAATTTTTCTAAAACATAGTTTCATCAGATCCTTCCTTTCCTAAAGAGCACATACTGCCTTCCTGCTGTCATCTTGATTCCCTTCACTCATTTTGTACCACTTGCTGCTACTCATTATTCCTCAAATACCCCCATTCTTCCCTTACTCTGTATGGCTCATATCAATACATTCCTCCTCTTCTCTGCCTGTTGAGAACCTATCAACACCCCCACCCCTCCATCCCTCAGCTCAGCAGCTTGCAGGGAGCTGAAGATTAGCAAGTGCCTGTTGAGTTAAACAATTGCTCCCTCCTCCTCAGCTCTCATTACTTTTTCCTGTAACTCTTGGGCTTCAACTGAGCTAGTCTCCCTGCTACGTGACTTCCTTCCTTAGTGCTTTTATTACTCTTGTCAATCCATCGCCTGCAGCTCCTCCAGGTTCCAACTCAGAACTGACTTTGTCCAAGAAGTTATGCTTAATTATATCCTCCCTATTGGTTTTAATCAGTACCTCCTGGGTATCTGTGGACTCCATACAGGCAATACTAATTATACTTGTTACTTTGTTTCTCCTGAAGGGTTTTCTTAATTTTTTTTGAGTTTATGAAAGGTGGTGGAATGTAGTGGAAAGACCAGGGTTTGAATTGTGGCTTGAAAGTTGTTAGCTATGTGACTTTGGGCAAAGTGGGGATAGCACAACATATTTCATAGTTATAGGAGGCATAAGAAGTGAGATGATTACCTGCATGAATGGCATGCAGTAGGTCTAACAAATGGCATTTTCTTCCTTTTCTCTCATCAACAAAATGATTTGCTCTTATAGGAAAAGAATGTGCTTTCCTTTTTTAAAATTCTTTTTTTCCAATCACTTATCTCAGTGACTTTCTCCCTGCCACCAACATACGTAAGAACATCAACACCTGGTCCTGTGTTCTTCACAAATATAACTAAATGTACTAAACCTGGGGAATGGGAAGGAGACTTCTCAGACGTTGAAGAACAGCTTCCATATTGACTGTCTAGCAGGGACTGGTCACACTGTTATGAACTAGAAAGGTTACTGGAGTGAAGGTGGCGGCTCTGAGTGTCTGGGTGTTCCTGACAAAAGAAGGCCTAGTCTGTTGCAGTCTAGCTGCAGCTGGCATTCACATTCAGTTTTTGGACCTACCCTGCCTCCCTGTGGCCATAAGCAGTGACATCCTTCACTGGGCTAAGCTTTTCTGGAAGAGGCACAATAATGGGAAAGACTAAGAAAGCCTAAAGGTAGTAAGGTAATGCCTAAAGCAATCCTTTTCAGAAGTCAACCCTAAAATAGTGTTACAAAATTGAAATGTGTTTAAAATGGGAGAATTTAACACTTTAACACATACTTACATATATAATGGCTATATTTCTCTCTTGACATAGAATGTCTAAAGTAGAAGCCCAGGAAAATGATGCTCCTGCACATCCTCCCCAGTCCCACAAAGGTCTTGACCTATAGGCCAAACCTATTTCTTTCTATTTTTTATTTTTTTTGCGGTACGCGGGCCTCTCGCTGTTGTGGCCTCTCCCGTTGCAGAGCACAGGCTCTGGACGCGCAGGCTCAGCGGCCATGGCTCACAGGCCCAGCCGCTCCGCGGCATGTGGGATCTTCCCGGACCGGGGCACGAACCCGTATCCCCTGCATCGGCAGGCAGACTTTCAACCACTGCGCCACCAGGGAAGCCCCCTATTTCTTTCTAAATGACCATCATGTCACCCGTCCTTGGGTGTTATGGATGGGCTTCAGGGGTTCTGGGAACCCCTGAAATTGTATACAATTTTGTCTATATGTGTATAGGTGTATTTTGGAGGGGTGGAGGAGGGGGATAGGACCTTAGCTTTTATCAGATTCTCAGAAGAGCTCTGTGACCCCAAAAATGTCAAGAACCACTACAGAAACTGTATAATCATGGTACCTTAGCCTTCCTGGGTCAGTTTACAATCAGTGCTGTGTACCCTGTGAATACAGGAGTGGCTTCAGGATGTTAACAACTAGGATAAGTAATCAGAGCAGACAAAGTTGGCTCAGGAACAACTGTGCAGAGGCATTCAACCACTGTCTTAAAATCAATAACTGCAAGGGGATAGTCTCTGACAGCTCAAAATGTTAGGGGCAGTCTAGCTTGTCTTTCTGAGCTCATTTGCCTCATTTGTGGTGGTAATGATTGGACCCTGGGAAAAAGGAGAAGCCCCTTGAAAGGAGGTGGCAGGGGTAGTGGGGGTTAAGGCAGCGTGTCCTCTGCAGAGAAGTGAGCACAGGACTGACCAAGTGGTGATCATCTTCCTAGGGCCCCAGTCTATAAGTAGAAGTGTAATGAGATAGAGAAAATTTATTTCCCAGAACTATACCCTCCCAGGGAGACTACTGCTGCCATTCATTCATTCATTCACTTATTCATTCATTTAATTTGTCATTCAAATAATTATTTATTTAGTGCCTTCTATAAGCTAGGCACTGCTTGGTGTCAACAAAGAAAAAGACAAATTCTCTGCTTTCATGGTTTACCATTCTAGTGGGAGAACAGAAAATAAACAAAACAGAAAAAAATTACAGATAATAATAATGAAGAAAAATAAATCAGGATATGTGTGTGTGTGTGTGTGTGTGTGTGTGTGTGTGTGTGTGAACCTTTACCTTGGCTGGCCAGGGAAGAAGTATGCTCTAAGAAGGTAATAGTTGAGCAGAGACTTGAACCAAGTGAACGACTGAATCATGAAAACATCTGTGGGAAGACTGTTCCTTATAAAGGAATCAGCAAGGTCAAAGGTCTTGAAGTGAGAATGAGGTTGGTATACTGGAGGAATAGCAAGAAGGCTAAAGCAGAAGGGAGGAAGTGAGGACTGACACAAACTGCTGGGGTGAAGGATGAGACCCCCACAAAGGAACACACTCATGTAACAACAGGTAGTCACTACACCTATTTCTAAGAAGGGTGGGCTTTGGCTCTGCTTAGGGAAGTGTGCAAGACTGGGCAGAACAGAGCCAGTACTCCTTTCCTTTCTCTTCCTCTTTGTAGCCTTTGGCTCCTAAACAATTGTTGAATTAGTATTTTAAAAATATTTGTTTGAAGGTGTGCCGAACTATTAGCTTGTGTGGGATGCCCACGTCTCAGCCCAGGCCTCCCACACATGCTTTCCTGTTCTGTGGTGGTAGTGGGCAGTGGTGGAAAGACGGGAGAGGAATCTGGGAGTTCCATGAGCAGAACACAAGCAGAGATCCCTCAGCTTGTAGTGGACATGCCTCTTTTCCAGCCCTAGTCAGCTACCCAGAGAGTTTTATGATGGAGGGTCAAGGCGGTGCAGGCTAAGGTGGGCTAAAAAAAAAAAAAGGCTTGACTGTTAACTAAAGAATGAAATACTAATGATTCACGATGGATGATTTACATTATTGGAGACAAAATAGGGACCTGTGGGCACCTCTAGCTCTGAGACATGTCCTAACCTAATTCCAAATATTTCGGCCCTTAGTAAGAAGATGAATTAGGAAAGAAAATGTTTCCAGAGCAATTACTTTGGCTGGGAAAGTAATCTTCTCAGAATTGCTTTTTCTCAGGCCTGTGTGTTTCTAAGGGTGAAGAAGCCTGTGATTGGTGGTAGGGACTTCTCTAAGGGAGAAGCTGCACTGCATCCCCACACATCTGGAGCTGTGGGAGCAACATCCTGTGACAAGGAGTTGACAATATTCCCTGCCATCCAATCTTGCTTTTTTTTTTTGGCCGAGCTGCATGGCTTCTTAGTTCCTGACCAGTGATTCAACCCGGGCCCCCTGCAGTGGAAGTGCAGAGTCCTAACCACTGGACCACCAGGGAATTCCCATCCAATCCTGCTTTGAGGTGCCTGACTTGCCCTGCCCTGGCTAGCCCAAATAGAAAGGAGATCCTGCAGGTGCAGTAAAGAGGGTCTTGGTTATGGAAGGGTGTCTCTATGCCTGTGGATACCAGATGTAGCACCTTATCCACCTCTGCACCCTCAGCACTAGCACAGTGTCTGGAATACAACAGGAGCTCAGTAAATGCTGCACTGCACAGAATGAACTAATCTTAGCCATTCTGCCCCTAACTTGCTCTGTGACCTTAGACCAGTCACTTCATCTCTCTAAGCTCAATTTCTTCATCTGTGAAGTGGGAATGATAATAATACCTAGGCTTAGTGTTCATTTGAGTAGGAAATGATGGCACCTGAAAGCACTTTGTAGACTTTAAAGCATCATGCAACTATAATGGATGAAAGATTAGAAAGCTGCCTCCCAGCTGTCTACACATGAACATTTTAGTTACTAAATGCCAGTGCCATTTCTTTCTTTCTTCTTTTTTTGGTGACATTTTTCTCTTAAATAACGTATATGGGGCTTCCCTGGTGGCGCAGTGGTTGAGAGTCCGCCTGCCGATGCAGGGGATACGGGTTCGTGCCCCGGTCGGGGAAGATCCCACATGCCGCGGAGCGGCTGGGCCCGTGAGCCATGGCCGCTGAGCCTGCGCGCCCGGAGCCTGTGCTCCGCAACGGGAGAGGCCACAACAGTGAGAGGCCCGCATACCGCAAAAAAAAAAAAAAAAAGTATATGATTCAAGGTGTAAGAAAAAATATTTTATTTATGGGTCTCAATTAGCTCTATTTTCATTTTACTGAGGAAAAAATGCAACCCACCTGCGAAAGGGGTTGATCACTACTGATTGAGATTTACCAAAATCTAAAGCATAGTTTGACCTGGGAAACACTATACATAGAAGGTATTTTAAAAGCCTTTTCCTGCACAAACTAATTTACATATTCTATAAACAAAAAGCATTTAATGTAAATTGCAATGCAAATTAGAAAAGTGGACTGGGAAGAAGTGTTTTGATAGGCACTGAGGTGGGGAAGGAGAGTAGGGAAATGGTTATTTAGGAAAAGAAGGAAGTGGGGCTAGGAAGGCATTAAATCTGTTGGTGAGGGCCTGAGAACTAGACCAAGGAATTTTGCCTCTTTAATGCCCAAATGAGCTGAGAGATCTACTCTGAGATGAAAACAAAAGTAGGAGGAACCAAGAAAGAATATAACACTTACTGGGGAGTTAGGTAGAGTAAGGAAATGTTAAAAAAAAAAAAAAGGCACAGAAACTGAAGAAAGTCCTAAAACATATCCTAAACAACAAAAATAAAAATCTAGAAAGACTGTATAACAGCTTTGTAATCCTGTATATATGTATGCATTTTTATATTGTTAGAGGTATATCTTCAGGGTATTGGAGTTTTAGAAGTGGGAATGGTGAGTCAAAAGTAAATGCCTAAGTAGCTTTGTCACCTCCAAATGTGTTGTACCACTGTGCCTTCTACCGGCAATAAATGGAAATGTAGCCTCACCAACAGAATGTGTTGTCATACTTTTTAACTTTTGTTGATCTAAAGGTGGGAGATGTTGGTGTAGTCTTAGTTTTCATTTTTCTAATTATGAGTGAAGTTGAGCATATTTTTATATGTTTAAGGACCATTTAAAATATGTTTTGAATTATCTGTTTATGTCTTTTGTCCATTTTTCTATAGGGTTTTTGGTCTTTTTTTTCCCCTTGAATTTTTTAAAAAATAGATCTTTACTGGAGTATAACTGCTTCACAATACTGTGTTAGTTTCTGTTGTACACCAAAGTGAATCAGCCATATGCATACATATGTCCCAATATCCCCTCCCTCTTGAGCCTCCCTCCCATCCTCCCTATCCCACCCCTCTAGGTCATTGCAAAGCATGGAACTGATCTCCCTGTGCTATGCTGCTGCTTCCCACTAGTTAACTATTTTACATTCGGTAGTGTATATATGTCGATGCTACTCTCACTTCGCCCCAGCTTCCCCCTCCCACCCCGTGTCCTCAAGTCCATTCTCTATGCCTATGTCTTTATTCCTGCCCTGGAACTAGGTTCATCAGTACCATTTTTTTTTCTTTTAGATTCCATATATATGCGTTAGCAGGAGGGTTCCCTTTTCACCACACCCTTTCCAGCATTTACTGTTTCTAGATTTTTTTGATAATGGCCATTCTGACCAGTGTGAGGTGATACCTCATCGTAGTTTTGATTTGCATTTCTCTAATAATTAGTAATGTTGAGCATATTTTCATGTGCCTATTGGCCACCTGTATGTCTTCCTTGGTGAAATATCTATTTAGGTCTTCCACCCAATTTTTAATTGGATTGTTTGTTTTTTTGATATTGAGCTCCATGTGATGTTTGTATATTTTGGAGATAAATCCTTTGTTCATTGTTTCATTTGCAAATATTTTCTCCCATTCTGAGGGTTCTCTTTTTGTCTTGTTTATTGTTTCCCTTGCTGTGCAAAAGCTTTTAAGTTTAATTAAGTCCCATTTTGATTATTTTTCTTTTAATTTCCATTACTCTAGGAGGTGGGTGAAAAAAGATCTTGCTGCGGTTTATGTCAAAGTGTGCTTTTCCTATGTTTTCCTCTAAGAGTTTTATAGTGTCTGGTCTTATATTTAGGACTTTAATCCATTTGGAGTTTATTTTTGTGTATGGTGTTAGGTAGTGTTCTAATTTCATTCATTTACATGTAGCTGTCCAGCTTTCCCAGCACCACTTATTGAAGAGGCTGTCTTTTCTCCATTGTATGTTCTTGCCTCCTTTGTTATAAATTAGGTGATATGTGCGTGGGTTTATGTCTGGGCATTCTATCCTCTACCATTGATCTGTATTTCTGTTTTTGTGCCAGTACCATACTGTCTTGATTACTGTAGCTTTGTGGTATAGTTTGAAGTCAGGAGTCTGATTCCTCCAGCTCTGTTTTTCTTTCTCAAGATTGTTTGGCTACTCGGGGTCTTTTGTGTTTCCATATGAATTGTAAAATTTTTTGTTCTAATTCTGTGAAGAATGCCATTAGTAGTTTGATAGGGATTGCATTGAATCTGTAGATTGCTTTGGGTAGTACAGTCTTTTTCACAATATTTATTCTTCCAATCCAAGAACATGGTATATTTCTCCATCTGTTTATGTCATCTTTGATTTCTTTCATCAGTGTTTTATAGTTTTCTGAGTACAAGTCTTTTACCTCTTTAGGCAGGTTTATTCCTAGGTATTTTATTCTTTTAGTTGCAATGGTAAATGGGATTGTTTCCTTAATTTCTCTTTCTGATTTTTCATTGTTAGTGTATAGGAATGCAAGAGATTTCTGTGCATTAATTTTGTATCCTGCAACTTTACCAAATTCATTGATTAGCTCTAGTAGTTTTCTGGTGGCATCTTTAGGATTTTCTATATATATATTTGTCTTTTTTCCCCCTGAGATATAAATTGCAAACACTTTCTCCTAGTTTTGCAGTTGTCTTTTGACTTTGTTTATGGTGATCTTTGCCATGCCTAAGATTTTTACTTTTACATAATGAATTTTTTGTAGTTAAATAAATTATTGCACCTGGATTTTGAGTCATAGGTAGAAAACCTTTCCCTATGCTGAGATTATAAAAAACTTCACCAAGGTTTTCTTTAACTACTTTAAAAATGTCATTCTTTACATTTATGTCCCTGATCCATTTAGAATATTTTCTAGATGGCTAACCACTTGACCCAGACAATTTGTGAACCATCTTTGCTCTAGTGATTTGTCACCTTCATTCTACACTAAATTTATATATGTACTTATGTCTATTTTTGGCTACAATCAATATTTGTACTGTGCTAACTAGTGCTCTAGTGCTAGGTATAAGATAGGCATGATTTCAGATAGAGAAGCAGCCCGATTGTCCTAAGGTTGGGTGGGGAGCAATATAAGTCATCTGCCTAGTAAAGCAGGGGTGTGTTTGTTTCTGAGTGTCAGGGGATGAGGGGGAAAGAAGAGGAGGAATGAAGAGTTGGGATTTAATTAGAAGAACTTCTTTTAAGTCATAATCTCCTAAAGACACAGAGAGAAATGATGAAAAACTTGACCTTATTAACCTGAACAGAAGATGGAAGAAGAGGTAAAAAGAAAGAACCAAACTGATCAAGAGTGAATAAGGGCCTTCCAATCTGGTTAGGTTCCAGTACCTAACAAACTGATCTTCCTGCAAATAACAGACAAACTCTGGATAGTATTAAAAAACAAAACAAAACAAAATAATTACCCGAGGGCTCTTGAGACTGAACAAAGATAGGTTTGTGAGGGGAGCTGAAACTTGGAGTAAGTGACCAGCAAGGAATGAGTTCCCCATTTTTTGCACCTTTGCCCTGAGGGTAGCCTCGATCACAGCTGTGCAGGGGCAACAAAAGCTTCAACAGAAACCCCTCTGTCTTTCACTGGCATTACCAGGGGAAGCAGCCTGGGGCAACCAGAGCCCCTGGAGAGCGAGGAATAAATCCAAGGAAGGAGAAAGCCAGAGCCAGAGAGCCTGAAATTATGTATTTAAACTCAGTCCAGGCACCTAGCTGAACCTAGGTGGGACAAACTGAAAGCAGTTCATAGTTTAGGCTTAAAGAATGGAACTGAGATTTGAGTGAGGGGCCTACTACAGGCCATGAAATGTTGCAGTTTGAGTCTAACGAAGTTAATTGTCTGCTAAAACAAATAATTTTCAGAGTAATACAATAGATTCCAGAGTCTATACAATATAATATTCAGAAAATACAATCCAAATGTTTTTGGCATACAGAGTCAGAAAATATGGCCCAATTTCAGAGGAAAAATACAGTCCACAGATGCAAACCCAAAGATGACAAAGATGTTAGAGTTAACAGACAAGAACTTTAAAGCAGCGTAATTAAAATTATGGTCATAAGGAATGGAAAATATGTTCATAATGAATGAAAAGATAGGAAATATCAACAGAGAAATAGAAAATATAAAAAAGTACCAAATGGAAATTTTAGAACTGAAAAGTACAATATCTGAACAAAAAATTCACCACATGAGCTTAACAGCAGACTGGAGATGAGAGATGAGAGTCAGTGAATTTAAAGGTAGATCAATTGAGATCATCTGATCTGAAGAAGAGAGAGAAAAAAGTTTGGACAAAACAAACAAGCAGAATACCACAGAGCCTTGGGGAACTGTGGAAAAATTTAAAAAGGTTTAACATGTGGTAATTGGAGTCCCAAAGGAGTGAAGAGAGGGAATGAGACAGAAAAAAATTTGACTAAATAATGGCAGCAAATTTCCCAAATGGGGTTGAGAATATAAATTTACAGACTAAAAAAGCTCAGTGAACCCAAACAAGAAATCTGTGCCTAGTCACAGCATTGTAAACCTGCTTAAAAACAAACATAAAGAGAAAATTCTTGAAAGCAGCCAGAAAACCGATCCTTTACACAAAGGGGAAAGTGATTTAAGGACTATGACTTTTATTGAGCAACCATGGAAGGCCAGAAGACAGTGGAGCAACATCTTTAATGTGCTGAAAGAAAAGAGAATCCTGTCAACCTATAAGTCTATATATAAGAAAAACCTCCTTCAAGAATGAAAGTGAAATATACATTTTCAGAAAATAACAGCTAAGAAATTTGTCGTTACCAGAACCAAACTACAAGAAATACTAAAGTTCTTTGAGCTGAAGGAAATGATACTGAAGGGAAAGCTGGATCTTTAGGAATGAATGAAGAACACTGGAAACAGTAAATATAAAAACTATTTTTCTCTTAGTTTCTTTAAAATACACATGATTGTTTAAAGCAAAAATTTATAATATTGCTTTGTGAAGTTTATAATGTGTATGTAATACGCACAACAAATACAACAAAAAGACAATGTGTGTGTGTGTGTGTGTGTGTGTGTGTGTGTGTGTGTAGGGGATAAATGGACCTACATAGTTGCAAAGTTTGTATATTTTCCATGACATGGTACTATGTTAAGTCTAAGTAGGCTATAAACAAGTTTAAAAATATATTTTAATCCCTACAAGGTTTCTATATTTTATGTGAAGTACTGTAATCTTGAGGTTTCTACATTTTATGTGAAGTTTACTATATTGACTCTAAGTAGACTTTGAAAAGTTAAGATTGTATAATGTAATCCCTATAGAAACCACTAAAAATAATGCAAGAAAATTAGCTAATGACAATAGATAAAATAGAATTCTGAAAATGTTTAATAATCCAAAGAAAGCAGGGAAAAGACGAAGAAAAATCAGAGAGGACAAAAAAATAAAATAAAATGACTGACCTAAATCCAACCATATCAATACTTATGGTAAATGTTAATGGAGTATACACTCCAAAAAAAAGCAGAGAAGAGCATAATGGATAAAAAGCAAGACCCAATTTTATGCTGTCTATAAGAGATACACTTTAAGTATAAAGACACAAATGCGTTGAAAGTAAGTGGATGGAAGAAGATTAACCATAAACACGGTAAGACCCATGAAAAATAAAAACGTATGTCCAGGGCTTCCCTGGTGGCACAGTGGTTGAGAGTCCGCCTGCCGATGCAGGGGACACAGGTTTGTGCCCCGGTCCGGGAAGATCCCACATGCCGCGGAGCGGCTGGGCCTGTGAGCCATGGCCGCTGAGCCTGCGCGTCCGGAGCCTGTGCTCCACAACGGGAGAGGCCACAGCAGTGAGAGGCCTGCGTACCGCAAAAAAAAAAAAAAGCAAAAACGTATGTCCATACAGAGATTTGTGTACAGACATTTGTAGGAACTTTAGACACTACAGTCAAAAACTAGAAACAACTGAAACATCCATTAACAGCAGAATGGGTAAACAATACGTGGCATAGTCATACAATATACTACTACTCAGAAATAAAAAAAAAGCTAACAACTACTTGTTGATATAAACAACATGGATGAATCTCAAAATCTAAATGAAAAAAGCCAGACACAGAAGAAGTATATACCATTTATATGATCCCATTTATATAAAATACAAACTAATTTACAGACAAAAAACAGATCAGTGGTGTATGCCAAGGATGGAGAGAGGGATTGAGTGTAAAGGGGCAAGAGGAATCTTTTGGGATTGATGGAAGTGTTCTGTATCTTGATTGTGGTGATGGGCATATACAACTGTCAAAACTCATTGAATTGTACACTGTGGATGCAACTTACAGTATGCAAATTATTCCTCAAAAGAGGTGAGGAAAAAATTTAAAAGACCTAATTTTCAAATAACTTTAGATTTTCTATGGAACTCTAAAAAATATTCTTCAATTCAATTTTTGCCATTTTTCTGAGACCATGGTTTCTGTTAATAAACGTCTCTCTGTGTTAAAAATCTTTAGGTATTAAATAAAACAGTGGTTCTAATTTAGTCTTAAAGCCATAGGGACATGACTTTAATGTAGTTTTCAAAGACAAGCTCAATAAACAGCTGCATTTTCTGGTCTATTTTTGAAGACAATGAAAGGAGAAAAAATCAATAAGTGGAGTCTGACAACTGTACTGAAGCATGAATCATAGAAAAAGTTTTTTTTTTTTTCTGGAACACTTTAGGAAGCAATGAATCTTTATCTTCTATGTTTGGGTTGTTAACATTTGGTGTTTCCTGAGAACACATATGGATAAAATACCTTTCCAAAAGAGCTTGACATCAATCCCTAGCAAAGACTGGGAGGAAATATTAAACAGATGGTTTGTGAGCACTTAGAAAGGGAACCTGATATCCTTGTGTACCAAGGCTGAGAAATGGAGGCTGGTTGACAGCATCATTAAGATGATTTGTAAATGGTTGAAAGACTTACATACCCAATGAGTGCAGACTGCTGTCAACCTGGACAGATGCCCTCTGGATGCCAAAATGCATTGATCACAGTGGCCGTTTTAGTTTTGTCATATGTATTACTTAGTCATTCTTTGGAAAGCCATTATAAAATTTTTTATATGAAAATGAATACATGCAACATATATTTAAGCTATGAAGCATAACAGCAAAATGAACACTCATGAAGCCTTTATTCAACTTAAGATGTAGATCACTGACGCTACTAAGATATCTATATGCTTTGCCCTGATCTTCTCTAAGGGAAACCTTGCTACACTGAATTTTTAAAAATCATTCTTTTCCTTTTAAAACTAGTTTTTTTATTTTAAACAAACACGTTAGTATTTTGTTTTGCTTGAGCTTTATAAAGAGATATCTTATTGTCTATATCCTTGGTTATCTGCTTTTTCCCCTCAATATTGAAAAGATTTATCTACATTGTTGTAGGTAGCTGTGGTTCACTCATTTCCACTTTGTGAATAAACCTTGTAATACTTATTCATGCCTCATTCAATGGACATTTGAGTAGTCTAATTTCTGGCCTTTTAAATAATGTCACTATTCACATTCTTGTACATGTCTCCAAGTGCACATTTGTAAAAGTTTTTCTAGAGATATTCTTCTAGGAATTCTTCTAGGGTATTGTGACTGTTACTTTACAATAAAATGACAAGTTGTGAACCAATTACATTCTTTCTGTCAGTCTATAAGAGTTTCCATGCTCTGCTATTGCCAACACTATAGTGAGACTTCTTAATTTTTTGCAAACTAGTGGGCATAAAATGGGATATCATTGTTTTGTGTTTCCCTGATTACTAATGAGGGTGAGAATTTTTCTTATGTTTATTTTGAGATTTCCTCTTCTGTGAAATACCTGTTCAGATTTTTTGTTTATTTAAAAATTAGATTGTCTTTTTAAAAAAAATTGGGTTTCAGGCATTCCTTATTCTGGATACCAACTCATTATTGGTCATATGAGTTGTAAATATAGTTATGACTTGTCATCACTTTCTTCATGGTGTCTCTGATGGACAGACATTCTTAATTTTGAAGTAACCATACTTACCAATCTTTTACTTTATGGTTAGAAAACTTTATTCCTCTTCTTTCCTACCTTTGGTGATAAAATTTTCTCCTATATTTTCCTGCAAAAGTTTTAACTTTCATATTTAAATCTTTAATACATTTAAAATATAGTATTGTAAATGGCATGCAGAGGGATCAAATTTCATTTTTCCCATACGGAATACTGATAGTTCCAGTATGATTTAATGACTAGATCCATCCTTTCCATGCTTTGCCATGTCAACTCAGCCACATATCAAGTTTTCATATAATATGGCTGTCTGTTTCTGGGCTCTCTCATCTGTTCTAGACTGGACAATTTGCCTTTCCCTGTGTCAATATAACACTGTCTTAATTAGAACAGCCTTTTAATCATCTTAATATCAGGCAAGGTAAACCTTTAGCCTTAATATATATCTTCGCATCTAATATATATATTAGGATCAGCTTGTCAGGTTCATTAAAAAACTGATAGCATTTTGATTGGAATTGCATTGATAGATCAATTTGGGGAGAACTGAATCCTTATGATATTGAATGTTTCTATCCATTAACATGCTCCACTTAATTATATCTTCTTTAAGGTGCATCAGTAAAGCTTTAAACTATTCCCAATAACTATTCTATGCATCTTTTGTTAAAATTCATTTCTAAATACTTTACTTTTTTATTACTGTAAAAGGTATTTCTTTAAAAATTGAAGTTTCTAAGAGTTTGTTTCTAATTATAGAAATGCTATTGACTTTTTTTAAAAACATTTTTATTGGAGTATAATTGCTTTACAATGTTGTGTTAGTTTCTGCTGTGTAACAAAGTGAATCAGCTATACATATACATATATCCCCTCCCTCTTGTGTCTCCCTCCCACACTCCCTATCCCATCCCTCAAGGTGGTCACAAAGCATGGAGCTGATCTCCCTGTGCTGTGTGGCTGCTTCCCACTAGTTATCTATTTTACATTTGGTAGTGTATGTGTCCATGCCACTCTCTCTCTTCGTCCCAGCTTACCCTTCCCCCTCCCACATCCTCAAGTCCATTATCTACATCTGTGTCTTTATTCCTGTCCTGCCCTTAGGTTCTTCAGAACCATTTTTTTGTTTGCTTTTTAGATTCCATATATATGTGTTAGCATACAGTATTTGTTTTTCTCTTTCTGACTTACTTCACTCTGTATGACAGACCCTAGGTCCATCTACCTCACTACAAATAACTCAATTTCCAGGAAATGCTATTGACTTTTGTATGTTTATCTTATATCCAGCCAACTTGTTAAACTCTTACTAATTTGGTTATTAATGTAGTCAATTAAATATGTTTCAAATAAAAACAGTTTTGTTTCTTTCTATTCAATCTTCACACCCTTTAGTATTTTTCTTATCTTACTAGGCTAGGACAACTATGCTGAATCAAAGTGGTGATGGGGCATCCATGTATTATTCCTGATTTTTGAAGGCAATCCTTCTGGGTATTCTTGGTTATAGGTTATTCCCTTTCACCACTTTAAATATATTGTGCCACTCCCTTCTGGCCTGAAGAGTTTCTGCTGAAAAATCAGCTGATAGCCTTATGGGAGTTTCCTTGTATGGTATTTGTTGCCTTTCCCTTGCTGCTTTTTAATATTCTCTCTTTATCTTTAATTTTTTTCATTTTAATTACAATGTGTCTTGGTGTGTTCCTCTTTGGGTTAATCCTGTATGGGACTCTCTGCACTTCCTGGACTTGGGTGACTGTTCCTTTCCCAGGTTAGGGAAGTTTTCAGCTATTATGTTTTCAAATATGTTCTCCGCCCCTTTCCCTCTCTTCTCCTTCTGGGACCCCTATAATGCGAATATTAGTGCACTTGATGTTGTCCCAGAGGTCTCTCAAACTGTCCTCATTTCTTTTCATTCTTTTTCTTTTTTCTATTCAGCGGCAGTGATTTCCACTACCCTGTCTTCCAGATCACTGGTTCATTCTTCTGTAGCATTTAGTTTACTGTTGATTCCTTCTAGTGTATTTTTCATTTCAGTTATTGTATTCTTCATCTCTGTTTGGTTGTTCTTTATATTTTCTAACTCTTTGTTAAAAACTTCTAACTTCTCACTTGTACATCCATTCTTCTCCCAAGTTCTCTGATCATCTTTACAATCATTACTCTGAACTCTCTTGGGTAGATTGCCTATCTTCACTTCGCTTAGTTCTTCTGGGGTTTTATCTTGTCACTTTGTCTGGAACATGTTCCCCTGTTGCCTCATTTTGTCTAAGTTGCTATTTGTATTTTTATGTATGTGTTAGGTTACTTTTCTTGACCTTGGAGAAGTGGCCTTCTGTAGGAGATGTCCTATGCATCCCCTCAGCATACATTCCTGTTGTCACCCATGTTATATGCTCTACGGGTTCCCCCCACGAGGGCTGTGTGGGTGCTTCTGTTGTGGTGGGCTATGTGGGCAGTCTGGTAGGCTTTGTTGGTCCCTAGCCAGGTTGGTTGCCAGGCCCTGCCTTGTGTGGATGCTACTAGCTGCTGGTTAGTGGGTTCTGGTCACAAGGTGGCTAATTATAGAACCTCAGGTGGCCCCGGGGCTAGTGCTGGCTCACTGGTGGACAGAGTCAGGGTCCAGAAGACCCTAGGTCTGTTGCCTGCCCACTGGTGGGTGAAGCTAGGTCCTGAGGTTAGTGCAAGTCTATTGGCAAGCAGATCCAGGTCCTGGAGTCTAGCTGCAGGGCCCAGGGATCCCAGAGCTGGTATCATATTGCTGGGGAGTGGGTGGGGAGGGCGATTCCTGTCACAGTTGGGTATGGGGTCTGGGGTGTCACAAAGCTTGTGTTGGCCTGCTAGTAGGCAGGGCTGGGGCCCAGCTGATCCTAGGGTAGGGTCTGGCCTGTTGTCAGTGGGCTGGGTCTGCAGGCTACAGGATTGTGGTTTTCTTGCGTTTAGTGTCTGCCCCCTGGTGGGTGAGGCTGGTCTAGAGGTTACTGCAAGCTTCCCAGAGGGCAGGGCGGGAGCTGGGTTTTGGCCCTCTGGTGAGCAGGGTTGTGTCTAAAGGCATATCTGGAGGTGGCTGTGGGCTCAGGTAGTCTTTAGGCAGCCTGACTGCTGATGGGTGGGGCTATGTCTCTGCTTAGTTAGTTGTTTGGTCTGAGGTGTCCCAGCATTGGTGCCTACAGGTTGTTGGGTGGGGCCAAGTCTTGGTGCTAATGAGCCAGAGGGAAGATCCCATGATGGTGCCTGCCTGCACCAGTGTCCATATGATAGAAAGCTCCCAAATATGGCTGCTGCCAGTGCCTATGTCCCCAGGGTGAGCTGCAGCTGCCCCCCATCTCTCTGGGAGACTCTCCAAGACAAGCAGCTAGGTCTGGCCCAGGCTCCTATCAAATTACTGCTTTTGCCCTGGGTCCCAGTGTGTGTGAGATTTTGTGTGTGTCCTTTAAGAATGAAGTCTCTATTTCCCCCAGATCTTTGGGATTCCTGAAATTAAGCCTGCAAAGCCAAATGCTCTGGGGCTCATCTTTCTGGTGCAGGACCCTGGGCTGGGGAGCCCAATATGGGACTCAGAACTCTCACTACAGTGGGAGAACCTCTACAATATAATTATTCTCTGTTTTGAGGGTTGCCCACCCAGGGCGTATGGGACTTGATTATATTGTGAGTCTGCCCCTCCTACCAATCTTGTTGTGGTCCCTTCTTTATGTCTTTAGTCATAGAAGATCTTTTCTGGTAGGTTCTGGTCTTTTTCATTGATGGCTATTCTACAGATAGTTGTGATTCTGGTGTGCTCGCAAGAGGAGGTGAGCTCAGGGTCTTTCTACTCTGCCATCTTGGCCACTCTCCTTTTTTTTTCTCCTTTGTGCTTAGTCTGGTTTCACTTGCTCATATGGTGCTGCATGTAAAGGCCTGAAGGTAATCTTTCACCAGTAAAGAACCGTATTGTAGATTTTTGATAGAAACATTTTGCCAAGTTACAGAAGTTATTTTCTGTCCCTAGTTTACCAAGATTTTTTTCTTAAATAATGAATGGATGTTAATTTTATCATATGTTTTTCTGTATCTATTAAGATAACATAATTTTTACCTTTATCTGTTGATGTAAATTATATTTATACATTTCTTTCTTTTTTATTGAAGTATCGTTGATTTACAATGTTATATTAGTTTCAGGTGTACAACATAGTAATTCAATCTTTTTACAGATTATACTCCATTTAAAGTTATTATAAAATATTGGCTATTTCCCTGTGCTCTACATTACATCCTTGTACCTTTATACATAGTAGTTTGTACCTCTTAATTGCTTTCCCCTATCTTGCCCCTCCCTCTAAGCCCTCTCCCCACTGGTAACCACTAATTTGTTCTCTGTATCTATAAGTCTGTTTCTGTTTTATTATATTCATTCATTTATTTTTTAGATTCCACATATAATGATAATGTACAGTATTTATCTTTCTCTGTCTGACTTACTTCACTAAGTATAATACCTTCTGGATCCATCCATGTTGTGCAAATGGCAAAATTTCAATCCTTTTTATGGCTGAGTAATATTCCATTGTATATATATATACCGCATCTCCTTTATCCACGCATCTGGTGATGGACATAAGTTGCTTCCATATCGTGGTTTTGTAAATAATGCTGCTATGAACATTGGGGTGCATATGTCTTTTCAAATTAGTGTTTTTGTTTTCTTTTTTTTTTTTTTTGCAGTACATGGGCCTCTCACTGTTGTGGCCTCTCCCGTTGCGGAGCACAGGCTCCGGACACGCAGGCCCAGTGGCCATGGCTCACGGGCCCAGCCGCTCTGCGGCATGTGGGATCTTCCCGGACTGGGGCACAAACCTGTGTCCCCTGCATCAGCAGGCGGACTCTCAACCACTGCGCCACCAGGGAAGCCCCCATTTTTGTTTTCTTCAGATATACACACAGGAGTGGAATTGCTGGATCATATGGTAATTCTATTCTTAATTTTTTGAGGAACCTCTATACTGTTTTCCATAGTGGCTACACCAATTTACATTCCTACTAACAGTGTACTAGGGTTCCCTTTTCTCCACATCCTTGCCAACATTTATTATTTGTTGTCTTTTTGATGATAGCTATTCTGACAGGTGTGAGGTGATAACTCATCATGGTTTTGATTTGCATTTCTGACGATTAGTGATGTTGAGCATCCTTTCATGTACCTGTGGGTCATATATATGTCTTCTTTGGAAAAAATGTCTATTCAGGTCTTCTGCCCATTTTAATTCGGTTGTTTGATTTTCTGATATTCAGTTGTATGATCTCTTTATATATTTTGGATATTAATCCCTTATCAAATGATATCACTTGCAAATATCTTCTCCCATTAACTAGGTTGTCTTTTCATATTGTCAATGATTACTTTCACTGTGCAAAAGCTTTTAAGTTTAATTAGGCCCCATTTATTTATTTTTGCTTTTGTTTCCATTGACTTAAGAGACAGAGCTAAAAAAATATTGCTATGATTTATGTCAAAGAGTGTTTTGCCTATATTTTCTTCTAGGAGTTTTATGGTTTCTAGTCTTACAGTTAGGTCTTTAATCCATTTTGAGTTTATTTTTGTATATGGTGTGAGATAATATTCTAATTTAATTATTTTATACATAGCTGTGCTGTTTTCCCAACACCACTTTATTGAAGAGACTGTCTTTTCTCCATTGTGTATTTTTGCCTCCTTTGTCGTAGATTAATTGGCCATAAGTATGTGGGTTTATTTCTGGTATCTCTATTCTGTTCCATTGATCTATGTGTCTGTTTTTGTGGTGGTACCATACTTTTTTGATTACTGTAGCTTGGTAGCATAGTCTGAAGTAAGGGAGCATGATACCCCCAAATTTTTTCTTTTTTCTCAAGATTGCTTTGGCTCTTTAGTGTCTTTTGTGGTCCTATGCAAATTTTAGGATTATTTGTTCTAGTTCTGTGACAAATGTCATGGGTATTTTATACAGATTGCATTAAATCTGTAGATTGCTTTGGGTAATATGGACATTTTAACAATATTAATTCTTGCAATCCATGAACACAGGATATCTTTCCATTTATTTGTACAATCTTTAATCTCCTTCATCGATGTCTTATAGTTTTCAGAGTATAGGTCTTTTCCTCCTTGGTTAAATTTATATTTATATATTTCTAATGCAAAATCACCTTGTATTACAGGGATAAATCCAACTTGATCAGTTATATAGTCTCTTTTTATACATGATAAGATAATTTAAGATGGTTTTATCTATTTTCATGAGCAGACTGGCCTGCAATTTTCTTTTCTCACATTGTTCTTGTCTGGTTTTCTATCATGACTTGGCGGTGGGGGGGTATTTTCTTTTTCTTTCTTTCTTTTTTAATTTCTAGAAGAGTTTGTATAAGATTGGAGTGATCTGTCCCTTGAAAGTTTGATGGAATTTGACTATAAAACCATCTAGGATTGATAATTGGTTAGGGGAACCATTTAGATTTTTATTTCTGAGTCAAAATTTGTATCTTTTAAGTAATATATTGGTTTTTGTCTAAATGTTTGATTCCAATGTTTTGATTCTGCAGTTATGCTCCTTTTTCACAACCCTAACATAGTTTATTGTGTCCTCTTTCTTTGTCTTTTCTTCATTGATTTCACCAAAAAATTCTCTATTTTATCAGTTTTTTTCAAAGAACCAACTTTTGAATTTTTGATTATCTTTATTGCTCTTTTCAACTGAGGAAGTATAGAGAATGGTTAAGTATGTGAGTTTTAGAGTCAGACTGCTTAGAATCCCTGTTCTGTATCTTAACTAAGAAACTTTGCGAAAGCTAATTTGGACAAGAAACTATGCCTTAATTTCTTCATCTAGATATACGAGATTAAATAATAGTGGAAACTATTTAAAACAGAAAGTATTTGGACAGAAGGTGTTCAATAAAATGTTGCTGTTATTATAATCTATAGACAACTGTTAGAGTATTTAAGAGACTATGGCTTTTAGTTCACATATCTTTTCCTTGAGGCTCAGAACTTACTTAAAAATAAAACCAGCTAGCAGCATTATTCTCTCCATTGATGGCTCTCCTATGTGCTTAATTTTGGCTGCTGGAATTGGAAGGCTCTCCCAGATCTTAAATTTATAATCAAAATCCAGTATTAGAGATCTGCTCTAAAGGTGTCAGGTTGGCTTACATATAAAGAGGGCATATAAAGATAAAGAAGTATTCCATCTTCCCCTGTGAGAAGTATATCTCTTCACATCTCTATTACACAGACCAACATTTCTAGTCCTCTTTTAAGAGCAAAACAGGAACAAAATGGATAAATAACAGAAAAGAAGGCTAAAAAACTATGGAAAAAGTTCTATAATATTATGTTACATGAAAACAAAAAAATTACATACATAAATTATAACTCTGAAACCTAAAAATGATTGTGGACAACTGAGAGGTAATGTGCAAAAACAAAATCAGTGTAATGGAGTAGTGGAATTGTGAATGATTTTGAATTAAAAATTATTTTATAGTCACATTTTCTTTTCAATAAAAAATTATTAGAGCCTGAAATTTTCTCAGTAAAAAGGTATGTATAAATTTTCTCAGTAAAAAGTTTCTGCGAGGACACCATCTCTCACAAACTCTTACTATTACTATTAATATCAACAGAAAACATTTATGCATTGCTCACATGTGCCAGGTACTGTTTTAAGTACTTTACATGCAAGTTATATTTAATCCTTGTAAAAACCTTATAGAATAGCTACTATTATTAGCCTTATTTTATAAATGAGAAAATTGTGGGATGAAGCGTTTAAGTAACTTGTTCAAGGCCACAGAGTTCAAATAAAAATTCAGCTGGATAGTTAAATAAATGGTGATGAATTTATACAATAGAATACCTCACAGCTACTAAAAGGAATGGGTTAGAGCCCTATATTCCAATATGAAAAGAATTATTGGATAAATAGCTAAATAAAAAAATGCAGATCAGTGGGTATTATATAGTTCCATTTTTGTAAAAGTGGATGGTATCAAAAACCCTAATAACATTACATGTATGTTCATGTCCAATATATGTGTAAGGAAAGCAATCCAGTAGAATGTGTCCTACACAGCTGATAGCAATTATCTCTGGAGGGTAGAATTTTGGGTCATTTTGAACTGTTTATATTATACTTCTGTATAGGGAGTGTTTACTTGTAATAAAAAATTAAAGAATAACTGGACAAAAGCTACCACAGAGACAGCTAGGCAGGATATTTCAGCTAAATTTTTTTTCAAGTTTATACAAATGACTTATTTCCACACTTGCAAGGGTAAGAAATGGTTCTTTAAAGCAAGCATTTACTTGAGCAAATTTTAAAACAATTCCTATGGGGTTACAGGATGGAGAATACAATCTAAGACCATTCTTACAAGCCTTAACATATAACTAAATAAGCTTTTCTAAATTAAAGAAAAACATTTTATTAAAGATTCAACATTGCTTACAACTCCGAGTTTATTGAATGTGTGTAAAGAATGTGTATTTAAACTGGGGATTTATTTGAGGCTTTTATTATAGTGACCACACATATAGTAATAATAACACTGATGATAACTTCATAGATTTTATACTGTCTTTGCATTCAGCTAAGAATGGGGGGGGGCTTCCCTGGTGGCGCAGTGGTTGAGAGTCCACCTGCCGATGCAGGGGACACGGGTTCGTGCCCCGGTCTGGGAAGATCCCACATGCCGCGGAGCGGCTAGGCCCGTGAGCCATGGCCGCTGAGCCTGCGCGTCCGGAGCCTGTGCTCCGCAACGGGAGAGGCCACAACAGTGAGAGGCCCCCGTACCGCAAAAAAAAAAAAAAAAAAGGAAAAAAAAAAAGAATAGGGGTGGATTTAATTTAATTTAATTATTGTATTTCCTGTTGGATGACCACCTAAAAAATTTTAAGATCAGTCAAATTCATTTTCAGCTCCATAAAACTTTGTAAACATATCTCTGTCAAATACATCTGGTGAACTTCTGATGTTCTTAATATCAGCTAAATTTTAAATAAAGAAAAAATGAACAAGTTAGGCTAATCAAGAACAGATGGAAGAAAGTGTCATTTATACACTTGAAAGAAAACATATAATAAGCCATAAGCCTGAAAATTTATAGAAAACCTTAACTGATATGAATGTGATTTAAAGTTAACCTTTTCATTAAAATGAAATTATCTTGCTAAAGAACTCTCTAAAAGGTGAGTCTACCTTCTTAATTTCAAAGTTCGCTTTTTCTTCAACAATTCTGGATCTTGCAGTCTCCAAGTCATCTTTGTAATAATTAGATCTCACTATGCAGGGCTGCACTAAAGAAGGCAGAAATTAGACCAATCGAAGGACATAGTCTCATAGCTCCTTTTAAAACTGATCTGTAATATCATTTCCTTGTATGGTAACCTGTTTCTTTCTTCAAAAGGTAGCGTGTAGACAATTTTTATTTAATTGATGATCATGGTTACCACAGTTAAAAAATTATAAATAGATTCAAAAAGGGTTTGAATCAATTCATGATATTCATGGGCTACGAAGGGAAGCTACAGGTGTTTGGCATATGTCCCTAAATATTTGAGTTGATGTCAGAGAGTGTGACCACCACCTCTCACAAATTATTTGTTTTTTCCCAATCATTATTTATTTATTCAAGAAACATTTATTGAGAATCTACTATGTGCCAGGCAGAATGATATATGCTGGTGATACAAAGATGTATAAGACACAGTCTTATCCTCAGGTAACTCACAGTCCACTTGAGGCCTGGCCATTAAAAACAAATCTCAGGACTTCCATGGTGGCGCAGTGGTTACGAATCCGCCTGCCAATGCAGGGGACACAGGTTCGAACCCTGGTCCAGGAAGATCCCACATGCTGCGGAGCAACTAAGCCCGTGCGCCACAACTACTGAAGCCTGCGCTGCCACAACTACTGAGCCCATGTTCCGCAACAAGAGAAGCCACCGCAATGAGAAGCCTGCACGCCGCAATGAAGAGCAGCCCCTGTTCACCACAACTAGAGAAAGCCTGCGTGCAGCAGCGAAGACCCAACACAGCCAAAAATAAATAAATAAAAAACAAAAACAAATCTCAGAAATATTAAACCATCCATATACAAAAATTTTCAAAAATACTAAGAGTAGCTAACTTTCATTTAGCATTTACTGTATACTAAGTAATTAACATGTATGATCTCATTTAACTCCCATAACTACTAGATGGGGCAGGAATTAAAGGCTTACACAGGCTAAGTACCTTCTCCAAAGCCACACAGCTAGTAAGTAATAGAACTGGGATTTAGACTCAGGCATCCTAATTCTAGAGCACTCATCCTTCTGAGAATAAGACTAGTTGCTGTTGTTAATCTCTTGACAAGAACATCAGATATAGCAAAACATTAATGGAATAAAGGAATTAACTTTGAGGAAAGTACAGGCAAACTGGGAAGATTTCAAGCCATGAACCATATGTACACTTAACTCACAAAGAGGAATTACAAGCAATTTATGGGATAATGTATTATTTATAAGCAAATAGGAAGTTACTGGAAGAATCGTTAGCAGTGACACAAGGTAGAAAGCTGCCTTCCTGCATTTAAAAGCTCTTCTGTACAGTGCTAGCCTCTAACCATTTTAAATAAAGCCATCAGGTACCCTCAGAGTACTCTGAGTTTTGTGCCATTAGAGATTCAGTACTTTCTGGGTACAGTCACTGAAGGGAGAAAAGGACATAGTCCATGCCTGATCTGTCCATGATCAAAGAGAAATAAAAAGAGCTTCTCTCTCACAGATTCAGTTTGAGAACCCACTGGGAAAGACTCTGATTAGTAGCCTGGAGAGCTATGATTGCCTCCCCTGGGTCATAGCCCACCCTGTGATCATGAAAGTAGAGGTGTTACCAAAGAAGGGGGATGCAGGGGATGCTGGGCAGACCAAGAACAGACTCCACAGGTATCACTGTCATCAATTCATTCAACAAATATATACTGATAATCTAGGATATACTACAGAGTGGGGCGCAGAAATGAGTAAGACAAATTTGTAATGCCAAGGCTTAATGCTTAAGAGTTAATACAGATAGAAAAGATATCAAGTAGTTTACAGTTTAGGTGAGAAGACAAAATTATCACACAATAAAGCAATGGTATCATCAAAAAATCTACAAACAATAAACGCTGGAGAGGGTGTGGAGAAAAGGGAACCTTCTTACACTGTTGGCGGGAACGTAAATTGATGCAGCCACTATGGAGAACAGTATGGAGGTTCCTTAAAAAACTAAAAATAGAATTACCATATGACCCAGCAATCCCACTACTGGGCATATACCCTGAGAAAACCATAATTCAAAAAGAGTCATGTACCACCATGTTCACTGCAGCACTATTTACAATAGCCAGGAAGTGGAAGCAACCTAAATGTCCATTGACAGGTGAATGGATAAAGAAGATGTGACACATATATACAATGGAATATTGCTCAGCCATAAAAAGAAACGAAATTGAATTACTTGTAGTGAGGTGGATGAACCTAGAGACTGTCATACAGAGTGAAGTAAGTCAGAAAGAGAAAAACAAATACTGTATGCTAACACATGTATGTGAAATCTAAAAAAAAAATGGTTCTGATGAACTTAGGGGCAGGACAGGAATAAAGATGCAGACGTAGAGAATGGACTTGAGGACATCGGGGGGGGGGGAAGGGTAAGCTGGGATGAAGTGAGAGAGTAGCACTGACATATATACATCACCAAATGTAAAATAGATAGTGGGAAGCAGCTGCATTGCATGGAGAGATCAGCTCGGTGCTGTGTGACCACCTAGAGGGGTGGGATAGGGAGGGTGGGAGGGAGCCGCAAGAGAGAGGGGATATGGGGATATATGTATACGTATAGCTGATATACTTTGTTATACAGCAGAAACTAACACACCATTGTAAAGCAATTATACTCCAATAAAAAGGCGTTAAAAACAAATAAAGCAATGGTAAACAATTCTATGTGGTATATAATTAAATGCTAAATTGTGTTGTGTAGACCACAGGCTACGTGGTTGTTCTAAGGAGAGGAAAATCAATTCAGTAGTCATGAACCTCAATTAGGCCTTAAAGGATGGGGAGGATTTGGTTGGAAGAGGATAAGGGGAGGAATTCAGAGGAAAGAAGGGGGAATTCAGAGGAAAAGATTACTACAAGTGGAGGGATGGAAATAGAAGCACAGTCAGTGAGGAGACTGCCTTGAGAAAAGCAGAGGGTGTGTAGTAGCTGAGAGCTCATATACCACACAGCAAGGCTAGTTACCCTCCCGCCCCAACCAGAACAATGTCAGTGGTCCATGATGCTGGAAGGATCCACATGTGTCAGAATTTGATGGGAAACACATCCTTAGTTACCAACCCCCTAACCTAATTAGGGCATGAAGGGAAGAGTGAGGTTATTTATATGGAACCAGGAAGAGATCAATGGTATCAGAACAGTGGACACCTCCAGGTGTGTATAACCTTGGAGAAGACCAATATAACCAGAAAGAACTGACAGAGGGTGAACTGTAACTTGAGTGTTGGATAAATTAAAACCAGTCAAAAACCTTTTAAATGCTGTAATTTGAGAATCTCTACTTGATCTCCTGACAAAAATCTTCTCATAAATTTCCATTGCTTTAGCATGAAATCTAAATGTCTTAGAATGGGTTTAGGGCATATATGGACTTTCTTGATCTAACCCTTGCCTACCTTTAGAGCCTTACTCCTGCCTCTGCCTGATAGGCTCCTGACATAAGGAACCATGGGCTCATCTCTGAAAGTTGATTTATCTTGATTTCTCATGTCCCTGGGTCTCCTTTTTGAGTCCCCCTTTCCTCTTCCTCTGCTTGGTTAATTCCTATTTGTCCTTTAAGACTCAGTTTGAATATTTTCTCTTCTAGGAAGTGTATGATTACTGGTGATTTATGGGGGATTTATTAGCAGAGATCTGAGTGCCAGTAGTTACTGGGTTGGGGTAGGCGGGCTGGGGACATCAGGGCTGGGAATCCAGTGACTCAAAACCCATTCTGGGGAGGTAGGAGGTAGGCAGGGCACATATGAACCGAGACTATAATCCCCTGGCACATGTTCCATTGTTCCATCAAACTTCACTTACAAAACACTGATTAAGAATTTCAAGACTGCAACCCAAAAGCATTAAATCCTAAGCATAGGGGTTTTCTGAATGCAGGGCCTTGTGTGACCGCACTGGTCATAGGCCAATGAAGCCAGCTGTACATATAAGTCTCTTCATACACCATTGGTTATGATAGCAAAATGTAATAAACCAAATTATTCATTAATAAGCGATTAAACAAACTATGGTCCAACCACAAAGTAAAAAAAATCATGTATCCAGTAAAAAACGAGGAATGTCTATAGATACTAACATAGATAGCTGTACAACATGCGAAGAGGATTACAGAATATTATGTATGTCATGATCCCATTACAATATAAAATATTTCTTCCTATTATCTATCTATCTATCTATCTAATGGAGCATTAAGAGTGATACCCCAATCTCTTGAGGAGGAAGGAATTTTTACTTTTTATACCTATATTTCAGGTTTTACATTAACATATATTAAAAATATATATATTTATTAACATAAATTAAAAATATGATTAAAAAATTAAACTCTAACATGTAGAAACACCTGTCTGAACCACAGTGAAATCTGTTGGCTTCATTTCATTTGAGAACATAAAAGACCATGGAAGAGATTTCCCTGGTGGTCCAGTGGTTAAGAGTTCCCTTTGCAAAGCAGGTGGTTCGATCCCTGGTAGGGGAGCTAAGATTCCACATGCCTTGCGGCCAAAAAACCGAAACATAAAACAGAAGCAATATTGTAACAAATTCAATAAAGACTTTAAAAATGGTCCACATCAAAAAATCTTTTTTAAAAAAAGAAGTCCATGGAAAATAATCTTCCTGATCTGTAAAAGACTACTCATTAAAATCTTACCATTCTTTTTACCTTTTCTTTTAATTCTTACCGTCGTTGCTGGCCTCTTCAACAGGGGATGCTGAGTCCATACATTCTAGGACTCCCTTTGTGATCTCAACCACCTGAAGTCTCCTGACCCTGACTATGTCTGTATCTTTCAATCCTTCCTCCAATTGTTTGACCACCTCTTTTCCAGGCTGTGAAGTCAGAACAGTAATCTGGAAATAAATAGAAGAATCAACGTGTCTACTTTCCCTGATGTACAGAGGTTAGAATGTAACAGGTTAGATCTGGAGGATTAAACACCCCAGAAATCTGTGGTAGTGGCTATTGTCTTTAGGGCAAAGAAAAAGATTTATATGTAATTTGCAAATCAAATTTCATTTGACATATTCTGGTGCGAGAGGTCTGGTGGGACAGATCATCACAAGACCCTGCCAAACAGGCTGAACCTACCCCAGAAAGTGACCAATGAGAAGCCATCCCTGTGTTTTAGTTTTAGTTTTTCTTTTGGTCGTACCGCATGCAGCATATGGGATCTTAGTTCCCCAACTAGGGTTCCCCGATTAGGGATTGAACCCGCACACCCTGTATTGGGAGCGTGGAGTCTCAACCACTGGACTGCCAGGGAAGTCGCCCACTGTGTTTCAGTTTTTAAGACTGCTTGAATCATTGACAGTATCCCTCTTGCTCAAAGTGCTTTGATTTCTTGAGGATACAAAGGAAATAGAATCCTTAAATTCCACTCATTAAATGTGTACTAAAGATCAGAGAGCTTATATGCTCTTTTCTCACAGTGGTACTTCCATGTAGATTTCTCTCCTTGCTCAATCTGAATCTGGGTTGAACTTGAAACTCTGGAAGGCAAGTATTAAATACATGCAATTCTCTTTTGTACTTAGACATTTTTAATTGATGAATAAGCATGCAGATGAAAGCATAATTATTTTTAAATTCATTTGTCTGATGCCTGATGTTACTAGAGACTGAATGTGTTTTAACTCACAGTCACTCATGTACCCAATGGAGTATCTAGTCATGACTTTCAATGTGAATGAAACAGAGAACAACAGAAGGATGACAAACAATGAAGGATCTAGATGGACTGAAATGGGAAGATGAGTTAGTGTCCTAAGCCATCTTTTACCTCCAGGGAAGTGTAGGTCAGAGCTGCGCTTGTGGTCATGTGTCCGCTGTACTGTTTGAACTGCTGGAGCCCATCCTTTATTGCCAGCTGCAGAGAAGTGGCTTGTGGTCTGAAACAACCTTCTCTTTGCAATATGCGGAGTTCTGAGATGCAGGCCTGCAGCCTAGCAAAGTTCCCTTTCACTTGCTGCAGAGAAAAATGAATCAAAGATGCAAATCTTTAGTGACTCACGTTTCAGATTAACTGGCAGTCTAATTTCATTATCAATTACTCCTCAAGAGTACTTTTCCCTTCTTGAAAATCTGTTTATTTGACCAAGATCTATGGAATGCCTATTATGTTCTAGGCACTGCACTAAAATATTCCCTAGACCAGAGGAAGGAAAATTTTTAGCCAAAGGACTTTGATTATGTGGAATTACTAGAAACAGGAAAGAATGTGTTTTAACTCATTCACTCACCCAAAGGAAGGTTCAGTTGTGACTGCTTAGTTTTACTTTGGGGTGGTCTGCAAATTGGAGGCCTAGCAGCGTCACTCTTAGACATTATCTTCATTTCTCAGTCAGTCTAGGCACAGTGAGCTTCTCTATTCAAGAGTGATGTTTTATCAGAAATGAGGATTTTGATCATTTTAGAAATGATAAGGTCCTACCTAATCTTCCCCTCAGGATCACTTTGAGCAGAGATGCTTGGCTTAGTCTGCAGTCAGGTCAAGGAGCCAACACGTAAATCTCCTGGCTCTCCTCACTTTCCTTCACAAAAACTTGTTCTCAGGAAGTAATCTAATCTAATCTGACTCTAGATCGATGTTACGTCTTCTAAGAATATATGCATTTTGAATAAATGTGGAATTAAAATTTGTGACACTATTTGAAGGAATTCCAAGCATCAATAGCAGGTGGGGGTGGAGTGGGGAGGAATTATATTTGGGATAAGGAAACTTTGCTGATCAAAGAGCAGAATTGAGCAATATTTGCAAAATGCACATAAAATTCATGAGCATGTTACTTTGCTTACATGCTCCTCTCCATGAATCTCTGGGAAAAACACAAGAAATAGTATATAATTCTTACACAAAGAAAACTTGTAATCTAGATAGGAAGATAAGAAACCTACTCAAGTACAGACTAGTAGCCTTTGAGCATTTCTTTTCATGTACTCCCTAAAAGAATATGAAAAATGATATACTCCTTTATACGTTTTTAAGTTGACATCTAGATTTTAAGTAAGTACGTAGTTGTTAAGGATATAACTTCCAGCATATTTAAATATCAATATTTCAAAATAAAACTATACCACTACTCTTTAAAACATAATCCAATAGAATCTAAATATCATAGGGATTTGATACTTGCATTATTCAATTTAAAAAGTACATGAGCAAGCTCTTTTTTCTTTTTAACAGATGGAAATGAATATTATTCATTTTTCTCCTTGAATTCATATTTCCATTTCACTTTTCTCATAGAGTTTTATCATAATGTAATAGAATTTTTTGGTTGGCAGTTTGTTTTTTTTTCGGTACGCAGGCCTCTCACTGTTGTGGCTTCTCCCGTTGCGGAGCACAGGCTCCGGATGCGCAGGCCCAGCGGCCATGGCTCACGGGCCCCGCCGCTCCGCGGCACGTGGGATCTTCCCGGACCGGGGCACGAACCCGAGTCCCCTGCATCGGCAGGCGGACTCTCAACCACTGTGCCACCAGGGAAGCCCCGGCTGGCAGTTTTTTATTGATCATCTTATCATACTTCTCTGTGTCAAAAATATTTACATGTTGTAAGATTTTAAAATTTCCTATGACTATAAGCTCTAATTAATAATCTAGATTGAGCTATTATTAAAATTATTACTCATATACAATTGATCAAAACAACATATATATTACCTATTTTGATAATTATTGGCATTAAGCATAAACTTTAATTAAAAATGCATCTCAATGGCATGAGCATGTTGCGTTCTTTTTTCAATTAGTTAAGGTATGTGTGAATAAATTACTGATTGAATGGCACCAACATTCCGTATTAATCCTATTCTTATTTTTTAGGAGGTTTCTAGTGCTGAGAACCATTGTCCTGATAAATATAGAAGTCAATCAAATTGTCAAACTCATTCTGAGCTATATGCCAAAAATTATATAGGGATATAAATACTAATAAAAATTATTTTAATGATCAGCTGCTACTCAGTTGTTTGTTTTTTAAGATTTTTTTTGATATGGATCATTTTTTAAAGTCTTTATTGAATTTGTTACAATATTGGTTCTGTTTTTTTTTGTTGTTGTTTTTTGGCCACGAGGCATGTGGGATCTTAGCTCCCCGACCAGGGATCAAACCTGCACCCCCTGCACTGGAAGGCGAAGTCTTAACCACTGGACCACCAGGGAAGTCCCTCAATTTAGTCTTCCTTCAATTTTGTTAAAATTGGACAATTTAAACATTGCAAAAGATTTTTTGCAATGTTGCAAAAGATTTTTTTTGGTTGCAAAAGATTTTTTTTTTTTTTTTTTTTTTTTGCTGTACACGTGCCTCTCACTGTTGTGGCCTCTCCCATTGCAGAGCACAGGCTCCGGATGCGCAGGCTCAGCGGCCATGGCTCACGGGCCCAGCCGCTCCGCGGCATGTGGGATCTTCCCGGACCAAGGCACGAACCCGTGTCCCCTGCATCGGCAGGGGGACTCTCAACCACTGTGCCACCAGGGAAGCCCTGCAAAAGATTTTTAACCCAATCATAAGTCGTTTACTTTCTTACATTGATGCCAATATTTTGAATTATTCCTTGTTTGGTGCCCCTGCAAGTTTTAAAACCACATGGCAATTCATCACAGTAAAATTCATAGTGGGTGAAAGATTTGTACCTCTCACCTCTTCCTTTTTATTTTGGATTTTCTTTGTGAAGTGGAAGAAGGGTAATTGTGAAAGGGATGGTGGGAATGATGAAGTAGTCTGACACTCTCATCATAGGCATAATTAGTCAGAGAAATTTTAGAAAAGAATACTAGTGGAAATTGAGGATCTATATATCAATTCTTTAAAATTATATATTCCTGTGTACTCTGGGAAGTCTTATAGCCCTAGTGGTATGTGTATCCCGGTTGAAAGAGACTGTTATAGACTATTGATACTTTAGAGATTTAGAAAAAGAAAGGTAAGTGTTGGTGGAAAGGGGGTGAGATGGGGCTGAGAATTGAAAGGGTAAGATTTGTAAAAAGAATACAATATTTTATGTGTTTATGTGTGTGTGTTGGGGGATTGGTAGAGAGGCTGAAAGTTCAATACAAGCATCTATGCAGGTTGAAAGTGAATATAATGTGTCAGAGAGGAAGAGGAAATGTGCCTGACAAGAGTAGAGGATGCTTGTTGAAGAGTAGTGGGCATTTTAGTTAAAGAAGTACTAGTCTTGGTTAAGGTTTTAGATCCAAATAGACTTGAGTTCCAAACCTATCTCTTCCTCTTACTGACTATGAGTCCTTAAGCTAAAATGTCTTCAATTAGAAACTGGGGACAATGGAAATACTTATCTTACAGACTAACTATTAAATGACTTAGTTCATGTCACACAGTATGTATTCAGTGTTAGCTGTGGTTATTATTTTTTATCACTATCAAACCCTAAAAGCACTTAAATCATTGCTGATTAAACAGAAGGGGTTTGTATTGACTTAATGGCCCTATTCTACAACTGACAAAAATAAGTGGAAAAAAAATAGTATCTATGTAAATGACATAGGTCCGTTCAGTCATCCATTTTAAAAAACATTTATTATTATGTGCTTATGATGTACTAGGTACCTAAAAAAAGACATAATTCCCACTTTCTACTAACTTACAAACAAGTGAGATAAATAGCCTCAGAATAGAAAGGGATAAGAGTCACACTAGAATGACATTTTCCAAAGTATGTTGACAAGTTATTGTCTGTCTATCTCACTAGAATATAAGCTCAATATAATAATATACTAAAGGAGGAATCTGATCTATCTCTTCATTGCCAGGTCTGCAGGGCCTAGGACAGTACCTGGAACACAGTTTTATTAAACAAATTATTTTTGAATAAATGGTAAATGGATGCACATATAATAAGTTTTAGGGGGAAGAAAAATATAAGTTAGAAAATATAGGCATTCTCTGTACTGCCTTTGCAACTTTTTGATGAATCTAAAATTATTCAATAATGATAAATTTATTGAAAAAATAAACTAGGAAAATAGTAGGAAAAAAAGGATACTATCTTCTGGTAGGGAAGGCCTTTGGAACATGACAACAAAGGTAGGAAACCATAAAGGGAAAAATGAAGAGATCTGACCACATTAAAATTTTCTGTTAAGTAAAGGAGAATATGAATAAAGTTAAAGACAAAAAACAAACTGGGTAAATATTTGCAATGTATAAGATTAGCATGACATTAATATTCTTAATATGTAAAAAGCACCTACAAATAAACTAGATATCTGAAACACACTCTTCTACCACCTAACAGTATACATACTAGATAAAACACAAATATCTTTTATATGCATAGTTGAATTCATAAGAAATTAAGGGAAATCCCCAGGAACCAAAGTGGGGACAACAGGAAACTACAGTGTGAGATAGGTATAAAAGCCTTGGCTTTACTTGTTGATCTTGGGAACCTAGGGCTTTGTGTTGTAAAGGAGAAGGAGACAAGGCCTTAGGCCCTCATAAGGAGGAGAATTGGAACTGCCATCCTGGCTCAAAGTTAAGACCATTCAAAAGGTTATTTTCTCAGTGAAAAGGTGGGCTAGAAAGAATCTACTCACTGGTCAAGGGAGGCGACAATGAAACTTGTTAAGTTATGTGAACTCTAAGTAGAAATGAGAAAGAAATCACTGCTGGGACCTAGAAACCATATATCTCCCCTCATGTGGGTTTGGGATTTGTCTTTATCTGCAGGGTCCAGGAAACCCTAATTTTAAAACATAACTTAAAGTGGTCCTGGGTTGATAGCACCTCAGGGCACCTGACTCAAGCAAACATAAATCCTTTCTAGAGGTATACACCCTAAACTCAGGCCCCACAGAATTCTCACACATTAAGATCAGCTTAAGGTAAGCTCATAATCCAAAATTACAAAATCAGTGAGGAAACCAAACATTATGAGAGAGAGTCTGCAGAAACAACAAACAGGAGAATTAGAATACCAACAATTTCAGATATTAGAATTATCAAATATATTTAAGTACCTTTAAGATGTTTAATGAAATAAAAGAGGGATTCAACACCATGAACAAAGAATTAAAAAACTATGAAAAAAGGACCAGAAAGATTTGAACATTACCAGGGTAACTGTACACTGAAGTAAAGGGGATAATCAGACATTTCAGGGTCTACTGGACACTGGCTATGAACTGACACTAATTCTAGGAGATCCCAAACATCATTGTTGCCCACTAGTCAGAGTAGGGGCTTGTGGAGGTCAGGTGATCAACGAAATTTTATATCAGGTCCAGTGGGTCCCCAAATGCAGCCTGTGGCTATTTCCTCAGTTTTAGAAAGCATAATTGGAATAGACATACCTAACATCTGGCAGAATCCCCACATTAGTTCCCTGACTTGTGGAGTGAGGGCAATTATGGTGGGAAAGGCCAAGTGGGAGCCTCTAGAACTGCCTCTACTTACGAAAATAATAAAAGTAATACTGAATTTCTGGAGGAATTGCAGAAATTAGTGCCACCATCAAGGACTTGAAAGATGCCGGGGTGGTGATTTCTACCACATCCCCATTCAACTTGCCCATCTGGCCTGTACGGAAGACAGACGGGTCTTGGAGAATGATAGTGCATTATCATAAACTTAACCAGGTGGTGACTCCAACAGCAGCTGCTGTGCTAGATATGGTTTCATTGCTCGAGCAAATTAACACATCTCCTGGTACCTGGTATGCAGCTATTGATCTGGCAAATGCCTTTTCTCCACGCCTGTCTATAAGGTCCCACAGAAGCAGTTTGCTTTCAGCTGACAAGGCCAGCAATACACCTTCACTGTCCTACCTCAGGGGTATATCAATTCTCCAGCCCTATGTCATAATTTAGCTCACAGAGATTTTTGACTGCCATTCCCTTCCACAAGCTATCACACTGGCCCATTACATTAATGACATTATGCTGAGTGGACCTAGTGAGCAAGAAGTAACTTATTGGTAAGACATTTGTATGCCAGAGGGTAGGAAATAAATTTGACTAAAATTCAGGGGCCTTCTACCTCAGTGAAATTCCTAGGGGTCCATTGGTATGGGGCATGTTGTGATGCCCCATCTAAGGTGATGAATAAGTTTGTTGCTTTTGGAGTAGAAGAGAGCATCTAAAGGTCAAACTGCTTTTTATACAGATGTTCAACATCTTTCTACTTTTAGCTCTGCCTTCATTCTTACCTCCAGAAGTACTTGATTTTACCAATTCCCAAGGCTTTTGAGAACTTGGTGGTTTAAAATGCTTTCTTCCTTGGGTTTCCCACTACTGGCTTAAGATTTAGCTCTCTTGGGACTGCTAAGTCAATTGTCACTTTTCACCTGTATTATCGTTTCCAAAATTTTGTTGAGATTTCTCTTCTCACATTCAACAAGCATTCAAGATTCAAAGGTTACAAAAAAATATGTAGAAAAAGTCACCTTCCTACTCTTGTTCTTTAGCTAACCAGTACTTTACTGGAGGCAATCAATATTACTAGCTTATTGGGTATCTTTCCAGAGATATTTCTTTACATGGAAGAAAATATAAATGATAAACTTGATCTTTCTTCTTACCAAAATAGACCAGATTATGATACTCTTTCGTATCTTGATTTTGTTGCAGAGTAAATCTGGGTAATCGTTACATTCAATATATAAAAAGTGTCTTAATTTTTATGGCTACATAGTATTCCATTAATGGATGGACCATAACTTTATTTAACCAATTCCCTATTAATTAACATTAGGTTGTTTCCAATCTTTTGCTACTTCAAACAATGCTGAAATGAATAATCTTATACTCAAATCATTTTTGCACATATGAAAACATATCTGTAGAATAAGTTTCTAAAAACAGACTTGTGAGACTTCCCTGGTGGTCCAGTAGTTAAGACTCTGTGCTCCCAATGCAGGGGGCCCGGGTTCGATCCCTGGTTGGGGAACTAAGATCCCACATACTGCAACTAAGCCCATGCACTCTAGCGCCCATGCGCCACAACTCGAGAAGCCCACGTGCAGCAATGAAGATCCAGTGCAGCCAAAACAAAACCAAACCTATTAAAAACAGACTTGCTAGGTTAAAGGGTATGTAAATTGTGATACCAAATTGCCCACTATAGAAATTGTGTTAAAATATATGCCCATAAATGGCATATAAGGGTGTCTGCTTCTTTATATCCTCATAAACAGTATGTCATTAAACTTAAAAAAAAAAATCTTTGCCAGCCAAATAAGTGAAAAATAATAGTATCTCAATGTAGTTTTAACTTGCATTTCTTTTATAAGTGAGACTGAACATATTCAATGTTTCAGCATCATGTGTATTTCCTTTAATGAAAACTGTGTACATAATTTCTCACTATTGATTGTTGGTCATTATTGATTTCAAGGAAATCTTTATGCGGTTAGGGAAATTAACCCTATGTGATATAGAAGCAAATATTTTTCCTCATATTGTCAGTTGTCTTTATTTTATTTTATTTTATTTTTGTGGTACCCGGGCCTCTCACTGTTGTGACCCCTCCCGTTGTGGAGCACAGGCTCCAGACGCGCAGGCTCAGCGGCCATGGCTCACGGGCCTAGCCGCTCCGCGGCATGTGGGATCTTCCCGGACCAGGGCACGAACCCGTGTCCCCTGCATCGGCAGGTGGACTCTCAACCACTGCGCCACCAGGGAAGCCCTGTCAGTTGTCTTTAGATTTTACACACAGTATTTTTTTTTTTTTGGCCAAGTGTATATTTTCTATTTTCTATATTTATTCAGCTGAATTTATTAATCTTTTATTTTTGGAATTTTGGGTTTTGTGTTATGATTAGAAAGGCCTTTCTTACTGTTACATTTACCCCCATGGTCTGTATGTTAATTGTTGATTTATTGCCTCTCAGCTCAAAATTCACCCTTCAGTATATCTCTGCAATAATGGACAGAATTCTACTTTAAGCCTTTCTCCTTTACAGTAATCATGATGTTAAGTTTTCTGAGTAGAGTGTACTGGAGGGACATTGCAGGAGGAAGGTGCACTCCTGCTGAAACCAGTGGGGTATGAAGTTACCTGGTAGTGCTCCACCCACATGCCCAGAACTTGCTGGCCCTTGGTGTTATGGACTGAATGTTTGTGTCCCCTTAAAATTCATAAATTGAAGCCCTAACTCCCAATGTGATGGTACTTAGAGGCAAGGCCTCTGGGACGTAATTAAGTTTAGATGAGGTCATGAGAGTGGGGCCTCCATGATGGGACTGATGCTCTTAGAAGAGGAATAGACACCAGAACTCTCTCTTCATGTACATGCACTGAGGAAAGGCCATGTGAGCACATAGCAAGAAAGCCACTGTCTGCAAGATGGAAGAGGACTCTTACCAGAGCCTGACCAGGCTGGCACCCTGATCTTGGACTTTCAGCCTTCTAAACCTTGAGAAAATAAATGTCTATTGTTTAAACCAGCCAGTCATAGCCCGAGCTGACTAAGACACTGGGAACTTCTCAGCCCTAACCTGATCACAGGTCAGCTGTCCACTCAGCATGGACACTGCATGCTTCAGGCCTCCTGCCTGCACTGATGCCTGATTCCCTTTGCTCACCTGTTTTTGTCTCCTGTAGTCCTCCGAATGCTGCTGTTCTTCCAATACAGACACTGCTTACTCCAGGCCTCCTGCCCACATTGGCTTCTCCACTCTCTGCATGCCTACGCATCAGCCACTGTGCCTACACCTGGAGGGTTGCTTCCTGCTTTCCCAGTAGCCATGGATCAGCTCTGGCTTGAGCGAACCAGTGAACTTCTTTGCATCCAGTGAGCTGCAACCATATATTCTCCAACTGGGTCTAAACCCCAGCCTTGGGAAAGGGGTCCCCTTTCCAAGTTTGTCATTCTTTGAGATCTCTCCCTCAGCCCTAGCGTACCACAAAAAGCTCTCTTATATCTTATAATTGCTATATTACCATAGCTTAATATGTTAAACTATGTTAAAATACTCTATATACTTTTTCCTTGTTTAAATCACTATGTGGTTTCCATATCCTGATTGGACCCAGACTGATAGTCTGTTCTAGTACTTAGATATTTTCAATTTTTACATTTAAATCTTTGATCCATCTGCAACTACTGAGCCTGTGCTCTAGGGCCTGCAAGCCACAACTACTGAAGCCTGCACACCTAGAGCCCATGCTCCGCGACAAGAGAAGTCACCACAATGAGAAGACCGTGCACCGCAACAAAGAGTAGCCCCACTCTCTGCAACTACAGAAAGTCGGCGCGCAGCAACGAAGACCCAACGCAGCCAAAAATAAATAAATTTATTAAAAAAATTTTTTTTTGGAATTTATACTGGTGTAAGCTGTGTGTATGACTCTAACTTAATTTCTTCCCACATGGCTATCTAGTTTGTTGAATAATTTTTCCAACTAATGTTAAATAGCATCATTATTATACATTAAATCCCCCCATGTATTTGGGTCTATTTCTGGACTTTAAATTGTATTATATTGCTCTGTTTTTTCAATTTCCAGTATCACACTGTGAATATCTGTTTAATATTTGAGAGGAAGAGTCTCTAGCTATTCTTGTTTGTTTTTTGTTTCTAATTTTAACTTTATTATCAAGATGTCTAGTTCTTCTGTTAGAAATTTTACAGGGAATTGCATTACATTTATAGATTAATTTAGAGATAACTGACATCTTTCTGGTCTGAGTCCTCTCAAGAACTAATGATGTTTCATTTGTTCAAGTCTTCTTTTGTGTTTCTCAATAGCATTTTAATTCATATAAATCTTGCAAATTTATTATTATTTTCATTCATAAGCATTTATTTGATCATTTTGGTTATTGTGATGAGAACTTTTCTGCCATTTTAACTTCTGGTTTGTTGTTCTGGAATAATATAAAGGGTACTTATTATTATTATTTTTTTAAAAATAAATTTATTTATTTTATTTATTTATTTTTGGCTGTGCCTGGTCTTTGTAGCTGCACGGTCTTTCTCTAGTTGCGGCATGTGGGGGCTACTCTTCGTTGTGGTGCACGGTCTTCTTATTGCAGTGGCTTCTCTTGTTGCAGAGCATGTGCTCTAGGCACACGAGCTTCAGTAGTTGTGGCACGTGGGCTCAGTAGTTGTGGCTCACGGGCTCCAGAGCACAGGCTCAGTAGTTGTGGCACACGGGCTTGTTGCTCCGCGGCATGTGGGATCTTCCTGGACCAGGGCTCGAACTCTTGTCCCCTATATTGGCAGGCGGATTCTTAACCACTGTGCCACCAGGGAAGCCCTAAAGGGTACTTATATCTGTATTAATATTTGTACCTGACCATTGTCATGAATTCTTTTGTTGTTTTAAGTAATTTTCTAGTCGATTCTTTTGGGTTTTCTAGATATATTACCATTAATCTGCAAATAACGATCATTTTATCTTTTTCTTCCTTATTTCTTTTTTTTTTTGGCCATGCCATGGGGCATGTGGGATCTTAGTTCCCCGGATCAAAATCGCGCCCCCCTGCAGCAGAAGCGCAGAGTGTTTTTTAACTACTGGACCACCAGGGAAGTCCCTCCTTTCCTTGTTCCTATATTCTAACTTCTTTTTTATGTGTGCAATTATATCAGTGAAAATCTCTAAAATACTGTTAGATAACAGTGATGATAGTAAACTTACTTGTCTTACACAGGAATATATTCAGTGTCTTTTCATTAAGTAAGATCTGGTTTTTGACTTGTCATAGACATACACTATGGGAATAGCCACCTGTTCCTAATTTTTTAAGTTTTTTTAAAAGAAGATTGGAGGGCTTCCCTGGTGGCGCAGTGGTTGAGAGTCCGCCTGCCAATGTGGGGGGCGCGGGTTCGTGCCCCGGTCCGGGAAGATCCCGCATGCCGCGGAGCAGCTGAGCCCGTGAGCCCTGGCTGCTGAGCCTGCGCGTCCAGAGCCTGTGCTCCGCAATGGGAGAGGCCACAACAGTGAGAGGCCCGCGTACCGCAAAAAAAAAAAAAAAAAAAAAAAAAAAAAAGATTGGATGTTGCACTTTATTAAACACCATTTTTTAAGTATGTATGGAAATAAACATGATCATATTTTTCTTAGATATATTAACATAGTAAACTATATTAATAGATTTCAATACTGCACCATTTCTGCATTCCTGTAGATGATTTTTAAAATATGAGCTGGATCCTATTACTTTATTTGGGATCCTAATACTTTATTTGGGATGTTTAATAGATAGTCATAAGTGAGACTGGTCTGTAGTTTTTCTGTGTAATGTTTGCTGGATTTTAGGATCAATATTACATTATCTTCACAAAAATAATTTGGAAGGATTTTTTTTTTCTTTCTGTGGTATAAAATGGTTAAAAAACTTTAACAATCTGTTCTTTAAAAGTTTGGTATTATTCCCCTGCAAAACCATTTGGTTCCAGTACTTTATTTTGGGGGAGGGTAGTTCTTTCATAACTTTCTCTATTCCTTTTATGGGAAATGGCAGGTTTCTATCTCTTCTGAATTCACTTTCGGTAATTATATTTTCATGGAGAATTATGCATTTCACACAAGTGTGGTTACTTTCTCCTTATCTTATTTTGGGTATATGTGCCTTTTCCCCCTGCCCTTTTCCAAAAACTAAGTTAACTAATGGCTGATCTATTTCCTATTTTTTCCCCAAAGAACAAATTTGGATTTATTCATTTGTTCTACCATTTTCTATTTTCATATTCACTACTGTTTGTTTTTATCTTTATTATTTCCTTCCTTTAGCTTTCCTTAAGCTTGTTTTTTCTTTTCTTCTTGAGTTGCTTGCTTCATTTATTTTCAGTTTTCCTGGTTTACTAATATAATTTAAAATAATGAAATTTGTATAGTTTAAAGATATGAATTTTTCTCAGCATTAACTTTTTTATATCACATAGGTTCTAATATGTAGTGTTTCATTATTATTATTTTCTAGATATACTGCAATTTTTGCCTAATTTCCTCTTTGATTCAAAAGCTATTAAACAGCTTAAAAATTTCCAGGTGGTAGTGACTTTTTGTTCTGTATTTGCTATTTATTCCTAGTTTTATTGCATTGTATTCAGAGAATGTTGACTGATCTACTTGTACTTTTTGTAATTCATCAAACTTTTGAGGTTTATTTGTGGCTTAACATATGGTCAACTTTTGTGACTATTCCATGAGCACTTCAGGAAGGTGCAGATTTCTTTCATACATATAATTATATTTCTTTAAAAAATGTTGATACTATGTTATTTGGTACACTGGTATTCAAAACTGATATATTTTCAATAGACTGTCCCTTCAACAAGCTCTCTTACTGAATATATTTCTTGTGCTCCTCTTGATAATTCTCTGCTCTTCTCTGCTTTGTGTCCTAGCATTAAAGTGCCATTCTTAGTCGTGTTTAGTGATTTTTGCTCTAAATTCAATGATGTTTGATATTAAAAGCATGCTTTTTGTTTTTTTATTATGGGGGTGCACTTGCCTAGTATACCTTTGCCCTTCCTTTTATTTTCAACCTTTCTGAATCACTTTGTTGTAGTCTCTTCTGCTGAATACAGCAGAATTTTGTTCTGCAATCAAATCTGTTTTAAAGTACTTTAATAGGTAAGTTTAGTTATTTTTAGTTATATTATTTTAAGGTATACACTGTTTTCATAGCTTTTGAAAAATCACTACACTGTGTAAATTTGTTTGCTCTATATATGTTTTCCTTGTCATAATTAGAAAGGTTTGTATTTGTTTTAGGGGTTATCTTTATAATTCCATGTTTATATAATTCCCCTAAGTTACTTCTTTAATATCCATTAATGAGAGATGAAAATCTCCACTATACAATAATAAAATTTGTATATTTCCTTTTCTTACTCTCCCCACCCTCCTGCAGCACTCAATTACAGTCTATTATCTTTTTTTTTTTTTTTTTTTTTTTGCGGTACGCGGGCCTCTCACTGCTGTGGCCTCTCCCGTTGCGGAGCACAGGCTCCGGACGCGCAGGCTCAGCGGCCATGGCTCACGGGCCCACCCACTCAGCGGCATGTGGGATCTTCCTGGACCGGGGCACGAACCGTGTCCCCTGCATCGGCAGGCGGACTCTCAACCACTGCGTCAGCAGGGAAGCCCAATATATTCTTATTATTTGCCACTTTTAAATGATTCTATTGAAGGTCTGCTAGTAAGGATAAGAAAATAAATGTAATAGGCAAATTAGACCACTACTGGTCCTCAAATACCATTGTAGATCACATATGATTTAAATAACTTCTTTGTTCTCATGAAAAGGTAAAAGAATTGGTAAAATCCTCACAGTAATGGAATTTTTCTGAAACTGCTTTGAGAGATTAATCATTTTGATCAAATTTATTTATATTAAGGGCACAATAGATATAAAAGGAATTCTAATATTTTAATTATAATTCCTTTGTCAAGATTTCTCATAAAAAGTTCAGAATTATTTTATTATACTCATAAATTAAATATGAGGAGATAAATTGAGGTGTTCAACTTAGGCAAGATTTCCTACCTGCTGTCTTCCTCCACTTACATTTTGAGCTAACTCTGCAGATAGAAAACATCAGATACTTATATAGGTCAGAGAAAATGGATTTAAGGTAATATTTTATTTCTTTAAACAAAGATTAGACTGTTCTATACATAAGGTAACGGCATTGTTTCAGTGATTTTCTTGAGCTTTTGACCATGGCTGAACTTACTGTTCGTTTGGATGGAAATTTTGGCTTGCAATTTTTCCTGAGTTACCAGAGGTTGTTTTTAGTCTAGAACTGTCTGTCTTTCCTAATGGAGTGAATAAGGGATCAGGGGTTCATCTAAGGCCAGATGTACTGAGGAGTACCAGAGGCACAGAACATAGTCAATTGAAGAAGGAAATGAAATCCTTTTACTTTTGTTTGGGACATGAGCTCATCTCCCCAAAAGCCTCCTATGCTGAATATCTTCATTTGCCTTTCCAGATCACTCTCAACTTTTCTTTACCCCTATTGCCTGACAGAAGATAGATATCACAGCCAAATGTGGTCATGGGACAGACATGCACAAGGAAAATGGCACAGTAGAGGAACATACTTGCTGTATGGCTGTAAACATCACTATCACTTTCACTCTGTCCTCAGTGTACTTGTAGGAAACTCCAGTTTTATGGAGTGAGAGTTATACATTTTGTTTATCCATTGACCAGTTAACAGACATTTGCAGTTCTGTTGTTTAGTGGGGACACATTTAAGATTGCTGTCTTTTGTTGGATTGACTTTTTTTTTCTTTTGGAATTTTTTTTTAAAATTATATTTGATATACAACGTTGTGTTAGTTTCAGGTGTACAGCAAAGTGATTCAGATACAGTTGTGTTAGTTTCAGGTGTACAGGAAAGTGATTCAGATACAGTTGTGTTAGTTTCAGGTGTACAGCAAAGTGATTCAGATACATATATATGTATACACACACACATATATATATTCTTTTTCAGATTCTTTTCCATTATAGGTTATTACAAGATATTGAATATAGTTCCCTGTGCTATACAGTATGCCCTTGTTGTTTATCTATTGTATATATAGTAGTGTGTATCTGTTAATCCCAAACTCCTAATTTATCCCTCCTCCCTTTCCCCCTTTGGTAACCATAAGTTTGTGTTCTCTGTCTGTGGGTCTGTTTCTGTTTTGCAAATTCATTTTGTATCATTCTTTTTAGATTCCACACGTAAGTGATATCATATGGTATTTGTCTTTGTCTGACTTACTTCACATAGAATGATAATCTCTAGGTCCATCCATGTTGCTGCAAATGGCACTATTTCATTCTGTTTTATGGCTGAGTAAAATTGTATATATATACCACATCTTCTTTATCCATTCACCTGTCGATGGACACTTAGGTTGCTTCCATGTCTTGGCTATTGTAAACAGTGCTGCTATGAACACTGGGGTGCATGTATCTTTTCAAATTAGGGTTTCCCCCAGATATATATGCCCAGGAATGGGATAGCTGGATCAAATGGTAACTCTATTTTTAGTTTTTTAAGGAACCCCCATACTATTCTCTATAGTGGCTGCACCAATTTACATTCCCACCAGCAGTGCAGGAGGTTCCCTTTTCTCCACAGCCTCTCCAGCATTTATTATTTGTAGACTTTTTTTGATGGCCATTCTGACTGGTGTGAGGTGATACCTCATTGCAGTTATTTGCATTTCTCTAATAATTAGCAGTGTTGAGCATCTTTTCATGTGCCTGTTGGCCATCTGCATGCCTTCTTTGGAGAAATGTCTATTTAGGTCTTCTGCCCATTTAAAAAATTTATTTATTTATTTTCAATATTGAACTGTATGAGCTGTTTGTATGTTTTGGAAATTAAGCCCTTGTTGGTTGCATCATTTGCAAATAGTTTCTCCCATTCTGTAGATTGTCTTTTCATTTTGTTTATGGTTTCTTAGTTTGATTAGGTCCCATTTGTTTATTTTTGCTTTTATTTCTTTTGCCTTGGGAGACTGACCTAAGAAAACATGGCTACAATTTAGGTCAGAGAATATTTTGCCTATGTTCTTTTCTAGAAGTTTTATGCTGTCATGCTTTATATTTAAGTCTTTAAGCCATTTTGAGTTTATTTTTATGTATGGCATAAGGGAGTGCTCTAACTTCACTGATTTACACGTTGCTGTCCAGCTTTTCCAATACCACTTGCTGAAGAGACTGTCTTCTCCATTGTATATTCTTGCTTCCTTTGTTGAAGATTAATTGACTGTAGGTGTGTGGGCTTATTCCTCGGCTCTCTATTCTGTTCCATTGAGCTGTATGTCTATTTTTGTGCCAATATCACAGTTTTTTTTTTTTTTTAATTTGTTTTTTGTGGCTGCACCACATGGCATGCAGGATCTTAGTTCCCTGACCAGGGATTGAACCTGTGCTCCCTACAGTGGGAGTGTGGAGTCTTAACCACTGGACTGCCAGGGAAGTTCCCAGGCTGTTTTGATTACTATAGCTTTGTAGTATTGTCTGAAGTCTGGCGGGAGTCGGTGGGGTGGTTATGCCTCCAGCTTTGTTCTTTTTCTTCAGGATTGCTTCGGCAATTCTAGGTCTTTGGGGTTCCATATAAATTTTAGGACTATTTGTTCTTGTTCTGTGACTCTTTTTATCATTATGTCTACTTAATTTGATACATTAATAACGTTTTGATTGTTATCATGGTATATCTTTTTCCGTCCTTTCACTTTCAATGTACTTTTATTGTATTTGAAGTTAGTTTCCTGTAGATAGGCTATAGTTGGGTCATGCCCCCACCTCCGCCAATCTCTTTTATTTATTTATTTATTTCCACACCGTGCAGCTTGTGGGATCTTATTTCCCCAACCAGGGATCGAACCTGGGCCCCTGTCAGTGGAAACACAGAGTCCTAACCATTGGACCACCAGGGAATTCTCTCTTTCTTTTAATTGGTGTATTAAAACCATTTACATTTTTAAAAATAAATTTATTTATTTAATTAATTTATTTTTGGCTGCTTTGGGTCTTTGTTGCTGCATGTGGGCTTTCTCTAGTTGCAGCAAGCGGGGGCTACTCTTCGTTGCACTGCATGGGCTTCTTACTGTGGTGGCTTCTCTTGTTGTGGAGCATGGGCTCCAGGTGCATGGGCTTCAGTAGTTGCAGCATGCAGGCTCAGTAGTTGTGGCTCATGGGCTCTAGAACTCAGGCTCAGTATTGTGGTGCATGGGTTTAGTTGCTCCATGGCATGTGGGATCTTCCCGGACCAGGGATAGGTGCCACCAGGGAAGCCCATAAAACCATTTACATTTAATGTAATTATTGGTATGTCAGCCTGTTGATTTATTTGTTGCTTTCTGTTTGTTCCCTCAGTTTTTCATTTCTGTGTTTTCATTTACCTATCTTCCTGTGGGATAATTGAATACTTTCTTAGAATTTCATTTTGATTTATCTATAGTGTTTCTGAGTGTATCTCTTTATATAGATTTTTTAAGTGGTTGTTTTAAGTATTGCATTATACAAATACATTCCTATCACAGTATACTGGTGTCAATATTTTACCATTTTGAATGAAGTGTAAAAACCTTAATTTCCTTTAAGTCCTTTTATCCTCCCGTTTATAATGTAATTATCCTAAATAGTTCCTCTAAATACACTAGCATTAACAACCATATCAGACAATGTTATAATTTTTGCTTCAACTGTCAAATATAATTTAGAAGACTCTATAGAAAGTCTATTATCTTTATTCATATTTTATTCTTTCCACTCTTCTTTCTTCCTTCTGGATATTCCAAGAGTCTTTCTTTTATAATTTCCTTTCTGATTCAAGAACTTCCTTTAGCCATTCTGTTAAGGTAGGTCTGATGGTGACAAATTCTCTTAGTTTTCCTTCATCTGAGAATCTTGATTTCTGATTCATTCCTTAAGGATATTTTCACTGGATACAGAGTTCTAGGTTAACAGTTCTTTTCTTTCAGCATTTGAAAAATGTGATACTTCCTCTGGCCTTCATGGTCTCTAATGAAAAGAATCTATCATTACTTGATTGTTTCTCCCTTATAGGTAAGGTGTCAGTGTCCCGCTCTCAAGAGTCTTTCTTTGTCTTTAGTTTTTAGAATTTTGATTATGATGTGTCTTAGAATGGATTTCTTGGCGTTTATTCTGTTTGGGGCTCCACCAGCCTCTTGAATCTTTAGGTTTATAACTTTTGCCAAATTTGGGAAACTTTCAGTGATTATTTCTTTAAATATTTGTCCAGCTCCACCCTCCTGTCCCTTTCCTCTTGGACCGTGATGACATAAATGTTAGCTCTTTGTTATAGTCTCACAGATCCCTGTGGCTTTGCTAATTTTTTTTTTTTCAAGTCTCTTTTCTCTCTGTTGCTGAGATTGGGTAATTTTTATTCTGTTTTCAAGTTCCTCTGTCCTCTCCATTTTTCCCATCCATAGTAGATTTTTGTTTCTAAAATTATGGGTATTGCATTTTTCAGCCTAAAATTTCTATTTGGTTTTTCTTTATGCTTCTATTTCTTTGGTGAGACTTTATATTTTTCCATTTGTGCAAGCATGTTCATAACTGCTTGTTGGAATATTTTTATGATGGCTGCTTCAAAAGCGTTTTCAGATAATTCTAACACCTGTGTCATCTCAGTGTTGGTGTCTGTTGTCTTCTGATTCAAGTTGGGATTTTCCTGGTTCTTGATAATCATGAGTGATTTTTTTTTTTGTATTCTGGACATTTTGGGTATTATGCTGTAAGACTCTGGATCTTGTTTAAATCTTCTGCTTTAGTAGGCCTATTTTGACACTGCACCAATGGGGGAAGTGAAGTTTCCACATAATTACTGTCAGGTTGGGGTGTGACTCTATTTGGCCTCTAATTACATCCCAGAAGGGAGGGTGCCTTGTTATCTCTGGGTGGGGGTGGATGTTCAGGTGCCTCATATGCCCCCCCACTGACACCCTGGGGGTAGGTAAGCTTCACTACCATTAAGCTTTCCACTAGGAAAAATGTCCTAAAAGTCCTTGTTTCCCACTAGGTCTTCACTGACACCATCCTGCCTTGGAGATGAAAAGATGCCTCACTGCCACTTCCCACATGGCCTCCTCTGACACCACCTCAATAGGGAGGCGGAGAGATAGAAACCTTGTTAATGTTGGATGGGTTGGAGGGCGTCTAGGCTCCCACATGGCTTCCACGGACACTATGTGGGAGGAGGTCTTATTCACACCAGGTAGGAATCAAAGTCCTGGCTCTCCATGAGGTCTTTTCTGACTATCCCAACAGCATGGCTGCCTCAGGAAGAGGATTTACTAGAACCTCTGAAGTCTTTCCCAGCCCTGAGATTCTGAACTTTGTAAAGGGGAGAAAGTGAAGATCTGAATTTGTTTGAGGAGGAAAAGAGATAGCTGTCTATGTGTGAGAGAGCTTTGTAAAAGCATTGCCCTTAGCCCAGCCTTTGCCTTCTGAAACCCTAGGGGGAGTTTCACCTGAGTCCTATATGGAAGTATAGAGAAAAAATATTTCCATATTTCTGCACAGTTGGGGCTTTCTGAGCAAAAAAACCTGGAACCTGGGTTAAAGGAAAAGTCTTAGAAACTTAAAGGGAGATAGAGCAGCCAGAGACCTCCAAAGAAATTTAGAGATTTACTTCCCCGTGTTTACATTTCAAAGAGGGATGAAAGAGGTCAGTTCCTTATATTCCAAAGGACTGTAAATGCCAAATTTTCTCTCTCTCTCAGGAGTGGAGGTGGGGGGTAAGATGTGGCCTATATATACTCCCATATTAATAATTTTGGGTTTCCTCTTCTGCAGTACAAATCCCCCATGTGTAGGATGACATCGGGCTCTTTCTGTTGCCTGTGGGGTATTGGGTATGGGGAATGGGCACAGTTATTACTGTAAGAATAAAAACTGTGATCTCTGCTCCAGAAACCTCATATCTGCTTTCAGGATAAAATGAACAAGTAGATATACTCACCACAAAGGGGAGGATGCACTCGTGCTGATTTTGTACAATGTATAAGCTGAAGAGGGACATGCGGCTGGGGCCCATCAAGCTGCAGGCTAGAGAGAAAAAATTCTGCAGAGCCTCACAGAGGTTGGAGCAGAGGTCAGCCCAGGATGGTAGAGCGATATGCACAATGAGGAGCCTTGGAGGTTGCTGGTAAATCTGTGTGGAATTAGATGGCCTTTTACTAGTAGTTTGCCCATGATACATGGCAGCCAGACCAGGGGTGGAACTGTAGCCACCACTTAGATATTCTCTACACCTATAGGGAAGAAAAGAGAAATCATTGGCTTTCATAAAACTGAAAGTTGAAACAATGAACACAGGTCTAGGGGACTAAGTCCAGACAAGAGTCAAACTAGGTACTAACTCAAGCTTCTCTACGCTATCCCATCTTAACAGCTGCCAAGGGATCTAGATGTTTGCCTATAATGTAAGGCTGAGAATGCTTAGAGATGTTGAGTGGAACTAATCAAAAAGTCAAACTTCGGTCTCAAAGTAAGCTATCTGCCCTCATGACTTTGTTTATTTTTTTCTTTTTTTTTTTCCCTGTACGCGGGCCTCTCACTGTTGTGGCCTCTCCCATTGCGGAGCACAGGTTCCGGACGCGCAGGCTCAGCGGCCATGGCTCACGGGCCCAGCCGCTCCGCGGCATGCGGGATCTTCCCGGACCGGGGCACGAACCCGTGTCCCCTGCATCGGCAGGCGGACTCTCAACCACTGCGCCACCAGGGAAGCCCCAACATTGTTCTTTAAATGGGGTAAAAGGCAGCTCTCTCCCTTATATTGTCAAACATGATCAATTAAGGCACCTGATGTGTCTGGGCATAGTCCTAAGCAGCACCTATTTGTGATCCTATGCTCCCCACTTTTGACAAGAATGCCCACTTATTGGTGTCCCCGTGCAAACCGGTTAAATCTCGGCCTTGAACCACCAAAGGCCATCAAGTTACCCCCTTACCAAAAACCCTTCAATGGCTTCCAATTACACTTGGAACAAAATCTGAAATCCCTACCCTGGCTCCGAAATTCTGCATGTGTCTCCTACCCAACTCTCCATCCTCCTGCCATGCCCTACCTGGCCAACCCCCCCTCCCATCCTCCACCCTCCTAGCCCCTGGCGCGCCCTTCAGCTCCATAAAGGCAGCTGGCCTCTTGCTGTGGAAGAGCAAAAAAGATTTTCGTGGGCCCTTCAATTTCATTTCCGCCCCCCTCACGTAAGGAAAAACATAAAACAAAACCCCTTTTCTTCGGCCCTAAGGTTTCACTGTTTTCTTTTGTCTTCACAAGTTAATATATTTCACGCTCCCCCCCCCCCCCCCCAAAGTGTCTTGGGCCCTCAGCACGACGCCTACGCTGCCTGACGGATTGGCCACCCAGCCCCCAGGCCCGGGAGAGTCGGCGTAGGAGACTCGGCTCTGCCGCTCCATCCTCAGAACCGCTTGCGGAGGGCGGGCTCGGACGCGGCGGACCTGGGCGTCCGGGCGTCAAGCCTCCCCGGCAGCTGCCCGTGTCTGCTCGCCAACACCCTCCCCGCCAACACCCGCTTGAGGGCCGGCCCGAGATTGCCCCAAGTCCTTCCTGCGAGGCGCTGCCCGTGGCCGTCCTCCCCGCCTGCGGCCCTCAGCCCTGCTCCTACCCTTTTCTTCGCGAAGGCAATGGCGCGGCTACCTGGCCCTTCCGGCTCTCCACGTCCGCCTGCACTGCGAGGGCGCCCCCCTCAGGCCGGGCGGCTCATTGCGGGCGCCGCCTCAGGGTCCACCTCAGGCTGCACCTCAGGCCCGCCTTCTTCAAGGCCTGGGTGCCAGGGGAACAACCCTTCCTTGGTGCTAAGGTAGAGTTTTGGATTTCTGTTGAGAATATTATGCTAAACCTGACATTTCGTCAAGCTACCCCTGCCCCATGAAGCATTCCAGTGGTACCCCCATCATGTTCCTGGGCTTAACCTTTCTCTTCCACGTCATTCATTCACTCATTCAGTCAGTCACTGTTTTTTTCTTCCAACTTTATTGAAATATAATTGACATACAGTACTGTATACGTTTAAGGTGTACAGCATAATGCTTTGACTTATATACATCGTGAAAGTTTTACCACAATAAGTTTACTGAACATCCATCATCTCACATAGATGTGAAATTAAAGAAATAAACAACATTTTTTTCTTGTGATGAGAGCTCTTAGGATTTACTCTCTTAACAACTTTCATATATAACATACAGCAGTGTTATTTATATTGTACATTACATCCCTAGCACTTATTTATCTTATAACTGGAAGTTTGTACCTTTTGACTGCCTTTATCCACCACCTCCCACCCCCACCCGCCTCCAGCTCTGGTAACCACTAATCTGAGCTCTTCTCTATGAGTGTGTTTCTGTGTTTTGGAAGTATAATTGACCTTCAACACTATGTTAGTTCCTGTTACACAACATAGTGATTTGGTATTTCTATACATTTCAAACTGAACACCACAATACATCTAGTTACCATCTCTCACTGTAGAAAGATATTACATAGTTATTGAGTATTCCCCACACTGTGCATTTCATACTTGTAACTCATTTATTTTGCAACTGGAAGTTTCTACCTGTTACTCTCCCTCACCAATTTCTTTCCATGCCCCCCACCCCCCTCACCTCTGGCAACCACCTGTGTGTTCTCTGTATCTATAACTCTGTTTCTGTTGTGTTATGGTTGGTTGTTCATTTGTTTTTTTTTTAGGTTCCACATATAAGTGAAATCATAAAATGTTTGTAATTCTCTGTCTGACAATATTTCACTTAGCCTAATACCCTCTAGGTGCATCCATGTTGTTGCAAGTGGCAAGATTTCATTCCTTTTTATGGCTGAATAATATTCCATTGTATATATGTGTGTGTATATCTATCTATCTATCTAGATAGATATCTATATATGGCATCTTCTTTACCCATTCATCTGTTGATGGGCTCTTAGGTTGCTGCCATATCTCGGCTATCGTAAATAATGCTACAATGAACATAGAGATGCATATATCTTTTCTACTTAGTGTTTTCATTTTCTTCAGACAAATACTCAGGAGTGGAATTGCTGGATTGTATGGTAGTTCTATTTTTTCTTTGTTGAGGAATCTCCATACTGTTTTCCATAGTGCCTGCACCAATTTACATTCCTACCAACAGTGTATAAAGGTTCTCTTTTGTCCACATCCTTGCCAACACTTGTTATTTGTTGTCTTTTCGATAATAGCCATATTGATAGGTGTCAGGTGACATCTCGTTGTGATTTCGATTTGCATATCCCTGATATTAATAATCTTTTTTAAAAAATAAATTTATTTATTTATTTATTTTTGGCTGCATTGGGTCTTCGTTGCTGTGCACGGGCTTTCTCTAGTTGTGGTGAGTGGGGCCTACTCTTTGTTGTGGTGCGTGGGCTTCTCATTGTGGTGGCTTCTCTATTTGTGGAACATGGGCTCTAGGTGCATGCTTCTGTAGCTGTGGCTCGAAGGCTCTAAAGCACGGGCTCAATAGTTGTGGTGCACGGACTTAGTTGCTCTGCGGCGTGTGGGATCTTCCTGGACCAGGGCTCAACCCCGTGTCTCTTGCATTGGCAGGCAGATTCTTAACCACTGCACCACTAGGGAAGCCCAATATTAATAATCTGGAGCATCTTTTCATGTGCCTGTTGCCCATCTGTATGTCTTCTTTGGAAGAATGTCTATTTAGGTCCTCTGCTATTTTTTTTTCTCTGCCCATTTTTTAGCTGGACTGTTTTTTTGATATTGATTTGTATATTTTGAATATTATTCTCTTATCAGATATATTATTTCCAAATGTCTCCCATTTAGTAGGTGCCCTTTCTGTTTTGTTAACACTTTTCTTTGCTCTGCAAAAGCTTGTCAGTTTACTGTAAAAGCTTTTCAGTTTGCTGTAGTCCCATTTGTTTAATTTTGCTTTTGTTTCCCTTGTCTGAGGAGACGTATACAAAAAAATTGCTGAGATTGATGTCAAAGAGCATACTGCCTGTGTTTTCTTCTAGAAGTTTTATGGTTTCATATCTTATATTTAAGTCTTTAATCTATTTTGAAATTACTTTTGTGCATGGTGTGAGAGAGTAATCCAGTTTGATTCTTTTGTATGTAGCTATCCAGTTTCCCCAGCACCATTTGTTGAAGAGACTGTCTTTTCCCCATCGTATAGTCTTGCTTTTTTTGTCATAGATTAATTGCCCATATAAGTGTGACTTCATTTCTGGGCTCTCTATTCTGTTCCATTGACCTATGAGATTGTTTTTCTGCCAGTACAATACTGTTTTGATGACTGTAGCTTTGTAGTATAGTTTGAAATCAGGGATCATGATATCTCCAGCTTTGCTCTTTTTTCTCAAGATTGTTTTGGCTCTTCAGGGTCTTTTGTGATTCCAGACAAATTTTAGAATTATATTGGTAGGGATTGCATTGAATCTGTAGCTTGCCTTGGGTAGTGTGGTCATTTTAACAATATTAATTCTTCCAATCCATTAACATGGTATATCTTTCCATCTGTTTGTGTAGTCTTCAATTTCTTTCATCACTGTCTAATAGTTTTCCATGTACAGGTCTTTTACTTCCTTAGTTAGATTTATTCCTAGGTATTTTATTCTTTTTGATGTAGTGGTAAATGGGATTTTTTTCTTAATCTTTCTGATACAGTAGTTTGTTCTTAGTGTATGGACATGCAACTGATTTCTGTATATTAATCTTGTATCCTGAAACTTTACTGCAACAGTGATGAGCTCTAGTAGTTTTTTGTTGGCATCTTGAGGATGTTCTATATATAGCAGCATGTTATCTGCAAACAGTGACAGTTTTACTTCTTCCTTTCCAATTTGGATTACTTTAATTTCGTTTTCTTGCCTGATTGCTATTGCTAGGGTTTCCAATACTATGTTGAATAAAAGTGGCAAAAGCAGACATCCTTGTCTTGTTCCTGATCTTAGAGGAAATGCTTCCATCTTTCCACCATTGAGAATGATGTTAGTTGTGGGCTTATCATGTATGGCCTTTATTATGTTGAGATATGTTCCCTTTATATGCACTTTGATGAGAGTTTTTTTATAATTTCTTTTTTCAGTTTATTTTATTTATTTTCTTAATCAATTAATTTATTATTTTTCAATGAGAGTTTTTTTAATCATGAATAGATGTTTACTTTTGTCAAACTTTTTCTGCATCTATTGAGGTGATCATATGATTTTTATTCTTCAATTTATGAATTTGGTGTATCACATTGATTAAGTTGTGAGTATTGAGTTATCCTTGCATCCCTGGAAAAAATCCCACTTGATCATGGTGTATGATCCTTTTATTGTATTGCTGAATTCAATTTCCTATTATTTCATTGAGGATTTTTGCATCTATGTTCATCAGTGATATTGGCCTGTAATTTTCTCTTTTTTTGGTGATATCTTTGTCTAGTTTTGGTATCAGGGTGATGCCTGATTTGTAGAATGAGTTTGGAAGCATTTCTTCCTCTGCAATTTTTTCGACTAGTTTGAGAAGGATAGTTGTTAACTCTTCTCTAAATGTTTGGTAGAATTCTCCTGTGAAGCCATTTGGTCCTGGACTTATTTTAGGGAGGAGTTGTTTTGTTACTGATTCAATTTCATTACTGGTAATTAGCCTGTTCATATTTTCTATTTCTTCCTGGTTTACTCTTGGGAGATTGTACATTTCTAGGAATTTGTCCATTTCTTCTAGGTTGTCCATTTTATTGGTGTATAATTGTTCATTGTAATTGCTTATGATTCTTTGTGTTTATGTGGTGTCAGTTGTATCTTCTCCTTTTTCATTTCAGATTTTATTGATTTGGGCCTTCTCTCTTTTTTTCTTGACAAGTCTGGCTAAATGTTTACCAATTTTGTTTATCTTTTCAAAGAACCAGATCTTAGTTTCACTAATTTTTTTCTTTTTAGTTTCTATTGCATTTATTTCTGCCCTATCTTTATGATTTCCTTATATTAACTTTGGTCTTTGTTTATACTTCTTTTTCTAGCTCCTTTGGGTGTTAGGTTAGGTTGTTTATTTGAGCTTTTTTTGTTTCCTGAGGTAGGTTTGTATCACTGTAAACTTCCCTCTTGGAACTGCTTTTGCTGCATCTCATAGATTTTGTGTTGTTGTGCTTTTATTTACATTTGTCTCCAAGTTTTTAAAAAATTTCTTCAGTGATCCATTGGTTGTTTTGTAGCATATTGTTTAGCTTCCATGTGTTTGCATTTTTTTTCTTGTCTCATAGCATTGTGGTCAGAAAAGATGCTTGATATGATTTCAATTTTCTTAAATTTACTGAGGCTTGTTTTGTGTCCTAGCATGTGATATACCCTGGAGAATATTCCCTGTGCACTTGAAAAGAATGTGTATTTTGCTGCTTTTGGATGCAATGCTCTCTATATATCAATTAAGTACATCTGATATAATGTGTCACTTAAGGCTAGTGTTTCCTTATTGATTTTTTTTGGAGGGTCTGGATGATCTGTCCATTGATGTAACTGAGGTGTTAAAGTCCCCTACTATTATTGTGTTACTGTCAATTTCTCCCTTTATGTCTGTTAATGTTTGCTTTATGGATTTAGGTGCTCCTATGTTGGATGGATATATATTTACAATTTTTATATCTTCTTGGATTGATCCCTTGATCATTATGTAATGTCTTTCTTGTCTCTTGTTACAATCTGTTTTAAAGTCGGTTTTGTCTGAAATAAGTATTGCTACCCTGGCTTTCTTTCTCTTTTTTTTTATTTAAGTATATTTGATTTACAATGTTATGCCAATCTCTGCTGTACAGCAAAGTGACGCAGTTATAGACATATATACATTCTTTTTAAAATATTCTTTTCCATTATGGTTTACCCAGGAGATTGGATATAGTTCCCTGTGCTATACAGTAGAACCTTGTTGTTTATCCATTCTAAATGTAACAGTTTGCATCTATCAACCCCCAATTCCCAGAAAGATATGGAACGCTTCATGAATTTGTGTGTCATCCTTGCACAGGGGCCATGCTAATCTTCTCTGTATTGTTCTAATTTTAGTATATGTGCTGCTGAAGTGAGCACTACCCTGGCTTTCCTTTAATTTCCATTTTCATGGAATACATTTTCCCATCCCCTTACTTTCAGTCTCTGTGTGTCTTTAGATCTAAAGTGAGTGTTCTGTAGGCAGCATATATATTGATCTTGTTTTTGTATCCATTCAGGCACTGTGTTTGTTGATTGGAGCATTTAGTCCATTTACATTTAAGGTAATTATTGATGAGTATGTATTTATTGCCATTTTGTTCATTGTTTTTGTAGTTCTTATTTGTTCCTTTCTTCTTCTTTTGTTCTCTTGTGATTTGATAACTATCTTTAGTGTTGTGTTTGGATTTCTTTCTTCTTTCCAGGTGTGCATCTATTATAGGGTTTTGGTTTGTGGTTACTGTGTGTGTGTGTACACACACACACACACACACACACACATATATATATTCATTGTAAGTTGCTGATCTCTTAAGATCAAACACATTTTAACAACCCTGCATTTTTACTTCCCCCTCCATGTTTTACAGTTTTTGATATCATATTTTACATCTTTTTGTTTCATGTATCCCTTACTACTTATTGTGCATATAGATGACTTTACTATTTTTGTCATTTAACCTTCCTACTAGCTTTATATGTGATTGATTTACTACCTTTACCGTATATATGCCTTTATCAATGAGATTTTTCCTTTCATAACTTTCAAGTTTCTATTTGTGGCCTTTTCTTTTTCTCTTAGAGAAGTCCCTTTAACATTTCTTATAAAGCTGGTTTCGTGGTGCTGAACTGTTTAGCTTTTGCTTGCCTGTAAAACATTTGATCTCTCCATTGAATCTAAATGAAAGCCTTTTTGGGTAGAGTATTCTTGGTTGTAGGTTTCCCCCTTTCATCACTTTAAATATATCATGCCACTACCTTTTGGCCTGCAGAGTTTCTGTTGAAAAATCAGCTGATACCCTCCCACACTTTTTTTTGACCAGTAAAGAATTTTATTAAGGTAGAGGCCAAACAACTTGCTTCTTTGAAAATTTTCACTTAGGAGACCAAAATTTAAGAATTCTGTATATGAAAATTATTTTTAAACAATAGGCCAAAAAGAAGAAAATGAAGAAATAGTACTTTCAAATGGAAAAGGCATTTGAAAATTGCCATTTTCCCTCTTCATATAATACAAACTCATTTAAAATATTTTTCCAAATGTTTTACTATTAAAGATGTATATAAATTGCCTAACACATTTTTAGTTTTTTTTGTAACATCTTTATTGGAGTATAATTGCTTTACAATGGTGTGTTAGTTTCTGCTGTATAACAAAGTGAATCAACAATACATATACATATATCCCCATATCTCCTCCCTCTCGCATTTCCCTCCCAGCCTCCCTATCCCTCCCCTCTAGGTGGTCACAAAGCACCAAGCTGATCTCCCTGTGCTATGTGGCTGCTTCCCACTAGCTATATATTTTACATTTGGTAGTGTATATATGTCCATGCCACTCTCTCACTTTGTCCCAGCTTACCCTTCCCCCTCCGCATGTCCTCAAGTCCATTCTCTATGTCTGTGTCTTTATTCCTGTCCTGCCCCTAGGTTCTTCAGAACTATTTTTTTTCCTTTTAGATTCCATATATATGTGTTAGCATATGGTATTTGTTTTTCTATTTCTGACTTCACTCTGTATGACAGACTCTAGGTGCATCCACCTCATTACAAATAACTCAATTTCGTTTCTTTATATGGCTGAGTAACGTTCCATTGTATATATGTGGCACATCTTCTCTATCCATTCATCTGTCAATGGACACTTAGGTTGCTTCCATGTCCTGGCTATATTAAATAGACTTGCAATGAACATTGTGGTACATTACACTTTTTGAATTATGGTTTTCTCAGGGTATATGCCCAGTAGGGGGATTGCTGGGTTGTATGGTAGTGCTAGTTTTAGTTTTTTAAGGAACCTCCATACTGTTCTCCAGAGTGGCTGTATCAATTTACATTCCCACCAACAGTGCAAGAGGTTTCCCTTTTCTCCACACCCTCTCCAGCATTTATTGTTGTAGGTTTTTTTGATGATGGCCATTCTGACTGGTGTGAGGGGATACCTCATTGTAGTTTTGATTTGCATTTCTCTAATGATTAGCGATGTTGCGCATCCTTTCATGTGTTTGTTGGCAATCTGTATATCTTCTTTGGAGAAATGTCTATTTAAGTCTTCTGTCCATTTTTGGATTGGGTTGTTTGTTTTTTGATATTGAGCTGCATAAGCTACTTGTAAATTTTGGAGATTAATCCTCTGTCAGTCGCTTCGTTTGCAAATATGTTCTCCCATTCTGAGGGTTGTCTTTTCGTCTTGTTTATCGTTTCCTTTGCTGTGAAAAAGCTTTGAAGTTTCATTAGGTCCCATTTGTTTATTTTTATTTCCATTTCTCTAGGAGGTGGGTCAAAAAGGATCTTGCTGTGATTTATGTCATAGAGTGTTCTGCCTATGTTTTCCTCTAAGAGTTTTATAGTGTCTGGCCTTACATTTAAGTCTTTAATCCATTTTGAGTTTATTTTTGTGTATGGTGTTACGGACTGTTCTAATTTCATTCTTTTATATGTAGCTGTCCAGTTTTCCCAGCACCACTTATTGAAGAGGCTGTCTTTTCTCCATTGTATATTCTTGCCTCTTTTATCAAAAATAAGGTTACCAGGGCTTCCCTGGTGGTGCAGTGGTTGAGAGTCCGTCTGCCAATGCAGGGGACACAGGTTCGTGCCCCGGTCTGGGAAGATCCCACATGCCATGTAGCGGCTGGGCCCGTGAGCTATGGCCACTGAGCCTGTGTGTCTGGAGCCTGTGCTCTGCAGTGGGAGAGGCCACAACAGTGAGAGACCTGCGTACCGCAAAAAAACACAAAAAACAGAAAAACAAAACAAAAAAAAATAAGGCGACCATATGTGTGTGGGTTTATCTCCAGGTTTTCTATCCTGTACCATTGATCTGTATTTCTGTTTTTGTGCCAGTACCATACTGTCTTGATTACTGTAACTTGGTAGTATAGTCTGAAGTCTGGGAGCCTGATTCCTCCAGCTGTTTTTCTTTCTCAAGATTGCTTTGGCTATTCGGGGTGTTTTGTGTTTCCATACAAATTGTGAAATTTTTTGTTCTAGTTCTGTGAAAAATGCCCTTGGTAGTTTGATAGGGGTTGCATTGAGTCTGTAGATTCTTTGGCTAGTATAGTCATTTTCACAATGTTGATTCTTCCAATCCAAGAACATGGTATATCTCTCCATCTGTTTTTACCATCTTTAATTTCTTTCATCAGTGTCTTATCGTTTTCTGCATACAGGTCTTTTGTCTCCTTAGGTAGGTTTATTCCTAGGTATTTTATTCTTTTTGTTGCAGTGGTAAATGGGCGTGTTTCCTGAATTTCTCTTTCAGATTTTTCATCATTAGTGTATAGGAATGCAAGAGATTTCTGTGCATTAATTTTGTACCCTGCTATTACCAAATTCATTGATTAGCTCTAGTAGTTCTCTGGTAGTATCTTTAGGATTCTCTATGTATATTATCATGTCATCTGCAAACAGTGTCATCAGCTGATACCCTTATGGGAGTTCCCTCATATGTAACTTGGTGCTTTTCCCTTGCTGCTTTTTTTTTTTAAGATTTTTTTTTGATATGGACCATTTTAAAAGTCTTTATTGAATTTGTCTCAACATTGCTTCTATGTTCTGGTTTTTTGGCCCCAAGGCACTTGGGATCTAGCTCCCGAACCAGGGATTGAACCCACATCCCCTGCATTGGAAGACAAAGTCTTAATGACTGGACCACAAGGTAAATCCCTCCCTTGCTGCTTTTAATATTCTCTGTTTATCTTTAATTTTTGCCATTTTAATTACAATGCTTCTTGGTGTGATCCTCTTTGAGCTGATCCTGTTTGGGAGTCTTTGTGCTTCCTGGACCTAGATGTCTGTTTCCTTTCCCAGGAAGGGAAATATTCAACTATTAGGTCTTCGGATATGTTATCTGCCCTTTTCTCTCTCTCTTCTCCTTCTGGGACCCCTATAATGTGAATGTTACTATCCTTGATGTTGTCTTAGAGGTCTCTTAAACTGTCCTGACTTATTTTTATTCTTTTTTTCTGTTCAGCCTCAGTGATTTCTTCTACTCTGTCTTCCAGCTCACTGATCCATTCTTCTGTATCATTGAATTTACTGTTGATTACTTCTAGTGTATTTTTCATTTCAGTTATTGTATTCTTCATGTATATTTGGTTGTTCTTCATATTTGCTAACTCTTTGTTTAAAACTTTTAACTTCTCATTCTGTTCATCCAATCCTTTCCTGGGTTCTTTGAACATCTTTATGATCATTACCTTGAACTATTTATTGGGTAGATTGTCTGTCTTCACTTCACTTAGTTCTTCTTCTGGGGTTTTATCTTGTTCCTTTGTTTGGAACATATTCCTGTGTCACCTCATTTTGCCTAGTTTGCTGTTTTTATTTCTGTGTATGTGGTAGGTTGGTTATATTTCCCAACGTTGGAGAAGTGACTTTTTGTAGAGACCTCCTATGCATCCCAGCAGCAACTGCCCTCTGGTCACCAGAGTTATGCTCTGGTGTGCCCCCTATTTGTGCTGCATGGGTCCTTCTGTTGGGCAGACTATTGTGGGCATCCTGATGGGTGTGGCTGGCCCCCACTCTAGTTGGTTGCCAGGCTTGAATTGTGCATAGGCGGCCACTGGTGGGTGAGGCCAGGTTCTGGAGTGGGTGGTTGCAGGGCTGGAAGGGGGGGTTCCTGGATCTAGTGTCAGCCTGCTGGTGGGTGGGGCTGGGCCTCAGGGGGTCCCAGGTCTAGTGCTGGGTCACTGGTTGGTGGAACCAGGTTCCTGGGTCTCTGATTGCAGGGCCTGTTGGTGGGGGGGTCCCAGAGCTGGTGTTGGGCTGCTCATGGGCAGGGCTGGATCCTGGAGTGGCTGACAAAAGAGCCCATGATGTCCCAGTGCTTGTGTTGGCCTGCTGATGGGCAGGGCTCGAGTCCAGAGTCCTGGGGCTGGTGCCTGCCTACTGGTGCATGGGCTGGGTCCTGATATGGCAGGCTGAGAGGCTGAGTTCCTGCACTGTGGTGGGTGGAGCCAGGTCCTGGGGTCTCTGGGTTCAGGCCTTTGGGTCCTGGAATTGGTATCAGCCCACTGGTGGGCAGGGCCAAGGCCAAGGGGTCCTGGGGTTGGTGCCTACCCACTGGTGGGTGAGGCTGGCCACCGGGCTAGTGCCAGCCTACTGATAGACAGAGCCATGTCTCAGGGTCTCTGGCTGCAGGGCCTTGGGGGGTTCTGGGGCTAGTGCCGGCACACTCGTGTTCAGGGCCTGGTCCTGGGCCCTCTAGTGGACAGAACTGTGTCCAGGGGTGGCTGCAGGCTCAAAGGGTCTTAAGGCAGCAGGCAGGCTGGTGGGTGGGGCTGTGTCTCCACCTGGCTAATTGCTTGGCCTGACACATCCTAGTACTGGTGCCAAAAGGCTGGTGGCTGGGGAAGGATCTTGGTGCTAATAAATTGGAGGGCAGATTCCAAAATGGCACTTGGTAGCACCAGTGTCCACATGGTAGAATGAGCTCCTCAAAATGGCTGCTGCCAGTGTCTATGTCTCCAGTTGCCTCCAGCATCTCAGGGAGGCTCTCCAAGATCAGCAGGTGGGTCTGACTCAGGATACTTTCTTTTTAAAAATAATTAATTAATATTTGGCTGCATTGGGTCCTCATTGCTGTGCGTGGGCTTTCTTTAGTTGTAGCGAGCAGGGGCTACTCTTTGTTGCAGAGCACGGGTTCTAGGCCTGCGCACTTCAGTAGTTGTGGCACGCAGGCTCTAGAGCGCAGGCCCAGTAGTTGCAGTACATGGGCTTAGCTGTTCCATGGCACGTGGGATCTTCCTAGACCAGGGCTCGAACCTGTGTCCCCTGCATTGGTAGGCGGATTCTTAACCCCTGTGCCACCAGGAAAGTCCCAACATACTTTCAAATTACTGCTTCTGCCCTGGGTCCCAGAGCACGTGAGATTTTGTGTGCATCATTTAAGAATAGAGTCTCTATTTCCCACAGCCCTCTGGTTCTCCTGAAAGTAAGCCCTGCTAGCCTTCAAGGCCAAATGTTTTGGGGGCTCATCTTCCCAGCGCAGGACCCCTGGGCTGGTGAGCCTGATGCGGGGCTTGGACCACTTGCTACTTGGGCAGGATCTGAGAACCTCTGCTATTGTAATTATCCTCCTGTTTGTGGGTCACCCACTCAGGAATATGGGTCTTGACTATACTGCATCTCCGCCCCTTCTACATGTCTTGTTGTGGTTCCTTCTTTATATCTTTAGTTGTAGAAGATCTTTTCCACTAGTCTTCTGGTTTTTCTCATCAATAGTTGCAATCTTGATGTGCCCAGGGGAGAAGGTGAGCTCAGAGTCTTCTTACTCTACCATCTTTGCCACTCCCCTAGTATAAGTCAGTCACTCTTTTATTCAATAAATATCTGTTGAGGGCAAACTATGTGTCAGGCACTGTGCTAGGACTGGGATATAGTGGACACACAAACAATGGTCCTTGCCTTCATGGAAGTTAGAGTCTGCCCTCAGAAAGCTCTTTTAAGTCTTTTTTCAAACTTCTACATTCCAAGAGGATCTGCCCCTTCTCTACTCATACTCATTTTCATTTACCTGCTGTTGATTCCTATAGTACCTCTGACAAAATCCAGTAGGGATAGGAGCCTCATGGTCCTCATCAGTTATCTGGTCTGGGTCTTCAACTCTATCTGTTTGAATGAGAATTCTTCTCTGAATTAGCCCACAGGAGAGGAAAAGATAATGCTAGTACCAAACCAGAAATGGGCAAGCACTTTCTCCTGTTTCCGTCTTGATTATTGTTTCTTTACTCCTCTCAAGTTATTTGTTTGAGTTGCAGGTTGGGGAAGAGAAGGTCAGCTTACCAATGAGTGGTTCAGGATAGGTTAGAACCAATAGGAAAGGAGTTACTTGCTTATGTTCTAGTCTCATAACCACTTTTCTCCCCTCAACTGCTCCTCATTGTAAAACTAGAAATATTTAACCCAGGTGTCCCAGGTATTGTAATCTAATGTCCAACAGACTTCCTATGTTTCAATATAAAGGATAGCTTCTCAACAGGTCTTCTTTCATACATAGTCCAAATTTATATTCTTATCTCTAATCTCCAGATTAGACACTTATGTTGGAAATATCTTTAAAAAATATATTTGGTCATGCCATCCCTTGACTTAAAAACTGTGTTTCCTTTTGGTTACAAGGTCTATTGTAACTGACACCACCTCCAACAATATGCTTACTAACTCCGCACCATCCATTGCTCCTAGCTACAATAAATTTCTCTATGTCTCTCTATAAGTTGTTTTATCCATCTGAAGTAGCATTCATTGGAAAATGTGCCAAGGACTGTTCCATACATGGGGGAGTATGACTTGATTCCTTGAAGACCCCACTAAAGTCTAATCATACTTATAAACTTTTGCACAGTGAAGGAAACCATAAACAAAATGAAGAGACAACCTACGGAATGGGAGAAAATGTTTGCTAACAATGCAAGCAACAAGGGCTTAATTTCCCAAATATACAAACAGTTCAATATCAAGAAAACAAACACCCAATAAAAAATGGGCAGAAGACCTAAACAGACATTTCTCCAAAGAAGACATACAGATGGCCAACAGGCACGTGACAAGATGCTCAACACCACTAATTATTAGAGAAATGCAAATAACTACAATGAGGTATCACCTCACACCAGTCAGAATGGCCATCATCAAAAAATCTACAAACAATAAATGCTGGAGAGAGTTTGGAGAAAAGGGAACCCTCTTGCACTGTTGGTTAGAATGTAAGTTGGTGCAGCCACTATAGAGAATAGTATGGAGGTTCCTTAAAAAACTAAAAATACACCTACCATATGATCCTGCAATCACACTCTTGGGTATATATGCAGAAAAACCCTCTAATTTGAAAAGATAATGCACCCCAATGTTCATAGCACTGTTTACAATAGCCAAGACATGCAAATTGGAGTTTTTGGAGCGACCTTTGCAAACCTGTCACTCAGGGTCCTGGAGTGACACGTCCAGCCCATTTTCGAGGTAGAACGCCCCACCTACCCCTGGGTCTAGCTCCCTCTCTCTCTGGCCTGGGCTTTTTCTCTCCTTAGTCCGACCTCCACGCAACCCCTACGGCTGAGGAGAAAATCAGCCCCATCATTGGTCCCTTCTTGAAGGGGTGGAGCCAGGTTGTGCTCTAACCCGCCGCCGCAGGCCCAGCCGCACCGAGGAGAGCAGAGTGGGACCGAAGCTGGTGGCGCGGAGGCTCCGAGGAGGCTGCGGGGCGCGCCACACCCTGGCGGCCAGGCGGTGGCAAAAATGCCGGCCTCTGTTGCGCGGCCCCGCCCGCGCCCGGGGCCGTCCCCGGCCTCGCCCTTACCCCTGCTGCTGCTGCTGCTGGAGGTGCTAAGCGGCCCGGTGTGTGGCCGCGTCCCCCCTTCGGTGCCCAGGATCTCGCTTCCTATCTCCGGTAAGGCGCGTGCGCCCTCGCCCTTATTCCTTCGCGCCGCGCCCAGACCCCGCTTGCAGGTACCCGGACCCACTTGCCCTCCCCACCCGGGAAGCCGCACCCGGGCCCCCACAGCTCAGCCCACTGCGTCCCGCGACGCCCAAGCCCCGCCGGGTTGCGGGCGGGACCCCCACTTGGTGCTGCTCCAGCGAGCCGGGCGACTCGGCTACTACGACCAGCCCGGGAGGCTCCCGCGGCCCCTTATTAAGGCAACCGCCCCTCACCGTGCAGACGCAGACCCTGAGGCCCAGGGAGGGGAATGGGGGTTGCCGGAAACCCTCTATTTCGAAGTTTCCTCTCCCTTATTCCGCTCTTCCCTCACATGCACCTGTGTCCGTCACGCCAGCGTGACGCCCATCGTGCCCTCAAACCCATCGGTCTTTCATACTACTCCAAACACCCATCCTTCTGATTACCAGCTCAGCATTTCCATCTGCCCACTTCTCAAATTCATTTGGTTATCATCAGTTCTAACCTCCTCCGAGCCTTTTGCCCCGTTCACAACCCTAATTTCCCTAACTCACTTACCAGTCCTCTCATCTCTGACACCAACTCCCATTTTCCGATCCACCATAACCCTCCTAACTTCCTCAACGTTCCCTACTCCCTCTACCCATTCCCTATATTGAGTAGCTGGGAAACGATTCAATGAGTTGATTTAAAATTCTTTTAAAATGATTTTCAAAGTCTTCAGAAGGAAAAAAGGAGGAGGGAGATGTCCTTTCAAAAGATGTGAAAGAATCCAGGGGATGCCACAAGGTTAAAAGTGGTCATTGGAGTGATTCACACTTTAACGGCTCTTTGTTGAGGCGGGCATGAGTGTAGCTATGAACCTTGTGTTTTTCTCAGTGGGCAGTGAGTGTTAGCACCTTGGGCAGACAGAACCAGTGAAGCCAAGAGTACATCCTGTTGGGAAAAACTCACAACTGGGTAATAGTAATTTAGAGTTTTCTACATTACTTCTGTCATTTCAGACCAGTGACATATAGGGATGCTGTGAATCCAGAAGACAAAGTTGTGGTCAGAGCCTGGGTTTCAATTTGTGTTGGAGCAATAGCCACAACATGGAGTTGAGGTCACCAGTCTGGGTTCATATCCAGGAATCCAGAGAGGTCTATATGACAAGGCGAGGCAGAGGCGGGGATATGAAGGGTGGTTGGGTGATCCGGGGCTTATACTAAGCATGGGATAGTAGTCAGGATACAGCACAAACATGAGTATGGGTGTGGGAGGATTGGGTGAGTGGGGCTCCATACATCAGCACATCTAAGAATGCATGGCCATTCTACTAGTCTTGAAGGTAGCTGAGCAGATGAAGCAGGTAGAGCAGAGCTGTATGTGTCAGATGCTTCCACATATGTTATCTCATTTAATTTTCAACAACCCTGGATGGTGGTGTTTACAGATGAGGAAAATGATGCTCAGAGAGGGCAAGTAACTAATTCAAGATCATACATCAGGTAAGTGAAAGAACCACATTTAAACTTGGGCTGATCCATTTCCAAAGCACATACTCTTCTTGCCCCCTCTACTCTCTTACCTCTTTGGGTAGAATTAGGGTGAGATCAAGGGTGGTGGGAGAGAGAGGAGATAATCTCCTAATGTGATGGTGAAAAGAGTGAGACATTTCCCTTCTAAGTAAAAAGGAGTTACTATTAAGTAGTGATTTAAGAAAAAAGGAAATTTACAGAGAAAAGTACTTGTACCTTTTACAGGTATTTTCAAATTATGTATCATGTTGCTATGAATAGAAATAAATATTAAATAGACTTAATATTTATGCTATTTTAATGAAGTGTTCTATTTTTATAGAAAAAGCATACTTTATTGTGTGCTAAATACTCTGGCCTCATCAGTTATCTTTCCCTGGGGAAATTAAATGGATGGCCTGTCCAGGCTTTGTTTTTGCCCTTAAGGCTGCTAAATAAATGGTACTTGGAAGAAAAAAAAAATTGGCCCCTTTGGCTTTGCCCTTGTGGACCCAACCCTTATGAAATGATGGCTGATATCACTCTTCACTTTCACCCTCTCTTCCTGCCAGAGGCTGACTCCTATCTCACCCGGTTCACCATCCCTCAGACATACAATTACTCCGTTCTCCTTGTGGATCCTGCTTCCCATATGCTTTATGTCGGCGCCCGGGACACCATCTTCGCTTTATCCCTGCCCTTTTCAGGGGAGAGACCTCGCAGGGTGAGAGATGAGAGTGGGGAGGACCTCAGATTCTAGAGCATGTGATTAGATCCTTCGTTTTATGGCATATGAAGGGGGGTGTTGTGGTAGGACGGGGAATGTTGGTGAAAAGGAATAAGGGTAGGTCGTCAACCTTATTGTCTCAGCTGAGGGTGATGGGGGTGGGTCATGGTGACTGGGGAGGCTATGAGGGAGGTTCATGATTATGGGGAGGAGGCCACAGTGACCAGGGTTCAGGTGGCAGTGGAATCATTAAAATCACATTACTCTAGGGCAATAACTTTCAAACTTTTTTGACCACCCCTTAGTAAGAAATATATGGTACATTTTGACATAGTACACCAACTATGTACTGAAAGAAAACTTTCTTGAAACAATATCTACTCTCCTATATGTGATACATTCTGATATATTCTATTTCATTAAAAATAATGTTGGTTGAGATTTCACAATTGATTTCATTACTCATTAATGGGTAGCGACCTCCAGTATGAAAAACAGTGCTCTGTGGTCGGGGGTTGTCTCTGAAGTTTCCAAATTGATGGAGGTTGTAGAACTGTGCCACCTAGCCTGACTTGGGAGGAATTTGGGTGAGAATCTGAGAGAAATGGTCACTCTTCCTTTCTTAGATTGACTGGATGGTGCCTGAGGCCCACAGACAGAACTGTAGGAAGAAAGGCAAGAAGGAGGTAGGTATAAATCCAGGCCCTGGCCTGAATGTCAGTTGAGGCCTTGGCCCAGCCCTGACTCTGTGTCAGTCCCCTGCAATGCTCCCATCCCAATGGGCCCAGGCAGGGACTCTAACAACATACCCAGACCTGCATATAACTGTCTTAACACTACTTTTCCTTGTACCTGCTGCTTCTGATTCTCTAACCATCTCTGACCCTTAGGAAGAATGTCACAATTTTGTCCAGATTCTCGCCATTGCCAATGCCTCTCACCTCCTCATTTGTGGCACCTTCGCTTTTGATCCGAAGTGCGGGGTTATTGTGAGTGACAGGGGTGGAAGGATGGGAGGGGTCTTCTGTGAGTGACTGTGACAGGGGTCATGCTTAAGGCGACCCTTGTGCATGATAAGCATTGGGGGTGAGGGATGTCCTCATAGGGTAGAGGCTTTGTCCACTGAGGGAGGGTATGAAAGGGAGGGGGAGGGAGGTTGTCGGTAGAAGGTAAGGAATACAAAGTGAAAAGAGGGACGTAGTGGGATGGTGAAGGAAGTGAGGATGCCAGCTGGCCTGTGGGGAGGAACTTCAGAGGCCAGTAGCTCATGTTTTCCTTGTCCTGTGTATGCTTTGTCCGGGGAGCCTGGGTCCATTTCTTAATCAGCACTGTCCATACCTGTTTCTTCCTCCCATGGCATGTGATTGTCTTTTACCACCTTCTCCACCTCCGCTGTCAACCTCATTCTGTGTGGGCTGTGACCCTTTGCTCTCACAGCTTCTGAGGTCACTGCGCATTAATGTAGTACCTGTTGGCCCCATACTCTGGATCTTGCCTTCAAGGTGGGCACTCTGTCAACCATGTTTTCTTCTTGGTCCTGTTCATTGCTGCTAAAGCCCTGGACATCTCCAACCTCACACCCAGGCAGGCTTGGGACATGGATACTCCTGATCACATCTAGGTTGGTCATGACCTCAAAAGTCCCTGGGATTGGTGACATCTTAGGAAGCGTGTTAATGTTTTGACTCCTCTCCTTTTCTCATCAGTTATCCAGTAGTCAATTACTGTTCCTCTGGCTGCACACATTTGTGACCAGGCCCTGGGAAGAGTCACATGTCCTTCATATCACTGGACACTTTTTATCCCTTTCTGCTGGGGGTAGGAGAGAGTGCAACAACTCCCTTTCCTGACCCTGATCCTTAATGGTAGATCTTGACTTGATCCTTCTGCAGCCTGCAGTAGTCCTTGCCACATGGATCTAGTCAGTGTGTAGCTCCAAACCTCTTTGTTAAGCATCATCCTTATATTTCTGACTTAAGAATGCTATAATTGTATATGCTTGATTGCCTTAGTCCGTCCCTTTGGGCTCTCCTTGGAGTTAGTTGCGTTTATGTTGAGTTATTTTCATAATGCTGGTGATAGACTCCCTTTTGAGGTGTGAATAGCTCCCTCATCCTGGGAAGGTTTCCCAGTTCAGGGTGGTGTTGAAAATCTCTATATTCCTTCAGGTAACGCTGAGGGCCTAGTTTCCCTACAGTTCTCACAAAGCTCACAGAAGTAGCAGTGGAACTGCCATTGACATATTTGTCCTTTCCTAGTATACGTAGGATCAGGGAGCCCATGGGTGTGAATACCAGAGACATGGTTTACAGACGATGTGATTACTCCAAGTTAGTTCCCCAGGGCCTTCTATTCTTCTTTGGCTCTCTGAGGTGGGACCCTAATGGTTGTTAGATAAGTATCTAGACAGAAAATGTTCTGGACATACCTGTCAGGAATGGTGTGACTTGGACCCCTATCCATTTTTGAGGAATATCAGCAAATAAGAACGAAGCCAGGGGCCTGTGTACTGCACTCCTATGACTTTTAGCTCTTTTTCTGAACCCTCCTAACCCACAGGCTCATGAAATGAAGGACCATCCTTTGATCAAGTCTTGTTTGTAGGAGAATATAAGGTACAGCTAACAACTGTGTTAACCCTTTAAGCATCCTGAAACTGCTCTCTAGACTTCCTGAATGTTCTTTTCTGCCTTTGTCTTATCCTGCCACCTGGCAATCCCCATCTGCTTGAGCAAGTCCTTGCCTTATCCTTAGTGCTGAACTTCTCATGTCCCAGACGGATGACTTTGAGACTGTGTGTAACAATCTGAGAACTTGGACTAGCTGATCCAGATATAACAACTTGCTCAGAGTTGATTGCTCAGAGAAATGAAGGTTCTCACAAAAGGAAGTTTAAGCATAGGACCTACCAGTTCCAACAATGTGGAGTGTTGCCCTTCAGTGACAGCTCATCAGACATTGGGGGAAAATATTTTAATTTGTTTTTCTGAGGGAGCTCCGGCAGTTAACAGAAAAAATGTTAGACTTATAGCAACAGCAACAACAACAATGAGAAGACTTCCCATTCAATTGAGTGTCTACTCTGTTGCAGGCTTGTTGCTTGATACTTTCACAATGGAGTTTAATTCTTATCACCATATCATGATATTTATTTATTATGATAGTGATGACACATCATGAGAGTATTTATTTCCAATTTACATGAATGAAACAGAAGTTCTGAAAAGTTAGGTAAAAGTCTGAGATATATAGCTGGCCGAGGCACAGCCAAGATTCAAACCCAGGTTCGTCTGGCTGTGCTCTGCTCCCTTGTCCCTCTAGTCCAGCCTGCACCCTAGAAGAAGACCTTAGCTGGCTCCAGTTTCTTGTGACATTTGATTTGTTTCATGTTAACAAGGACCACCTCCCCCTACCCCTCACCCCCAATCTCTCAGGAAAGGTCCTTTATATGCCTTGCACTCTTCTTGGCCAAAGTCAAAGGATGGGTTCTAACCCCACAGCTCAGTGAGAGCTTGCCTACATAGCTCTGGCTTTCAACTTGAGGGACTTGCCTTCACTACAACTCATGCTGATAGGACTGTGCTGACACAATGATATAATGAAGAATCTCAACATTCAGATAATGTGGTAGTGTGGTCGTATCCTTTCAGACCCTAATTAAATGTCACTTTGACTGTACAGTAATCATAACCTATGTAGTTAATCGGCTCCCTTGCTCAAAGGCTATAAACCTAGATAATGTGATGATGCCATTTGGGGAAACTGGAAGAGGACGAGTTTCAACATGTTCAGTTTTTTTTTTTTTTTTTTTTTTTTACCGGTATGCGGGCCTCTCACTTTTGTGGCCTCTCCTGTTGCAGAGTACAGGCTCCGGATGCGCAGGCTCAGCAGCCATGGCTCACGGGCTCAGCTGCTCCGCGGCATGTGGGATCTTCCCGGACCGGGGCACGAACCCGCGTCCCCTGCATTGGCAGGCGGACTCCCAACCACTGCGCCACCAGGGAAGCCCCATGTTCAGTTTTAATAGATCATCTCTGTGAGGAAAGGAAGTCCAGCAGTCAAGTGCAAACATGGACTAGAGTTTGGAAGACATCAGGCTTTAGAGAGTTTGGGGAATGATTTGCATAGAAAGTCTGGGCAGAAATGTGAAAATTAATGAGATCTTTAAAGTATATGTGAAAAAGACTAAGGATACATGGTTAGAGGCTGGAAAGGAGAAGAGAAACAACCAAAGGAGATAGAGAAGCAACAGATAGGAGGAGGGGCTCCAGGAGGGTAGAATTTCAAGAGTCAAGAAGTAGATTATTTCAAGGAGGAGAGTGAATCAAAAGTCTCCAATGGTGCGAAAAGATCAAAGAGAATGAGAACTGAGAAAAGGCTCATCCTTTATAAGTCCTTGGTGAAATGTGATGGAATAGTTTCAGGCATAATTTGTTTTCTAGGAATAACAGGTGATCCATGTTTGGTTAGAAGAAGTAGTAGTTTGGGATAAAGAGGCAATGGTGAGCCATTTTTGTCATTCTGTGGCTCAAACATTTATTAAGTCAGTGACTAATAGTCTAGGAATATTAATCTGAGGTGGGTATAGAGAGTAAATTGGGGGCAAGGCGAAGCAGTGTGGAGAAAAGGAGGCGATAAGACAGGCCACAGCAGCAGGTAATAACCCCATGTTCAGAGTGCCCAAATATCTTGGTAATCTCTCACTGAACTGTCATCTTTCTCCTCTGGCTACAATGTGCCCACCACCACACAGGGCAGATGATTATGTTTCTGTGGGGTCCTCCATTCTGGAAGATTCTTGACCCAGTATTCCCTTTGAGGGGACATCAGATCACATCTCATTTTAACAGGTCTTCTTCAAGGCTCTCTCAGTAAAATGAAACCCTGTTTGCCAACTACAGGAAATAAGTGAGCAGTCAGAATGGGCCAGTGGTACACTTATGCTCAGGGGACGTAGATCTATGTTGGTTCTCCAATTACCATCACAGCAATAAGGCTCCAGCAACACCATATGTCCATCCTAGTTTGTGAACTAGAGATATCATGCCTGGTACTTCATGTCATAACTGATTCCTAACTGGCCATAGTTAACTTCCCTGTCAGTCCAGGTTGAAATCATCTGTGATTTTCATTTTTAGATGTTATCTTGAAGCCTCTCTTAGTGCTGGATGCTCAGCTAAGGTCATGTCTGGCTGGCTCTGTGGAACTCTTACACCTCTTGCCCACCCCCGCACCCCAGGTTAGTCCCTCTGGAGTCCCTGGATGAGGAAGACACTTACCAAATTCTCAGATTCTGACCTCAGCTTCAGTTCTTCACTGACTTTGTAGATTCCCTTCTCTCCTTCTGTGTATCCTTGACTCTGGTTCAGTCTTTTATTCGTGGAGTGGGATTAGGTGAGGGATGGCCCTTCTCTCTAGACCCCTGGGCTTCGGATGGTCCTATATCAGCCTGTACTTTTCTTTACCCTTCCTAAGTGCTCCAGCCCTCAGGAGGCCTGCTTTCTTCCCTGGTCCTCCTTATCCTGTAGCACGTTCTCCAACCAGTTGCAAAGCTGGCAGTTCAGCAGCATTTCAGAGGAAAGGTCTGCCTTTCAGCCTCTTGGTGTCTTCTAGTGCCATCCTAGGTGTTCCTTCATCAGAGCATGTGGGTGTTGGGAACTAGGGGAATTGAGGGAAGAGGAATAAACTGATGAAAAGAGGGATGGCAGAGGTAGGAAATGCAGGAATGAGTGGTGGAATCAGGAATAGCAGACTGGGAATATGGGGATGGTAGTGGGGGAATGGGAGATGAATGGGAATTGGGTTTTTTCTTCATCTGACCATCTTTGTAATTCTCACCATGGACTTCCCCATGACCTCTAAACCAATTGCCCCCTTCTGGTCTGTAGGATGTGTCCAGTTTCCAGCAGGTTGAAAGACCTGAGAGTGGCCGGGGGAAATGTCCTTTTGAGCCAGCTCAGCGGTCAGCAGCTGTAATGGCTGGTGAGTGGGGAGAGATAAGCACCTGTGACTTCTTGCTGTAATTGCCTCCTTCCCCGCCCTGCTGTTGGAATTTCTGTGTCCTTTCTTTACTTTCATCAGAATGTCTATTATTCCCACATCTCTTTCTGGCCTTTCCTATTCTTCCCAGAGTGCTTGTGTTCTCCTGCTTTTACCCACAGAGTATCATTTCTCTTGCTTTTCTCTAGAGAATATGTCACTGTTCACAGTAGACTGTGAACATTTCCTCTGTTAACCTCATCTCTGTTAGTCATTTTTTCCTGTTTTTAAGAGGAATCTACTACAATGCATATTATAATAAATTTGAAAAAAGTACAAAGAAGAACATAAGAAATCTTTTAGAACAGCATAGTCCAAAAGAACTTTGTGTGATGATGGAATTGTTCTGTATCTTCAATGTCTAATATGGTAGCCACTGGTTACATGTGGCTGTTGAGCCCTTGAAATGTGACTGGTGTGACTGAAGGGGAGAATATTAAATTTCATGTAATTTTAATTTAAATATAAATAGCCATTCATACCTAGTGACTACCATATTAGCACAGTTTTAGAGTATTCCTACTCTGAAAACCACTGCTAGTATTTTAGGATATTTCCTTCTAGCCTTTTTAATGTGTGTGTCCACATGCATATATACTCATGCACATATATTTGGCTGGCCACTCCTTTGTTGCTCAGAAAAATCAGTAATGACTATTAAAGAAATTCCTTCTGTTACTTCCTTCAAACAAACTATATATACATATAGAGTTGCTCCAGTGTTCAATGGTTCTATCACAGACTATGCCTAAATCTTTTCTGGAGAATGATTGACTAATTCTTTGGTAGCCACAAAGTGAACTGTTTGTGTGCCACATAGCCTGTATTTTAGGTTAGACTACTCCACATGCACTCTCCAAATTCAGTGAGAACCCAACGATTTTTCTCATGAGAGTATAAAACAAGCAGGTGAACAGAAATTTTATGAGTGTGTGTTTTATGAAACTTCTAAATGTCATGCTACAGGGATATAATTTTGAATATTTGTCATGTGACTTTATATCATAGGCATTTCTATATAATTAAAAAATTCTTTGTGAAGAAAAATTTTAATGACATTATGCTACTCAACCTGTGAGCATACCATAATTTAATTAAAGAATTCCAAATTATTTATGTAAATTTATTTTCAGGTTTATTTAGTTCACTTCAAAGTTTTTGCTATGGTCTCTAATACTGTAATGAACATTTTTGCACATAAATTTTTATCCTCATTTTAGGTTGTCTTCTTAGACTCCTGGAAATGGATGACTATATTAAAGGATGTGAATATTTTACAGCTCATTATCTGTTGCTAATTGAGTTTTTAGAAAGGGTATACCAATTTACACCCTAAATCAGCAGTAGATGAGTGTTTTTTCACGTAAATTTCACCACACTGTTTTGTTGTCATTAAACATTTGTGTGTGTGTGTGTGTGCTGATTCAAGGCTAAAAATAGCACCTTTAAAAAATATTTATTTATTTGGCTGTGTCAGGTCTTACTTGTGACATGCAGGCTCTTCGTTGTGGCTGCAGGCTTCACTCTACTTGTGAGGCACAGGCTCTAGAGTGCATGGACTCAGTAGTTGCAGCGCGCAGGCTTAGTTGCCCTGTGGCATGTGGGATCTTAGTTCCCCGACCAGGGATCGAACCCGCTTCCCCTACATTGGAAGGCAGATTCTTAACCACTGGATCACCAGGGAAGTCCCAGCACCTTGTTTTAATTTGTATTTTTTTGAATATTAGTGAAGTTGAACATTTTTCATGTTTTAGTACTTATTTTTATTTCTGCTTTGGTCAATCCTCTGCTTATGTTCTTGGGCCAATTATCAGGTAGGATATTAGTATTCCAATCTACACCTTTTCCTTTGTGATTATATTTTTAAAGCTAAATCCTTCTTCAGTTAGAGAGCAGATAAAATTTTCCTTCTTAAAATTTTTTTTTCTGAAACATTTTAACTCTGATTTATTTGAAACTTATTTTGAGAAACGGCATGAGAAGGGAATCAAAATTGATTTTTCCCAACTAACTATTCAGTTGACTTAGCATCATTTATCACACTGTTTTTTTCTTCCTTCATTAAAGTTGCTACGAACCTTATTATAAAATATTGGACAATATAAATTTTAATTTAAATATTGCACAATATTTTATGAAAAACAAAAATTGGGATATAAGATCTAAACTTAAACTTTGTTGTTGTTGTTATGGACCATTTTTAAAGTCTTTATTGAATTTGTTACAGTATTAATTTCAGTTTTATGCTTTGACCTTTTGGCCACGAGGCATGTGGGATCCTAGCTCCCCGACCAGGGATCGAACCGCACCTCCTGCATTGGAAGACAAAGCCTCAACCACTGGACGCTAAACTCTTTTCTTATGCATGACTTTATTTGTAGGAAAAGTCTTAAAAGCTGCACAAATTAAATCACTCTTGGGCTTCCCTGGTGGCACAGTGGTCAAGAATCTGCCTGCCAATGCAGGGGACGTGGGTTTGAGCCCTGGTCCGGGAAGATCCCACATGCTGCGGAGCAACTAAGCCTGTGCGCCACAACTACTGAGCCCTAGAGCCCACAAGCCACAACTGCTGAAGCCTGTGCACTTAGAGCCTGTGCTCCTCAACAAGAGAAGCCACCACAATGAGAAGCCCGCACACCACAGCGAAGAGTAGCCCTCGCTTGCCGCAACTAGAGGAATCTCGCACACAGCAACGAAGACCCAATGCAGCCAAAAATAAATATAAATAAAATAAATAAATTTATATATTAAAAAGTCACTCTTATTCAGTTAATGATTTACCTTTTCTGAAACGTAATGAAATAACAAAAGTTTTTGAAAATGAACATAAAGTATATATCTAGTAAATACGATATTTGAGTTGTCATTTTTATCATTCATCTACAGTTGAAGTCAGTGAGACCTTGTTTATACACATACATATTTGAATAAAAGTTTAGTCAATAGTTTATTTTTCTTAGCTTTATATCAAGCATCTTTGGCAAAACACTGAACCAGTCATTAAGATCATTCAGAAAGATTTCACAGGTTTAGCAGTTATGAATGTCTCTTGATTCTACATAATTGTTTATCAACAAAATGACTTCTCAATTGCAACAATCTGAAATAATTAAAATACTTTGTTTCAAGCAGTATCTTTAAGTACATTTAACCATCTGTGTGTAATTTCTCTGTGTTCTCTCAGCAAGTGGAACACAGCATGTAGTTTAAGAATACAAATTTCATAGATAAGATAATTGTATAACAAAGAACATTTTCAAACAGGTTAAGTCTTTTTTTCCCCCAGGTAATGAAATTTAGTGTTGCCTTTCAGCTGATAATTGATGGAGGTGTCAGAAATCACTTTCTAACAGTTTAGAATGGCTAGCTCAAGACATAGAACCCCCATGGCTTTTTCTGTCTCAGATCCAAGTCATAGTCAATATCAATATTATAAGTTTTCCTCTGAAGTTCTTTATAGGGCTATAATTTAAATTTTTTCTTGGTCTGACATAATGCCAATATTTAGTTGGAATTTTTTTTTTTTTTGCGGTACGCGGGCCTTTCACTGTTGTGGCCTCTCCCGTTGCGGAGCACAGGCTCCGGATGCGCAGGTTCAGCGGCCATGGCTCACGGGCCTAGCTGCTCTGCGGCATGTGGGATCTTCCCGGACCGGGGCACGAACCCGTGTCGCCTGCATTGGCAGGCGGACTCTCAACCACTGCGCCACCAGGGACGCCCTAGTTGGAACTTTTAATGTTGATCCATTGTGTCCTACTGGCCCTTGTTTTGAAAATAGCAGTATAGAAGATAGTGGCAATGTTATTTAAGAATTAGAACCAAAATTCCCAGTTAGGAGCTATACAAATGTCCTTAAGGATAATAGACATATTTTGAAAGAAAAGAGCTTTTAGTAATGAAAATATTAGAATATAATGGCAGGAGTATTTCTTATTTTAAATTATAAAAATTGCAATGTGCATTGTGGAAAATTGAGAAAATATAGAAATGTATAAAGAAGAAAGTGAAAAGTTTATTGTAATTCAGTCATCATCAGGTAACCACTATTATTATTTCGGAGTATTTTCTCATACTGTGTGTGTGTGTGTGTGTGTGTGTGTGTGTGTGCGCATGTGTGCATATTTATAATAAATTGGAATTGTCATGCATGTTTCACTTATTGTATACTGAACATTTTCTCCTCATAGAATTTGTTTAATTATTCAAAACTTGATTTTTAGTGATTGTATACTTTTTCATCGTATGAATGTAGCACACTTATTTAATTATTCCCATATAATTATACATTCAGATTTTAAAATAAATTATTGCTTTTATAAATAATGCTGCATAAGGAATCCTTTTACATAAATTTTAATGTAAATCCTTTACATGAATCTAATTAATTGCATGAGTCAATCCAAAAAGTAGGATTGCTGGGCCAAAGGATATAAAAGATTTTTATAGTACTTGATGGGTTTGGCCAAATTTCTCTCCAGTGAGTCCTACCAGCAGTGATGAGAGGGCCTGTTTCATTACAGCCAGTTAGCCCCCAAAATATAGTTAATAAACGTAAAACAGTGACTTTCTCCAGAGTCCAATTTGATGTTTTTGATTTACATTTCTATTAGTGAGGTCGAACAGCTTTTCATGTGTTTATTGGCACTTGTATTTCTTTAGGAAAAGGTCTCAGATATCTTGTCTTCAAATTTGACATTTATCTGTACTCCACTGAGATAAAATTAACAAAAGTGATCTCAGTGTCTCTATTTGCGCTATTCCAATTCTGAAAAATGCAAATATTTTGACAGTAACGTTCACATTAGCCTAAGAACATCCACAATTCCTTCTCAGTCTTCTTTGCAGCATCTTTGTTTTCTGCTCATCCTTTAAATGTTCCTTAGACTTCCACCTAAGATCCTCTTCTCTTGCATTCTTTGTAATTGTGATCTCAGCCAGCTCCATGGATTCTGTTTGCACTGCATTCTGATGTCTCCCAAATCTGACGCCTTCCAGATCTGCCAAAACTAGCCCCATGGATTCTGTTTCTACCAGATTCTGATGCCTCCCATACATTATCTGGAGCTACAGACCACATATCCAGCTGCCTTCCAGACATACATCTCCACTTAGATGTCCCACAGGAATCTCAAAGTCAGCATGTCCCAAACTGAGCTTATCATCTTCACTCACCTCCCCCAAACCTTCTCCTCGACCCGCGTCCCCTTCTCTGAGTGCATAGTGCCATTACCCACCAAGGTACCCAAGCTAGAGGCAGTGATTTGTCATCTCTGGTCCTCCGTATCACATTCAATAGTAAATAGGGCTCTTATAAAGAAGAGCAGAAGAAGGGAGCTTTTGCTTTCTCTTTGGGAACCCGTCTTGTGTTTTTCTTGTCTCCTTTTGGTCTCATTGCATCTTGTGATTACTGCATCTGCTAAGGAGCCCTGTATGTGCACTGGGTGCTGCCAGCATTTTACGGTCAAGCTTATCTCTTAAATCCGTGAGTGTGTACCCCAAGACAGCATTCACACATTGAAACAAGACAGTTATAAATCCTATGTGCCAGGAGAGGAAAAGGTAGAGTAAACACTGCATCTCCAGTGATCTGTAATTATGTCCTGATAATAGGCTGTTTAAAAAAAAAAGAAAAAAAAGGTATCTAGCTGGCATAAACCTTAGATAAGGAAATAGAGAATATTAGGTCAGGAGCTGTCTATCCTGCAAAGCTCTGACCATGAGAAGAAAAGAGAGTGGAAGAAGGCAGGCTAGGGCATGTTAAAAACCCTCTTTTTTAAAGATAATGAGTGATAATTCCTATTATAAACCTTCTTTAAAAGTGAGCATTTTGATACCAGAGTGAAAATTTGAACCCCTTCAGGGTGTAGTGAAATATTCACTGCCATGGCTTATATCCTAGTCTGTCAGTGTTGGGTTGCTAACATATCTGGGAGGTCTATGTTCGCAGGCTTTACATCTGAGCAAGTAGAGATCTATTTCTGCACATAATTGTCAGTTTTCTTTGGCTGTGATTCTTCATCTTTGTGGCTTTCAACCTTGTTTTTCCTGGTATTTCCAAAATGACAGTATCTTAATTTTTGGGGTTATAAAAGTAAAAGGTGCTAACTACAAAAAATGTTCAGTGAATACAGAAAAGTAGAGAGGAGAAAATAAAAATCACTTGTAATTTCATTAGAAACAAACATCAGTAACACTGTCCAGTTGTAGCTCCTTCAATCTTTCCTGTGCCTATAGACATATATACATATTTTTTAAAAATAGGGTTGAATTATACCATGTGTTTTTTTCTAACCACCTTGTTCACTAAACTCAACACCGTGGGCATCGCTCTCTTTGGCATATCATCTTTTGCCAATAGCAGATGTATGTTTTCATGTTTGCTAGCTTGATCTAGTCAGTAATAACTTGCCAAACAACCGCACATACAGGGATATTTTATTGTATGAACAGTGCAACAGAATATTTGAAATTGACTGTTCTGGAAAATTCAGGGCATGTGGTGATCTTGTGTCCTCCTGTGTCCTCCTGCCCTCGTAATTGTGATGGCTGTCATTCCTTTTCCTCTGTGTGTGTGTGAAGATTGTGTTGTAAGCCCCTTAGTACTCATGGAACACCTGAAGCCCTGCTACTCCCTCCCAAAGTGTCTGATCCCTCCTGCTATCCCTTTGTGACCCTCGGCTCTCTCCGCTGAGTGAGTGTGCTCTTCAGCAATCCTAGGCTCCAGAGTTGCTGACTGCCCCCATTTAACCCCTTAGAAAGTTTTGGGACTTCACCTCCGTCCACCACTGGGTCCTTGCATTGTTGTCTGTGGTCCTTTACCGTTTCCAGAATATTTATGAGTGTTCTCCCTCAAACACATCAAGTCATGCTTCCAAAATATTCATAACTGTCTCTTCCACCACATCTCCCCCATTCTCAGGGTATCCATGACACAGCTTCTGTCAATAGTTTCAGTTTTAGAGTGTTTTGTGTATAATGCTTTTAGGAAAATTTTTATTCCAATTCTGGCTTCTGTGTCATGTTTTTCCCCCTGGAACTACTGAGGATTGGCTTATTTGCTGCTCCATTAGCTGCCAGAAACTTTGCCCCAAATCTGATTTTCTCCCTCATGAAATACTCTGGAAGGGAATGGGATGCCATTTTATAGTTGTGGCCCCCCTACCTTATGGCAACAAATCAAGCATATGGCCCCCTGAGGTTCCTAACACATATTGAATGCCAGCCGGGTAATTGCCTAAGATCATACTACTACTAAGTATTCAAAGTTCAAACCCAAGCTTTCCTGACTCCAAAGTGCTTGGATTCTTTTCACAAACTCGAGTGATAGTATAGTCTTCCCTCCCACCCAGTAAGGAAGGGGGTTTCTAATTCTTTACTATTGCCCTCAGAGGGCTCCTGACCCTTTTCTTGCTTTGCATTAAGTGTTTTTAAGTGTTGGTGGTTATCATTTCAATGCCTGAGACATGCAGCTTCACAGGAGCATCTATGAGCCCAGGACGTAGTGCTTCCCTCAAGGTGGCCCTGCCCTCTGCTGCCTCCCTCAGTGCACATGACCCCGCGGCTCTTGCTGGGGTTTCTGGGCACCAGCCTCCAGCACTCCAGCCTTGCTTGCTTCTCCAGCCTCTCTGACTCTTCTCTTCTGAGTTGCCTTCAAATGATGGTGCCCCAGGGCTCCCTCTCGCTTTCCTTTTCTCCCTGGCTTTCACATTCCTGTGGTAACTTAAGCATGACTCCTAGGTTGCCTGATTCTGGCCCTATGGTCCACACCCTTCTGTTCGATTGCCTTCCAGCGACTCCAACCAGATGTCCCAAAGGTGCGTCAACCTTAGTGGGTCCAACAACTGAACTCACCTCCTCTCCAGCCACCTTCTTTATGAGCCTTATGTCATTTCTTTGCTTGGTTCATAATATCATAATCTACTATTATCCGTCTTATAAGCGGAAACCTTAGAGACATTATTTTACTCCATTCTTTCACATCTCATATTCAACTGATGTTCAAATCTTGTTAATGGGCTCTACCTCAGAAATATCTCCCAATTCCAGCCCCTTTCTTTCCTCTACCAGTGCCTTAGTCCTTCTTTGTTCTTGCCAGGACTGTGTGAAGGCATAACTAGCATTTTCTTCCTAAAAAACAAAACTAATTACGTCATGTCTCCTCAAGAAAATCTCTGCAGTTTTGCCCTCACCTTTAGGATAAAGTCCACATTTTCCTGGCACGGAAGAGCAGATTCATCGCAATTGGGCGCCTATCTCTGCACCTCTAGCTCATCTCTGCTCACTTGCCCAGCAGCCCCTGTGCCCCGCTGGAGCTTCAGCCATGGGGAGTGCCCCACATCCCTGAACATGGCTCCCCTCTTCCCCACTTGCCTGTCTTCCCCCCGAAGTCCTTCTACCTGGCAAATTGCTCATTCTTCAGAGCCAGCTCAGATGTGACCTCTGAGTTGCTGCTCCCGCAGTTAGATGTGGCTGGGTCCTCCTCTGTGCTCCTACACACATCTGTGAGTCCACGCCTCTTGGTATCTGATCACGTTTGTCTTCTGGACTCAAATGGGAATTCTTGGGGGGGACAGTGATGTGCTTAGCACTCAGTGCAGTGCCTCTTACGTAGTAGGTGGTGAAGGAATGCTTCTGTTCTTCTCTGTTCTCTCCAGAGTCCCTGTGATACTCAAGACTCCACCGGGGGTTTGTGACCTTCTTGTTCCCTGAGTCATTGTCTCCACTCATGTCTGAGCCCTTGGCAGTGTTGCTCAGAGTGGCTATAGTTCTTTCACATTCAGCCCACAGAACTGCACCTCCCCTTCCTTCCCAGAATGCTTCTGATTTCTCTCTTTTCCAATCCCCACCATTCCTAGAGCACCTCTGCACCTCCACTGAACCAGGAGGGAGGATCTGATTCCTCGTTGTTTCCTCTGGCTGGCTGTGAAATATCCAGAAATCCCCTAGGTTGGTGTTTCTCAAAGTGAGGTCTTGAATCACCCACATCAGAGTAACTCTGACTGCTTGTTTGAAACGTAGTTCTTGGGCCAACCCCCAACCCTACTGAGTGAGAATTGCTGGGCCCGAGGCCCAGGAATCTGCATTTTGATCAATTCCCTAAATGATGCTAGTATACCCTAAAGTTGTGCCTTGTTCCAGGGCAGTATACACCCCCTAATACTCAGAAAGAACAGTAGTTCCCTCAGACATTTACCGTAGTGGGAGAACTTAAGTAAGATGGGAACATGCTGCAAAGCAAACCTCTTCCTGGAAAGTTACCACGTAATTATAGGGTAGAAAAGTCCTTAAAAATGACAACAGCAAGAAACAGACCAACAAAAAAAATCTTGCTTTCCACAGGGATAGCTTCTATTCTTCCTTCATATACATGAACATTCCAGCAGTTTTTCCTTAACACCGGTTCCCGTTACTGCCCCGGAGCACTTTATTTCTGTTTATTTTAAGTGAGGTAATGCATGTCGTGCTTAGCATTGCCTGGCACTTAATGTGTGCTCAGCCCCTGAGGGTTCTTGCCCCTGCTTTGCTCCCTGCTCTGCCTGTGACCCTTTCTGAAAGCTTCCTCAGTGAGTCTGACAGTCCACTTCCTCCCTGTCACCCTGCAGGGGGCATCCTCTACGCTGCCACTGTGAAAAACTACCTGGGGACGGAGCCGATTATCTCCCGGGCTGTGGGTCGTGCTGAGGACTGGATTCGGACAGAGATCTTGCCATCCTGGCTTAACGGTGGGGAGAGGGCAGAGGGGGGGTGGTGCTGCTCTGGGGACAGAGTAGGTGGAGGCTGGGTGGCCCCAGGCTATATCTGTGGGATCTGAGGCCACGGGTCTCCCCAGCCCCAGCCTTTGTTGCAGCAGTGGCCTTGAGCCCAGCCGAGTGGGGGGATGAAGCCGGAGACGATGAAATCTACTTCTTCTTTACGGAGATTTCCCGAGCTTTTGATTCATACGAACACGTTAAGGTCCCCAGGGTGGCCCGTGTGTGTGCGGTAAGACCCTGATCCCAGCTGTCTGTCTTGTTTTCTGCTCTGCCTGTCCTCCTGTCTTTTCCTCTGGTCTCTGTCTTTGTATTTCTCCTCTGTCTTCTTTTTTGATGGGCCGTGACTACTTTTCTGGGAGCTTGAGGAATGTGGCGAAAGGGCTCTGGCCTCTTTTACCTACTTCTTATCCCGTGTGACACGGTAGTGTAGAGGTTAAAGGCAGGAACTGTTGACAGACCTGGGTTCAAGTCCCTGCTACACTGCTTACTGCCTGTGTGACTCTGGCAGTGTCGATTTGAGGACTAAACGAGGTAACTTACGTAAAGCATGTAGTGCAGAACTTTATAAGTGCACAATAAACACAATAAACATCATTGTGGTGATCCTGCCCACCCCATACCTCATTGTCCTTCTCAGTTACTCTGTATCTCTGTCCTTGCATTTCTATGCATCTGTCTCCCTATCTGTCTGTGTCTGGGGGAAACTTGTATTGGTCTCCACAGTCCTCCTCTAATGTTGGTCTTCTAAAGAGAGCTTCCTATGTACTTGTCACCCCAGGGGGACCTTGGGGGCCGGAAGACCCTCCAGCAGAGGTGGACGACCTTTTTGAAGGCTGACCTTCTGTGTCCAGGGCCTGAGCATGGCCGGGCCTCCAGTGTCCTGCAGGACATGGTCATTCTTCGACCTGAGCATGGAGCGGGGACGCCCATCTTTTATGGCATCTTTTCCTCCCAGTGGTGAGGGGGTCCTGATGTGGAGAGTTACAGGGTGGGAGATACCTGGGGTTGCTGCAGGTCAGTGCGGTCTCCTCCAGTGGGGGTGGACTCTCCGTGGAGCCCTGCTCCTTCTGCCATGAAGCAGGCTGCACAGCTCCCTGTGCGTTTCTCATGGGTCATCTCATTTGACAGGGGATGAGTTGCTTCCCCTAGTTCCCTCTAAATATCCAGCTCCAACCTGTGACTCTTCCAGGGAAGGGGCTGCCATCTCTGCTGTCTGTTCCTTCCGACCACAAGACATTCGGACAGTGCTGAATGGTCCCTTCAGAGAGCTTAAACATGACTGCAACAGGGGACTGCCTGTCATGGACAATGATGTACCCCAGCCCAGACCTGGAGAGGTAAGGGGGCTGGGGCAGTTCTTTACCTCACGCCTGAATTGCCCCATTAGGACAAGAGCCCAACTAAGCATCACAGACACTTCCTGGCCCCTGGGAAGCTTTGTCACTCATCCTGTGTTTCCTTTAGTGCATCACCAACAACATGAAGCTCCAACAGTTTGGCTCGTCACTCTTCCTTCCTGACCGTGTGCTCACCTTCATCCGGGACCACCCACTCATGGACAAGCCAGTGTTTCCAGCTGATGGCCACCCCCTGCTGGTCACTACAGATACAACCTACCTCAGAGTCGTGGCCCACAGGGTGCCCAGCCTCTCAGGGAAAGAGTATGATGTGCTCTATCTGGGGACAGGTATGTTTAATAGCCAAGCAAGTTGCCCATCCAGTGCACACAGGTTGTCGCCATAGAGAGGGTCCCATGCATACAGGTGTCAGAGTCCCAGGCACAGGCACAGTTATGTTATTATGTCTTGCCCCTTGCTTGCTTCCTAGAGGATGGACACCTCCACCGAGCAGTGCAAATTGGAGCCCAGCTCAGTGTTCTTGAGGATCTGGCCTTATTCCCAGAGCCACAGCCAGTTGAGAATATGAAATTGTATCAAGTGAGTTGTAGATTTTGGCGAGTCTGGTGGGGAGATATCTGAGTCCAGAGCCAATCTGTGACATTGAAGTCTGGGAGATCCAGCGTGTTTCTCTTCCTCACTCCCTTTCTGTAGAGCTGGCTCCTGGTTGGCTCCCGTACTGAGGTGACACAAGTGAACACAACCAACTGTGGCCGTCTACAGAGCTGCTCAGAGTGCATTCTGGCCCGAGACCCTGTCTGTGCCTGGAGCGTTCGGCTAGCTGCGTGTGTGGCCCACACTGGAGAGCATGAAGGGTGAGGGTGGTGGCACTGGTTCCTTGCCTGATGTCCCCAGGCTCTGGCCTATCCATATGTCTGTGTCTGTTTCTCATGGGTTAATGCTGCCCTCTCTCTCTCTCTCTCTCTCTCTCTTTCTCTCTCTCTGTGTTTCTTAGTGTCACTTGTGTGTCCATCTGTCAGTCCATACTAACCATCTCTCTGTCCTCATCAATGTCCCTGCCTCCCTGCTGGACCTGCCCTGACTGTGTGGTTGATTTCCATGTTGCCATACGCTTCTCAGTTTTCATTTTCTTTTTTTTTTGGCCGCACCACGCGGCATGTGGGATCTTAGTTCCCCGACCAGGGATCGAACCCGCACCCCCTGCATTGGAAGCGTGGAGTCTTAACCACTGGACTGCCAGGGAAGTCCCTCAGTTTTCATTTTACAAGTGCTCTTAGAAGTGTTTTCACAGTTGACAACTCCCCTCCTTCCTTCCTTGAAAAACTCTATCCTGTTGCCTTCTATGACTCTGCATTCTCCTGGTTTTTCTCCCTACCTCACTCTCCAGTCTGTCTCCCTTACTGGTTCCTTTTCCATCCAGCTTCTGAATGTTGATATTCCTCAGGGTTCAGTCCTTCTCTTTACACTTTCATGCACTCTCTAGGTGATTTCATTCTCATTGTATTCAGTACCAACTGAGTGCTGGTGACAACCACAGATGTATCTTTAGCTGAGGTGTTTTGTGAAACAGAAAGTCATCTCACTGACCCTCACAGAATTTTGATTAGCTTTGATAGAAGAAGTTTTCTCTTTCTCTTAACAGAGAAATTTTTTAACAGAGATTTCCAGAGAAATTTTGTGGTTGTGGACCACCAGCTATACTTCTTGGAAGGTTCCTGTGTTTCTTTCAAAGTACCCCACCAAACATCTTTCTGACAGACCTAGTGCAAATTTAATTCTCTGTAGTCTGCTAGAAATATTTGTAGAATTTGGCATGTCATGAGTATAAGAGGTATTGGGGAAAAATTTAGTGATGAAGAGAATGTTGACTGATAATTCTAGAGGTGACTTATGAGATGATGGGCGGTGCAATTGGTGAGTGAATGTTCGGTACGGAGGAGGGTAGAGGGGGTGTTGACACTGGATTTATCAAGTATTCTCTTCTTTATAGGCTGGTTCAAGACATAGAGTCAGCGGATGTCTCTTCTTTGTGTCCTCAGGAGCCTGGAGGTCTGTATGGTTTAGGGAACGTGGGTAGAGTGGATGTAAAGGGCCTAGAAAGTCATGTTTTTGAACCTAGTTTAAAACGTGTATCCTGGAAGTTATGGCAGCCTTACCCTCTTTGGGAATCCCCTTTTCAGCTTGATGCACTATGGCTCCTTCTCATTTCTCGTGTCACCCCACATTTCTCTCTAACACCTCCAACCTACAGCCTCACCACCTTTTGTGCTTTTGCTGTCTCTGCAGAACACCCAGTGGTGTTTGAAGTTCCTGTGGCTACAGCTGCACATGTGGTCTTACCATGTTCCCCGAGCTCAGCCTGGGCATCCTGTGTGTGGCACCAGCCCAGCGGAGTGACTGCACTCACCCCCCGGCGGGATGGGCTAGAAGTGGTGATATCCCCAGGGGCCATGGGTGCTTATGCCTGTGAATGTCAGGAAGGCGGGGCAGCTCGTGTGGTAGCTGCTTACAGCTTGGTCTGGGGCAGCCAGCGGGGTGCTCCAAGCCGGGCTCACCTAGTGGGGGCTGGACTGGCAGGCTTCTTCCTGGGAGTTTTTGCAGCATCCCTGACTCTCCTTCTGATTGGTCGGCGTCAGCAGCGACAACGACAGAGGGAACTTCTGGCTAGAGACAAGGTGGGCTTGGACCTGGGAGTCCTACCATCTGGGACCACAAGCTACAGCCAGGACCCTCCCTCTCCCTCTCCTGAAGATGAGCGGCTGCCCCTGGCCCTGGCCAAGAGGGGCAGTGGCTTTGGTGGCTTCCCTCCACCCTTTCTGCTTGATCCTTGCCCGAGCCCACCCCACATTCGGTTAACTGGGGCTCCTCTAGCCACGTGTGATGAAACATCCATCTAGGGCTGGGCAAATAACCACGAGTGCATGAGTGACCACTGGATGGAATGACCATTGGGACGCTGGGGCTCGATGGTCATGGAAGATCGTCGTGGCCTCTGAGTTTTCTTTGGCTTTTGAATGATCACTTCAAATGCCCTGTCTGCCTTTTCTGGGCCTGGATGGGCTCAGGGCCAGGGCTTTGCCTGATTCCCATAAGAGATCAGAATTGCTCTTGCAGTGAATCAGGACTTTTCCTGCCCCTGCCCTCTCAACCCCTATGACCCCTTCAGCCCACTATCTTGGGCCCATCAGTTTGGGGCTAGGCCCCAGGACATCGCTGTGACTTTGCTTTCTGTTTGGGCCCTGGCCAGAAGGAGGAGCCGTGGAAGTTCTAGGGGGTTAATGTGCGCTGACTCCTTTTGCTGGTTCTCCCAGTTTATCTGATTCTCTGTGGAGAGTGCATGATTCCCAAACTGCAACGTGCAATCTCTGCCCTGAGATCTACCCCATCCCAGTTTTCCTTCTTCCATGAAAGAGCATGTGTAAATACACGGATGTTCATAGGTGACCTGGACACATGTGCATGGATGACTAGGCCGATGCTCTGGTGTATTCATGGGAGGTTGAGAGGGTCAGGCTGGAATGAGGGCAATACCTACAGAACTTTAGACCCTGTAGCCAGTGAGGGAATGGCTCTCCTTTCTAAAAGGAGAAAACCACTTCCCTGTCTCCATCACCCCTCACAGCCCTTCTGTTGAGTAGAGAAAAACTCCCAAAGTGACCTTCTGGGTGGGAAAGGCAATGGTACCTCTGACCACATCTTTCTCTTTGTTTTTGCCTCCTGGCTGCCACCACTGCCATGCACAGCTGCTCTTTCTCTGGCTAGAGCCCTTTCCTTGGCTTCTATTAAAACTTCACAACATTCTAAATATCAGGGGATGAAAAAAGTGGAACAATCGTGGGAAATACAAGCCGCACAAAGATAGGTTTATATCAGTGACTTTATGACTTTACTCAGGTTGATACCCTTGCTCTAAAGCAGGAGTTCACCTGGGGTCCATGGCCTCCCTGAAATCGCATGCAAGATGCTGTCTGTATATGTGTGTCTGTATTTTTCTGGTGGTGGTGGGGCTGGGTTTGTGACTCTTATTAGATTCTCAAGCCTTAACAAAGTTAAAGGACCACTGCCCCGAGGTCACCACATGTTGGCCAAGCTGAGGTGGTGACAGGCAGGGGTAGCTCTTCCTGCCCTTTGGCCAGCCCCTGGACTGGCAGCCACTGGATACCTTCTTGTTGCTCCATTTCCTGGAAGGTGGGCTCTGTGCATATTTGAAGACACTGTCAGCTCTCACCAAATGTAAAGACCTCTTCCTGCTTCACAACTCTCAGACACTCTAGGCTTCTCCTGCTCAGTTCCTGTCTTGGCCTGTGAACGTGCCTCATTCATCCCTGCTGAGGGACTCCCTTGAGCTCCAGTGAATGGTCCAGCCTTTCCCAGTTGAAGTTTTCAGCTCTACTTGCCTTGGCAGCAGCCTGTGAACTACTCAAGAGTCCCCTTGGGTTTTGAATTATCAATGGTTTTGCCATTAATAAGTGTATGTTCCTCAGCAAGTAATCTAACCTTGGAACTATGGTTTACACATCTGTAAAGTGGAGATAATAGTACCTACCTCAGGGTTGCTGCAAGGATTAAATGAGAGAACATGTAAACAATAAAACGCTCTCTATACCAGTAGAGGTTGTTATTGTAAAAATTGGCCTATTCTACCATGATCATATAGCTTAATCATCTGATAAGCATGACACATGCAGTCACTTTAAGCCTCATTTGGTGGGAGGAGAGTCATTGCCTCACACAGACATCCTGTCCTGGGGCATCTCTGGTGAGCTCTTAGCTGCTAGTGTCTAGGTTTTGGGAGGCAGGGGCTGTCATTTTCATAATCTTCAGATGTCTTGGCGACCTTATTGGTCTTTCTATATGGGAATGGAGGGGGGCTCTGTATTCTTTGGTTTATCCTCACTCACTCTGCTCTCTTGAGGTTATGGGTTAGTTTCATTTCGAGGAATGAAGGGAAATGGGAGATTTCAGTAGGATCTGGGATCTCTGTGAAAAGGAGAGAAGAGTTTCCCAAGGAGGGGGAACCAGATCACAGTGGATTTGGGGCATTTGGTCCTTGGGTAGTGGCTCTGGTTGGAGGAAGATGGGATGAGGAATGTAGGAAAACTGAGGAAGGATGGAAATAGACATGAAGGGAGGAGAGCCACGTCTTAGGCTATGGAAAGTTCAAGCCCCAAGAGTGAGTGATAGCATGGAAATGTGAAACCAGATCCCAAAGAGATAAGTGTGAATAACTGATTGCATTATCTTTGGACTGTGGGGGTGTGGGATGGGAGAGGATCCAATGATAAGGGAGGTGAAGAAGGATGCAGGGTTCCTGCAGGTAGAATTGTGAGGATTCTGGCAACCAGAGACCTGACTGGCTTTTGCACATAAAAGCAGCCAGGGAGAGGGTTGGAGATGGGGCTTGTGTTTGTGTTTACCTCCAAACTCTAAAGATTGCCCACTTTCTGGCCTTCACTCTGAAATTCCCCTCTGTTTTTGGTTCTGGTCCCTGGTCCATAAATTGTGACTGTCAGCTTGTCACCCCTAACCAGTGGTCTGCTGCTACCCACGTGACCTTACTGAAAGCAGAGCCAGAAAGAGATGCTCCCTGTTCACTCTCATGAACCAAGTGAATTCCAGTATACCGCTGGCCCTAACCCAACAGGAGGCAGACTCACATCTTTTCCCAGGAGTCTCCTGGCTCCCTAGCTTTCTGCAGTAGCCCCACAAGTGATGGCAGGAGAGGGCTCCTTTAGGTATCGGCTGGGCCTTGTCCCTCCTGGCTACTCTGCCCCTGTCAGAGGGGGGCGGTCATGGCTACAGCAGACTGTTCTTGGTCAACTGCACAGAGATCCTATCTCACAGGTGTGGGGATTGAACTTGCCTTTGGTTGTAGTAGAGCCAAGGTTGGAATTTTTTTGTTTTTGTTTGTTTTTGCGGTACGCGGGCCTCTCACTGTTGTGGCCTCTCCCGTTGCGGAGCACAGGCTCCGGACGCGCAGGCTCAGCGGCCATGGCTCACGGGCCCAGCCTCTCCGCGGCATGTGGGATCTTCCCGGACCGGGGCGCGAACCCGTGTCCCCTGCATCGGCAGGTGGACTCTCAACCACTGCGCCACCAGGGAAGCCCAAGGTTGGAATTTTTAAAGATCATTTTCACCAACTGGAGGAAAAGCTAGCAATGAAAGCAGTAAGAAATATTTCTGCAATTTTAAAATTCTGTTTGATGGGTCCCAGGGACAGACCTTGCTGTGACATGGCAATTTGTATGACCAGTACAGAGAAGGTGTGGTCCCAGAGAGGTCCAACTGGAGTGATGTAAAATACCAGGTCCTGGTTGAGGTAGGGATGGGCAAGCAACAGAGCGAATGACCTAGCTCCCTGAGGATGTTAGGTGGAGTCAGGGGCGTTTGGAAGAGCCAAGATGAGTTTTAGAGGGCTGCTTCAGGTCCTGTGGAGAAATAAATGGAAGCCCGGAACTGTCTTCCTCTTTTTTTCCAAGGGTTCCCAGTCCATGGGACTAGCTTTTCCCTAGACACACTGGGCCTAGGGTTTAGGGCTACGGATGAATCTGCTGCCTGCTGGTGGGTATGGCACCTGTCTCATGGACTCCAGAGCTTGGCAGTGCTGAACCCCAGGCTAAAAGCTTTCACCACCTGCAGCTGGAGCCATGGTTGAGAAGGAGGAGTCATCAACTGACGCTGGATCCAAAGACCAACATCACGTCCTCAGCTTCAAGCAAGTCCTTTGGGTTGAGAGGCTGGGAATACAGTCCTTCCAGGGCTGAGGTTCGCTCCAGGGACTCTCTGAAGGTTATGTGTCGAGGAGGCTGATCAGACCTCTCTGATCAGAGGCTGAGGAAGAGAACTCATGGGAAAAGCTCAGGCTTCAGGCCTTTGTAGGCGTGCTTCATATCTGTCAGGTAAGGGGTTCTAATCAGCCTCACGTGGATTCACTGAAATTCTCTCCTGCAAGCCCAAGAGTGCACAGACTTGGCACACGCTCTCGACACTCTCCTTTCAAGATACGCCGAATTGTGTGTGGTAGGTAAGCTACTCCTTCCTTTATAAGAAGTGAGGAAGCAGAAGTGGCCCTTCCCTGAGGTGAGGATGGAGATGGATGTTTTGTCCTTTAAGTGATGTAGAACTGTGTCCTGCTTCCATGCAGCTTCTCCAGCGCTCTGGTGGGATAGAAGGTGTGGATGCTGGAGACAGTCAGGCCTTGAGGGTTATGGGGAGGTGTCCCCATGCTTTGGTGTGGAAGGATGGATCTGCCTATCCTTTGTGTGAGGTCGGATGATGAGCTTCTCAGCAGCAATCATAGGAACCAGAGGCTCTTCTTCCCTTTGCTGGGAGCCACACAAGTCCTCTGAATGCTTGTTCAGTTCTAGGGAGAAGGATGACCATCCCCAAGATGGCTGAGATAGAATATTTTCCCCCTGAAGTGACTGGGAGTTCAGAACCAGGTTAATTTGATTTATGGAAATAAAGTAATATTTTTGTACCTATAAGTGTGTGGAGAAAAATCCATGAGCACTATAACTAATACCAGCATTTCTAAAACTAGCTGAGTCCAGAGTGCCTGCATTATGAACTGTCCTATAGATTGAGAGAGCAGAACTGACTGTAGATAGATTAGAGCTGAATGACCACTAGTTGTCTGAAATGAGGATGAGGGCCTTCTTCCAACCCTTTGCAGGAGCTATTCCCCCTAGTGTAGCTTGGCTGCATACATATCCACCAGATTAATTTTTTATCAGACTCAAAACCCATCACCTCTCAGATTTACTGGATTTTGGCAATTTGTCTGTGGTCTCGTCATAATACTATAGCTCATTGTATTGTGAGCACCTTGTAATTCCCAGGTAAACATCCTTAGAAAGAAGGGAACGTGAACCTGCTCCTAGCTGAAAAACCAAGGTGTCCACATGCTACCGCTACCAAGGTTTATGACAAAGCTGTCCTTTGAAGAGTTGCTAGATAAGTTCTTATTCTTTTGGGTACTTATTGCTGTACTAGTCAGGACAGGCTTTGTTATGACACAATAACATACAACCCCATATTCTTAGTGGTTTAAAGCAACATGTTTCTTATACTACTTAGAAAGGAAGGAAGTTCTGACATATACTACAACATGGATGAATCTTGAGGACATTATGATAAGTGACATAAACCAGTCACAAAAATATTGTATGATTCCACTTATATGAGGTACTTAGAGTAATCAGATTCACAGAGACAGCAAGTAGAATGGTGGTGGCCACGGGCTGGGGCTCAGAGGAATGGGGGTTATTGTTTAATGCATATAGGGCTTCAGTTTTACAAGGTGGAAAGAGGTCTGGAGATGGATGGTGGTGACGGTTGTACAATATTATGAAAGTAATACCTCTGAGCGGTACACTTAAAAATGGTTAGGATGGTAAGTTTTATGTGATTTTACCACAATTTTAAAAATTGGAAAAAATGAATAAGACACAGTCTCTGCCCCTTTGAAGCTCTTAATTCTGTGGGGAGGCAGATATACACTATGAAAAGCACTATTGTGAAGGTATGTCCCAATCCCAAGAAACCTATGGACACCTCATTCATCTTATATCTCTCTTTTTTTTAAACTTTTTATTTTATATCAGAGTATAGTTGTTTAAAAATGTTGTGTTAGTTTCAGGTATACAACAAAGTGATTCAGTTATACATATACATGTATCTATTCTTTTTCAAATTCTTTTCCCATTTAGGTTGTTACACAGTGTTGAGCAGAGTTCCCTGTGCTATACAGTAGGTCCTTGTTGGTTATCCATTTTAAACATAGCAGTGTGTATATGTCAATCCCAAACTCCCTAACTATCCCATCCCCTGCAGTACCCCTACTAACCATAAGTTTGTTCTCTGAGTCTGTTTCTGTTTTGTAAATAAGTTCATTTGTATCATTTTTTTAGATTCCACATATAAGTGATATCATACGATATTTGTCTTTGTCTGACTTACTTCACTCAGTCTGACAATCTCTAGGTCCATCCCTGTTGCTGCAAATGGCATTATTTCATTCTTTTTAATGGCTAAGTACTATTCTATTGTATATATGTACCACATCTTTATTCATTCATCTGTTGATGGACGTTTAGGTTGCTTCCATGTCTTTGCTATTGTAAACAGTGCTGCAATGAGCATTGGGTGCATGTATCCTTTTGGAGCATGGTTTCCTCTGGATATATGCCCAGGAGTGGGATTGCAGGATCATATGGTAGCTCTATTTTTAGTTTTTTAAGGAACCTCCATACTGTTCTCCACAGTGGCTATACCAATTTACATTCCCACCAACAGTGTAGGAGAGTTCCCTTTTCTCTCCAGCATTTATTGTTTCTAGGGTTTATTTTGATGATGGCCATTCTGACTGGTGTGAGGTGATATCTCATTGTAGTTTTGAGTTGCATTTCTCTAATTAGCTATATTGAGCATCTTTTGATGTGCCTCTTGGCCATCTGTATGTCTTCTTTGGAGAAATGTCTCATTAGGTCTTCTGACCATTTTTTTTTTTTTACATCTTTATTGGAGTATAATTGCTTTACAATGGTGTGTTAGTTTCTGCTTTATAACAAAGTGAATCAGTTATACATATACATATGTTCCCATATCTCTTCCCTCTTGCGTCTCCCTCCCTCCCACCCTCCCTCTGACCATTTTTTGATTGTGTTGTTTGTTTTTTTGATACCAAGCTGCATGAGCTGTTTGTAAATTTTGGAGACTAATCCCTTATCTGTCACATCGTTTGCAAATATTTTCTCCCATTCTGTGGGTTGTCTTTTTGTTTTGTTTATGGTTTCCTTTGCTGTGCAAAAGCTTTTGAGTTTAATTAGGCCCCATTTATTTATTTTTGTTTTTATTTCCATTACTCTAGGAGGTGGATCAAAAAAAATCTTGCTGCGATTTATGTCAGAGACTGTTCTGCCTGTGTTTTCCTCTAAGAGTTTTATAGTGTCCATTCTTACATTTAGGTCTTTAATCCATTTTGAGTTTATTTTTGTGTGTGGTATTAAAGAGTGTTCTAATTTCATTTTTTACATGTAGCTGTCCAGTTTTCCCAGCACTACTTATTGAAGAGGCTGTCTTTCCTCCATTGTATAGTCTTGCCTCCTTTGTCATAGATTAATTGACCGTAGGGGCGTGGGCTTATTTCTGGGCTTTCTATCCTGTTCCATTGACCTCTATTTCTGTCTTTGTGCCAGTACCATACTCTTTTTTTTTTTGCGGTACGTGGGCCTCTCACTGTTGTGGCCTCTCCCGTTGCGGAGCAGAGGCTCCGGACGCGCAGGCTCAGCGGCCATGGCTCACGGGCCCAGCCGCTCCACAGCATATGGGATCTTCCTGGACCGGGGCACGAACCTGCATCCCCTGCATCGGCAGGCGGACTCTCAACCACTGCGCCACCAGGGAAGCCCTCTGGAGAGTTTTTTATCATAAGTGGTGTTGAATTTTGTCAAAAGCTTTTCCTGCATCTATTGAGGTGATCATATGGTTTTTATTCTTCAATTTGTTGATGTGGTGTATCACACTGATTGATTTACGGATGTTGAAAAATCCTTGCATCCCTGGGATAAATCCCACTTGATCATAGTATATGATCCTTTTAATGTATTGTTGGATTTGGATTGCAAGTATTTTGTTGAGGATTTTTGTGTGTATGTCCACCAGTGATGTTGGCCTGAAATTGTAACTGTGATTTAAAAACCCCCAACAAACAAAAGTCCAGGATCAGATGGCTTCACAGGCGAATTCTATCAAACATTTAGAGAAGAGTTAACACCTATCCGTCAGAAACTGTTCCAAAAAATTGCAGAGGAAGGAAAACTCCCAAACTCATTCTATGAGGCCACCATTACCCTGATACCAAAACCAGACAAAGATACCGCAAAAAAAGAAAATTACATCTGGTCTAAGTGTCATTTAAAGCCTGTGTTTCCTTATTGATTTACCTTCTGGATGATCTGTCCATTGATGAAAGTGGGGTGTTAAAGTCCCCCATTATTATTGTGTAGCTGTCGATTTCTCCCTTTATGACTCTTAGTATTTGCCTTATATATTGAGGTGCTCCTATGTTGGGTGCATATATATTTACAATTGTTATATCTTCTTCTTGGATTGATCCCTTGATCATTATATAGTGTCCTTCTTTGTCTCTTATAACAGTCTTTATTTTAAAGTCTATTTTGTCTGATAAGATTATTGCTACTCCAGCTTTCTTTTGATTTCCATTTGTGTGGAATACCTTTTTCCATCCCCTCACTTTCAGTCTGTATGTATCCCTAGGTCTGAAGTGGATCTCTTGTAGACAGCATATATACGGGTCTTGTTTTTGTATCCATTCAGTCAGTCTATGTCTTTTGGTTGGAACATTTAATCCATTTACTTTTAAGGTAATTATTGATATGTATGTTCCTATTGCCATTTTGTTAATTGTTTTGGGTTTGTTTTTGTAGGTCTTTTTCCCCCCTTCCTCTCTTGTTCTCTTCTCTTGTAGTTTGATGACCATCTTTAGTGTTGTGTTTGGGTTGCTTTTTCTTTTTTGTGTGTATATCTATTGTAGTTTTAGGGTTTGCTGTTCCCATGGGGTTTTGTTATAGCAGTCTATATATGTACAAGGTTGTTTTAAGTTGCTGGTCTCTTTCCTGCCTAGAGAAGTTCCTTTAGTGTTTGTTGCAAAGCTGCTCTGGTGGTGCTGAATTCTCTTAGCTTTTGCTTGTCTGTAAAGCTTTTGATTTCTCTGTCGAATCTGAATGAGATCCTTGCTGTGTAGAGTATTCTTGGTTGTAGGTTCTTCCCTTTCATCACTTTAAATATATTGTGCTGCTCCCTTCTGGCCTGCAGAGATTCTGCTGAGAAATAAGCTGATAACATTTTGGGAGTTCCCTTGTATGTTATTTGTCATTTTTCTACTGTTGCTTTTAATATTTTTTCTTTGTCTTTAATTTTTGTCAATTTGATTACTATGTGTCTTGGTGTGTTCCTCCTTGGATTTCTCCTGCCTGGGACTCTCTGTGCTTCCTGGACTTTTCTTTCCCACATTGGGGAAATTTTCAGCTATTATCTCTTCAAATATTTTCTCAGGTCCTTTCTGTCTCTCTTCTTCTTCTTCTGGGACCCCTATAATGCAAATGTTGGTGCATTTAATGTTGCCCCAGAAGTCTCTTAGACTGTCTTCATTTCTTCTTTTTTCTTTATTCTGTTCTGTAGTGGTGATTTCTACCATTCTGTCTTCCAGCTCACTTATCCGTTCTTCTGCCTCACTTCTTCTGCTATTGATTCCTTCCAGTGTATTTTTCGTTTCAGTTATTGAATTGTTCATCTCTGTTTGTTTGTTCTTTAGTTCTTCTAGGTCTTTGTTAAACATTTCTTGCATCTTCTTGATCCTTGCCTCCATTCTTTTTCTGAGATCTTGGATCATGTTCACTATCATTATTCTGAACTCTTTCTGGTAGGTTGGCTAGCTCTGCTTCACTTAGTTGTTCTTCTGGGGTTTCATTGTGTTCCTTCATCTGGGACAAATTCCTCTGCCTTCTCATTTGACTGACTTTCTGTGATTGTGGTTTTTGTTCTGCAGGCTGCAGGATTGTCGTTCTTGCTTCTGCTGTCTGCCCTGATGGATAAGGCTGTCTTAGAGGTTTGTGCAGGCTTCCTAATGGGAGGGTCTGGTTCCTTCTCAGTAGTGGGTGGAACTGGTTCTTGTCCCTCTGGTGGGCAGGGCTATTCTCAGGGAGATTTTAAGCCACTTTTCTACTGATGGGTGGGGCTGTGTTCCTGCCCTGTTGGTTGTTTGGCCTGAGGCATCCCAGCGTTGGAGCCTACAGGCTGTTTGGTGGGGCTAATGGCAGTCTCTGGGAGGACTCAAGCCAATGAGTACTTCCCAGAACTGCTGCTGCCTGTGTCTTTGTCCCCACAGTGAGGCACAGCTCCTCCCCACCTCTGCAGGAGACCCTCCCATACTAGCAGGTAGGTCTGGCCCTGTCTCTTATGAGGTTACTGCTTTTTACCCCTGGGTCCTGGTGTGCATGAGACTTTGTGTGCCCTCCAAGAGTGGAGTTTCTCTTTCCCTCAGTCCTGTGGAAGTCCTGCAATCAAACCCTGTTGGCCTTCAAAGCCAGATTCTCTGGAGACTCCTCCTTCTGTTGCCAGACCCCCAGGCTGGGAAGCATGATGTGGGGCTCAGAACTTTCACTCCTATGGGAGAACTTCTGTGGTATAATTGTTTTCCAGTTTGTGTGTTTCTCACTTGGTGGGTATGGGATTCGATCTTATCACGATTGTGCCCCACCTACCGGCTCCTTGTGGCTTCTTCTTTTTTTTTTTTTTTTGCAGTACACGGGCCTCTCACTATTGTGGCCTCTCCCATTGCGGAGCACAGGCTCCAGACACGTAGGCTCAGCGGCCATGGCTCACGGGCCCAGCCACTCCACAGCATGTGGGATCCTCCCGGACTGGGGCACGAACCTGTGTTCCCTGCATCAGCAGGCGGGCCCTCAACCACTGCGCCACCAGGGAAGCCCAGTGGCTTCTTCTTTGTCTTTGGATGTAGGGTATCTTTTTTGGTATGTTCCAGCGTATTTTTGTCAGTGATTGTTCAGCAGTTAGTTGTGATTTTGGTGTTTTCGTAAGGAGGGGGTGAACTCACATCCTTCTACTCCACCATCTTGAGCTAATCTCCTCTTACATCTCTTCTTAACTGGCAACTAGACAAACAGACTTGAGACACCAACAAAAACTTTGTACCTCTAAGTGGACTCCCCTGAAGATACTGAGACAGTCTAGACATATATATACCTTATATGGTCTTTTTTGTGTATCCAATTTTACATAATAAAACTAATAAAAACAAGATGTTTTTCTGTCTGTGAAACTAGCAAAGATTTAAAAAAAGGTGGATGATACTTTGTGCTGACAAGGGTTTGTGGGGAATTGGGTATTCTCCTATCCTATTTGATATGAAATTTGTACAAATTCTATGGAAGGCATTCTGTCAATATCTATTAAAAACATAAAAATGTATGTATCATTTGACCTAATAATTACACTTCTGGATATTTATTATTTTTAGGAAATAATGGCATAAGTGTGCAAAGATGTATTTCTAAAGGTTTTCATTTTAGTATTTTATATGCCTAAAATATTAGAAGAATCCAATTATTCAATAAGAGAAATTTGGTTAAATTAGACCCAATATTGACTTGAAAAAAGGTCCACAACATTGTTAAGTTAAAACAAAGAGAAAACCATAAGAAAGAGAGGAGCAGCCCCTGACAGCCAGGAGCTGGCCTGACATCACTGTGGGGACCTGGAGTTCTCCTGTTTCATAGAACATCAACATCAAGTAAGGCCACTCAGCAATGTGATGGATGGGACAAAAACAAGACCACTCTGTAATCGTGTCTGCACACAGACAAAACTGGAATATTGTGCAAACCACAAATATGACCAAACATCTACCTGTCCCTGCTAATAGAAGTGACTGCTACTTCTTTACCTGTTCTTCACCAGCTTTAGCCTAGCTCCAGTCATCTCTCCTTCTGGGTGAGATTTATAAAGGTACCCAAGCATAGAATTATGCTGCTTCCTGGCAACACCCAATCTAGAGCAAAGCCCTGCTTCCTTAAATCCTCCTGCAAGCCCCTTAGCACAAGCGTGAATGCTGTAAGTTCTTCCTAACAGTCTCTTACTGAAAGACCCCACAGTTCCCTGTGCTGTGCATTCTCCCTCACTGTAGAGTGATAAACCTAGATACAGCTGTGTTCCTGGTGGCCTTTGGCTGGAGATCAATGACAGTTCAGTCCATTATTGTTTGTAATAGATACTTACTTCCATTGTCGCAAAAATGTATGGAATAATACACACCAAGCTGTTGGCAATGGTAACCTGGTGAGGGATTTTACTTTTTTTTTGCGGTACGTGGGCCTCTCACTGTTGTGGCCTCTCCTGTTGTGGAGCACAGGCTCCGGACGCGCAGGCTCAGCGGCCATGGCTCACGGGCCCAGCCGCTCCGTGGCCTGTGGGATCTTCCTGGACCGGGGCACGAACCCGCGTCCTCTGCATCTGCAGGCGGACTCTCAACCACTGCGCCACCAGGGAAGCCCCTGGGATTTTACTTTTGATTTACTATTGTTTTTGGAGGGGGGAAAGGGAAGAAAGGAAAGAAGAAGGAGAAGAATGAGGAGAGAATGATGATGATGATGTGATGGCAGTGGCTGTAAATGAAGTATTAAGTGTTGATAATGATGTTATTGGACTATCTTTATTCTTTAAATTTTCTACAATTAATTAATATGCATTACATTTGAATGAAAAATTATAGAAGTTACTTTTTTTTTACATCTTTATTGGAGTATAATTGCTTTACAATGGGGTGTTACATTCTGCTTTATAACAAAGCGAATCAGTTATACATATACATATGTTCCCATATCTCTTCCCTTTTGCGTCTCCCTCCCTCCCACCCTCCCTATCCCACCCCTCCAGGCGGTCACAAAGCACCGAGCTGATCTCCCTGTGCTATGCGGCTGCTTCCCACTAGCTATCTATTTTACATTTGGTAGTGTATATATGTCCATGCCTCTCTCTTGCTTTGTCACAGCTTACCTTTCCCCCTCCCCATATCCTCAAGGCCGTTCTCTAGTAGGTCTGTGTCTTTATTCCTGTCTTACCCCTAGGTTCTTCATGACATTTTTCCCCTTAAATTCCATATATATGTGTTAGCATACGGTATTTATCTTTCTCTTTCTGACTTACTTCACTCTGTATGACAGGCTCTAGGTCCATCCACATCATTAAAAATAGCTCAATTTCGTTTTTTTTTTTTATGGCTGAGTAATATGCCATTGTATATATGTGCCACATCTTCTTTATCCATTCATCCGATGATGGACACTTAGGTTGTTTCCATCTCCTGGCTATTGTAAGTAGAGCTGCAATGAACATTTTGGTACATGACTCTTTTTGAATTACGGTTTTCTCAGGGTATATGCCCAGTAGTGGGATTGCTGGGTCATATGGTAGTTCTATTTGTAGTTTTTTAAGGAACCTCCATACTGTTCTCCATAGTGGCTGAACCAATTCACATTCCCACCAGCAGTTCAAGAGTGTTCCCTTTTCTCGACACCCTCTCCAGCATTTATTGTTTTAGATTTTTTGATGATGGCCATTCTGACCGGTGTGAGATGGTATCTCATTGTAGTTTTGATTTGCATTTCTCTAATGATTAATGATGTTGAGCATTCTTTCCTGTGTTTGTTGGCAGTCTGTATATCTTCTTTGGAGAAATGTCTATTTAGGTCTTCTACCCAATTTTGGATTGGGCTGTTTGTGTTTTTCTTATTGCGCTGCATGAGCTGCTTATAAATTTTGGAGATTAATCCTTTGTAGTTGCTTCATTTGCAAATATTTTCTCCCATTCTGAGGGTTGTCTTTTGGTCTTGTTTATGGTTTCCTTTGCTGTGCAAAAGCTTTGAAGTTTCATTAGGTCCCATTTGTTTATTTTTGTTTTTATTTCCATTTCTCTAGGAGGTGGGTCAAAAAGGATCTTGTTGTGATTTATGTCATAGAGTGTTCTGCCTATGTTTTCCTCTAAGAGTTTGACAGTTTCTGGCCTTACATTTAGGTCTTTAATCCATTTTGAGCTTATTTTTGTGTATGGTGTTAGGGAGTGATCTAATCTCATACTTTACGTGTACCTGTCCAGTTTTCCCAGCACCACTGATTGAAGCAGCTGTCCTTTCTCCACTGTACATTTCTGCCTCCTTTATCAAAGATAAGGTGACCATATGTGCGTGGGTTTATCTCTGGGCTTTCTATCCTGTTCCATTGATCTATATTTCTGGTTTTGTGCCAGTACCATACTGTCTCGATTACTGTAGCTTTGTAGTATAGTCTGAAGTCAGGGAGCCTTATTCCTCCAGCTCTGTTTTTCGTTCTCAAGATTGCTTTGGCTATTCGGGGTCTTTTGTGTTTCCATGCAAATTGTGAAATATTTTGTTCTAGTTCTGTGAAAAATGCCATTGGTAGTTTGATAGGGATTGCATTGAATCTGTAGATTTCTTTGGGTAGTAGAGTCATTTTCGCAATGTTGATTCTTCCAATCCAAGAACATGGTATATCTCTCCATCTGTTTGTATCATCTTTAATTTCTTTCATCATTATCTTGTAGTTTTCTGCATGTAGGTCTTTAGTCTCCTTAGGTAGGTTTATTCCTAGATATTTTATTCTTTTGTTGCAGTGGTAAATGGGAGTGTTTTCTTGATTTCACTTTCAGATTTTTCATCATTAGTGTAAGGGAATGCCAGAGATTTCTGTGCATTAATTTTCTATCCTGCTACTTTACCAAATTCATTGATTAGCTCTAGTAGTTTTCTGGTAGCATCTTTAGGATTCTCTATGTATAGTATCATGTCATCTGCAAACAGTGACAGCTTTACTTCTTTTCCGATTTGGATTCCGTTTATTTCTTTTCCTTCTCTGATTGCTGTGGCTAAAACTTCCAAAACTATGTTGAATAAGAGTGGTGAGAGTGGGCAACCTTGTCATGTTCCTGATCTTAGAGAAAATGCTTTCAACTTTTCACCATCGTGGACGATGTTGGCTGTGGGTTTGTCATATATGGCTTTATTATGTTGAGGAAAGTTCCCTCTATGCCTACTTTCTGGAGGGTTTTTATCATAAATGGGTGTTGAATTTTGTCGAAGGCTTTCTCTGCATCTATTGAGATGATCACATGGTTTTTCTCCTTCAATTTGTTAATATGGTGTATCACATTGATAGATTTGCGTATATTGAAGAATCCTTGCATTCCTGGAATAAACCCCACTTGATCATGGTGTATGATCCTTTTATTGTGCTGTTGGATTCTGTTTGCTAGTATTTTGTTGAGGATTTTTGCATCTATGTTCATCAGTGATATTTTCCTGTAATTTTCTTTCTTTGTGACATCTTTGTCTGTTTTTGGTATCAGGGTGATGGTGGCCTCGTAAAATGAGTTTGGGAGTGTTCTTCCCTGTGCTATATTTTGGAAGAGTTTGAGAAGGATGTGTGTTAGCTCTTCTCTAAACGTTTGATAGAATTCGCCTGTGATGACATCTGGTCCTGGGCTTTTGTTTGTTGGAAGATTTTAAATCACAGTTTCAATTTCATTGCTTGTGATTGGTCTGTTCATATTTTCTATTTCTTCCTGATTCAGTCTTGGCAGGTTGTGCATTTCTAAGAATTTGCCATTTCTTCCAGGTTGTCCATTTTATTGGCATAGAGTTGCTTGTAGTAATCTCTCATGACCTTTTGTATTTCTGAAGTGTCAGTTGTTACTTCTCCTTTTTCATTTCTAATTCTATTGATTTGAGTCTTCCTCCTTTCTTTCTTGATGAGTCTGGCTAATGGTTTATCAATTTTGTTCATCTTCTCAAAGAACCAGCTTTTAGTTTTATTGATCTGTGCTATCATTTCCTTCATTTCATTTTCATTTATTTCTTATCTGATCTTTATGATTTCTTTCCTTCTGCTAACGTTGGGGTTTTTTTGTTCTTCTTTCTCTAATTGCTTTAGGTGCAAGGTTATGTTGTTTATTCGAGATGTTTCCTGTTTCTTAAGGTAGGATTGTATTGCTATAAACTTCCCTCTTAGAACTGCTTCGCTGCATACCATAGGTTTTGGGTCGTCTTCTCTCCATTGTCATTTGTTTCTAGGTATTTTTTTATTTCCTCTTTGATTTCTTCAGTGATCACTTCATTATTAAGTAGTGTATTGTTTAGCCTCCGTGTGTTTGTATTTTTTTACAGATCTTTTCCTGTAATTGATATCTAGTCTCATAGCCTTGTGGTCGGAAAAGATACTTGATACAATTTCAAATTTCTTAAATTTATCCAGGCTTGATTTGTGACCCAAGATATGATCTATCCTGAAGAATGTTCCATGAGCACTTGAGAAAAATGTGTATTCTGTTGTTTTTGGGTGGAATGTCCTATAAATATCAATTAAGTCCATCTTGTTTAATGTATCATTTAAAGCTTGCATTTCCTTATTTGTTTTCATTTTGGATGATCTGTCCATTGGTGACAGTTGGGTGTTAAAGTCCCCTACTATGAATGTGTTACTGTCGATTTCCCCTTTTATGGCTGTTAGTATTTGCCTTACGTATTTAGGTGCTTCTATGTTGGGTGCAAAATATTTACAATTGTTATATATTCTTCTTGGATCGATCCCTTGATCATTACGTAGTGTCCTTCTTTGTCTCTTCTAATAGTCTTTATTTTAAAGTCTATTTTTTCTGATATGAGAATTGCTACTCCAGCTTTCTTTTGGTGTCCTTTTGCATGGAATATCTTTTTCTGTCCCCTCACTTTCAGTCTGTATGTGTCTCTAGGTTTGAAGTGTGTCTCTAGTAGACAGCATATATATGGGTCTTGTTTTTGTATCCATTCAGCCAGTCTGTGTCTTTTGGTGGGAGCATTTAATCCATTTACATTTAATGTAATGATCAATATGTATGTTCCTATTCCCATTTTGTTAATTGTTTTGGGTTTGTTATTGTAGGTCTTTTCCTTCTTTTGTGTTTCTTGCCTAGAGAAGATCCTTTAGCATTTGTTGTAAAGCTGGTTTGGTGGTGCTGAACTCTCTCAGCTTTTGCTTGTCTGTAAAGGTTTTAATTTCTGTATCAAATCTAAATGAGATCCTTGCTGGGTAGAGTAATCATGGTTATAGGTTTTTCTCCTTCATCACTTTAAATATGTCCTGCCAGTCCCTTCTGGCTTGCAGAGTTTCTGCTGAAAGATCAGCTGTTAACCTTATGGGGATTCTCTTGTGTGTTATTTGTTGTTTTTCCCTTGCTGCTTTTAATATGTTTTCTTTGATTTAATTTTTGACAGTTTGATTAATATGTGTCTTGGCGTGTTTCTCCTTGGCTTTATCCTGTATGGGACTCTCTGTGCTTCCTGGACTTGATTAACTGTTTCCTTTCCCATATTAGGGAAGTTTTCAACTATAATCTCTTCAAATATTTTCTCAGTCCCTTTCTTTTACTCTTCTTCTTCTGGAACCCTTATAATTCGAAAATTGGTGCGTTTAAAGTTGTCCCAGAGGTCTCTGAGACTGTCGTCATTTCTTTTCATTCTTTTTTCTTTATTCTGCTCTGCAGTAGTTATTTCCACTGTCTTATCTTCCAGGTCACTTATCCGTTCTTCTGCCTCAGTTATTCTGCTATTGATGCCTTCTAGAGTATTTTTAATTTCATTTATTGTGTTGTTCATCATTGCTTGTTTCATCTTTAGTTCTTCTAGGTCCTTGTTAAATGTTTCTTGCATTTTCTCTATTTTATTTCCAAGATTTAGGATCATCTTTACTATCATTCTGAATTCTTTTTCAGGTAGACTGACTATTTCCTCTTCATTTGTTATGTCTGGTGGGTTTTTATCCTGCTCCTTCATCTGCTGTGTGTTTTTCTGTCTCCTCATTTTGCTTATTTTACTGTGTTTGGGGTCTCATTTTTTCAGGCTGCAGGTTCATAGTTCCCGTTGTTTTTGGTGTCTGTCCCCAGTGGCTAATGTTGGTTCAGTGGGTTGTGTAGGCTTCCTGGTGGAGGAGACTGGTGCCTGTGTTCTGGTGGATGAGGCTGGATCTTGTCTTTCTGGTGGGCAGGTCCATGTCTGGTGGTGCGTTTTGTGGTGTCTGTGGACTTATTATGATTTTAGGCAGCCTCTCTGCTAATGAGTGGGGTTGTGTTCCTGTCTTGCTAGTTGTTTGCCATAGGGTGTCCAGCACTGTAGCTTGCTGGTCGTTGAGTGAAGCTGGGTGCTGATGTTGAGATGGCGATCTCTGGGAGATTTTCGCCATTTGATATTATGTGGAGCTGGGAGGTCTCTTGTGGACCAGTGTTCTGAAGTTGGCTTTCCCACCTCAGAGGCATGGCACTGACTCCTGGCTGCAGTACCAAGAGCATTTCATCCACACGGCTCAGAATAAAAGGGAGAAAAAGTAGAAAGAAAGAAAGAAAGAAAGAAAGAAAGAAAGAAAGAAAGAAAGAAAGAAAGAAAGAAAGGGAAAGAAAGGGAAAGAAAGAGAGAGAGGGAGGGAGGGAGGGAGGGAGGGAGGAAGGAAGGAAGGAAGGAAGAAGGGAGGGAGGGAGGGAGGGAGGGAGGAAGGAAGGAGGGAAGGAAGGAAAGAAAGAAAGGAGATAAAATAAAATAAAGTAAGATAAAATAAAATAAAGTTTTTAAAATAAAAAATAATTATTAAGAAAAAAGTTTTTTTAAAAGGAAAAAAACCAAAAACAGCAATAAAAACGGACGGATAGAACCCTAGGACAAATGGTGGAAGCAAAGGTATACAGGCAAAATCTCACACAGAAGCATACACATACACACTCACAAAAAGAGGAAAAGGGTAAAAAATCATAAATCTTGCTCTCAAAGTCCACCTCCTCAATTTGGGATGATTCGTTGTCTATTTATGTATTCCACAGATGCAGGGTACATCAAGTTGATTGTGGAGCTTTAATCTGCTGCTCCTGAGGCTGCTGGGAGAGATTTCCCTTTCTCTTCTATGTTCGCACAGCTCCCTGGACTCAGCTTTGCATTTGGCCCCGCCTCTGCGTGTAGGTCGCCGGAGAGCGTCTGTTCTTTCCTCAGACAGGACGGGGTTAAAGCAGCAGCTGCTTCGGGGACACTGGCTCACTCAGGCGGGGGGGGGAGGGGTACGGAGTGCGGGGCGAGCCTTCAGCGGCAGAGGCCCGCGTGACGTTGCAACAGCCTGAGGCGCGCTGTGCGTTCTCCCGGGGAGGTTGTCCCTGGATCCCAGGACCTGGCAGTGGTGGCCTGCACAGACTCCCTGGAAGTGGGGTGTGGATAGTGACCTGTGCTCGCACACGGGCTTCTTGGTGGCGGCAGCAGCAGCCTTAGCGTCGCATGCCCGTCTCTGGGGTCCTCGCTTTTAGCCGCGGCTCGCGCCCGTCTCTGGAGCTCCTTTAAGCAGCGCTCTTAATCCCCTCTCCTCGCACACCAGGAAACAAAGAGGGAAGAAAAAGTCTCTTGCCTCTTCGGCAGCTCCAGACTTTTCCCCGGACTCCCTCTCGGCTAGCCTTGGTGCACTAACCCCCTGTAGGCTGTGTTCACGACGCCAACCCCAGTCCTCTCCCTGCACTCCGATCGAAGCCTGAGCCTCAGGTCCCAGCCCCGCCTGCCCCAGCAGGTGAGCAGACAAGCCTCTCAGGCTGGTGAGGGCCGGTTGGCACCGATCCTCTGTGCGGGAATCACTCCGCTTTGCCCTCCGCACCCCTGTTGCTGTGCTCTCCTTCGCGGCTCCGAAGCTTTTCCCCTCCACCATCCGCAGTCTCCGCCCGCGAACGGGCTTCCTAGTGTGTGGAAACCTTTCCTCCTTCACAGCTCCCTCCCACTGGTGCAGGTCCCGTCCCTATCCTTTTGTCTTTTTCTTTTTTTCTTTTGCCCTTCTTTTCTTTTCCTCTAAGAGTTTTATAGTGTCAGGCCTTACATTTAGGTGTTTAATCCATTTTGAGTTTATTTCTATGTATGGTGTTAGGGAGTGTTCTAATTTCGTTCTTTTACATGTAGCTGTCCAGTTTTCCCAGCACCACTTACTGAAGAGACTGTGTTTTCTCCATTATATATTTTGCCTGCTTTATCAAAAATAAGGTGACCATTGGTGTGTGGTTTTATCCCTGGGCTTTCTATCCTGTTCCATTGATCTATATTTCTGTTTTTGTGCCATTACCATACTGTCTTGATTACTGTAGCTTTGTAGTACAGTCTGAAATCTGGGAGCCTTATTCCTCCAGCTCCGTTTTTCGTTCTCAAGTTTGCTTTGGCTATTCAGGGTCTTTTGTGTTTCCATGCAAATTGTGAAACATTTTGTTCTAGTTCTGTGAAAAATGCCATTGTTAGTTTGATAGGGATTGCACTGAGCCTGTAGATTGCTTTGGGTAGCATAGCCATTTTCACAATGTTGATTCTTCCAATCCAAGAACATGGTATATCTCTCCATCTGTTTGTATCATCTTTAATTTCTTTCATCATTATCTTATAGTTTTCTGCATACAGGTCTTTTGTCTCCTTAGGTAGGTTTATTCCTAGATATTTTATTCTTTTTGTTGCAATAGTAAATGGGAGTGTTTCCTCTGTCAGATTTTTTGTCATTAATGTATAGGAATGCAAGAGATTTCTGTGCATTAATTTTGTATCCTGCTACTTTACCAAATTCATTGATTAGCTCTAGTACTTTTCTGGTAGTATCTTTAGGATTCTTTATGTATAGTATCATGTCATCTGCAAACAGTGTCTGTTTTACATTTTCTTTTCTGATTTGTACTCCTTTTATTTCTTTTTCTTCTCTGATTGCTGTGGCTAAAACTTGCAAAACTATGTTGAGTAATAGTGGTGAGAGTGGATAACCTTGTCTTGTTCCTGATCTTAGAGGAAATGGTTTCAGTTTTTCACTATTGAGAACGATGTTCGCTGTGGGTTTGTCATATATGGCCTTTATTTTGTTGAGGTAAGTTCCCTCTATGCCTACTTTCTGGAGGGTTTTTATCATAAATGGGTGTTGAATTTTGTCAAAAGCTTTTTCTGCATCTATTGAGGTGACCATATGGTTTTTATCCTTCAATTTGTTAATATGGTTTATGACATTGATTGATTTGCATATATTGAAGAATCATTGCATCCCTAGGATAAACCCCACTTGATCATGGTGTATGATCCTTTTATTGTGCTGTTGGATTCTGTTTGATAGTATTTTGTTGAGAATTTTTGCATTTATGTTCATCAGTGATATTGGCCTGTAGTTTTCTTTCCTTGTGACATCTTTGTCTGGTTTTGGTATCAGGGTGATGGTGGCCTCATAGAATGAGTTTGGGAGTGTTCCTTCTTCTGCTATATTTTGGAAGAGTTTGAGAAGAATAAGTGTTAACTCTTCTCTAAATGTTTGATAGAATTCGCCTGTGAAACCATCTGGTCCTGGGCTTTTTTTGTTGGAAGAGTTTTAATCACAGTCTCAATTTCAGTGCTTGTGATTGATCTGTTTATATGTTCTGTTTCTTCCTGGGTCAGTCTCGGAAGGTTGTGCATTTCTAAGAATTTGTCCATTTCTTCCAGGTTGTCCATTTTATTGGCATAGAGTTGCTTGTAGTAATCTCTCATGTTGTATTTCTGCAGTGTCAGTTGTTACTTCTCCTTTTTCATTTCTAATTCTATTGGTTTGGGTATTCTATCTTTTTTTCTTGATGAGTCTGGCTAATGGTTTATCAATTTTGTTTATTTTCTCAAAGAACCAGCTTTTAGTTGTTTTGGTCTTTGCTATTGTTTCCTTCATTTCTTTTTTATTTATTTCTTATATGATCTTTATGATTTCTTTCCTTCTGTTAACTTTATGGGGTTTTTTTGGTTCTTCTTTCTCTAATTGCTTTAGGTGTAAGATTAGATTATTTACTTGAGATGTTTCATGTTTCTTGAGGTAGGATTGTATTGCTATAAACTTCCCTCTTAGAACTTCTTTGGCTGCATCCCAAAGGTTTTGGGTAATCGTGTTTTCATTCTCATTTCTTTCTAGGTATTTTTTGATTTCCTCTTTCATTTCTTCAGTGAGCTCTTGGTTATGTAGTAGTGTATTGTTTAGCCTCCATGTGTTTGTATTCTTTACAGATTTTTTTCCTGTAATTGATATCTGGTCTCATAGCGTTTTGATAGGAAACATACTTGATACAATTTTAATTGTCTTAAATTTACCAAGGCTTGATTTGTGACCCAAGATATGATCTATCCTGGAGAATATTTCATGAGCACTTGAGAAGAAAGTGTATTCTCTTGTTTTTGGATGGAATGTACTATAAATATCAATTAAACCATTCTTGTTTAATGTATCATTTAAAGCTTGTGTTTCCTTATTTATTTTCATTTTGGATGATCTGTCCATTGGTGAAACTGGATTGTTAAAGTCCCCTACTATGATTGTGTTACTGTCTATTTCCCCAAATGCTGTTAGCATTTGCCTTATGGATTGAGGTGTTCTTATGTTGGGTGCGTATATATTTATAATTCATATATCTTCTTTTTGGATTGATCGTTTGATTATTATATAGTGTCCTTCTTTGTCTCTTGTGATAGTCTTCATTTTAAAGTCTATTTTGTCTGATATGTGAATTACTACTCCAGCTTTCTTTTGATTTTCATTTGCATGAAATACCTTTTTCCATTCCCTCACTTTTAGTCTGTATGTGTCCCTAGGTCTGAAGTGTGTCTCTTGTAGACAGCATATATATGGATCTTGTTTTTGTATCCATTCAGCCAGTCTTTGTCTTCTCGTTGGAGCATTTAATCCATTTACATTTAAGGTAATTATTGATATGTATGTTCCTATTACCATTTTCTTAGCTGCTTTGGGTTTGTTATTGTAGGTGTTTTTCTTCTTTTGTGTTTCCTGCATAGAGAAGTTCCTTTAGAAGTTGTTGTAAAGCTGGTTTGGTGGTGCTGAATTCTCTTAGCTTTTGCTTGTTTGTAAAGGTTTTAACTTCTCTGACATTCTTGCTGGGTAGAGTAATCTTGGTTGTAGCTTTTCCCCTTACATCACTTTAAATATGTCCTGCCACTCCCTTCTGGCTTGCAGAGTTTCTGCTGAAAGATCAGCTGTTAACCTTATGGGAATTCCCTTGTATGTTATTTTTCCCTTGCTGATTTTAATATCTTTTCTTTGTACTTAATTTTTGATAGTTTGATTAATATGTGTCTTGGCGTGTTTCTCCTTGGATTTATCCTGTATGGGACTCTTTGCACTTCCTGGATGTGATTGACTATTTCTTTTCCCTTACTAGGGAAGTTTTCAACTATAATCTCTTCAAATATTTTCTCAGTCCATTTCTTTTTCTCTTCTTCTTCTGGGATACCTACAATTCGAATGTTGGTGTGTTTAATGTTTTCCCAGAGGTGTCTGAGTCGGTCCGCAATTCTTTTCATTCTTTTTTCTTTATTCTGCTCTGCAGTAGTTATTTCCACTATTTTATCTTCCAGGTCACTTATCCGTTCTTCTGCCTCAGTTATTCTGCTATTGATTCCTTCCAGAGAATTTTAAATTTCATTTATTGTGTTGTTCATCATTGTTTGTTTGCTCTTTAGTTCTTCTAGGTCCTTGTTAAGCATTTCTTGTATTTTCTCCATTCTATTTCCAAGATTTTGGATCATCTTTACTATCATTACTCTGAATTCTTTTTCAGGTAGACTGCCTATTTCCTCTTCATTTGTTTGGTCTGGTGGGTTTTTGCCTTGCTCCTTCATCTGCTGTGTGTTTCTCTGTCTTCTCATTTTGCTTAGTTAACTGTGTTTGGGGTCTCCTTTTTGCAGGCTGCAGGTTCATAATTCTCGTTGTTTTTGGTGTCTGCCCCCAGTGGATAAGGTTGGTTCAGTGGGTTGTGTAGGCTTCCTGGTGGAGGGGACTGGTGCCTGTGTTCTGGTGGATGAGGCTGGATATTGTCTTCTTGGTGGGCAGGACCGTGTCTGATGGTGCGTTTTTGGGTGTCTGTGACCTTATTGTGATTTTAGCAGCCTCTCTGCTGATGGGTGGGGTTGTGTTCCTGTCTTGCTAATTGTTTGGCATAGGGTGTCCAGCACTGTAGCTTGCTGGTCTTTGAGTGGAACTGGGTCTTAGTGTTGAGATGGAGATCTCTGGGAGAGCTTTCGCTGTTTGATATTGTGTGGAACTAGGAGGTCTCTGGTGGACCAGTATCTTGAACTTGGCTCTTCCACCTCAGAGGCACAGGCCTGACAGCTGGCTGGAGCATGAAGACCCTGTCAGCCACACAGCTCAGAATAAAAGGGAGACGAAAGAAAGAAAGAAAATTACTAAAATAAACAAGAAAAAAATTATTAAAAATAAAAGAAAATAATTAAAAAGTAATAAAACAAAAGAAAGAAAGAAGAGAGCAACCAAACCAAAAACAAATCCACCAATGATAACAAGCACTAATAACTGTACTAAAAAAAAACCCCAAAAAACCCACAAAAAAACAAAAAAGAAAATGGACAGACAGAACCCTAGGACAAATGGTAAAAGCAAAACTATACAGACAAAAAAATTGCACAGAGAAGCATACACATACACATTCACAAAAAGAGAAAAAGGAAATATATATATATATATATATAAAGAAAAAGGAAAAGAGGCAACGAAATCAATAAACAAATTTACCAGTGATAATAAACTCTAAATACTAAACTAAGATAAATATAAAACCAGAAACAAATTAGATGCAGAAAGCAAACCCCAAGTCTACAGTTGATTCCAAAGTCCACCACCTGAATTTTGGGATGATTTGTTGTCTATTCAGGTATTCCAGAACTGTAGGGTACATCAAGTTGATTGTGGAGGTTTAGTCCATGCTCCTGAGGCTGCTGGGAGAAATTTCCCTTTCTCTTCTTTGTTTGCACAGCTCCTGGGGTTCAGCTTTGGATTCAGCCCCGCCTCTCTGCATAGGTTGCCTGAGACCATCTGTTCCCCGCCAAGACAGGACAGGGTTAAAGGAGCAGCTGATTAGGGGGCTCTGGCTCACTCAGGCCAAGGGGGCGGCAGGGTATGGAATGCGGGGGAGCCTACGGAGGCAGAGGCCAGTGTGACAATGCAACAGCCTGAGGTGAGCCGTGTGTTCTCCCGGGGAAGTTGTCCCTGGATCGCAGGACCCTGGCAGTGGCGGGCTGCACAGGCTCCTGGGAGGGGAGGTGTGGATAGTGACCTGTGCTTGCACACAGGCTTCTTGGTGCCTGCAGCAGCAGCCTTAACATTTCATGCCTGTCTCTGGTGTCTGCGTTGATAGCCATGGCTTGCACCCTTCTCTGGACCTCATTTAGTTGGGCTCTGAATCCCCTCTCCTCATGCACCCTGAAACAATGGTCTCTTGCCTCTTCGGCAGTTCCAGACTTTTTCCCGGACTCCCTGCTGGCTAGCTGTTGCACACTAGCCCCCTTCAGGCTGTGTTCACGGAGTCAACCCCAGTCCTCTTCCTGGGATCTGACCTCCGAAGCCCGAGCCTCAGCTCCCAGCCTCTGCCCACCCCAGCAGGTGAGCAGACGAGCCTCTCAGGCTGGTGAGTGCTGGTCAGCACCAATCCTCTGTGCGGGAATCTCTCTGCTTTGCCCTCCGCACCCCTGTTGCTGTGCTCTCCTCTGTGACTCCGAAGATTTCCCCCTCTGCCACCCGCAGTCTCTGCCCGTGAAGGGGCTTCCCAGTGTGTGGAAACCTTTCCTCCTTCACAGCTCCCTCCCACTGGTGCAGGTCCCATCCCTATTCTTTTGTCTCTGTTTTTTCTTTTTCCTTTTGCCCTACCCAGGTCCATGGGGAGTTTCTTGCCTTTTGGGAGGTCTGAGATCTTCTGCCAGCGTTCAGTAGGTGTTTTGTAGGAGTTGTTCCACATGTAGATGTATTTTAGATGTATTTGTGGGGAGGAAGGTGATCTCCACGTCTTACTCCTCCGCCATCTTGAATGTCTCTCTGCCATTGGAGTCTTAACCTTTATTTTTTCATGGCTCTTTGACCTTCACCTTGAACCAATATCTAGTACAACTCATTTGCTGGGGGGCCCTTTTAAAATGTTGTGATTAAAAACTTAAGCTTTAAAGAAAGACATGCCTGAGTTCTCATCCTGGCCCCCTCTATTACTAGCTCTGTAGCCTTGAGCAAGTCTCTCCATTTCTCTGAGCATGTTTCCTTATCTGTAAAATGGGTATCATGATAGCACAAACTTCATGGGATCATTGTAAGGATCAAATTAGATAATGAAAATAGAGTATAGCACCTGGCATGTGGAAAATGCCCAACAAATGTTAGTTATTTTATTATTATTACTTAGCCAATGAGAATGAGGGAAAATGATTGTTAAGGGACAAATATTATATAATGAGCTGACATAAGTGAATAAAAACTATAACTTGTCTACTAATGTGGGCTGGATTCACACTTAACCAGACATCTCCAACAATGCTCCCAAGTAGCAGAGCCCCAACTGCCTTTACAGTGGTCGCCAGGTTTGTCCCATCCCATCCTCTCTCCTTCTTCAAACCCAGCCCACAAGCCTTACCTTCATTCCTGAAGGTCAGGATTCTCTTCTCTTCAGTTCCTCCCAACACTGCAGATGTCCTTGTTCTTCTTTTTTTTTTTTTTTTAAATTTATTTATCCATTTATTTTGGCTGTTCCAGGTCTCAGTTGTGGCATGCGGGATCCTCGTTGTGACATGTGGGATCCTCAGCCACAGCATGTGGGATCTTTAGTTGTGGCATGCAGACTCTTAGTTGCAGCATGTATGTGAGATCTAGTTCTCCGACCAGAGATCTAACCCAGGCCGCCTGCACTGGGAGCACGGAGTCTTACCTGCTGGACCACCAGGGAAGTCCCTGGATTTCCTTGTTCTTTTATCCTTTGGTTCTTCAATTAGCTTCATTCAAATTATGATCATTTTCTCTTCATAACCACTCAGCCTAGACGAGCAAAGCTTGCAAATGTGTGGGTGAATTTAGTTTGAGGGTCGGGATGAAAGGAGAAGTACATTCATTCAGTTCAACATTCAACCACAAGTGACATTTTTTTTTTTTTTTTTTTGTGGTACGCGGGCCTCTCACTGTTGTGGCCTCTCCCGTTGCGGAGCACAGGCTCTGGACGCGCAGGCTCAGTGGTCATGGCTCATGGGCCTAGCCGCTCCACGGCATGTGGAATCTTCCTGGACCGGGGCACGAACCCACGTCCCCTGCATCGGCAGGCGGACTCAACCACTGCGCCACCAGGGAAACCCACAAGTGACATATTTTGTAACGGAAATTAAAATACCAATTAGGTGCCATTTTCTCTTTGTCAAAGACAAGGAAAGAATGACTATATACCTTGAGTAGGTGAGGAATATAAATTGATATAATCTTTCTGGAGAGTAATTTGGCAATGTGTATTGAAAGTATTAATATTTTCACATACTCTTGATCTTAGCAATTCCACTCCAAAGAATTTAATAGAGAATGAGAGCAAAGATTTACAAGCTTGTTCATTACAGCAATTGCTCAGATATAGTGAAAAAAATGCAAATGACCTAAATGTTCAAGAGTAGGGGACTGGCTAAGTTGAGACATCCTTGTACGAGATCACTCTGTAGTCATTATGGATAATGTTGTATAAATCTATTTATGGACAATGAAAGATGTTTGTCACATGTTATCATATTAAAAGCAGATTAGAAGGCAACGTGTACAGTGTGTTATCATGACTACTTATATCTTTTTAAAGCTTCAAAAGACATATACCAATTTATATACTAGTATCTTTGAGTTTGAAAATTACAGAAAATTTTCTATTTTCTTTTTGCTTCCTTATATTTTCTGATTGACCTATGTTTTCTCTATTTTCTGAATGAGTGTGAATGAGTGTCATATAATTATAAGCCATTATAATTTGCATAAAAATTGCTGGGAACACATTTTAGGCTTTGGGGATTCAAGAGTAAGTAAAAGGAAGAAAACTCACATTTGATGAAAATTTTAAATGTGTCAGACACTGAACTAAGGCCTTTGCATAATTTATTTCATTTACTTTTCACCATAATTTCATGAGATATGATGGTCTCAGCTTATAACTGAGGTTCACAGAAAGTTAGAAACTAGCCGAAGATCATACATTTGTTGGGATTTGAAACAGGTCTGACTCCAAAGTACATATTGTTCTATAAACACATTTAAACATTTTCCATGACACCATAGAAGCTTGAAGTCTGGAAGGGGCTTAGAACCGAAGTTCTAGGCAGACCCAGATCAGTGGCATAAGAGTGACACAATAGAGGGCCATGCAGTTGCAGAGAGAGGAGTCCTTCTGACTGCTATAATCAGGACGGAGATCTGGTGTGGACTTGATGTCAGATTTCAGTAATCAACAACTGGGGCGAAGACCTTTCCACAAGGCCAAAGCATATGGGTGCAATGGCAACGAGGGCCAGGTAGGAGCAGATGGAGAGTCTGGAGTAGACAAGGGGAGGCTTCTGGCACAAGCAGTACTGGTCTAAGGTTGTCTGGATGAGGTTTGCTGACGCATACTTCATGGTTGATCCCTTTGTACCTCATTTATTTTCTAGCAGGGCAGCTTTTGTCTCATTGATTTTCACTCCTGGGTTTGTCTATTTGTTTGAAATCTCTTCATTTCCCTTTGATTAGCCTTTATGCCCATGGAGTACTTTGAGGGTTTCCACTTCACACTCATCAAAGAGCTAGATGAGAAGGGAAGACAACTTGTCTGCAGGGACCAGGTAGAAGTTCCTAGAGGCAGTGGCCAGGCATGGTCCCTGGTGTATCACTCCCTCTTTTCTACCACCTGGAAGCCCCCAGGACTGGAAGCACTAGATAGGAAGAAAAGGAGAGGAGCAGAAGGCAGAGGTAGAGACTGGGGAAAGGGACTGGACTTTGGGGGCAGAATCCTAGGCCAGGCCTAGCAGGGCAAGTCTGGCATCTCACCTTTTCTACTACCAGGCATTGGGTCAACTAGGGATTCATTTGGGTTATATTTTTAAATATGTCTTTGAAAAATAAATGTAATTCATGATCCTGGACTGAATTCTGGATTGGAAAAAAGTTGTTACAAAGGACTGGGCAAATTTGAATGCAGACTATATATTTTATAATAGTTTGTTATCAGTGTTAAACTTTCCTATTTAAAAAATTGTATTGTGGTATATAAGAGAATGTCCTTGTTCTTAGAAGATAGATGCTGAAATATTAGGGGTTAAGGGGCATGATATGTGCAACCTACTCTCAAAGGATTCAGAAAAAAAATAATGATGTATGCATGCATGTATATAGCTATCTATTCAGAGAGAATAAAATAAATGAGGCAAAATATTAGCAATTGATGGATCTAGGTAAAAGTGTATGTAAGCACTCATTGTACTATTCTCACAACTTTTATGAAAGTCTGAATTATTTTGAAATAAAAAGTTGAAAATTTCTCTAGGAGACTTCTGATCTGGCCAAGATGGAATAACAGGTCCAGATTTACCCCCCTTCCCAAAACAACAACAACAACAAAAGTTAAAAAAAAAAAACAAAAGAAAAGTAAAAAATATGTGGAACAATGGTTTTCAGGACATGGACATCAGGCAATGAAGGACAGGGAGAATGTGAGAAGCAAATGAGGTGAGGCCTACAATTGTTCCAGCTCACTGCTGGAACAGTGAAGGAGTTTCCAGGCTACAGCACAGGGAGGGGGACCCAAGTGGAGCCTGGCAAACTCTTTGAGTTGAAGAAACAGAGACCAAAGCGACTAGAGTTTGCAGAACAGAGTACTGGAGAGGAGAGAGCTGCAAAAGAGAGAACTCTGGAGATCTGCAGAGGGTTCTTCTCAAGAATCCAGCTGAGTAGTGATCAGCATATGCGTGTGAAGAAAATATCTGAGAGAATTACAAGTAACAGCATTTAGTGCTCATGCAGGGCAGGGAACGGTGCCCATTCCCAGCCAGATTGGGAATGATTCATAGAGAACTGAGTGGTGTATACGGAGCACTAGGTAGTGGACACGGAACGGCCTTGCTTCAGTCGTGGGGAGCAAGTAGCCTTAGACTGAATGAACACTTCTCAGGACTCCCCTAAAATATCACAACCCAAAAGGATCAAACTATTTCCAAATAAATGTATCCTGGAACTAAGCTCAAGAATATTTATAGGAATACAATAATATCTAACAACCAACAAGGTGAAGCTTATAATGTCTAGTATCCAATCAAAACTTACCAAGTATGCAAAGAAACAGAAAAATATGACACAAATAAAAAACTGTGGCCCCATGCCTGTCAGCAAAGGCCAAGTAGGAAGGATCTAAACTTCTACCCTCATCTAGCTGTAGTGAGGAATCCCGCCACTTCCCAACAGGGGTGGTGTCCCCCATAATGACCCCCGCCATGATGTCTGTGAAGGCCATGCAGGGAGGTGGAATTCTCATCGCCCCCACCCCCAACAGTAACAAGATGCCCCTCCCACACTGGAGTGTCAGTGAAGGCCAAGTGTGGAACGTGGACTTCCTTCCCACCTGTCCGTAATGAGGCAGCAACTCTCTTTCCCTGATGGCCTAGTGTCAGAAGTAGCCTGCTAAACAGAACAGTTAAATAAGATCTAGAGTCTTATAAGTCCCCAAATATCCAGGATATAATAGGAAATCACTCACCATGTCAAGAGACTAGGAGAATCTCAACTTGAATGAGAAATGACAGTAGATGCTAACATCGAGATTTTGCAGAAGCTGTTATAAAAATTCTTCAATAAGCAGTTATAAACATGCGTAAAACAAATGAAAAATAGAATGTCTCAGCAAAGAAACAGAAGATATAAAAAAGAACCTGCGAATTCCCTGGCAGTCCAGTGGTTAGGACTCCATGCTTCCACTGCAGGGGGCACAGGTTTGATCCCTGGTTGGGGAACTAAGATCCCACATGCCGCACAGCATGACCAAAAAAAAAAAAAAAAAAAAAAAGATATAGAAAACAACCGAATGGAAAATTAGAATGGAAATAGATAGATTTTGGTTCAATAGAAAAAAAATAATTCTAAGAAGAATTAACAGTGCATTTCCAATATTGTGCATGTTTAAGAGAGCTTGCTAACTGTCTCTAGAAATGTGGGATTTATGAGTTGTATAAAGAACCTAAATTTTAGGTCCCTTCAGTATGTGGTCTCTGGGGGTATCCGACCTCATTCTCATCTGTAGCACACTCCTCCCCTCTCCTCCTTTCTGCTTGTCCTCCCTTCTGAACACTTTCCTCAGGAAACCCTTCTCTCTATCCTTGCTCCATGAATCCTCCTCCCTGAAGGATGAAGGCTCCCTCTCTCAGGTGTTCTTTGTCCCTCAGTCAGCCTTTCTCTGAGTGTTATCCATGGACCTCCTGCATTGGAAGAGCTCCTGTTGACCCTGAAAGTTCTGGGCTCCATATCAGACCTGAGGAATCAGAATCTCTGGGGGAGGACCCTGGAATCTGCCTTTTAACAAGGTCTCTCCGTGTCCCTCTGCATCTGGGAGTTGGGAAGCTCTTGTTCAATGGTGACTGAAGTTGCTCAGAATGGCCTTTCAGAATCTTCACCTACTTTCCCTCCTTCCTCAAGTGGCGTAGAGATGTTGCGTTTTCCACTGTCTTCCACTACAGATGTTCATTATGTGATAGTTGGTTTCTAGAGTCTGCCACAGGACCTAATGACTAGAACCAGATACGACAGGAAAATGAGCTTGGAACTCTAAACAACACTTGAAAAGTTAAAAAAAATATCTTGGGAACAGAAGCCACGAATTGTCTGGGGCTACCTGTGCAGTTATTGTTGAAATTACTGGAGCTGTTGAATATTCGGAAATCAAATCCCAGAAACAAATTGGCCGTGCCCCTCAGTCAAAAATATCTGGCCCTGGGAGGTTCTGATGGGTAGGGACAAACGGGAACATGGGAAGAGAATGGGGAGGTTCAGGACTGCATGACCGAGTAGAAACATTTGGCCAGCAGGCCAGGAGCAGCTGCTCCCTGGGAACTGGGCACTTGGGACTTGCAGAGGGAGAGACAAGGTCTCAGCTAGCTGACGTCATCGAAACCGCTCGCTGGAGGCGTGGGTGCAGTTCATTGGGAAGGCGAGTGGCCGTCTGTCACGTGAAGGGTTTTGCTGATCTCTGACACTGGATATTTCCCCTTCCCCTGCTGCCAGGAACCAGGGGAGAGAGCTATCTGGGGCCTGAGACAGGGCCAGGAATGCCAGGCAGTCAGGGAAGGAGCCAAAGAAGATGATCCTTGTATAAACCCTGGCCGCTTGGGGTGGAAAATAAAGCAAAGAGGAGGAATCAAGATGGTTAGGGTAGGAAGTGTGCACTCACTCACCCCATCTATTGCTGTGCATCAGGCACCCTCACTGCGCAAGGCCAGCAGCTGCCCTGCCACTCCTGGGGGGCAGGCCAGGCAGAGGGGAGAGCCTCCTCTCTCAGTGTTAGACAGACCTGGGTTCAAGTCCCAATTCTGATACTTTACTTACTAGTTGTGTGATGCTGGCAAACCCAAGTTCTTTCTCAGATTGCTTCTTTATCAGTAAGATGAGGATGACTAAAGTACCCGTATGTAGGGTTACTGCAGAACTTGAATAGAGGTCATGTGTGTAACATGCTTAGTTTAGTGTCTGCTCATGGTTGACATTTGATAAATGTTAATTGTTATTATTACTATTACTAATCACAAAAGAAAGATCTTCAATGAGATATTTGGCCCCAAGTTATCAAATCTATCCTTAATCTCTTTCCCTATAGATTGAGATGGACCTGCTATCAAGAGTTTAAAGAAATGTCATCTTGTTTCCTGACTCCTTTCAGTGAAAAGTGTTTCTTCTCTGAATTTCTTTTCTACAGAAAAGAAATTGAAAGAACTTTTAGAGAACTGACATGTTCAGTCTTGAGCTTCACAGAGCTCTCCGTCTGCAGGGAAGAAAGAGGAAGAAAGAAGTAATTTCAGTCTGTGGGGGAGCATTTCAAAAGGGGAGGGTGAGGGGCTTGGGCTCAATTATTAATAAGTCATGAAGAAAAGTTTTGTCATGAAGAAGAAAAGGCTCTCTGTGTATTTCTCTCAATTTCCTTGAAATTTGGAGGTCTGGTTTTAGGAAGTTGCTAAAACTTGAAAAATTGCAGGCGCTGCATAGATTTTTGACAAAAGGTTGTAAAATGTGTACTCATCATGTTTAAAAGAATTATAAGGGCAACAGCGATATAGTAAGAAGAGCCTTGGTCTTGGGGAGAGAAGAGGTGGGTGTGCATTCTGGTCTACTTGCTGTATGACATAGGGTAAGGCACTAAACCACTCTGAGCCTCAGTTTATTCATCTATAAAATGGGGATGAGGACATCTACCTCCCAAGACAATGGAAGGATTACATACAGTTGTACTCAAGATATCTGTAAAATGATGAACAAACAGGAGTTTAAAAACCAGAATCTTCCAAGCAACAAAATGCTGAATATAGCAAAATCCAGTTCAGGTTTAAAAGACTAATATTTGAGTACTTACTGTGTCTAAGCATAGTAGACCTATTTCATTTAATTCTCATAAATAACCTGTGAGATAATGCTCTTATATCCATTTTATAGATGATAAACCCAGGGCACAGAGAAGTGAAGTAACTCATCCCATATCCCCCAAACTAGCAAGTATCAAAGCCTGAATACACACATGGGTGCTTTGAGCTCAGAGCACATCCTCTTTTTTACACTGCATGCACTCATGTGCAGTATCTCACCTAAAATGCACAACAGTCCTATGAGAACTGTATTATCACTTCCATTTAGTAGATGAGGAAAGTAAGGCATGGAGAGAAAAGTGACTTTCTTAAGGCCACAAAGTTAAAAAGTTTGAGTCAGGATTTAAACCAGGCAGCTCAACCTCAGGGTCTATACTCTTAACCATCACTCTAATGGAATTGTTCTAAAATTATTTTTAAAATAATCATTCACTTTCAAAATCATGGTATTGGAATGCCTGAAGAAAGAGTCACTGTGGCACAGAGTACAGGGTAATGAGGTAACCCACTGGGCTGTGAGCAACCCAGATGTACTGGGCTGTGAGCGACCCAGATGATGACCACCTGTATGTCACAGGGGCCACCCTGAGCAATTTAGGCACAGGGCAGAGCCAACCGTGATGGAAATCACAGTGACATCATGGAGGTGGCACTGGTAGCACACCAGCTCTGACCCGTGTGGATCAATTACATGCTTTGGTGGGGAACATTTGTTTTATAGCACTAAACTGCATCTGTGCAAACATATATCATCAATCCCCTTCCAAGTCCACAAAATGGAAAGACAAACCAAAGGGAAACCTCCAGAGGACCTGTGGAGGCTAGATCAAGTCTTTTGTCAATTGTTGTGCTCTTTGGAATTAATATATTTAAACGTCAGTAGTTCCAGTAATCTGGAATATACTCTATCCTGTCCTGAAATCCTCTTCCAGTCACGGGTCACCCAACTACAGTGCGCTCAATTTCTCCCTTCACCTGAAGGTGGCAGCACGAGCACCGATCGCTGTCTGGTGAGGACGCTCGGGGCTGTTGAGTCCCTGAGAGAGAAAATTGGGAATAGAAGATAAGAACGGGGTTAGATACAGAAATAAGACCCATGAACTCCGACTTCGGATAAAACATGTCATTCATTCAAACCCCTCCAGTCTAGCTGAACTTGAAACTCCCCATGAGCAGGCCTTGTGGGCCCAGTGCGGGGCGGTGCCCTGAGCAATATCCTGCGTGGATATCAGTCCCTTCGCGGCCAAACTGCAGCGCCAGGGCCGGCCCCTCGCATTTCCTAAGACCTGACAGAAATGCATCCCCTGCCACCGCGGATGGGGCGGGTCAGCTGCCCTCCCACGTGCTCTCCCCCCAGGGCACGGGCGAGGCCTGCAGCTCCGCATGTCCGAGGGCTGGGCGCCTGCGGGCTTCACTGCGCTTCCTTTCCCGCTTACTGCAGGAGCCCGCAGAAGCGGAGGGATTGGTCCTCGCTCAGCAGTCTCGGGACAGGAGGCTTTTCCCTTTAGATCAGACCAGTTATTTTGTCCCCCACTATTCCTGGCAGGGACTCATTCTCCGTCTCTTTCTATGCCTTCTCTCCTCCCCTCAAATGAATGCTAATCACATTCAAACCCAAAAGACTGGAGATTAAATGTGGCCTTCCTCAGGAATACTTACATTTGTAAGAAAGGAACTGGATACAACTGCATGATATATAATGGTGTCATTTCAGGCGTGTGGACAGGCTTTTGGGGGAGATCTTTTGGGGCAGTAGTTTTCTTTCTAGGATTTCTCACGTTGCATCTCCTAACTCAAAATCGGCTCAAGCCTTCCTTATGGCCATATGTATGTGGCCGAGAGGAAAGTCTGACTTCCTGGCAAACCTTCTCTTCGATGAAGTATGGGTGACCTTATTCATCTGAATAGCAACTTAGAGCTTCAAAATAGAAAAGGCATAAAACTAAGAAACTTCCTTAATCAAAGCTGACTCTCCAGAAATTGCAGTTGCTTTTATTCAGCTACAGGCTTGGGAGATACCCATTACTCACATGGACTTCTGACAGGTAAATGTTAATCCCTGGTGTTTATAGTTATGATAATTATGTGACAATTATGTGAACAGTGTAGCTGGCATCCATTGTCATCTACTGATATAGTCCAGTGCAAAGAATCATAAACTTAGTAGGTAGCACATTCTAATTAGCTTATCTCCCCCTTCCCCCCATGAAAGCAGGTATAATAATTATTCTGCTGTAAAATTACTCCTCCTTCTACTTTCCCTACCTAAATTCGCCTGCCTTTCAGTGAGCTCAACCTTCTAGCGAAGATTTCTTTGTCCCTCCCCTCCTCACCTTCTAACTCCTCCAAAAACTCCTCCCGAGCTTGACCACCCAGGAAACTGTCTGTCTGGATTATGCCGTATGAAATTTGATTATAGTTGATTAAACACGTTGTTGAATATTGCCCTGACTCGTTCTCAGTTTTCCTCTTGAAAGCATTATCTTCTGAAGTAGGCTGTAAGTTTTGAGAGGGCAAGAACCATATTCATTAATCCTAGTCTTAATAAGATGTATTAATAAGATTCATAGGATGCTTAATAAATATTTGTTTAATAGACAGGTATCAAGATGAAACTTTAATGTTGAGAAACAGGAACTATCATCCACTTAATCTTTTGATTAAAATTTCCTGAGTTTCAGCTCTGTGCCAGACCCTGTGCTGGGCTGTGTAGAGGGTATTAAATATTAGGAAGACATGGTCCTGTCTTGATTTGTAGGAAGATAAAGCATTCACAGAGCTCACCAGAAGGCAGTGTAAATGCCTTAAAAGTGTTGGAAGCAAAGTCGAGAGGGGCAAAGAGAGAGCTTTTGTGGCTGGTGGTTGTGGAAAAATTCAAAGAAAGAGCATCTGAGCAGGGCCTTTGAGTGTAGGATTTCAGAAGGTGGAGATGGGTAAAAGCTGCAGGCAGAAGGAACATTATGAGCAAAAGTAGGGGGATGGGAAATAAATCCTAAAACTTGCGTGGGGAAACCAAGAGATTCAGTTTGATTGCAGTGATGTCATAATAGTAACAATATCTGACATTTATTTATGCCTGGTTTTATGCTTTATGTATTTTATCTCATCCTAACCTCCCAACAACACATGAGGTAGGTACTGCTAATACTCTCATTTCATGGATGGGAAAGCAGAGGCTCAGATAATTTACCCAAGGCCAAAGCACTACTAGGTTGGGCTCTGACTCTGGAGCCAGACTATTCCCCCTCCAAGATGTATGTGGGAGGAAGTGAGAAATAAGATTGGGGATGTTATTTGGCAGGTCATATTAAATTGGGCCTTAAATGTCAAAACTCAATTTGGAGTTTTGTGGAGTTTTGTGGAGTTTTGTGGAGTTTTGTGGAGCTGCTGAAGATTATTGAACAGGTAAGCCATCCAATTAAAGCCAACCTTTAGGAAGATTAATATGGTGGTTGGAGGTGAGCTAGATTGGAGAGAACAGAAACAAAAGAAGAAAGACCAAGTAGGGGGGTGAATGCAAGTGGGGGATGAAAATTCAAACATAGAGTGGAGCAGTGAGAATGGGACATAAATTGTTGTGGGAGTCATTTCAGAAGTAGATTTCTGTAAGGCTTGGTCGCTTGGTGAAGTGGAGAGTTAAGGAAAGAGTGGACAGTGACTCCAAGGCATCAAGCTGAATCTTGAGGAGGTGGCAGCAACATGGACAAGCACAAGGAGGCAAGAAGAGCTAGTTAAAGATGGCTCCCTTAGGTTGGTCAGTGGAGTTGGTGAGACTATACTGGACTATATTTTGGTGGTCATGCACAATAGACAGGGGAGATACTGGTCTGGAACACTGGAATGAGGTTAGGGCTGAGGGTATAGATTTGGGAATCCTTCACAGTAAAGCCAGGAAAGAGCCCACTCATGGAGAGAGAGAGGAAACAGAGGAAAAGAGGGGGCCAAGAGGGTACCTAGATAGAACCTTTGGGAGGAACTGGAGGAAAACAAGTCACAGAAGTAGGGCATCAGTTAGAAGGGAGACTGAGGGGACATTACAAAAGCCAATGGAGGAAATTTTCAAGGCAGAAGGATGGTCAATAGTGTCATGTACTGTGGAAAATCAAAGAGAAAGAGGATTGAGTGCTTTGGCAACTAAGTGGGTCACTGTATCTAACACTAGAGAATGAGATAAATACATTATGGCACATGCATATGGTGGAATATTCTGTGGACATGAAAAAACCCAGGTTTTCTAAGAATATTAAAGGATTTGGCAAAGTGCTTATAATATAATTAAAGGATTTGGCAAAGTGCTTATAATATAATGTTAAACAATAAATAAATAAATAAAATAAGATTGAGAGAAAGGCCACAAACTATATATAACATGATCCTAAATTCATTTAGTCTTTATACCTTTTCTACATGAATAGAATATTAACATATACTGGAGTGTTTTCCTCTGTTTTCTGCCAGGCTCTTCTGCTCTTGTTGAGCTAAGCAGGGTTGTAGGCAGAGCTGAGAATTGGAAGGAGTTCAAAAGACTGGATTGCTTGGTATTGGAAAGGGCTTGGAGCTACTTGCATGAAGGATCAGTGAAGATCAGGAAGAGGGCAGGAAGAGGCAAGAGTGAAAGGGTGGTGAAGAAGGCAGATGAGTCCAGGTAGGGCAAAGAGCTTGAGAGTGAGTCAGAGAAGGGAGACATGGCTTGAGTTAGTGAGACTTGGAGGAGACATAGAGGTCTTCAGATTTTTGTGCTGATGTTTACCATGTCTCAAACAATGTGATTCCTTGTGTAGTTTATTTGAAAAACTGAAGCAAAAATTGAAATTCATTTTTTTACCAGTTGCTGATATTTTTATTTATTTTTTATTAACATCTTTATTGGAGTATAATTGCTTTAATTTTTTTTTTTTAAGTTTTTGGCTGCACCCCACGGCGTGTGGGATCTTAGTTCCCCGACCAGGGATTGAACCCGTGCCTCCTGCATTGGAAAGCAGAGTCTTAACCACTGGACCTCCGGGGAAGTCCCGAAATTCATTTTTAATGACTTTTTGGATGTTGTATAGATTAATCTTCTTTTCTAAAAAAAGCATTTAATGATGGAAAATTTCCAAACATTCACAAAAGTAGAGAAAATATTTTAATGAACCTGATTCACCCATCACTCAGCTTCAACAATTATTAGTACATGGCCAATCTGTTTCACCTGTACCCCCACATGCTCCTCCCACTCCATTACTTTGAAGCAGTCATATCATCTATAAATATTTCAACAGGTATCTCTAAAATACATGTTCTTCAAACATAAACAAAAACATTATCATACTTAGAAACCACCAATAATTCCTTAGATTACCAAATATTCACAGTTCACAGTTTCTCAATTGTCTTATAATAATTTTTTTTAGTTTATTTAAATTGGGATCCATAGTTCACACATTGCAATTGCTTACTCTAGCTCATAAATCTTTTTGAAACTACAGGTTCCCCCTTCACTTCTCCTATTGTTCCTTGAATTTTTTTTCTTGAAGGAATCTACAGTATGGATTTTGCTGATGATATCCCCATGGTGGTATCATTTACTGTGTCCTTCTGTCCCTTGTATATCATGTAAATTAATAGTTTTATCTGGGTGGTTTTTATTTTCTTCTTTATATCTTTCCACATTTTTCCAAGTTTTCTACTCATCACTCCTTACTTTTATATTCAGAACTTAGGAAGTTAAAAAAATGTTCTTTAAGGTGGCTTTAGTAAAAAGCTTTCTTAAAAGGATGGAATTAGATGTTGGTGAAACAATGGTGAAATCTTAATAAAGTCTGTTGTTTGTTAATTACATCAACACTAATTTCTTGGTTTTGATAAGTACTATGTTTATATAAAATGTCAACATTTGGAGAAGATGGGTAAAGTGTGTATGGAAACATTTTTCACAATTTTTGCAACTTTTTCTTAAGCTTGAATTTCTTTCAAAATAACAAAGTTAAAACATTGAAAGAGGCATTTTCAGTGGAGAAATAGAGATTGAAGCTAGATTTTAGGGAGTTAAATAAAGGGAAGAAAGGAAAGAGTTCATTGGCAACATCCGGCCATTAAAAAATGTAAAGAAATTAAGAAGTAGCTCAAGGGAGTAGCAAGATTATGAAACAAAATTTTAAAATTTTGCTTTTCAGGCTTGAGGAGACCTGAGCTTGCAGGCAAGAAAGCCTGAAGAGTTTGAAGACACAAAAAGTAAATCAGATCATTTGTATTTGCCTGATTTTTCTGTAATAAAAGTATTTTTTAATAAATCAGATAATTGATGTTAAAATGAGAGATAGGATCTAGAGCAGAGAAGGGTTTGCCTGGACAAGGAAATAAAATCATCTCTTCCTCTGAAATAGGAGAAATTTAGGAGAAGATGGTTGTGGACAGAGAGAAATTCTAGGAGGGAAACAGAATTGAGATAGCATATACCTGAAGATTTTTACTTCACAGGAGAATGAAAATGACATTCTCAGATGAAAGTGAGAGACATGGGGATAAACTGGAGACTTGTGGAACCTAGAAAATTCTTTGCAGAGGCTGAGAAAGAAGCAACAGGAAGCCAATTTCAGGTGGATAACTGTGAAAGCAGGGAGGGCCCAGATGTGGTTGGGGAGTGGTAATACTTAGCAGATCCTGTGGAATAGTTGTGATACTTTCTCTAGCAAAACTTGGCAGCTCTAGAGTGAGCAGGTGGCCAGTGACCTAGAGTATGGGTTGGTGTTGGGCGCATTGGCAGGTAAAAGGGCCGACGGGGCCAACGATGTTAGCAAGGGCAGCACTGAATGGCTGGAGGCCAAGATCTCTGTGGTAGACTTGCCTGTCCCTGGTCATCATGCCACTGACCTTGATATATAGAGTTCTTGGAAATTCTTCATCTAGCCAAGGGGTACAGTTATTTCAGGAAAGGCCAAGTCATAAAATTACAGAGCCAGGGTTTACCTTTTTTTGTAGGTTGTTCTACCTTTGCATCTCTGTTCTTTCTGGATAAGCCACCAGTGAGTATTAATGGCTCCACAAAGATGAGTCTCCCATCTCCTCTGTGGCTTTACCCACTGTCTGAGATTCTTGGCACTGATTACTTCCTCAGGTGGGTAGAATGGGCATTTCTGCCCAGCAATTTTCAATCACTAAGGTTGGTTCTTTGAGTTTTCAGGTGGGTTCTGGGAACAACTGACCAATGACCCAAAAAGCCACCTCTACTCACTCCTCAGGTAGAAGAGCATCCTACACATGTGACCATTGCTTCTAGTCCTCTCAGGGGGTGACTTTGGGGAATCATTCCTCATGAAAAAGTGAAGAAGTAACTTGAATTCAGGAACATGGTTCCAAAAAGATGGTGTATTTTACTTTGCTAGAGTTGTCATAACCAAGTACAAGTTGGGTGGCTTAAACAGAAATTTATTGTCTCACAGGCTAAAAGCCCAAGATCAAGGTGTTGACAGGATTGGTTCCTTCTGAGGGCTGTGCAGGAAGAATCTGTTCTAGGCCGCTCTCCTTGGTCTGTCGATGGCCATCTTTTCCCTATTTCTCTTCATGCCATCTTCCCTATATGTGTGTCTGTACCAGTGACCAAATTTCCCCTTTTTATAAAGACACCAGTCACATCAGATTAGGGCCCATCCTAATAACCTTGTCCTAACTTAACTAATTACATCTGCAATGACGCTATTCCAAATGAGGTCATATTCTGAGGTACCAGGGGTTAGGACATCAACTTGTGAATTGGGGAGGGGCACAATTCAAACCATAATAGATGGATTGGAACCCTCCCTTTTTTCTCTCTCCCTAGCCACCTCCCTTCTGTAGGCCCTCATGACCCACTGCCTGGGGTACAGAAATTGTTTCCCATGATTCCTTGTCTCCTGTCCCTCAACTCCTGCCCACCTTGCATATGGTTGTCAAATTCATTTTTCTAGAATTCTCACTTTTATCGTGATTCCTGATTAGATCCCATCCATGGTCCATTGCCTAAGAAAGTGGTTCCAAAACTTTCCAGTTTGGCAGAGTCATGTGGCAAGTTTAAAGAAATGTAACTTCTTGGGCTCGACTCTCTTAACATTCTGATTTATAAGATCTGGCATTTTTTTAAAGATCTCCAGATAATTTTAATCATCAGATTGACTGATTTAGAGAAGAGATTCAAATTCTTCACAATCTGACTGAAGTTTACTCTCCAACTTCACAATCCTCTAGAATCCTCTGTCTATTTACTGGGCTCCAAAAGTGCTCACAATCCTGCCCTAATATATCTTCATGTTGTACCACCTGAGGAGGTTCTCCCTCCCAGCCTATTTCTCCAACCTGCTTTAGTCCTTCTCAAGTCCCACCTTTTCTTTAACGTCTCCATATGACTCTGTCTTACTGTTACCTCCCCTTTCTTGACCTCCTATATCTTCTTGTCTGTGTTACTCACTAGGCAGAGAGCTCTACCATGTGAAGGTTCATAGATCACAGAAGGCCAGGGATGAGAGGGTCCTAGAGAACACATGTCTTAAAGGTCCTCAGAGTTCAGAGGAAGAAACGGAGGCCCCTACTATGATATGCTCAGGGACACACAGTGGTAGAAACAGGAAATGTTTCAGGGTGTGACTCCAAACAAGAGGACTGAATAAAACCCTTAGACTTCATATCCTTCTCCCTACTACACACAACCAGGAAATTATTGACTCTGATAGGGAACTGGAGCCAATATATTCTCTGCAGAGACTGAGGCAAAGAAGCTCTGGAGTCGAGAACTTAGGGCACGGCAGGGGGCAGAGCAGAACACCATACTGAGAAGAGTACCACTGAGTGACAGTCTACATATTCAGCAGGCTCCCCCATCATCAGAAATACCTAAAGCAAAAAACGGAATCATTTCTTTCTTTTTCTTTTTTTTTTTTAACATCTTTATTGGAGTATAGTAGCTTTACAATGGGGTGTTAGTTTCTGCTTTATAACAAAGTGAATCAGTTATACATATACATATGTTCCCATAACTCTTCCCTCTTGCATCTCCCTCCCTCCCACCCTCCCTATCCCACCACTCTAGGTAGTCACAAAGCACCGAGCTGATCTCCCTGGGCTATGCGGCTGCTTCTCACTAGCTATCTATTTTACGTTTGGTAGTGTATATGTGTCCATGCCACTATCACTTTTTCACAGCTTACCCTTCCCCCACACCTTACCCTCAAGTCCATTCTCTAGTAGGTCTGCATCTTGATTCACGTCTTACCCCGAGGTGGTTCTGACCATTTTTTTTCTTTTTCATTTTTAGATTCCATATATATGTGTTAGCATATGGTATTTGTCTTTCTCTTTCTGAATTACTTCACTTTATATGACAGTCTAGGTCCATCCACCTCACTACAAATAACTCAGTTTCATTCCTTTTCATGGCTGAGTAATAGTCCATTGTATATATGTGCCACATCTTCTTTATCCATTCATCTGTTGGTGGGCACTTAGGTTGCTTCCATGCCCTGGCTATTGTAAATAGAGCTGCAATAAATATTTTGGTACATGAATCTTTTTGAATTATGGTTTTCTCAGGGCATATGCCCAGTAGTGGGATTGCTGGGTCATATGGTAGTTCTATTTTTAGTTTTTTAAGGAACCTCCATACTGTTCTCCATAGTGGCTGTATCAATTTACATTCCCACCAACAGTGCAAAAGGGTTCCCTTTTCTCCACACCCTCTCCAGCATTTATTGTTTCTAGATTTTTTGATGATGGCCATTCTGACCATTGTGAGATGATATCTCATTGTAGTTTTGATTTGCATTTCTCTAATGATTAATGACGTTGAGCATTCTTTCATGTGTTTGTTGGCAGTCTTTATATCTTCTTTGGAGAAATGTCAATTTAGGTCATGTGCCCATTTTTGGATTGGGTTATTTGTTTTTTTTATATTGAGCTGCATGAGTTGCTTTTATGTTTTGGAGATTAATACTTTGTCAGTTGCTTCATTTGCAAATATTTTCTCCCATTCTGAGGGTTGTCTTGTTTATGGTTTCCTTTGCTGTGCAAAAGCTTTTAAGTTTCATTAAGTCCCATTTGTTTTTATTTCCATTTCTCTAGGAGTTGGGTCAGAAAGGATCTTGCTGTGATTTATGTCATAGAGTGTTCTGCCTATGTTTCCTCTAAGAGTTTGATAGTTTCTGGCCTTACACTTAGGTCTTTAATCCATTTTGAGTTTATTTTTGGGGATGGTGTTAGGGAGTGTTCTAATTTCATTCTTTGATATGTAGCTGTCCAGTTTTCCCAGAACCACTTACTGAAGAGGTTATCTTTTCTCCACTGTATATTCTTGCCTCCTTTATCAAAGATAAGGTGACCATATGTGTGTGGGTTTATCTCTGGGCTTTCTATCCTGTTCCATTGATTTATCTTTCTGTTTTTGTGCCAGTACCGTACTGTCTTGATTACTGTAGCTTTGTAGTATAGTCTGAAGTCAGGGAGCCTGATTCATCCAGCTCTGTTCTTCATTCTCAAGATTGCTTTGGCTATTCAGGGTCTTTTGTGTTTCCATACAAATTGTGAAAGTTTTTGTTCTAGTACTGTGAAAAAATGCCAGTGGTAGTTTGATAGGGATTGCATTGAATCTGTAGATTTCTTTGGGTAGTAGAGTCATTTCACAATGTTGATTCTTCCAATCCAAGAACATGGTATATCTCTCCATCTATTTGTATCATCTTTAATTTCTTTCATCAGTGTCTTATAATTTTCTGCATACAGGTCTTTTGTCTCCTTAGGTAGGTTTATTCCTAGATATTTTTTTCTTTTTGTTGCAATGGTAAATGGGAATTTTTTCTTAATTTCACATCATTAGTGTATAGGAATGCAAGTGATTTCTGTTCTTTAATTGTGTATCCTGCTACGTTACCACATTCTTTGGTTAGCTCTAGTAGTTTTCTGGTAGCACCTTTAGGATTCTCTATGGATAGTATCATGTCATGTGCAAAGAGTGACAGCTTTACTTCTTCTTTTCCAATTTGTATTCCTTTTATTTCTTTTTCTTCTCTGATTGCTGTGGCTAACACTTCCAAAACTAAGTTAAATAATAGTGGTGAGAGTGGGCAACCTTGTCTTGTTCCTTATCTTAGTGGAAATGGTTTCAGATTTTCACCATTGAGGATGATGTTGGCTGTGGGTTTGTCATATATGGCCTGTATTTTGTTGAGGAAAGTTCCCTCTATGTCTACTTTCTGGAAGGGTTTTATCATAAATGGGTGTTGAATTTTGTCAAAAGATTTCTCTGCTTCTATTGAGATGATCATATGGTTCTTCTCCTTCAATTTGTTAATATGGTGTATCACAATTGATTTGCGTATACTGAAGAACCCTTGCAATCCTGGGATAAACCCCACTTGATCATAGTGTATGATCCTTTTAATGTGCTGTTGGTTTCTCTTTGCTAGTATTTTGTTGAGGATTTTTGCATCTATATTCATCAGTGATATTGCCCTGTAATTTTCTTTCTTTGTGACATCTTTGGCTGGTTTTGGTGTCAGGAGTGATGGTGGCCTCGTAGAATGAGTTTGGGAGTGTTCCTCTCTCTGCTATATTTTGGAAGAATTTGAGAAGGATAGGTGTTAGCTCTTCTCTAAATGTTTGATAGAATTCGCCTGTGAAGACATCTGGTCCTGGGCTTTTGTTTGTTGGAAGATTTTTGATCACAGTTTCAATTTCAGTGCTTGTGATTGGTCTGTTCATATTTTCTATTTCTTCCTGGTTCTGTCTCGGAAGGTTGTGCATTTCTAAGAATTTGTCCATTTCTTCCAGGTTGTCCATTTTATTGGCATAGAGTTGCTTGTAGTAATCTCTCTCATGAGCCTTTTTTTTTTTTTTTTTTTTTTTTTTTTTTGCGGTACGTGGGCCTCTCACCGTTGTGGCCTCTCCCGTTGTGGAGCACAGGCTCCGGACGCGCAGGCTCAGCGGCCACGGCTCACCGGCCCAGCCTCTCTGCGGCATGTGGGATCTTCCCGGACCAGGGCACGAACCCGTGTCCCCTGCATCGGCAGGCGGACTCTCAACAACTGTGCCACCAGGGAAGCCCTCTCATGATCCTTTTTATTTCTGCAGTGTCAGTGGTTACTTCTACTTTCATTTCTAATTCTATTGACTTGAGTCTCCCTTTTTCTCTGGATAAGTCTGGGTAATGGTTTATCAATTTTGTTTATGTTCTCAAAGAACAAGCTTTTAGTTTCATTGATCTTTGCTATCATTTCCTTCATTTCTTTTTCATTTATTTCTGATCTCATCTTTATGATTTCTTTCGTTCAGCTAACTTTGGCGGTTTTTTGTTCTTCTTTCTCTAATTGCTTTAGGTGTAAGGTTAGGTTATTTATTTAAGATGTTTCTTGTTTCTTAAGGTAGGATTGTATTGGTATAAACTTCTCTCATAGAACTGCTTTTGCTGCATCCCATAGATTTTGTGTCGTTGTGTGTTCATTGTCATTTGTTTCCAGGTATTTTTTGATTTCCTCTTTGATTTCTTCAGTGATCACTTGGTTATTAAGTAGTGTGTTGTTTGGCCTCCATGTGTTTGTATTTCTTACGGATATTTTCCTGTAATTGATATCTAGTCGCATAACGTTGTGGTCGGAAAAGATACTTGATATGATTTCAATTTTCTTAAATTTACCAAGGCTTGATTTGTGACCCAAGATATGATCTATTCTGGAGAATGTTCCATGAGCACTTGAGAAAAATGTGTATTCTGTTGTTTTTGGATGGAATGTCCTATAAATATCAATTAAGTCTATCTTGTTTAATGTATCATTTAAAGCTTGTGTTTCCTTATTTATATTCATTTTGGATGATCTGTCCATGGGTGAAAGTGGGGTGTTAAAGTCCCCTACTATGATTGTGTTACTGTCAATTTCCCCTTTTATGGCTGTTAGTATTTGCCTTATGTACTGAGGTGCTCCTATGTTGGGTGCATAAATATTTACAATTGTTATATCTTCTTCTTGGGTTGATCCCTTCATCATTATTTAGTGTCCTTCTTTGTATCTTGTAATAGTCTTTGTTTTAAAGTCCATTTTGTCTGATATGAGAATTGCTACTCCAGCTTTCTTTTGATTTCCATTTGCATGGAATATCTTTTTCCATCCCCTCACTTACAGTCTGTATGTGTCCCTAGGTCTGAAGTGGGTCTCCTGTAGAGAGCACATGTATGGGTCTTGTTTTTGTATCCATCTAGCCAATCTATGTCTTTTGGTTGGATCATTTAATCCATTTACACTTAAGGTAATTATCGATATGTATGTTCCTATTACCATTTTCTTAATTGTTTTGGGTTTATTATTGTAGGTCTTTTCCTTCTCTTGTGTTTCCTGCCTAGAGAAGTTCCTTTAGCCTTTGTTGTAAAGCTGGGTTGGTGGTGCTGAATTCTCTTAGCTTTTGCTTGTCTGTGAAACTTTTAATTTCTCCATCAAATCTCAATGAGATCCTTGCTGGGTAGAGTAATCTTGGTTGTACGTTTTTCTCCTTCATCACTTTAAATATGTCCTGCCACTCCCTTCTGGCTTGCAGAGTTCTGCTGAAAGTTCAGCTGTTAACCTTATGGGGATTCCTTTGTGTGTTATTTGCTGTTCTTCCTGTACTACTTTTAATATTTGTTCTTTGTATTTAATTTTTGATAGTTTGATTAATATGTGCCTTGGTTTGTTTCTCCTTGAAGTTATCCTGTATGGCACTCTCTGTGCTTCCTGGACTTGATTAACTATTTCCTTTCCCATGTTAGGGAAGTTTTCAACTATAATCTTTTCAAATATTTTCTCAGTCCCTTTGTTTTTCTCTTCTTCTTCTGGGACCCTTATAATTCAAATGTTGGTGTGTTTAATCTTGTCCCAGAGGTCTCTGAGACTGTCCTCAATTCTTTTCATTCTTTTTTCTTTATTCTGCTCTGCAGTAGTTATTCCCAGTATTTTATCTTCCAGGTCTCTTATCTGTTCTTCTGTCTCAGTTATTCTGCTATTGATCCTCTCTAGAGAATTTTCAATTTCATTTGTTGTGTTGTTCATCATTGGTTGTTTCCTCTTTAGTTCTTCTAGGTCCTTGTAAACATTACCTGTATCTTCTCCATTCTATTTCCAAGATTTTGGATCATCTTTACTATCATTATTCTGAATTCTTTTTCAGGTAGCCTGCCTGTTTCATCTTCATTTGTTAGGTCTGGTGGGTTTTTGCCTTGCTCCTTCATGTGCTGTGTGTTTCTCTGTCTTCTCATTTTGCTTAACTTACTTTGTTTGGAGTCTCCTTTTCACAGGCTGCAGGTTCTTAGTTTCCATTGTTTTTGGTGTCTGTCCCCAGTAGCTAAGTTTGGTTCAGTGGGTTGTGTAGGCTTCCTGGTGGAGGGGACTAGTGCTTGTGTTCTGGTGGATGAGGCTGGATCTTGTCTTTCTGGTGGGCAGGTCCACATCTGGTGGTGTGTTTGGGGGTGTCTGTGGCCTAATTATGATTTTAGGCAGCCTCTGTGCTAATGGATGGTGTTGTGTTCCTGTTTTGCTAGTTGTTTGGCATAGGGTGTCCTGCATTGTAGCTTGCTGGTCGTTGAGTGGAGTTGGGTCTTGGCGTTGAGATGTAGATCTCTGGGAGATTTTCGCTGTTTGATAGTACATGGAGCTGGGAGGTCTCTTGTGGACCAGTGTCCTGAGCTTGGCTCTCCCACCTCAGTGGCACAGCCCTGACGCCTGGCTGGACCAAGAGCCTGTCTTCCACACAGCTCAGAATTAAAGGGAGAAAAAGAAAAAGAGAAAGAAAGACGAATATAAAATAAAATAAAGTAAAATAAAATAGTCATTAATATAAATAATAATTATTAAGAAAAAAATTTTTTTTAAGTAATAGAAAACAAAACAAAGAGAAAACGGACAGACAGAACCCTAGGACAAATTGTAAAAGCAAAGCTATACAGAGAAAATCACACACAGAAGCATATACATATACACTCACAAAAAGAGAAAAAGGGTTAAAAAAATATATATCGTTGCTCCCAAAGTCTACCTCCTCAATTTGGGTTGATTCGTTGTCTATTTAGATATTCCACAGATGCAGGGTACATCTAGTTGTTTGTGGAGATTTAATCTGCTGCTCCTGAGGCTGCTGGGAGAAATTTCCCGTTCTCTTCTTTGTTCGCAGGGCTCCTGGGGTTCAGCTTTGGATTTGGCCCCGCCTCTGTGCGTAAGTTGCCTGAGGCTGTCTGTTCCCCGCCAAGACAGGACGGGGTTAAAGGAGTAGCTGATTAGGGGGCTCCGGCTCACTCAGGCCGAGGGGGTGGCGGAGTATGGAATGCGGGGGAGCCTATGGAGGCAGAGGTCAGTGTGACAATGCAACAGCCTGAGGCGAGCCGTGTGTTCTCCCGGGGAAGTTGTCCCTGGATCACAGGACCCTGGCAGTGGCGGGCTGCACAGGCTCCTGGGAGGGGAAGTGTGGATAGTGACCTGTGACTGCACACAGGCTTCTTGGTGCCTGCAGCAGCAGCCTTAGCATTTCATGCCTGTCTCTGGTGTCTGCGCTGATAGCTGTAGCTTGCACCCATCTCTGGAGCTCATTTAGTCGATGCTCTGAATCCCTTCTCCTCAGGCACCCTGAAACAATTGTCTCTTGCCTCTTAGGCAGTTCCAGACTTTTCCCCGGACTCCCTGCCGGCTAGCTGTTGCACACTAGCCCCCTTCAGGCTGTGTTCACGGAGTCAACCCCAGTCCTCTTCCTGGGATCTGACCTCCAAAGCCCGAGCCTCAGCTCCCAGCCCCCGCCCGCCCCAGCGGGTGAGCAGACAAGCCTCTCAGGCTGGTGAGTGCTGGTCGGCACTGATCTTCTGTGTGGGAATCTCTCCGCTTTGCCCTCCGCACCCCTGTGGCTGCGCTCTCCTCCGCGGCTCCGAAGCTTTTCTCCTCCGCCACCCGCAGTCTGGCCGCGAAGGGGCTTCCTAGTGTGTGGAAACCTTTCCTCCTTCACAGCTCCCTCCCACTGGAGTAGGTCCCATCCCTATTCTTTTGTCTCTGTTTTTTCTTTTGCCCTACCCAGGTACGTGGGGGAGTTTCCTGCCTTTTGGGAGGTCTGAGGTCTTCTGCCAGCATTCAGTAGGTGTTTTGTAGGAGTTGTTCCACATGTAGATGTATTTCAGATGTATTTGTGGGGAGGAAGGTGATCTCCACGTCCTACTCCTCCGCCATCTTGAAGGTCTCTCTGCTATTGGAGTCTTAACTTTTATTTTTTCATGGCTGTTTGACCTTCACCTTGAACCAATATCTAGTACAACTCATTTGCTGGGGGGCCCTTGTAAAATGTCATGTCATGATTAAAAACTTAAGCTTTAAAGAAAGACATGCCTGGGTTCTCATCCTGGCTCCCTCTATTACTAGCTCTGTAGCCTTGAGCCTTAAAAGGGTCTTACAGAATATGGGAAGACTTAACCATAGAAATAAAGAAACTAAACAGATGAAAACACAAGGTAGAGGACAAGGAAGGATGTAGCCAAGAAAAGAATTGACCTGATAGACTCTTGATGTGTTTGTATTGAGAAAAGTTTTATATAGTTCTATGTGAGAATTTTGGGGATAAAATTGAGACATAGAAAGATAAGACAATTATTAAATTCAAGAAAAAGAGAAAGCTGTATAAGTAAGGAAATGTTGTCATGCATATTACATGACTCAGCTGTAAACAGTATTATATTCTAAACATATCATAAATGATAAATATAGATTTAGCCAAAAATTGAAATGTAACTATATTGTAAATATTGGGGCAGGATAAATGTGTGTGTGTGTATGTGTGTGTGTGTGCATGCCAGTTATTATATGATTGTGTCTCAGGTTCAAACCCACCCTTCTACATTTTGCCCTGTGATGCTGGGGCTAGAAGTCTGCAAACCACACTTCTCCCTTCCTGAAGTGTGGCTTCTGGCTCCACGTTAGTCGCTCTCAATAGGGGAACAAGAAGAATATTACAGAGCTTCATACTTATACCTTCCTATCTGCTTCCTTTTCTCTCAATATTAATTCATTAAATTATTGAATAAAGATTTATTGAGTGACTGTTGCATGCCAAGCACTGTTCTAGGTGTTTAGGTTTCATCAGTGACAATATTTCTGCCTCCATAGAGCTTATCTTCCAGTAGAGAAAGAGAGATAATAAACAATGTACATAATAGATAAATAAATAAATAACTTAGTGTTGTAGAAAAAAGGAAAGACCAAAGCAAAGTAAGACTGGGAATGCCTGGGTGAAGAGTGTTATAATTTTAAAAAGGGTGGTCAGGGTAGACTTCTTTGGGAAGAAGATATTTGAGTAAACACTTGGCCTTAAAATGAAAGTAGGCTTGGCATGTTCAAGGAACAGTCCAGAGGCCAGTGTGGTTGGACTGAAGGGAGAGAGGATGAAAGGGAGAGAAAGCTGAAATTTAAGCTTTTTTTTGCTAACATTAAGTAATTATCTAAAAAAATGTAAATCAACTTTTTTTAGTAATTCATACACCAATGAATATAAAAGTACATGTGGAAAGCATTGACATAAGACATTATTTTAACATCAAAAACAGAGTCACCTAAACTGGCACTGGACTCCCTCCCGGCTAGCTGTGATAAGGGATAAGGGAACTCGAGGTGAGGAGGGTTTGGGCAGAAGATTGCTTTTCTTTGTTTTAAGTGGTATACAATCTTTTCACTTTTTAAACCATGAATATGTAAATTTTATACAAATAAAAATTAAATTTAAAAATAATGAATTACAAATGGCAATATGGATCCTGAATTGGATCCTGGAACAGAAAAATGACATTAGAGGAAAAGCTGGTGAAATCTGAATAAAGCCTATTCAATCATAATGTACTAATATTATTTTCTTAGTTTTGGCAAATGTATCATGTACTGTAAAATGTTAGGGGAAATTGGTTGAGAGGTATATGGTAATTCTCTATATTATCTTTGCAACTTTTCTGTACTTCTAAAATTGTTCCATAATAAAAAGTTTATTTTAAAAAAATTTTGGAACAGAAAACTATCAGGTGGTAAGATCTTACCCTTTCCTTTCTTCCAACTCCCAGACCTGCACTCTTTTTTGGGTTTGAGCAGCGGGTTGTTTACCTAGCAGGAGGACATGATTTACCCATGGACCTGGGCTAATCCCCAGATGGAGGGAAAAAGGCCAGTAGGGAAGACTTTTGGATCACACCTATGGAGAATCCAGCTCACTGATCCTTGGTGGGTGACAACAAAGAAGCTGAAAAGCAGAACCAGGACAGAGGCATTTAGGCATAAAAAACATGAACTTGCAATTCCCTTAAGCTTTTAAGAAAGTAGAGTACCAAAAATATCCTCACAGAACTTTACTCCTCTGTCTTTAGTGACAGAGATTAAGAATGGCTTCAAAGTATAGAAATAACTCCACATCCTTGATTCAATGGCTCTTTCCTCATTTCAAAGCTTCTAAAAGTTTTTGGTTAGAGGTGCCTGTTTAGGTGACTCTGTTGTTGATGTTAAAATAATGCCTTATGTCAATACTTTCCACCTGTACTTTTTTTTTTTTTTTTTTTTTTTGCGGTATGCGGGCCTCTCACTGTTGTGGCCTCTCCCGCTGCGGAGCAACAGGCTCCGGACACACAGGCTCAGCGCACGGGCACAGCCGCTCCACGGCATGTGGGATCCCCCCGGACCAGGGCACGAACCCACGTCCCCTGCATTGGCAGGCGGACTCCCAACCACTGCGCCACCAGGGAAGTCCCTCCACCTGTACTTTTATATTCATTGGTGTATGAATTACTAAAAAAAGTTGATTTAAATTTTTTAGACAATTATTTAATGTTAGCAAAAAAAAAAAAAAAAGAAGCTTAATCTTTGGTGTCAATACTTTGAGACTATTAGCCTCCTACTCTTCTCCCTGCTGAGTCTTTTTCTAGTATTGAGGAAATTCTTTTCTGTTCATGCTTCTTCCACATATTCTGCTTCCATCCACAATCCCTCTCCACTCTCTGGTGCTAACACTTTTGGAAATAAAAGCCAGGATGGAAAGTTTTTTTTTTTTTTTTTTTTTTTCTGGTACGCGGGCCTCTCACTGTTGTGGCCTCTCCCGTTGTGGAGCACAGGCTCCGGACGCACAGGCTCAGCGGCCATGGCTCACGGGCCTAGCCGCTCCGCGGCATGTGGGATCTTCCCGGACCGGGGCACGAACCCGTGTCCTCTGCATCGGCAGGCGGACTCTCAACCACTGCGCCACCAGGGGAGCCCTAGAAAGTATTTTGTATGCTATTTTTATTTTCTGTCCTACCACATACCTCCCCTGAGGTAGAGCAGGCTACCCCTTAAGTTGGGGTGAAGAAAAAGGGAAAGAGAAAATGAGAGGGAGAGAAACAATGGACATTTCAACATTTTATCCATCCACATTTAGTCCACTCTTCTGGCCTGCAGGACTCTGTATATATATATTTTCTGGGATCATGAGCAGTTAAGTGGTGATGAGCAATCAGCATTCAGAAGTTCATTTTGATTTTATTTGTTTTCTTCATACTTAAAAAAAATTACATAAGAAATACATATTCATTGTAGAAACACAAATAAAGACAAAATATTAAATTAAAAATTACTTGTAATCTCAGAAATAATCACCCTAGTCTAACATACCACCAATTACTCAATACAAGAAACAAAAAACTGAAATAAGGTAAGGAATGAAGCACTGAAGCATGTGAACCTCCAGCTCCAGAAGCTTCTGAGACTAAATGCCTGCCCTTCTTGGGGACTGGTGGTTCCATGTTTTGCCATGGTTGATGGACACTGTCCCATTAATCTTCCCTATTGGATAACACTCCTTTGGTTTTAAGTGACAGAAACCCGACTCAAGTTTATTTATACAAAAATAAATAGAAATAGGATGTCTGCTCAGATCATGTAAATTTGAATGCTAGCTCTACATGGTCTTCAGCATATTAAACTACCTCTTAAAGCCTCTGCTTCCTCATCTGGAAAGTGATACCCCTCTTCTTGTGAGGTAGTTACAGGGATTGAGTGAAATAAGGCATGTGCCCGGCACATAGTAACCACTTCATAAATGGTATCAGCAGTAACTGAACAGTATTTGGTTTCCTGAAGAGTGGGGAAAGTTGTGTGGCTAGCATGTTATTACTAGAGGAAGTTGGAAGGCAGGAAACAAGGGGGAATGAGGCAGGAGCTTTCCTTCTCATGCGCTCATAACCTTGTGAACTCCACCATGATGTGCTACAAGGATTGCTGGTATGAACAGCTGTGTGCTGACATCCTACTTTACCCACAGTGCCCTGAGTGACTATTTCTTGACTAGCAGGCAGGCCTCTGTGGCCAGAGTCCAGGAGAACTACACATTTCATCAGACATGAAGGGAGATTTTGCCAGAGATTACCTGAGAAGCTGAGAACGCTGCAGTTTGAGATGGTGGTTTCAGGCCTGCTGGGATGCAGAAAACCATGTCAGACACCTCTGAGAGTTTAAGGCTGCTCGTTCTACCCAGGGTACTGTCAGGGAGCGGGAAATTTCCCCCTCTCTCCCTCTTGAGTTCTTTTGGCTGAACTAATAATAAGATTGACACAAGAGAGATTAACAGAAGAAAGAGAAACAAGTTTAATTCATGTGCATGGAGGTCTCATAGAAACGAGACCTAAGAAGTGGCCAAAGCAGGCAGCTTTTATACTTTTTAGACAAAGAAACAATAAATTTGAGAGGAATTGACAGGGCAAAGAAACTTAGGTTTGGGTGCTTAATTAGTTAGGAATTTAAGCAATGTTTGGGTTTGGGTGGTAAATTAGTAAATAAATAACAAAGTTTGTTTATATAGACTTGGCTTTGAAGTTCTTGTCTCTGGTATATGGATGTCCTTCTACCTCTCAGTATAGGGAGAGCACTATTCATATGGGAGATTTATTTCCTACTTTCAGGGAGACAGAAGGGAGGGTCAAAGTGTCCCTCTTGCAGCAACTATTTCTTAAGTAACTTTAATTCAAAATAATAGCCATTGAGATATATTTTGCCGTGGCCTGCCCCTGGGCCCCAACAGTACATTCGCACAATGTGTTTATGTCCTATGTCCATTTTTTGGGTCTTTTTTAGTCAAATCGAACCCATTTTGGGGGACATTTAGGGTCTAGATAATAAAATATGTAATGAAAAACTAACCAAAGTCTGGTAAAAACCTTTTAAGAAATGATTACCTGAATCTTTAGTTCATAGATTTTCAACTGTTCTTACTAAAAATTCAAAGGTTTTTAATGGCATGTGTATTAAAACACACCAGGACACAGTACACTCTTGTCTCAGAACCAAATCAATGTCAATGTCTCAACCAGAATTTGTGATGAACCAACATATTCAAATACTCAGCTCAATCTTGAGGTGACCTAAGTTAAAAATATAGGCTCAAAAGAAACATGCTGTTTCTCATCAAGTCCCAGATGCAGGATGGTGAGGCATAAGGTGATGTCTCTCCCTACACACTATGTCTGTAGCCCAGGTAGAGCTGCCACCCATTTGAACCGTGGCTTTTTCCTAAGTATGGCTAACTGAATCACAAACTATAGTTACCCCACCCAGTCCATTTGTGTTTTTTTCTTACCAAAATAAAACTCTCCATTAAAACTGAACAGCAAATAAACAATTTCTAATCTTCACTATACGTAAAAAGCAACCTGCAATTTAGAGCAAGATTTAGTCACATCTTTTAGTCCTTTTCCCCACCAATCTGCTTCAATAGCTGGGAATCTTTGTTTAATCTGACTCCAGGTCTTTCTTTGTGTTTGAGAAAAACACTCATCTTCTGCGGTTTCTCCATGTCCCAGTTGCAACTTCAGGAACCCCGATCAGTGCCATCAAAGTTGTAATTTAAAGCTTTTGCGAGGCCCAGGCTTTCTCTGTGTGAGACAGGTATCAGTCCTCATTATCAAACCACTCATTTCCCTCTTGTTGTTCTATGTAATAAAGAAAGCAGCTTCCTGCTCCTGGTGACTTGGCAAAACACTCAATAAGAGAGCGAGATTATGGCCATAGCAGATGTGTACAGCAGGGTCCTTCCCAAACTCCTCCTCTGTGGTCCTTTTCTAACCAGGAGTCATTGATTTCCCTTTTCAAAGGGACTGATCTGCTTTGCCTCATCACAAGGCAGAGAGTAGCTTAATGAGTAAATGTGGTGTCAGAATGCAGCAGATTTTCCTATGCTCAAAAGTTTCCAGACTACTTTTATCTCAGCCATATTAATTTCTTGGAATTAATTTTTACTTTTTTCTAAGAAACACACACATAGATTTAAATATTACACAATTCCAAAAGGCTCATAAGGAAAAATAACTGCCCCTGTCCAGTTTACTTTAAAACTATTTTTAGTTCCTTTTTTCTTTACTATTTATCTCTATTTTTTCTATGGGTATTCATATGTCATTTGTTGGATGACTTATCTATCAGCTTTCTCATAAGTTAAATGGATATAGCTTTCTTGCTATCCCTATCTCCTTCTTTTTGCCATACTGAAATTCTTGGTTAAATCAGTTTTCAGTGTTGATATTATTATTAGTATGTAAATACTGTTCATTGCAAAGCCAAGGACTATATAGTAATTATGCTTCCTTTCCTGTAAATGTTTTGATATTACTAGGGTTAATAATTGCTCCTCCACCCCTCTGCCCATTTTTGCTTAAATGTCTTGGTTCCAATGGATGGATTCTTAACATGACTGTTCACATAGTTAAATGTATCAGATAACTTACCAGATAACTTTCCGACAACTTTCCTGCCTCCATGATCTTGCTCCAAGCTAATTTCTTGCTCTCTGGGCCAGCTATGCATCTATGACGCTGGAACTTTCTTTCATCATCCTGGAAATTACCTGGGTCTGATTCTGATTCCTAGATCCCATGTCTTTCTCTTTTGGGGTTTATTTATTTAGTTTTTTTAAAAAATAAATTTATTTATTTATTTTTGGCTGCATTGGGTCTTCCTTGCTACATGCGGGCTTTCTCTAATTGTGGCAAGCAGGGGCTACTCTTTGTTGAGTGCATGGGCTTCTCATTGCAGTGACTTTCTTGTTGCAGAGCACGGGCTCTAGGCACATGGGCTTCAGTATTTGTGGCGTGTGGGCTCAGTAACTGTGGCTCACGGGCTCTAGAGTGCAGGCTCAGTAGTTGTGGCACATGGGCTTAGTTCCTCCGCGGCATGTGGGATCTTCCTGGACCAGGGCTCAAACCCATGTCCCCTGCATTGGCAAGCAGATTCTTATCCACTGTGCTACCACGGAAGCCCATCTTTTGGGGTTTATTAACTCCCTCATTTTTCATGGATCATATTCTTAAATAGCTTCCTGAGAAAAAATACATGAGAGAAAAGTCTTTTGAGAATTTTCAAGCCTGAATTTTCCTTTATCTTCACACTTGGTTGATAATTCAGCTGGGCATAGAATTTTAGACTGAAAATGATTCTTTTTCCCTTAGAATTTTGAAAGCATTCCTCCATGTTTTCTAGCTTCCTATATTACAGCTGAGAAGTGACCATTCTTATTCCTAATTATTTTGATATAACTTTTTATTTCACTGTAGAAAATTCTATTCATCCCTGGTGTTCTGAAATGTTATCATGATATGGGTTGTATTCTTTGTGCTGGCACTTAATGAGCCTTTTTAATCTTGAAACTCAAGTCTTTTAGTACAAAGAATTTTTCATAAATCATTTGTTTGATAAATATCTTCCCTTCTCAATTTTCTGTTTTCTCTTTCTAGAACTCTGTTCTCATCTTTGTTTTTCACCTTGAGGATCTTTTTCAAATGTCTGTGAATCTTCAGTGGCTCATTAATGTTTGATTCAATCACTAAAAAGCTGATTAGGGCTCTGTGTGCATGGGTATGTTCCTTCTGGTGATCTTCACTGTAGGCCAGTGGTTCTAAATAGGTACAGATCCTAGGGGCATTTTGGAAGTTGTAAGAATTTTTAGTTAAAAGATTTATTGGGGAGCTGTGACAAAATAAGAAATATACATATTTGGTCTTTGCTCCTGGTTCCTGACACAAAGCTCCAAAAAACTCTCCAATTTCCTGAGTAATAAGCATGCTAGGAGTGTCTTACACAGAGTTCCTAAATCCCTTGGATTAACCTGGTGATAGGAGCATCTTTTAATCTAATAAGATGCCTCTTGGTGGGCTCCTGGATAGCTTCAGGATGTGGAATGGTCACCAGAAGGGCCAAGCCATGATTAGAAGCGTGGAACTTTCAGCCCCACCTCCTATCCTCTGGGGAGGAAAGAGGGGCTAGATACTCAGTTGATAATCAATCATGTCTACATGCTGAATCTGTCATAAAAATTCCTAAACTAACGTGTTCAGAATGTTTCTGGGTTGGTGAACACACTGAGGTGTTGGGAGGATGGTGCATCCCAAATTCCATGGGACAGAAGTTCCTGTGCTCAGGACCCTACCAGAATTCACCCTATGTACCTCTTCATCTTGCTGTTCATCTCTATTCTTTATCATTTAAAAAAAAATAAACCTTTAAATGTCAGCTAATATTTCCCTGAGTTTTGTGAGCCACTGTAGCAAATTATCAAACCTGAAGAGGGTGTTGTGGGAACCCTGATTTGGTCAGAAGTACAGGTGACACGTGGGACTTGTGATTGGTGTTGAAAGTGGTGGGCAGTCTTGTAAGACTGAGATGTTAACCTGTGAGGTCTGCACTAACTCTGGGTACTGTCAAAACTGAGTTTAGGACACTCAGTCAGAGTTGGAGAATTGGTTGGTGTGGGTGAAAACCCCACACATTTAGTGGCAGAGTGTTGTGAATGCAGAGGAATGAAATGGGTTGCTATTATTTAGTATATGGGGGACAAAGGCGCTAGTTGACTTGCAGAATGGTCCCATACAACAAAGACTGCCATGTGTCTAAAGTTGCCAGATAAAATAAAGGACACTCACTTAAATTTCAAATTTCAGATAAACAACAAATATATTTTTTGTATCAGTATGTCTCAAATACTGCATTTTTATCTGGCAACCTCATCTGTGTTCTATTCCACTTTTAATGTCCTCCTGGTGAGAAAACTCATTTTTAGTGATTTGATCCAGGATATCAACACTGCTTTATATATAAATACCTATCATTTTTTGCATGGATTTACTATACCCTGAGATTTCTATAGATTTGCATTTCTAAGAATGAAACTACCATGTGAATTAAGGGGAGATTGGACATTCTCTTGTTTAGAATTTAATCAGAGGTTGTTCACCATTTAGAAAGATATACCACTGACAACAGCCCTGCTTGTGATAAAATATGCTGATATTAGTCTGCTATTGTTGTTGTCTTACTCATGGTGATTGAAATATACTAAATACAAAGGATCATAAGAGACTACTGTGAACAATTATACTCCAACAAACTGAACAACCTAGAAGAAATGGATAAATTCCTAAAAACATGTAACCTGTCAGGACTGAATCATGATGCAATAGAAAATCTGAACAGGCTGATTACTAGCAAGGAGGTTGAATGATCAATCAAAAACCTCTCAGCAAACAAAAGTCCAGGACCAGATGGCTTCACTGGTGAATTCAACCAAACAAACATTCAAAGAAGAATTAACACCAATCCTTCTCAAACGCTTCAAAAAATAGAAAAGGAAGGAACTCTTCTAAACTCATTTTATGAGGCCAGCATTACCCTGATGTCAAAACCAGACAAGGATTCCACAATAAAAGAAAATTACATGCCAATACCCCTGATGAACATAGAGGCAAAATCTTCAACAAAATATTAACAAACCAAATTCAACAATACATTAAAAAGATCATTCACCATTATTAAGTGGGATTTATTCCAGGGATGCAAGGATGGTTCAACATCCCCAAATCAGTCAATGTGATATACCACAAAAACAAAATGAAGGATAAACATCGTATGATCATCTCAATAGATGCAGAAAAAGTATTTAACAAAATTCAACATAGACTTATGATTAAAAACTCTCAACAAAGTGGATATAGAAAGAACATACCTCAACATAACAAAGGGTGTATATGACAAGACCATAGCTAACATCATACTCAAAGGTGAAGCTGAAAATTTTTATCTAAGATCAGGAACAAGACAAGGATGTCCTCTTACCACTTTTATTTAACATAATGTTGAAAGTCTTAGCCAGAGTAACTAGGCAAGAATAAGAAATAAAATTTGTCCAAATTGGAAAGGAAGTAGTATAACTGTCACTATTTCACATGTACGTTTATATGTAGAAAACTCTAAAATTTCCATCAAAAAACTGTTATAACTAATGAACAAATTCATGAAAGTTGCAGGATACAAAATCAGTACACAAAAATCTGTTGCATTTCTATACAGTAATAATGAACTATCAGAGAGGAATTAAGAAACAATCCCATCTGCAATTGCACCAAAAAAAAAAAAAAATCCAGGAATAAATTTAACTAAGGAGGTGGAAAACCTGTATATTGAAAAGTATAAGACATTAATCAAAGAAATTAAAGAAGATACAAATAAATGGAAAGATATTTCATGTTCATGGATTGGAAGAATTAATAGTGTTAAAATGTCCCTACTACTCAAAGCAATCTACACATTCAGTGCAATCCCTATCAAAATTCCAATGGCTTGTAAATTTTGGAGATTAATCCTTTGTCAGTTGCTTCATTTGCAAATATTTTCTCCCATTCTGAGGGTTGTCTTTTGGTCTTGTTTATGGTTTCCTTTGCTGTGCAAAAGCTTTGAAGTTTCATTAGGTCCCATTTGTTTATTTTTGTTTTTATTTCCATTTCTCTAGGAGGTGGGTCATGGAGGATCTTGCTGTGATTTATGTCATAGAGTGTTCTGCCTATGTTTTCCTCTAAGAGTTTGATAGTTTCTGGCCTTACATTTAGGTCTTTAATCCATTTTGAGCTTATTTTTTTGTATGGTGTTAGGGAGTGATCTAATCTCATACTTTTACATGTACCTGTCCAGTTTTCCCAGCACCACTGATTGAAGAGGCTGTCTTTTCTCCACTGTACATTCCTGCCTCCTTTATCAAAGATAAGGTGACCATATGTGTGTGGGTTTATCTCTGGGCTTTCTATCCTGTTCCATTGATCTATCTTTCTGTTTTTGTGCCAGTGCCATACTGTCTTGATTACTGTAGCTTTGTAGAATAGTCTGAAGTCAGGGAGCCTGATTCCTCCAGCTCCATTTTTTGTTCTCAAGATTGCTTTGGCTATTCGGGATCTTTTGTGTTTCCATACAAATTGTGAAATTTTTTGTTCTAGTTCTGTGAAAAATGCCAGTGGTAGTTTGATAGGGATTGCATCGAATCTGTAGATTGCTTTGGGTAGTAGAGTCATTTTCACAATGTTGATTCTTCCAATCCAGGAACATGGTATATCTCTCCATCTATTTGTATCATCTTTAATTTCTTTCATCAGTTTCTTATAATTTTCTGCATACAGGTCTTTTGTCTCCTTAGGTAGGTTTATTCTTAGATATTTTATTCTTTTTGTTGCAATGGTAAATACCTAGGCGTAGGATGGGAATAAAGGCACAGACCTACTAAAGAATAGACTTGAGGATATGGGGAGGGGGAAGGGTAAGCTGTGACAAAGTGAGAGAGTGGCATGGACATATATACACTATCAAACGTAAAATAAATAGCTAGTGGGAAGCAGCCACATAGCACAGGGAAATCAGCTCGGTGCTTTGTGACCACCTAGAGGGGTGGGATAGGGAGGGTGGGAGGGAGGGAGATGCAAGAGGGAAGAGATATGGGAACATATGTATATGTATAACTGATTCACTTTGTTATAAAGCAGAAACTAACACACCATTGTAAAGCAATTATACTCCAGTAAATATGTAAACAAAAAAAATTCCAATGACATTTTTCACAGAAATAGAACAAATGATCTTAAAATTTGTATGGAACTACAAAATATCCCAAATAGCCAAAGCAATCTTGAGAAATAGGAACAAAGCTCTAGGTATCATGCTTCCTGATTTCAAATTATATTAAGAGCTATAGTAATCAAAACAGTTTGGTATTGGCATAAAAACTGTCACATAGATCAATGGAACAGAACAGGGAGCTCAGAAATAAACCCATGCATATATGGTCAACTAATTTTTGACAAAGGAGCCAAGAATATACAATGGGAAAATTGGGCAGCCACATGCAAAATGATGAAAATGGACCACTATCTTACACCATACACAAAATTAACCCAGAATGGATTAAAGACTTGAATATAAGGCCTGAAGCCATAAAACTCCTGAAAGAAAACATAGGTGGTAAGCTCCTTGACATTGGTCTTGGTGATGACCTTTGAATCTGACACCGAAAGCAAAAGCAACAAAAGCAAAAATAAACAAGTGGATAACATCAAACTAAAAAGCTCCTGTACAATAAAGGAAATCATCAACAAAATTAAAGTCAACCTACTGGATGGGAGAAAATATTGGCAAATCATATATCTGATAAGGGGCTAATATCCAGAATATGTAAAGAACTCATAAAACTCATATAAACTCCCCCCACAAACAATCCAATTAAAAAATGGGCAGAAGATCTGAATAGACATTTTTCCAAAGAAGACATACTGATGGCCAACAGGTACATGATAAGAAGATACTCTACATCATTAATTATCAGAGAAATGCCAATCAAAACCACAATGAGATATCACCATACACCTGTTAGAATGGCTATTATCAAAAAGACCAGAAATAACAAGTGTTGGTGAGGATGTGGAGAAAAGGGACCACTTTTGTTCTGTTGGTGGGAATATAAATTGGTGCGACCACTATGGAAACAGGATGAAGGTTCTTCAAAAAATTAAAAATAGAACTACCATATTATCAAGCAATTCCACTTATGGAGATTAATCTGAAGAAAATGAAAACACTAACTCAAAAGGATATATGTTCATTGCAGCATTATTTACAGTAGCCAATATATGGAAACAGCCTAAGTCTCCACTGATAGAGGAATGGATAAAGAAATTGTGATATATATATATATATATACACACACATACATATATATATATATATATATATATACACACATACACATACATACACACACACACACAATGGAATATCATTCAGCCATAAAAAAAGAATGAAATTGTGCCATTTGTGACAAATAGATGAAATAAGGGCATTATGCTAAGTGAAATAAGTCAGACAGAGAAAAAGACAAACATTGATTTTTCTCTCTCATATGTGGAATCCATAAAAAAATTAAAATAAAATCCCCAAAACAAGCTCATAGATAGAGAACAGATTGGTGGTTGCCAGAGGTGGGAATTGGGGAGCAGGAGAAATGAGCAAACTGTTTTTGTTTTATATTAAATAAATAGAATTTAAATATAGAGAACCGTTTTCCTCTGGATAAGAGAAGCGAAACTAAAAGTATATATGCAATGCATGTTTCTCCACATAGCAAGAGATTGGTTAACCATTGATTAGAGAAATGATTTGGAAATGAGACCATGAGGAGAGAGGAATAGATTTAGAATAAGTGCTCTGGGCACTATAGAAGGAAGAAATCAGTGAGAGGTGAAAGGACCATCAACAAGGGCCAACTTGAGTTTGTATCGATCAGGACTGCCCAGCTCTGCAACTGCCTTATAAGAATCCTCTACAACCAAGAATAAGGAGCAGAAATCATTGTTGCTTCTTGTTGTGGTCTTTCATTTACAATGCTTGGTGTCAGTCTATTTATCTCTTGTAAAAATAAAATACAGTGTGTGTGTGTGAAAAAAAAAAAAGATATGCATCACTCCAAAAGTAGAATAGCTGCAATTCTAACCAAGTCTTTTGAAAAGATAGAGTATATAGGTGTAATTTAGAGCTGTGACTGTATAATTTGGCCACTACTAACTTAACCATTTTCAGTTCAGCAACTTAATAAAGAAAAGCAGTTACAGTGTTTCACTTAAAAAAAAAGAAAGAATAAGGAGCAGAGAAAGTTGAGTTGAGTGACCATGAATTAGGGATTGACATGGTAAGTTTGGCCAAAGATTTTCAGGAGGGGGAAGAAATACAAAGTACTGAGGAGTTTTCAGTGGAATCTGTTTAGCCAGAAAGCAATTAACGGACTGGGTTGGAAGTTGACCACTCCAAGAGATTAAAGGTTCTTGCAAGAAAAACAGAGAATCTCAGGGTGATGAGGGGCAGTGAGATTAAAGAACAAAACAAAAACAAATATGCTGATAGGGCTTCCCTGGTGGCGCAGTGGTTGAGAGTCTGCTTGCCGATGCAGGGGACGCAGGTTCGTGCCCCGGTCCGGGAAGATCCCACATGCTGCGGAGCAGCTGGGCACGTGAGCCATGGCCGCTGAGCCTGCGCTCCGCAACGGGAGAGGCCACAGCAGTGAGAGGCCCGCGTACCGCAAAAAAAAAAAAAAAAAAAAAAAAAAAAAAAAAAAAAAATGCTGATATTAGTCTGCAGTTGTAGTTATCTGTAATCACCCATGGTGATTCAGATATATTAACTTATACCTTATTTCAAAATGGCAAATGTAAGAACTGTAACCAAATATAATGAAAGATTTGTCAACAATATTCAAACATATTCATTGTAAGAAGATGAAAATATCTATTTACTTTATTATGTTTTCAAGGGTTTGCTGCCCATGCGCTTTCACAGTGAAACACAGTTATTGTATAAATTACTTTCCTTTTATTTCTCCCTTATAAGGCCATTATACTGTTTTTTACAAAATTATGTGTACAATGATTATTTTAACTATGAATTTCATTTCAGATTATAAAAGAGATATTTCAAAATATTTATTTTAAAAAGAAGGTGTTATAACCCTGAGCATGGTTGAATCTCAAAATAATTATGCTTCATGAAATGTCAGACAAAAATAACATACTGCATGATTTCTTGAAAATGCAAACTAACTTATAGGATAGAAAGAAGATCAATGACTGCTTAGTACTGAGGGATTGGACAGAGAGTGGCAGGAGGGGGGATTACAAAGGAGTGCAAGGAAACTTTGGGAGAATTAATATGTTCATTATCTTGATTGTGGCGATGGTTTCATGCGTGGATACATATGTCAAAACTTTCCAAATTATATACCCTAAACGTGAGCAGTCTATTGTGTGTCAATTAAACCTCAATAAAACTGTTAAGAAAAAAAACAAGAAGCTGTTGGATCTGTTAGAGTTGAGGCCATTGCTATAGGGAAATTGGGCAATGATGGAATTTTTGCATTGAGACGCTTTCAAATGTCAGTATCTGTAGGATTTGAAGTCTCCCTCCTAGTGTGATTCAGTTCTCCAGATCAAGATGCTCCAATTTCCCTCCTGGGGGATATGAATCTGGCTGTCAGTGTTCTTGGAACTAAGTGGGGACTGGGGACGTGGTGGTGAGGGGTCTCATATTCAGTGTGCAGACTTCTACTTAATCCCTTATTTTCAAGTCATCTCCTCACCCCACCTTCTGCTCTGCCTGCTGTCCCCAGTCAGATGCTTCTCTCACTTCTGTTAATATTTACAGGTCCCCTTCCCCTAGAATATGTGCTTTAAACTTTTAAAATTATGAAAAACAAAAGATGTTCTGGCAATAATTTATTTAGATAACTCTGATGACAGAATCAATTGGTTATTAAGTGAGAGCAGGACAAACATCTGGGGTAGGTGGGTGGTATTTTAACCTTTTTTGAAGGATGTTGAGAAGACAACCCATTCCCCTTCAAACAATCCCTTGCTGCCTCTGCCAGAGACAACCAGGAGGGGTGTGGCAATTCAGGTGTTCTTACATTTGGACTTCAGCAACTTTAGAGCAGGGACCTGGAAAGGATTTAGGTCACACGGTGCTTACATTGCTGGTGGAGATTTGAGGACTTCACAGAAAGGCTCTGGACAGAGATTTTCATGAGGATTTCGTGTCAGCATGAAGGCAACATTCCCTGGGTGCTCCTGGCTGGAACTTCTCATTCTTTGTGAAGGCAGCAGTGCTTCTGCCATTTAACTAGTAGCTACCATTTGGTGAGCACTTATTCTGTGCTAGGCACTTTTCATAAATTATTTCAGTGATTTCACAATTCTGTTGTTTTTATCCCCCTTTCACAGATGAGGCTACTGAGACTCAAATAAGTTACATAACATGCTCAAAGTCACTAAGCTAGGAGTGTCTGAGACAGAACCACATCCAGACAGACAGAGAGGCTCCAGAGTTGGAGATTCCACCTGAAATCCAAATACTATCCATTTAAAAACTAGCTGTGAAAAAAAACGTCATGAAGAACCTAGGGCTAAGATGGGAATAAAGACACAGACCTACTAGAGAATGGACTTGAGGATATGGGAAATGGGAAGGGTAAGCTGTGACAAAGTGAGAGAGTGTCATGGACATATATACACTACCAAAAGTAAAATAGATATCTAGTGGGAAGCAGCTGCACAGCACAGGTAGATCAGCTCGGCGCTTTGTGACCACCTAGAGGGGCGGGATAGGGAGGGTGGGAGGGAGGGAGACACAAGAGGGAAGAGATATGGGAACATATATATATGTATAACTGTTTCACTTTGTTATAAAGCAGAAACTAACACACCATTGTAAAGCAATTATACTCCAATAAAGATGTTAAAAACAAACAAACAAACAAAAACTAGCTGTGAGAATTTTAAGCAGAACTTGGGATTAAGGGAAAACTTTGTGGGGTCATCCTCACTAGGGCTGAATGAGGAAAGCAGGCACACACAGGCAACAGTGAGGCGGGAAGCAATTGTCTCCCAGCCTGAGATACAAAAGGGCAATATCCTCACTAAATTAGTGTATCTACAGTGTCATGGGCTCGCTATCAGGCAACCCAGGTTAAAGTCTCCAGTCTGTTACGATCTCACTGTGTGGCCTTGAGTGGTGGCTAATCTCTTACTGCACACTGACACTAGACCTCGATGTCTTAATCTGTTAAGGGGGAAGATTTGACTAGACAGGTCTACAGTTTCACTCAACTTTAAAATGCTGGGATTCCATGTGTTACCTCTCCCAGATGAATTTATAATGTGGAGTAAAAAGCCTTTTACTGCTGTCTCAGAGAAGTATTTTGCAGGTCAGGGGTCCTTTCCCAATGCACTGGACTTGAGCATCTTGAGTTGCTGTCTACCCAAGGACAGGCCTCTCCTGTGCTAGGCCATGGCAACAGAAAGGTTAAGAAATACACCCTTGGAGATAGCCTCATCCACCAGAGGGCAGACAGCAGAAGCAAGAAGAACTACAATCCTGAAGCCTGTGGAACAAAAACCACATTCACAGAAAGATAGACAAGATTGAAAGGCAGAGGGCTATATACCAGAAGAAGGAACAGGATAAAAACCCAGAAAAACAACTAAATGAAGTGGAGATAGGCAACCTTCCAGAAAATGAATTCAGAATAATGATAGTGAAGATGATCCAGGACCTTGGAAAAACAATGGAGGCAAAGATTGAGAAGATGCAAGAAATGTTTAACAAAGACCCAGAAGAATTAAAGAACAACAAACAGAGATGAACAATACAATAACTGAAATGAAAACTACACTAGAAGGAATCAATAGCAGAATAACTGAGGCAGAAGAACAGATAAGTGACCTGGAAGACAAAATGGTGGAATTCACTGCTGTGGAACAGACTAAAGAAAAAAGAATAAAAGAAATGAAGACAGCCTAGGAGACCTCTGGGACAACATTAAATGCAACAACATTCACATTATAGGGGTCACAGAAGGAGAAGAGAGAGAGAAAGGACGAGAGAAAATATTTGAGGAGATTATAGTCAAAAACTTCCCTAACATGGGAAAGGAAATAGTCACCCAAGTCCAGGAAGTGCAGTGAGTACCATACAGGATAAACACAAGGAGAAACACACCGAGACACATAGTAATCAAATTGGCAAAAATTAAGGACAAAGAAAAATTATTGAAAGCAGCAAGGGAAAAATGACAAATAACATACAAGGGAACTCCCATAAGGTTAACAGCTGATTTCTCAGAAGAAACTCTACAAGCCAGAAGGGAGTGGCACAATATATTTAAAGTGATGAAAACGAAGAACCTACAACCAAGATTACTCTATCCGGCAAGGATCTCATTCAGATTCTAATGAGGAATCAAAAGCTTTAGAGACAAGCAAAAGCTAAGAGAATTCAGCACCACCAAACCAGCTCTACAACAAATGCTAAAGGACCTTCTCTAAGTGGGAAACACAAAAGAAGAAAAGGACCTACAAAAACAAACCCAAAACAATTAAGAAAATGGTCATAGGAACATACATATCAATAATTACCTTAAACATGAATGGATTAAATGCCCCAACCAAAAGACACAGGCTTGCTGACTGGATACAAAAACAAGACCCATGTATATGCTGTCTACAAGAGACCCACTTCAGTCCTAGGGACACATACAGACTGAAAGTGAGGGGATGGAAAAAGATATTCCATGCAAATGGAAATCAAAAGAAAGCTGGAGTAGCTATACTCATATCAGATAAAATAGACTTTAAAATAAAGAATGTTACAAGAGACAAGGAAGGACACTACATAATGATCAAGGGATCAATCCAAGAAGAAGATATAACAATTATAAATGGATCCAACATAGGAGCACCTCAATACATAAGGCAACTGCTAACAGCTATAAAAGAGGAAATTGACAGTAACACAATAATAGTGGGAGATTTTAACACCTCACTTACACCAATGGACCGATCATCCAAAATGAAAATAAATAAGGAAACAGAAGCTTTAAATGACTCAATAGATGAGACAGATTAAATTGATATTTATAGTACATTCCATCCAAAAACAGCAGATTACACTTTCTTCTCAAGTGTGCACTGAACATTCTCCAGGATAGATCACATCTTGGGTCACAAATCAAGCCTCAGTAAATTTAAGAAAATTGAAATCATATCAAGCATCTTTTCTGACAACAACGCTATGAGATTAGAAATGAATTACAGGAAAAAACCGTAAAAAACACAAACACATGGAGGCTAAACAATATGTTACTAAATAACCAAGAGATCACTGAAGAAATCAAAGAGGAAATCAGAAAATACCTAGAGACAAATGACAATGAAAACACAATCCAAAACCTATGGGAAGCAGCAAAAGCAGTTCTAAGAGGGAAGTTTATAGCTATACAAGCCTACCTCAAGAAACAAGAAAAATCTCAAGTAAACAATCTAACTTTACACCTAAAGAAACTAGAGAAAGAGGAACAAACAAAACCCAAAGTTAGCAGAAGGAAAGAAATCATGAAGATCAGAGCAGAAATAAATGAAATAGAAACAAAGAAAACAATAGCAAAGTTCAATAAAATTAAAAGCTGGTTCTTTGAGAAGATAAACAAAATTGATAAACCATTAGACAGACTCATCAAGAAAAAGAGGGAGAGGACTCAATTCAATAAAATTAAAAATGAAAAAGGGGAATTTACAACAGACACCGCAGAAATACAAAGCATCCTAAGAGACTACTACAAGCAACTCTATGCCAATAAAATGGACAACCTGGAAGAGATGGACAAATTCTTAGAAAGGTAGAACCTTCCAAGACTGAACCAGGAAGAAACAGAAAATATGAGCAGACCAATCCCAAGGAATGAAATTGAAACTGTGACTAAAAATCTTCCAACAAACAAAAGTCCAGGACCAGATGGCTTCACAGGTGAATTCTATCAAACATTTAGAGAAGAGCTAACACCCATCCTTCTCAAACTCTTCTAAAAAATTGCACAGGAAGGAACACTCCCAAACACATTCTATGAGGCCACCATCACCCTGATACCAAAACCAGACAAAGATACTACAAAAAGAAAATTACAGACCAATATCACTGATGAATATAGATGCAAAAATCCTCAACAAAATACTAGCAAACAGAATTCAACAACACATTAAAAGGATCATACACCACGATCAAGTGGGATTTATCCCAGGGTAGATTCTTCAATCTACTCAAATCAATCAATGTGATACACCATATTAACAAATTGAAGAATAAATCTATATGGTCATCTCAATAGATGCAGAAAAAGCTTTTGACAAAATTCAACACCCATTTATGATAAAAACTCTCCAGAAAGTGAGCATAGAGGGAACCTACCTCAACATAATAAAGGCCATATACAACAAACACACAGCAAGCATCATTCTCAATGGTGAAATACTGAAAGCATTTCCTCTAAGATCAAGAGTGAGACAAGGATGTCCACTCTCTCCACTATTATTCAAAATAGTTTTGGAAGTCCTAGTCATGGCAGAGAAGAAAAAGAAATAAAAGGAATACAAATTGGAAAAGAAGAAGTAAAGCTGTCACTGTTTGCAGATGACATGATACTATATATAGAGAATCCTCAAAATGCCACCAGAAAACTTCTAGAGCTAATCAATGAGTTTGGTAAAGTTGTAGGATACAAACTTAATGCACAGAAATCTCTTGCATTCCTATACACTAATGATGAAAAATCTGAAAGAGAAATTATGGAAAAACTTCCATTTACCATTGCAACAAAAAGAATAAAATACCTAGGAATAAACCTATCTAGGGAGACAAAAGACCTGTATGCAGAAAACTATAAGACACTGATGAAAGAAATTAAAGATGGTACAAACAGATGGAGAGATATACCATGTTCTTGGATTGGAAGAATCAACATTGTGAAAATGACTATACTACCCAAAGCAATCTACAGATTCAATGCAATCCCTATCAATTTACCAATGGCATTTTTTATGGAACTAGAACAAAAAATCTTAAAATTTGTATGGAGACACAAAAGACCCCTAATAACCAAAGCAGTGTTGAGGGAAAAAAAAGGAGCTAGAGGACTCAGACTCCCTGACTTCAGACTATGATACAAAGGTACAGTAATCAAGACAATATGGTACTGGCACAAAAACAGAAACATGGATCAATGCAACAAGATAGAAGTCCCAGAGATAAACCCATGCACCTATGGTCAACTAATCTATGACAAAGAAGGCAAAGGTATACAGTGGAGAAAAGACAGTCTCTTCAATAAGTGGTGCTGGTAAAACTGGACAGCTACATGTCAAAGAATGAAATTAGTACACTCCCTAACACCATACACAAAAATAAACTCAAAATGGATTTGAGACCTAAATGTAAGACTGGACACTATAAAACTCTTAGAGGAAAACATACTCTTTGACATAAATCACAGCAAGATCTTTTTTATCCATCTCTTAGAGTAATGGAAATAAAAACAAAAATAAACAAATGGGACCTAATGAAACTTCAAAGCTTTTGCACAGCAAAGGAAACCATAAACAAGATGAAAAGACAACCCTCAGAATGGGAGAAAATATTTACAAATGGATCAACAGACAAAGGATTAATCTCCAAAATATATAAACAGCTCATGCAGCTCAATATTAAAGAAACAAACAACCCAATCCAAAAATGGGCAGGAGACCTAAATAGACATTTCTCCAAAGAAGACATACAGATGGCCAAGAGGCACATGAAAACCTGCTCAACATCACTAATTATTAGAGAAATGCAAAACAAAACTACAATGAGGTATCACCTCACACCAGTTAGAATGGGCATCATCAGAAAATCTGCAAACAACAAATGCTGGACAGGGTGTGGAGAAAAGGGAACCCTCTTGCACTGTTGGTGGGAATGTAAACTGATACAGCCACTCTGGAGAACAGTATGGTGGTTCCTTAAAAAACTAAAAACAGAATTACCATATGATCCAGCAATCCCACTACTGGGCATATACCCAGAGAAAACCATAATTCAAAAAAACACATGCACTCCAATGTTCACTGCAGCACTATTTACAATAGCCAGGTCATGGAAGCAACCTAAATGCCCATCGACAGATGAATGAATAAAGGAGTTGTGGTACATATATACAATGGAATATTACTCAGCCATAAAAAGGAACAAAATTGTGTCATTTTGGATCTAGAGACTGTCATACAGAGTGAAGTAAGTCAGAAAGAGGTAAATAAATATCGTATATTAACAGATGTATGTGGAACCTAGAAAAATGGTACAGATGAACCGATTTGCAGGGCAGAAGTTGAGACACAGATGTAGAGAACAAACGTATGGACACCAATGGGGGAAAACCGCAGTGGGTTGGGGATGGTGGTGTGCTGAATTGGGCGATTGGGATTGACATGTATACACTGATGTGTATAAAATGGATGACTAATAAGAACCTGCAATATAAACAAACAAACAAAAACAACTAATACTAAACTTTCTTTGGGTTATTTGTATGGAAATACGTTAATATAAATGTTTCAGACATTAAATGAAATTTCTAAAAATCTTAAAAAAGAAAGAAAGAAAGAAAGAAATATGCCCTGCTATGCTTCAGGCTGAGGGGTTGTACAGATTGACTCGTGTTTCAGCTCTGCTGGTGGCTGTGACTCAGTGTTGAACTATGATTATATAAGTACCCGGGAACAGGTGGCAGTACATATATGCTGGAAGCCCCAGATCTCTCCCATCAGATTCAACACTAATTTTTTTGTCCTTCTTTTGGATACAACCTTCTTTGAGTTCATCTTTGGAATGGAGATGAAAGCATTACTGTGGAACAGGCGGAACAGGAATTGCCTATCAATCGGACAGAACCCAGCCCTCAAAGCAAAGCTGGAACTATAATGTGAAATCTCTGAGCCTTGAGCCTGCGTCGCCTAGCCCTGGCTTGCTGCTCTGCTGCTCTCCTTGCCTCCCTCCCTCCCTCTCACCTGTGCGGTCCACCTTCCCTCCCAGACCGCCCAAGGTAGCTCCAACCCCACCAGGAGCCTCAGGAGGCCCCAAGAAGTGACTGTCTCCGGGGACAAGAAGTGAGTAAGTATGTGTGTGTGGATGGAGAGGAGTAGGGGCCAGAATGGTGCAGCTGGGGCAATGACCTCAACAGTATTTCTTCTTAGATCCTTCCAATCAGATTGCACGCTTCAACCTCAGCTGTCATTTCAAGGGACGGCTGTAGCTTGGATTTTAGCTTTCTCCCCGTCTCCATTGCCTGACATTTTTATGGTCCAAGATTCATTTTACCTCTGGGTTTATTTCTCCCTGTGTCCCTTCACCTGTCTGAAGCTCACCTTCTTCATCCACTCCCTACAAACTACAAGAAAACAAACAAAAAAGCAAATAGGAGTCTCCTCCCTCACTTAACCATCACTGTTTCTCTACCTTTCCTTTTGCAGATTTCTCGAATGCATGAGTCTGTCCCTGCTGCCTTCACTTCTTCATCTCCCATTTGTGTCTGACTCTACAGTACAGTGAACTGCCCTCATGGCCCCCTGTGACCTTCTCATCACTCAATGCCAAGACCTTTTTTTAGCCTCATCCAATTTAAACTCTTGGCGACATGTGACATGCCAGCCAGCTGCTCCTTCTTCCAACTCTCTCTCCTCTTGGCTTCTGAGACCAGTCTCTTTACTGCTCCATCTACGCCTCAGAAACAATCACCTCCTTCTCAGTCTCTCTTGCCAGCCTCTCTTCCCTGACATGGACACCACCTATGTGTGTACCTACACATATATTTGTAAGTAGGCAAGTACTGAGCGCCTGTCTTCTTCCAAAAAGGATTTAAACATGTTACAGAAACATACACTCCACTAGAGTAGCAAAAAAGGGAATGAGATGGAAGTGGTGGGGAAGGGTAAATTGTAGCCATAATAAATGAAGAATGCAAAACTTTAACCAAAAGCCACTATAAGATAATTAGTCCACCCAACAAATCTGATCATGTTACTTTCACATCAAAAAGTCCTTGATGACCCATTACTGCCCAACTCCTTAGCTTAGCCTTTCATACTTGGACACCAGTTTGCTTTTCCAGCTTATTTACTATCTCTGGGCCTTGGTCCAAGCTGATTCCTCTGCTTAGAATATACTGTGCTCAACAAACAGAAAACAAAAAGCAACCCTAAACCAACCATACTAAACTTCATTAATCATCAAGGAAATGTAAATTATAGCCACAACGTAACACTGCACACCCACGAAAATGGCTAAAAAGAAGAAGATGGGAAGTTCCAAATCAAGCCTAGTGAGAATATGGAGCAAAGTGAATTCTCCTAAACTGCTGATAGAAGTGTAAATTGGACCATAACACAGAGTATGTGCGTATCTTTCCTTACCAGGGCTCAAATTCTCCCTGGACCATCTGACGTTTAAAATCACAAAACAAATACAACATAGTAGAATGAAACTTGACAAATAACCTTCTGGAAACTACATTGTGAAGTAAATTTCAACTCTCTGCTTTATTTCCGTTTACTTCAAATGGTGAATTATTTAAAAAGAGATTTTATGTTTTCTTAATCATGTATTACGAAATGAAAGTCTTTGGGAAAAACATTTTAACAACTTAATAAATCTCTGTAAAGATTCTTTTTATATGGAATAAAACTTTATTCCATAAAAAATAGAATAGACTGTGTTCTCCTCTTCCTCACGTTGCCCACTCAACAAACATCTACTCATTATTTAAGACAATTCCAACATCACCTCTTCTGTGAAGCCTCTCCCTGCTACTCCTGTGATAACTTATCACTCCATTTTGGTAGCAAATAGACTTCCATAAGCTTCAGTTTCTGCTTCTGGACAATGGGAATGATAATGGAACCTACTTTATTGTGAGGATTAAATGAGCCACACATGAAAAGTGCTTAACGCAGCGCTTGGCATGTGTGCATTTACTAGATGTTGACAACTAGGTATTTTACCCTTTTTATAAGTGGAGAAGACAATAACCAAGGAGACTAAGCTATTTTCTTAAGCTAATTCGGATCTCAATGATAGAATTTAGAATAAGCCCCTGATTCCTCTTGCCTGGGCCACAGTCTATTCTATCCTTGCCCATATAGTCTCTCAAATGTTGCTCTTCATCAGTACCTGGCTGTTCTTCTCTTGCAAATCTTTTCTACCCTGAATGTCAGTCTCTTCAAATTTAGACGCTACTAGCTCAAGTGACTTTATCTGCTCAAGTGTGAGTATGGGCGCTGTTCAGTTCTAATCCTGTTGCCTTAGTCTTGCTGAGAACACTGTCTCTGTAATTCACTGCTGAAACGGTCTGGTCTCAGTGTGTCCTGGGATTGCCGAATGGATTCAGAAGTCAAGGAGAAGGCACCCCAGTGCCAGTGGTCAGCCAGGTACAGGGGCAACCAGACCCAGCCACGCAAGGCATTTGCTGGCCCTTGGTGCCAGGAAAGCCTGGGTGACCTAACGTCTGGCTTGGGGGCCAGGGGTGGGTTCTCAAGGGCCACCTCCTCAGCAGCCCTCTGACTGTGGGCACGCGGCAGTGCATGCACATTTGTGCTTGTGTGTATCTCTCTGTGTGTAAGTCTTTCTTGTATTCAGGGACCTTGTTGTTCCCCTGGGGGGATCTCATAATAATTATACCAATACTAAGTGGAAGTGGTATCCATGCATATGCAGAGAGAGGAAATAGGAGGCTCAGTGAGGCCAAATGCTTCACACAGTCACTTGGCTCCTAAGTTGTCATATGCGATCTACCTCACCCTGAGCCCAGGTTGTTTCTTGCATGCTTTATGCCCCTTTCAGAAAAGTAGAGGAACACATGAAGGTCCTTGTATAACCACGTAAGACACCCTACAAGGGCTACCCTGCACATGCAGAAGGCTCCCAGTAAACATTCTTGGGGTGACCTGTATGTGGAGGTACCCTGAGGAGGGGGATCACAGGCCCTGGAGAGCAGGAATTGAGCATTACATTTGGAAGAGTAGGCTTAGTAAGCACACAGGGAGCAGCGTGTTGGTGCTGAGAGGCTGGGAGCCAGCTCTGGGATCTTAGGCAGGTTTCTCCCAGTTTCTCCATCTCATATGAGAGGTTGGTGGAGATGACTTTGTGGTTCCTTTCTTTAATGAGGGGTTTTCATGTGGTGTTGAACCTCTCCCCTGAGATGAGGATTATTAAAAACTTACTGTGAGCACACAGTGTCTTACCTGTGTGTGGAGCTTCACTAACATTTTCCACCGCTCTTTTGAACTTGGAAGTGCATTTCAGCTTATTTTACATGGCACAGTTTTTTTCATATTATATGGTAATGGAGTAATGAATTTTTATGGCAACTTGAGGGAGAACCCCTATTGCTTTCATGGCAGACATTTTACCCGCCTACAGGCCTCAAGGAGCAAAACACATAGACAGTGTCCATCAAGGGGACAGGCAAGGACAGACCTGGAGAGAAATGTGTGTTCAGCAGGCACTGAAGGCTCCAGGGGGTCGCAGTCAGAGAGGACAGCCTGGAGAGCCAGCACAAGTGGGTGGCCTGCCGCTGGGTCTGGTCTGGCCCACACAGTGTTTTAAAGAAATTCAAAATAGTTGCTAAAATTGAAAATTGGGATATTTCACATTAAAAGTTAGTGTTCTGGGGGCTTCCCTGGTGGCACAGTGGTTGAGAGTCTGCCTGCCGATGCAGGGGACACGGGTTCGTGCCCGGTCCGGGAGGATCCCACATGCCGCGGAGCGTCTGGGCCCGTGAGCCATGGCCGCTGAGCGTGCGCGTCCGGAGCCTGTGCTCTGCCACGGGAGAGGCCACAACAGGGAGAGGCCCGCGTACAGCAAAAAAAAAAAAAAAAAAAAAAAAAGTCAGCGTTCTGGGCTTCTCTTGAAAGATGGGAAGGGGCTTTAACCCTGTGTTCCTACTTGGCCACATTTTGCCCGATGCAAAAGGGGGCCACACTGTCCAGTCCAGCCCAGGGCCTGCTCCATGTGCTTCCCTCTTCCCTGTCACCTGCATTTGTGGGCAGTTTACCCAAGTACTCAGCCCACTGTGTCCATCTGTATGGGAGCTAAGTCATGATCAACAAACTTATGGGCAATTAAATTTCCCCAATGTGACAGCAATCTGACCCAGTATTAGTTGTACCATGGATGAGCTGCCAAAAGATGTGAGATTTTGTACATATTGGTGGATCTTATTTTCCAGAGCTGACTATGAATGCAGACCCTCTAGGCTGGGATCACTTGTTGCATGCCAGGCACTGCTCTAAGTATTTTAACTGCCACAACCACCTCCTGCATGAGGTAGCTACTAATATCCCACTCTCACGCATGGAGAAACTGAGGCACAAAAAGGTGAAGCAACTTGCTCTGTGTCCAGAAAATAGCAGAGCTGGGATGGGAACCCTGGCAGTCAGACCCCAGAGAGCATCCTCCCACCCACCCTGTTCCCCATCTTTCCCAGCCACCTCAGACTTCTCCATGTCTGTCTTCTCATTTGTGAGAGGCCTGCCAGTCATCCCGGCCTCACAGGGAGCAAATGAGATCATGTGTGAGAAAGCATTTGGTAAATTGCAACATGCTCTATAAATGTTAGTTGTTACTAGTAATTACTATAACTTGCAGGTCAGGAGTCAAGCCATCAGCCTGTGACTGGGGCTACCAGCTTGTCAGTCTCTCTCCAGCTATGACTCTGTGGCCTCTAGATGGGGAGGGAGTGTCATTAGCCCTGATTCTTGACATTCCAACATGGTGTGAACAAGGGATCAATCATAGGAGACCCGGCAGGGTTGTAGCTGAGGTGTGGAGCCAGTTTTCAAAGGCACAGACTAGTTAATTTCAACATTCCCTCCTCCCGCCACGGAGGTAAGCCCACCCACAGACACTGCTTTGTTGGGAGGTCCAAGCTCAGCCAATGCCAGGGAGAACTGGAAGGTTCGCCACCCTCTCCCTAAGCAGTTCCCAAGGCATCCACGTACAAGGCATGCAGCTGGTGGACTGCACACAGATAACGACCAAGGGAGTAAGTGGGCACTGAAATCCAACTCATGTTTTGTTCACAAGTTGTGAATCCTGTTGTGGGCTGCACCTGGAGGAGAGAGACGCGTTTTTCTCTTCATGCAAAGGTGCCATCTGAGTGCCTCTGGTGTGTCTACCCAAATGGTCTTCCCAGAGAGGCATCATTTTAAGTTCATATGAGGACCCCATGTGGTCTAGAGGGGGCCCTGGTTGTGTACCCTTAAAAGACAGATGACAGATTCCTTTGCTGCCCAGGAGCTCAACCCCTATCTCCAGCTTCCAATTCTCCTCCTCCTCTGGGCCCATGGTTTCCCTCCCTGGCAGGCTCACCCCATGCATATTCTCTTATGACTCCCCATCCCCTGCCCTCCCCCATCTGATCCAAGACAAGGAGATCCAGGGCCAGCTCCCAAGATCCAAGGTCGTAACCCCATTTGCCTCACCTTTGTCCTCTTTTCCTGGGTTCCTTTTCTGGTAACCTCTAGGACTCCTGCCTCCCTGCCTATACTTTCCAGTTACCCAGCCCCAAGACTGGAGAATTCTCCTGAATCCGAAGCTCAGCTACAGATTCCTGACTGTGTATAACCTGTCTGACCAGACTTCCAAATGTGGCTCTCTTGATATTGCCTGCATCCGCCTACCTGTGAGGTTAACCCCTGCTTTGTCCCACACGATTCACAGTCTGCTTCCACCAGAGCTGGAGACTACCCAAGACAGTGACACCCAACCTTGTCTGCCTGGCTGAGCATGTGGGATCAGGTTGGGTCAGAGGGTCACTTCCTGCAGCACCCATCCCACCCCAATGGTGAAGTTGCGCTGGTTCAGACCTTCCCTCCTGGACTGTCCTATGAGTAAATAAAGTGTCACGCTCAGACAAGTCCAGAGTGATGATCCAGTGGAGCAGTGGCTCTTTACCTGTGTCTGCCCAGTGCCCTGAGGAATCCACACATGGCATCAACACACAGGAGGTGCTCAGTAAATAGTTACTGAACCTTTTTGGCTGCCAATACTGTAGCCATTCTTACCTGGAAGATGTTTCAGAATTTCTGCAGGTGGGTGTGGTGGTGCTTGGAGGGAATGTAAAAATTCTCCCCTCTTCCTACTGAGAATCACAAATGCCCCCCTGTACCCTCTTAAAGCCATGTCCTCTTGGAGTCACTGCACTGCAGTTTCTTTGTTGACTTTAGCTCAGATGTAACAAGCTCTAGATATGAGAAGGAGTAGGTTCCTCTGTTTCTAACTTTCTGCTTTCTGTACCATCTCCAGTAGTATATGTTTTTATTCCTGTTAGCTTGGCTCCCTGCCTTCGCTCAGCAGATGGTTATGGGGGACTGAGGTGTTTGTACCCCAAACTTGTCACAAGCTTGGGCTGGCTCTTAAGCCCCCAACATTGAGCGGAACTGGATTGGAGACCCAACATTCCTCATCTTCCTCCCTTCAGACCCAAGCTGGCCGAGGACCCCAAGGGCAGTGGTCTTCAGAAGGGTGCCCCATTCCATGCTGCCAGAGGCTGGGGGAAACCCCCCTGAGATGTGATGACCCCAGTCTCCAACTCAGGAGTGCCCAGTGCCAGTCACTGGAACCGAAAGTCAAGCTTGGGGATGTCAGGGGTGTTGGCTCGAACACCTCCTAGGCTCTCCCCTTACCCACAGGGGCAGACAGAAACAAGACTCATTTTCCCTGTTAATGCTCTGGTCTGGGAAGTGACAGGGCACATAAGAGGTCCAACCCAGATGAGAAGCCAGAAATCCTGTCGCCCAGTGTCCCCCCTCTCCAAGGCTTTAGAGGGGTCACTCTGGGTCTCCTCTCGCAGTTGGGCTTTCTCCGGTGACTGCAGTCGTTCAGGGTTGTGCAAGTCTCCCCACTCCCGCCCATACCCATGTCCTGCTCAGCCTGGCAGGGCCCTGACTCATGGCCACGTAATTGGGCAACCAGTTTTTGGAGACTGACCATGGCAAGAGGAGGGGTGAGCATACCTCAGGGCTGACTGGGAACATCCACAGGTGCTCACCCAGGTGGGTGTTTGCATGAAATAAGAGACTATAGATTATGTTGTCTTTTTCCTCTTACTCCCCTGATCCACCCCCTCCCCCACCCTCTGGAACCCAGGGCCCACATGCTGCTGTCCCTTTCTCCCCAGTGGTCAGATCTTCTACCCAGGGCAGTGCTTGGTACTGAAGACGGTATGTCTGATTCTCCTCTCATCCGCTCCCTCACTAGACCCCCACCCTTCCGTGAACCCCTTTACTCTGAGCGTCTCACCTCTTCCTGAGCCCCTCCTCTCCATGCCCTTATCCTTCCATGTGTCCCTCGCACACCCATGCGTGCGCATACACACACACACACACACACACACACACGCGTGTGTGGACACCTTTTTTGGTGTCCTGATTTATTTCCTCTCAGGTAGCTGCTGGGTTGGAAAGGCATTGATAAACTAGGTCACTCTACCTAAGGAAGAAAATCGCTGTTGTATACCATTATCATTCCCAGCAACATCTGCATCCCCTAACTGTAAAAATCGAAAAAGCTCTACACTGATAGGATCTCCTTCATTAGCAATAGGTCAGTGGGGGGAAAATTTCGCAGTTAGAGGAGCCTTCCTATTCACTATCAAATCATGCTTTGCAGCAAGGGAATTACCCAAATTGCCTGAGTGGCCTTTTGTTCCCTTCACTTGGTCCCATCTCTCCAGGCTTCTAAAACCCTGAGCACAGCAATGTGTGTGTTCAAACTGGGTCCTATTGCAATTTTGGCTAATGTGTGTTTGAAGTCTGGTAAAATTTTCAGTATATTCCCCCGTTTGTTGAAATTGGTGTATCTCCAGCTCTGCCTTTTCAGTCAGATGCTCTCAATCTGACTGTTTAACAAGATTGTGGGTGAGAAAGAAAAAAGAAGGGAAGGGCTTCCCTGGCAGTGCAGTGGTTAAGAATCTGCCTGCTAATGCAAGGGACATGGGTTTGAGACCTGGCCTGGGAAGATATCACATGCTGCGGAGGAACTAAGCCCGTGTGCCACAACTACTGAGCCTGAGCTCTAGAGCCCACAAGACACAACTACTGAGCCCACGTGCCACAACTACTGAAGCCCACGTGCCTAGAGCCCGTGCTTCACAACAAGAGAAGCCACGACAATGAGAATCCTGCACACCGCAACGAAGAATAACCCCTGCTCACTGCAGCTAGAGGAAGCCCGCGCACAGCAACGAAGACCCAACACAGCCAAAAATAAATAAATTAATTAATTAAAAAAAAAAAAGAAGGGAAAAGCAACACTTTTCTGTAAGCTTAATAATGTTTTAACATGAAGTTGACTAAGAAAGGGCTATAAAACACTGTAAATGAATGTATACATAAATGTCTCAGAGAATCTGGCAAATTCTTATAAATGAATTAGATTATTACTCTGTCATGAACTGTAAATGTAATACAGCTACAGACAGAAAAACTGGGGCTGTTGCTCTGGAATGTTTGATATACACAAATGATCTGAACATATGTACCTAACCATGTTATGATAGAAACAGTAAAGGATTGCTAATATATAATTTTTACTACTGTTCTGCTTCTGTTTTACTTGGGAAAAAATTGAGATTTTGCCAAAGGATGACTTATACTGCAAGATTCCTGAATGGGATGTGAATGAGGAACTACAGCTGGGATGCCTGAAGGTGGTGGGAGGCCCAGCGCCTAGATGTAACAGTGCCTGTTCCTCCCACCCAGGAGGTCAGCTCAGCCTGTGCAGAAGCCTGTCAGTTTGGATATTTGTCGACATTTGTGATTTGATGCTTAGAAAAGTCGGAGACTGTCATGAAAGACACATAGGAGCCTGGACACTACCCAGGCTGTTGGACCGGCAGTTGCCCAATTGCAGGGCCCAGTGTATTTTCTGGGTCATTTTTGATGTTTGGGCTGGGATGTTAGAGGCAGTCAGTATATGGATAAGAGTGCAGATTCTGGAGCTTTGCTCGGAATAAGATTTTAGGTCTACTACTTGCTAGTTGTGTGAACTTGGGCAAGTTACTTAAGCATTCCAATCCGGATTTCCTTACATGTGCAGTGAGATAATAATGTTGCTATGAGGAGTAAGGGAATTAATATCACTTAGAAGAGTGCCCAGCACATAGTAGCCCACTTAACAAGCATTAGTTTTTTTATTACTTTTACTATTTAGAGAAAGGTCTCAGAAATTGCATTGGACAGTTAGTAAAAGACTGTAGGTAACTGTGATATGATAATATGAGCTTTAATGTTATTATTATTTGGTGAAAGAAGTCTGGAGTTATGAAGTCCAAAATTAGTATGAAGAACCCATACCAGTCACTCTATCCATCTGCTCTGCCATCCATAGTGCATGGCTTCCATCTCTAGGTTATTCATGGTCTAATGGAGCTACTGAAGATCCAGCTATCACGTAAGTGTTCCAGGCAGAAAGCAGGAGGAAGTGTGGAAGAACAAAAAGAGAGGAGTAATCGCCAGTTGCCTCTCCCCCTTTAGGCAGTATTTTCCTGTGAACTGCCCGCACAACAGCTTCTACTTCCATTTCCTTAGGTAAAATAATGTGGCCATAAGGTTAAAAAAAAAAAATTATCTATTTTCTTTCTTCTTTTTTTTTTTTTTAGCTGCATTGCATCTTTATTGCAGTGCGTGGGCTTCTCTCTAGTTGTGACGTGTGGGCTCCAGGGCATGTGAGCTCTGTAGTTGTGGCAGGTAGGCTCCAGAGTGCATGGGCTCTGTAGTTTGTGGGCACATGGGCTCTCTCATTGAGGTGCACAAGCTCACTAGTTGTGGCACACAGGCTTAGTTGCCCCATGTCATGTGGGATCTTAGTTCCGTGACCAGGGATCAAACCCATGTTCCCTGCATTGCAAGGTGGATTCTTTACCACCAGGACCACCAGGGAAGTCCCGTCATATGGTTTTAAAGGGGCTCAAAAATGTAGTCACTCTAAATAAAAGTGGGGTTGTGTTACTCAGCAAGAAGAGGAGAGTAGTACTGGCTGGGTAGACAAGCAGTAGTTGTTGCCTAGTTACATCCAACACAAGAAGGTTGTACTGTTAGATAGTCTTGATTGGTTATTTTTATATGTTGAGAATTTGGAAAATGCTAAGTGAGGTGAAAATTGTCTATAGATGTATGAAGGCCACCGATGAATCTGTAATCAGGTGCAGAAATTAATATGACTTTTTAATACTTTTATGAATTCTTTTGACAACTGATCTGATCTGTTTGGTAAGCGTTAAAAACAATTGCTGAGGGGAATTTTGGATTAACAGCCCTAGTACGGCATCTCTTACATTTTCAATAAAGTATCTATGAAGCCATGACAGGGAGTAATATTGGAGAAAGCTTATACCCACCCCAGAAATGAAATCTAATGGGCTGAGCAGAAACTCAAAATTTCAAAGGAATCTTTAACATAGACAAATGAAGGTTAAGACAAACCTTCATGTCATTTGGATCATGAAACAGAGCATACCTGAAGAACATAACTCTTCAGACCTCCACACTGTTTACCTCTTGACTCAGAGACCCAGCTGACTCTCCACTGTGGGGTTCTGTGAGGTAATAAAGGTTGATTCTCATCCTCTCTCCTTGTTAACTTTCTGCATACATTTAAAGACAGAAATTCCCCAGAAGTTAACTAGGCAGTAAGTAGTGGGATGGTGTGTGTGTGTGTGTGTGTGTGTGTGTGTGTGTGTGTGTGTGTGTATGTATGTGGACACCCTGGGGTGGAGGAATGGCTGCAGTGCCTACATTCTGGGGGGATATAATCCTTACAAGTAAATAGCTATTAGAATTGGCATTGAGAGAAAGAGCTCTGTTGGAACCAATCAGAACTGTAGCTTTTCAAGAATCACAGTGGTTAGAGTAACATGTGTAGGGTTTAAATGGATGAACTTCTACTGGAAATCAGAACTGGGCTGGATGTTAGTACCCCAACCTGTCCCTCAGCCACGGAACTGAGAATGGAGTTCGACCTTCACACAAATAGAAATGGAGCCAGGGGAAATCTACACACATTATCTGTTGTTAAATATCAAGTTTAAATAGCATTTCCCTTTAAAAAATAATATAAATATGACTGAGAGACAGCATAGCATCAATACTTTGGATCCAGATGGTCTGTGTTCAAATTCTGACTCCACCATTTCTAGTTCTGTGACCTTGGGCAAGTTACCTAACCTTGGTGTCTCAGCACTCACATCTATAAAATGAGGTTAATAATGCTTCTTCATTGTTGTTGTGAGGATTGCATGAGTCAATATATGAGAAATGTTTAGGATAGTACACAGTAGGCACTCAATAAATGTGACCTATATTATAATGGTGAAGGTTATGATTAAAGAGAAAAATAATTTAATATAGAACCTGTAAGTAAATTACAGAAACAAGGGAAAGAAAATAGCTGGCTGGAGAGTCAGAAGTCAAATACATCTTCAGAAGTAATGTACTGCAAGCTTCAAAAGAAAATTTCAGGAAGATCTTTTGTATGCTTGGTAGAGTAAAAGAAGATGTGGTCTTTATAAAACAGGACAGAAACATGCAAAGAGAGAGACAACAAAATATAAAAATGTATGTTGAGCCAATAAAGAACAGAACTGATAACATAGAAGATGAAAGCAGGAATCTGTGGAGAACAAGCATGAGAAATACTTCCAGAATGCAGAGGAAAAGAGAAAAAAAATCATGTGGGAGAATACGATGGATATAGAGAACAGAAAACTGAGACATGACATAAACAATTGACTCTGAAGAAGAGAACAGAAAAAATGGACAGAATACTTCACTATGAAATAAAAGAATATCTTCTGACTGCCAGAAAGAGCTTTCTATGTTGATTAAAATGATTTGCTCCTTCCATACCAAATCAATGAAAAGAGACTCACATTTAGGCACACACAGGCAAAATATGTAAAGCATCCAGGCCAAGGAAGCATGCTTAAAAATTAGATTGGCTATACACATCACCTCTGTAGTACTAAACACCAAGAAAGACAAAAGCATGAAAGTCTGCCAATCATGTTATTTTCTATCTGGAAAATGTTAACAGAAGCCACAGGAAAAAATTTTCCAGAAATAATAACCAAATTCAGCACCATGATCAGTTTTTAAGCTCCTATGCAAAAGTAACAATTTTTAAATTTTCCAACAATAAGCAGTTTTCTGAAGTGCTTGCCTGTCATGGAGGGGGTGGCTAGGAGGCTGAGTGACATCTTTTACAGTCTTGTGGGGCTAGAGCACAAGGCCTGAAGTCCAGGACCCACCAAAAGGGAAGCCTGATGAACTCTCCTCCCTGAGACCTCGAAGGGATGTCTGCACCCTATGAGTAAGGTTGAACTAGGCATAAATAGGCCTTCAGCGGGATTGCAACTCAGCTTTAAGTATTCAGTCTCTGAAATTGGGTGATCCCAGGTTGTTAGTGCTTCTAGGCACATGGCAAAAGTAACATAAACTCAATCTAGGAAAAGATATAAAAGTTCGATTCACTAGGAAGATGTTACAATGCTAAATATGTATGCACCTAATAATATTTTAAAATATTTTGAGCTGAATAATAATAAAAACATTATATGAACATCCAATGTTATGCAATGCAGATAAAGCTGTGCCTAGAGGGAAATTTACATATAAATATATTAAAATAATAGATAATATGTATAATATAAATACAGATATTTATAATATAACATTATGTTTATGTAAATTTATATATTTAATGTAAATAAATACAATAATCACATACATAATTAATATAAAATTGATTAATTTAACATACAAACTTACATATATGTAAATAAGAATAATATGGTAGAAACTACTCTAGCTAGCAGTATCAAGATTTATTAAAAACTATAGTAATTAAGACTTTGTGGTATTGACTCAAGGATGAACAAATGTATCAATGAGTTAGATATATGGACCCTTGATTATGTCAAAGGTGACACTGTAGAGCAGTTGGAAAAGGAAAGTTTTTTCAGTGAATGTTTTGGGATATTGGAATACCCATTAGGAAAAAGGTGAAAATTAATTTCTGCCTCAAATACACAAAAATAAAATTCAGGTAAACTATCATTTTAAAGAAAGGCAAAACAATAAAATGACAGTATAAAAGAATATCTTCATGATCTTAGAATAAGAAAAGACTTCTTAAACAGAACATAAAAAAACACTAATCATAAAGGAGAAGGTTCATATATACTAATACATTAAAATAAAAAACTTATGTTCACCAAAAATGACATTAAGAAAGTAAAAAAGAAATCCATAGAAGGAGAATATGCAACACATATGACTGACAGAGGGCTTATATCACTTTGAATATACATAGGATATGTAACAATACATATAAAGATCCTGGGTTCATAGGATCATAGGGTAGGTATACCTTCAACTTTGGTAAATAATGACAACAGTTTTCCAAAATAAGTACTCAATTATACACTAAAGTGCAGTAGCTGGAGAAAAAGTTACTAGAAATAGGGCTACATTGCAAACCAAGCTTAGTTAGAAATCCTGAGATTAGAGGAAAGCAACTAGAGAAGACCTGGAAAACAATGAAGAGGAGATGGCAGTGGTACAGCATGAGATAGGAATGAGGAAATTTAATACAGTGAAATGGAAATAAAGGTTAAAAAGAAGTAAAGAGAAAATAGTAGATGTAGAAAACAGTCAAAGGAGATCCAACATAGGCATAATTGGTTTTCCTGAAAAAGAAAATCAAAACAAGGTAAAGAAAAAATATTTAAAATATAATAGAAGAAAAACAGGTGGTTTCTTTTTTTTTTAAATTAGTGTTCACAGAATGAACTTTAATCAGATGGGATTTAAAAAAAATATTTATTTGGCTGCACCAGGTCTTAGTTGGGGCACTTGGGATCTTTGTTGCCGCATGCCAGATCTTCATTGCAGCATGCAAATCTTTAGTTGTGGCATATGGGATCTTTTAGCTGCAGCATGTGGACTCTTAGTTGTGGTATGTGGGATCTAGTTCCCTGCCCAGGGATCGAACCTGGGCCTCCTGCATTGGGAGTGCAGAGTCTTACCCACTGGACCACCAGGGAAGTCCCTATTTTCTTTTTTTTAAATTGAAGTATAGTTGATGTACAATATTATACAAGTTTCAGGTGTAAAATATGGTGATTCACAATTTTTAAAGGTTATATTCCATTTATAGTTATTTTAAATATTGACTATATTCTCTGTGTTTTACAATACATCCCATCCTTGTAGCTTATTTTATACATAATAGTTTGTACCTCTTATATTACCCCTCCCCCTTCTCTCTCCCCACTGGTAACCACTAGGTTGTTCTCTATGTCAAACAGGTGGTTTCTGATAAAGTTAAATATACACTTACCATATGATACAGCAATTCCATCCACTCCTAGATATTTACCAGAATAAATGAAAACATATGCCCACATAAAGACTTATATATGAATGCTTATAACAGATATAGGAATTTGACAAAATAATTCCATATTTCATTCAAAAGAATAGATTTAAAGATAATATGATTTTCAAAGTGAAAATGAAAGAACTTTCACTATTAGCATTTTAAACATATTTTTAAACTACAGTTTTGTTTGTTTTGTTTTTGCGGTACGCGGGCCTCTCACTGTTGTGGCCTCTCCCGTTGTGGAGCACAGGCTCCGGACACGCAGGCTCAGCGGCCATAGCTCACGGGCCCAGCCGCTCTGTGGCATGTGGGATCTTCCCGAACCAGGGCACGAACCCGTGTCCCCTGCATTGGCAGGTGGACTCTCAACCACTGCGCCACCAGGGAAGCCCAAAACTACAGTTTTTTAAAAAAAGTATGATACTGTTGTAGAAATAGTCCAGCAGATTAGTAGAACAAAATAGACAGCCTATAATGTGTGTGTATGTGTTTTGTTAAATTGAAGTATAGTTAACTTGTGATATTAGTTTCGGGTGTGCAACATAGTAATTTGATATTTTCATAGATTATACTCCATTTAAAGTTATTTAAAAATATTGCTTATATTCCCTGTGTTGTACAGTGCACCCTTGTAACTTATCTATATTATACCTAGTAGTTTGTACCTCTTAATCCTCCCCCATTTTGCTCCTCCCTTTTACCTGACAAGATTAATTAATATGGGTTAGGGTTAAGGTTGGGATGTGAAATGAAGAAATAGAAGTTATGCTTTGGGGTATGAGAATTTAAACATTGTACAAGGAGACATTTTCAGTTACAATTTGACCCGTAACAAATGGAAAGTCTCTAAATGAACTCATCTTTGTACCTGGCTGCTTGAAGAACTCTTCTGAACTGTTCCTCCATTAATGAATCACAAACAAGTGCCTTGTGATAAGGTGCAGGTCTCAGGGATCCAGATCATAATCTCACATCTAGAATGTAAGAGCAAGAAAATGTAAAGACGCTTTTGGAAGGAGTTGCTAAAGAAGTAACATGCAAAAGTTGGGAATTTGATTGTCTTAATAGCAAGGTTTCAGCTTTATCTTGATGGCATGCTCAAATCTATAGTAAGGGCCAACGAACCTCTCTGCCAAACCTTTCACATACACATTGGAGTGGAGAAAGGAAGAGCAGGAGGAAGAGGAAGAAGAGGAGGAAAAGAGGAGCTTTGATATGGGTCAAAGTCAAGGAAACAATTGGGCCACAATGGTAGTATCAGTAAAGGTTTAGCCTTTTCTGCATTAGTTCCTTTTTCCTGTTGTTATTTTTTAGATTTTTTCTTTTGGGACCTCTTGGCTCTTGGTCCACTTCCTTTAGAGCAGCTGGTTTAATGATGGACTCTCTGCCCTGGGGTGGGCCTTGGCTGGCTCTGTTCTGGAAGTTAGAAAAAAACACTACTTGGTCAAGATTAAGTCTGGGTCAGGATTAAGTTTTGCCCTGGATTTAGTCTGGGCTTTGGACTATGAGGTTCCAAAGCTTTTTTATGGCTATGAATGTCCTGACTGAGTTCACAAAGTTTAGGAAATCCATGTGGGAATTAGGGGCCAAAATCCTCTGGTGATAAACATTATATTTGTTTATTTTCTCAGAAACTTATGGAAGGATGAGCAGCTGACCATACATTTGGAGATTTGGTGTTATAGGAATCTCTCTCTCACTTTCTACTGGGAAAGATAGAGAGATGAGATATCATCTATTTTTAGCAGCAGCAACAAAGATAACTTTCAGCAAACTATTTTGGTCATATAGTGTTAATCTTTCCCAGTTGAGGGTGTGGAGAAAAGGGAACCCTCTTGCACTGTTGGTGAGAACGTAAATTGACACAGCTACTGTGGAGAACTGTATGGAGGTTCCTTAAAAAACTAAAAATAGACCTACCATACGACCCAGCAATCCCACTACTGGGCATATACCCTGAGAAAACCATAATTCAAAAAGAGTCATGTACCAAAATATTCATTGCAGCTCTATTTACAATAGCCAGGACATGGAAGCAACCTAAGTGTCCATCAACAGATGAATTGATAAAGAAGATGTGGCACATATATACAATGGAATATTACTCAGCCATAAAAAGAAACAACATTGAGTTATTTGTAGTGAGGTGGATGGACCTAGAGTCTGTCATAAAGAGTGAAGTAAGTCAGAAAGAGAAGAACAAATACTGTATGCTAACACATATATATGGAATCTAAAAGAAAAAAAAATGGTCATGAAGAACCTAAGGGCAGGACGGAAATAAAGACTCAGACCTACTAGAGAATGGACTTGAGGACATGGGGAAAGGTAAGGGTAAGTTGTGACAAAGTCAGAGAGAGGCATGGACATATAAACACTACCAAACGTAAGGTAGATAGCTAGTGGGAAGCAGCTGCATAGCACAGGGAGATCAGCTCGGTGCTTTGTGACCACCTAGAGGGGTGGGATAGGGAGGATGGGAGGGAGGGAGATGAAAGAGGGAAGAGACAGGGGGATATATGTATATGTATAACTGATTCACTTTGTTATAAAGCAGAAAATAACACACCCTTGTAAGGCAATTATACTCCAATAAATATGTTAAAAAAAAGATAGAGAGGATTACTTGAGGGAAAGGATCAAGAAATTGATCCTCTTGAAGAAATATGACAGAGGGAAACCAATACTTGGTGACAGCATACCAGACAGCTGAATTGACTTTAAGAACACACAAGTGAGTCCAGATAGTAAAAAAAATACCTAAATCTCTATGAAGATACTTGATACATGGGCATCTTCAGGCTCTCATGTATGACTTTTTGGGGAAGCTGATGGTCATGGCATATATGATGGAAAATAACCCTGAAAGCACAGAGAAGCTGATGATCACAGGCTATAAAGTGATCAATTGGAGAGAGAAAAATTGATCTGCTCTGGTGAACAAAGTGTATATAGAAGGGAAAGGAACATCTACATAGTTCTTATAATTATTCCTTCTCTCTCCTGCACCGTCAGTTTCTCTTTCTATACAGCAATTCTCCCAATGTCATACAAGCATGCCATAGTGTATATTTCATGTTAAAAACAAAAACAAAAACAAAATCCTCTTCCAGTCATTCTTTATCACATTGGTATGTTCAGTTTCTTTAAAGCACTTATTACCTGAATGGTCTTATGTATGTATTTGTGTTTTTATTATTTGCTCTCCTAATCTAGGAAATAAGCTCCATGAAGGGAGGGATCTTGTCTTTCTTGTTCACTGTTTTTTTCATCAGAGTCCTAGAATAATAGTATTTGGCACATAGCTAGGGCTCAATAAATGCTTATTTACTGACTACAAGAAGTTGAGTGGCATGAAAACATGGGATATAATTTCCAAGGTAAAAATAGATTTCTTTCAAAGGTAAAATACTTTACAAGGACAGAGACAATGGGCTGAACTGTAACCCTAGGAATAATAGGAAAGGCAATTCCATAATCTAGTTGGCTGTAGAACAAGTATGGCAAACACGTGGTGTACATTTTGCCACTTCCCCATTCTGATTTCAAGATAGATATCATTAACCTATCACAGTTCTTTTTCTTACGGAGTGTCTACTGCCTCTCTAATTAATGAATCCATAGTTCAAATGGAAGGATGAGATTTTCACCTAGAAAAACAGGGTTGAGGGAAGACCTTATTAATATGGAAGACCAAAATCCTTCTATAAATAATGCTGCCTGATTATCAACTCTAGAATGAGAAAAAGGAAAAGAAAGAAATAGTTGCATGCCTTTGCTTTTTTCCTTCCTAAACAAACCAAATGACACCACAGTTCAACCACACCACACACACTAATCAAAGGGACCAATTAGAGAGCTCATCATTTAGCCAGGGGCAGATGCCAAAACCAAGCCAAGAAAACCTGCCTGGTGACATCCAAAAGCACTGGACAGAGGTAGGCCCCACTGGCTATGACTGGTAGCTGTAACTCACCTACTTGAAGAACTGCTGGCTCCAGCGAAGTGCCTGGATAGAACAGTAAGAATGAAAGGAAAGCATGGGTGAGACTCAGAATGGGCAACTCTTAGCCAGTTTCTGAATGTTTTTATTTGGGGAAGGAGGCAAATGGGGTAGGGACAGCAGCTGGGCTGTTGCCTTTCATTAAAGTGTGGGTGGACCCAACACTTAAATTGTAAATCTGGGACTTCCTGCAACAAAAAAGGGCCAACAAGTATTTAAAGCCTTCAATGGCCTGCATGGGGGTAAATGTCAAGAAGCAGAGAGTCCCTCCCATGGTTCTGTCTCCTCCCCCACCACATACCCAAAGCACTGCCCTATATTACACAACTGGCACTGGAGTGCCTCCAGAACAGAACTTTGTTCGTGGCCAGCAGGGGGGAACACTTTGGCCAAGAGACAGAATTCTGCCCAACGGAAATGATCTGAAGGAACACTGAAGAAATCTTTTCAAGATAGTTTACGTGTCCAGCAAACAAACAAGCAAAATTATAGAGAATAGAAGCAAACTCTCCATTTGCTTAATTCCCTCCTCTTGTCCCTGCTCTTGACCTCACGATACAGTGATGGGGCCCTGAGATGACCTTCCAAGAGAGGCTAGGCAAAGGGCTCAGTTAGACCTTGCTGAGACTCTGCCCTCTCCCTCCAGTGGGCCTCTCTGCGGATGAATCATCTGAGGTAGGACCACCAGGAGCATAGATTTGTATGTCTCCTCTGGAGTGGCACTGGATTCACTAAAGAGAAGAAGGTAGAAGTAGGGTGAGATATCACGAGGGATCTGTTTGCTCAGGGGAATCCATGTGGGAAATAAATCACACCTTGGGTGTGCAATGGACTAGGAATAACAATTTCCAGGTGTGTCTTCTTGCCTGGATCATTTCCCACTTGTCCTCCGCCCTCACCTTCTGGGCCTTCTTCTCCACTTCTCATTCCTCTGTGCCCTTTATTACTTCAGGTGTCCTTATTCTTCCAGAAGCAATTTTCTGTCCCCAGTTCATCCTACATTCATCACATCATCTTTTTCCACACCCAGACTGCTTGGGCCACATTGTCTACACTGACCACCTGTTTTTAACATCCAGATTTCCAGACACTGTACAAGGCAATTTATAGACATCACTGCATTTAGTCCTCCCAAAAATCCAACAACACCTCAATGAGCTAGCTATTATTTACCTCATGTTAGGAAGCTCAGAGATGTTTAACTTTCTCATGGTCCAAACCAATAGGTGATAAGAGTTGGCATTCAAACCTAGGAGTGTCTACTCTTAACCTCTTTCTTGTGTTTTCTGAAGTATATCATTTAGAAGATAAGTATCTAGTGAGATTTAAATAGGAATGCTGTAAAGGAATTTGAAAATTTTATGCTTTGAAAATAAACATTGTGTACTTTTTTTTTGAATTTTATTTAATTTATATTTTTATACAACAGGTTCTTATTAGTCATCCATTTTATACACATCAGTGTATACATGTCAATCCCAACCTCCCAATTCATCACACCACCATGTACTTTGTCTCGTTATCATGAAAAAAAAAATCTGCCTCTAAAAATAGTGTCACATCTTACACTACTAGTATTTCCTGATGGGGATGCTGTTGACCTAGAGTTAGAAACTGTATGATGTTTTTTGTATCACTGGACCCTGCCAGGTAAATGGCAGAGGGGTCATTAGTCAATTTGCAACTAAGAGGCTCCCCTATATCCAAGTGTTCCCTGGGAATATGAATGTTACTGCCTCCAGTAGAGGATAACTGATCCTAGGCTATAATTACCATGAAGTCAGGGTCTGTATCTTTTTACTCATCATTGCATCCCTAGCATCTGGCTCATTGTAGACCTTTAGTAGACATCAGGAAGTCACCTAATGCATAAATGTGTGCTGATTAATAGATGGGCAGCATTTAGCCATGATGTAGGATGTTATCTAATCTGATCTTGCTGTATATCTGGTCTATATAATCTCAGCATGCCTGTGATATTATTTAATGTTTATTATATTTGAGATATATGAATCAAATCTTGATCATTTCTTGCAGCAATTAAATCATCTGACTACTTTAATCCAAGTGTGAAGTTTTCTATCTTGTGTGTTCTTCTTGTTGCTTCAGCCATATACCTTAAATTACAATACTGTTTCATTTTAAAAATATTTGGGTCAGGCCACATTATACAATACTACCTATTGATAGTTAGCAAGCAACAAAAATAATCCAGTCTCTCTCACCCTCTACTGCTTTTGATTCCCTTTCATAAACAGTTCTGAGACCTCACTGTCCTCTTGCTTTTCTCTTTATTGCTAACGGTGGTCCTTCCCCTACTTGCTTCTCTGGACTGTCCACCTTCTCAGGTTGACCTCTTCCTTCAGGAAAGCTCTTCTTCTCAAATACAAAAATACAATCTGAACAGAAAAACAGGTATGGACAAGTGGTGGCCATTCATGTAACCACATGTCTTCAGTGGTTCATTTTCAATTCCAAGTAAAGACACCAGTGTCCATTTCAGCCAGCTCCTGGCTGGAGTTTCCTCTGGTCATTTCTTTGCCTGCCTCCCAAGAATCTGTTGGTTTTGGTCTTTTCATTTTCTCACCCTCTCACTGGTTTCAGTATTTTTGGGTAGACATAGGAATAGGCATTTTTGGAAGAACAGGTGGGGAGGGGGTGTGATACTGACCCCAGAGCTACCCAGTGGGAAGGAACAGGCCTTGGGAGAGGTTTTCCAGCCAGAGAGGCTATAGCAGGGCATCAGATTGCCAGGAAAACTAGAATTGCTGCCTATTGGGGCAAGGTTCAGGCAAGCAATGGGCCAAAAGGGAGTCTGATGAGGCACAGAGATGAAGGAATTGGGTTGAAGGGACTTGGAAACACAGGCATAAAAGCAGCCATAGAGGCTGTCCTAGGTAGTAAGCCCAGTCTACACAAATAGAGTAGTCTGGGAAGGCTTTCTTTTAGAAGGAGATGAGACTGGATTTGGAGTGTGAAGAAAGGGTAGGATTTGTAGAGTTGAGTAGGAGGATGACAAGCTACATCCTGTGAAGTGAGAACACACATCACTCAGTGGGTACTTCCATGTTCTGATTGGCTGAAATCACCTGTGGGCTAAGCGTTCAGCCATCAGGCCAGGATGCTGGCTCACCAGGGCAACTGAGGTAACTTCTGCAGGAAGTCACCTTGTACCTGGTTTACACTTTACAGAGTATAGAATTATTTCTACTTGCTCAAAACAAATTTACTAAATCCAGTTCAGCAAGGGAGTTGACCCCAAGGTAATCTTTAAAAAATTTTTTTAAATTTAATTTTATTTACTTTTTTATACAGCAGGTTCTTATTAGTTATCTATTTTATACATATTAGTGTATATATGTCAATCCCAATCTCCCAATTCACCCACCACCACCATCCCCCCCGGCCACTTTCCCCCCTTGGTGTCCATATGTTTGTTCTCTACATCTGTGTCTCTATTTCTGCCCTGCAAACTGGTTCATCTGTACTATTTTTCTAGGTTCCACATATATGCATTAACAAACGATATTTGTTTTTCTCTTTCTCACTTACTTCACTCTGTATGACAGTCTCTAGGTCCATCCACATCTCTACAAATGACCCAATTTCATTCCTTTTTATGGCTGAGTTATATTCCATTGTATATATGTACCACAACTTCTTTATCCATTCGTCTGTTGATGGGCATTTAGGTTGCTTCCATGACCTGCCTATTGTAAATAGTGCTGGAATGAACACTGGGGTGCATGTGTCTTTTGGAATTATGGTTTTCTCAGGGTATATGCCCAGTAGTGGGATTGCTGGGTCATATGGTAATTCTATTTTTAGTTTTTAAAGGAACCTCCATACTGTTCTCCAGAGTGGATCTATCAATTTACATTCCCACCAACAGTGCAAGAGGGTTCCCTTTTCTCCACATCCTCAACAGCATTTATTGTTTGTAGATTTTCTGATGATGCCCATTCTAACTGGTGTGAGATGATACTTCATTGTAGTTTTGTTTTGCATTTCTCTAATAATTAGTGATGTTCAGCAGCTTTTCATGTGCTTCTTGGCCAACTGTACGTCTTCTTTGGAGAAATGTCTATTTAGGTCTTCTGCCCATTTTTTGATTGGGTTGTTTGCTTTTTTAATATTGAGCTGCGTGAGCTATTTATTTATTTTGGAGATTAATCCTTTTCCATTGATTCATTTGCAAATATTTTCTACCATTCTGAAGGTTGTCTTTTCATCTTGTTTGTTGTTTCCTTTGTTTTGCAAAAGCTTTTAAGTTTCATTAGGTTACATTTGTTCATTTTTGTTTTTTTTCCCAAAAAAAGATCTTGCTGTGATTTATGTCAAAGAGTGTTCTTCCAACATTTTCCTCTAAGAGTTTTATAGTGTCTGGTCTTACATTTAGGTCTCTAATCCACTTTGAGTTTATTTTTGTGTATGGTATTAGGGAGTGTTCTAATTTCATTCTTTTACATGTAGCTGTCCAGTTTTCTCAACACCACTTATTGAAGAGACTGTCTTTTCTCCATTGTATTTCCTTGCCTCCGTTGTCATAGATTAGTTGACCATAGGTGCGTAGGTTTAACTCTGGACTTTCAATCCTGTTCCATTGATCTGTATTTCTTTCTTGATTACTGTAGCTTTGTAGTATAGTCTTAAGTCAGGGAGTCTGATTCCACCAGCTCCATTTTTTTCCCTCAAGACTGCTTTGGCTATTAGGGGTCTTTTGTGTCTCCATACAAATTTTAAGATTTTCTGTTCTAGTTCTGTAAAAATTGCCACTGGTAATTTGATAGGGATTGCATTGAATCTGTAGATTGCTTTGGATAGTATAGTCATTTTCACAATATTGATTCTTCCAATCTAAGAACATGGTATATATCTCCATCTGTTTATGTCATCTTTGATTTCTTTCATCAGTGTCTTATAGTTTGCCGAGTACAGTTCTTTTGTCTCCCTAGGTAGGTTTATTCCTAGGTATTTTATTCTTTTTGTTGCAGTGGTAAATGGGAGTGTTTCCTAAATTTCTCTTTCAGATTTTTCATCATTAGTGGAGAGGAATGCAAGAGATTTCTGTGAATTAATTTTGTATCTTGCAACTTTACCAAATTCATTGATTAGCTCTAGTAGTTTTCTACTACTAGAAAGTAGGCATCTTTAGGATTCTCTATGTATAGTATCATGTCATCTGCCAACAGTGACAGTTTTACTTTTTCTTTTCCGATTTGTATTCTTTTTATTCTCTGATTGCCATGACTAGGACTTCCAAAACTATGTGGAATAATAGTGGTGAGAGTGGACATCCTTGTTTTGTCCCTGATCTTAGAGGAAATGCTTTTCACCATTGAGAATGATGTTTGTTGTGGGTTTGTCATATATGGCCTTTATTATGTTGAGGTAGGTCCCCTCTATGCTCACTTTCTGGAGAGTTTTTATCATAAGTGGGTGTTGAATTTTGTCAAAAGCTTTTTCTGCATCTATCGAGATGATTATATGGTTTTTATTCTTTAGTTTTTTAATATGGTTTATGACATTGATTGATTTGCGTATATTGAAGAATCCTTGCATCCCTGGGATAAATCACACTTGATCACTGTGTATGATCCTTTTAATGTGTTATTGGATTCTGTTTGCTAGTATTTTGTTGAGGATTTTTGCATCTATATTCATGAGAGATATTGGTCTGTAATTTTCTTTTTTTGTAGTATCTTTGTCTGGTTTTAGTATCAGAGTGATGGTGGCCTCATAGAATGAGTTTGGGAGTGTTCCTTCCTCTGCAATTCTTTGGAAGAGTTTGAGAAGGATGAGTGTTAGGTGTTCTCTAAATGTTTGATAGAATTCACCTGTGAAGCCATCCGATCCTGGACTTTTGTCTGTTGGAAGATTTTTAATCACAGTTTCAATTTCATTACTTGGGATTAGTCTGCTCATATTTTCTATTTCTTCCTAGTTCAGTCTTGGAAGGTTCTACCTTTCTAAGAATTTGTCCATCTCTTCCAGGTTGTCCATTTTATTGGCATAGAGTTGCTTGTAGTAGTCGTCTCTTACGATGTATTTCTGCAGTGTCCATTGTAACGTCTCCTTTTTCATTTCTAATTTTATTGATTTGAGTCCTCTCCCTCTTTTTCTTGATGAGTCTGGCTAAAAGTTTATCAATTTTGGTTATCTTCTCAAAGAATCAGCTTTCAGTTTTATTGATCTTTGCTACTCTTTTCTTTGTTTCTATTTCATCGATTTCTGCTCTGATCTTTATGATTTCTTTCCTTCTACTAACTTTGGGTTTTGTTTGTTCTTCTTTCTCTTGTTCCTTTAGGTGTAAGGTTAGATTGTTTATTTGAAATTTTTCTTGTTTCTTGAGGTAGGCTTGGATTGCTATAAACTTCCCACTTAAAACTGTTTTTGTTACATCCCATAGGTTTTGGATCATTGTGTTTTCATTATACTTTATCTCTAGGTATTTTTTGATTTCCTCTTTGATTTCTTCAGTGATCTCTTGGTTATTTAGTAACGTATTGTTTAGCATCCATGTGTTTGTGTTTTTTATGTTTTTTTCCCTTTAATTGATTTCTAAAGTCATAGTGTTGTGGTTATAAAAGATGCTTGATATGATTACAATTTTCTTAAATTTACTGAGGCTTGATTCGTGACCCAAGATGTGATCTATCCTGGATAATGTTCTGTGTGCACTTGAGAAGAAAGTGTAATCTGCTGCTTTTGGATGGAATGTCCTCTAAATATCAATTAAATCTATCTGGTCTATTGCATCATTTAAAGCTTGTCTTTCCTTATTGACTTTCTGTCTGGATGATCTGTCTATTGGTGGAAGTGAGGTGTTAAAGTCCCCCACTGTTATTGTGTTATTGTCGATTTCCTCTTTTACAGCTGTTAGCAGTTGCTTTATGTATTGAGGTGCTCCTATGTTGGGTACATATATATTTATAATTGTTATATCTTCTTCTTGGATTGATCCCTTGATCATTATGTAGTGTCCTTCCTTGTCTCTTGTAACATTCTTTATTTTAAAGTTTATTTTATCCGATATGAGTATTGTTACTCCAGTTTTCTTTTGATTTCCATTTGCATGGAATATCTTTTTCCATCCCCTCACTTTCTATCTGTATGTGTCCCTAAGTCTGAAGTGGGTCTCTTGTAGACAGCATATATATGAGTCTTGTTTTTGTATCCATTCAGCGAGCCTGTGTCTTTTGGTTGGAACATTTAATCCATTCACATTTAAGGTAATTATCAATATGTATGTTTCTATTACCATTTTCTTAATTGTTATGGGTTTGTTTTTGTCGGTTCTTTTCTTCTTTTGTGTTTCCCACTTAGAGAAGTTCCTTTAGCACTTGTTGTAGAGCTGGTTTGGTGGTGCTGAATTCTCTTAGTTTTTGCTTGTTTGTAAAACTTTTGATTTCTCAATTGGATCTGAATGAGATCCTTGCTGGGTAGAGTAATCTTGGTTGTAGGTTCTTCGTTTTCATCACTTTAAATATATTGTGCCATTCCCTTCTGGCTTGTAGAGTTTCTTCTGAGAAATCAGCTGTTAACCTTATGGGAGTTCCCTTGTATGTTATTTGTCATTTTTCCCTTGTTGCTTTCTATAATTTTTCTTTGTCTTTAATTTTTGTCAATTTGATTATTATGTGTCTTGACATGTTTCTCTTTGGGTTTATCCTGCCTGGGACTCTCTGTGCTTCCTGGACTTGGGTGGCTATTTCCTTTCCCATGTTAGGGAAATTTTTGACTATAATCTCTTCAAATATTTTCTCGGGTCCTTTATCTCTCTCTTCTCCTTCTGGGACCCCTATAGTGTGAATGTTGTCATGTTTAATGTTGTCTCAGAGGTCTTTTAGGCTCTCTTCATTTCTTTTCATTGTTTTTTCTTTATTCTGTTCAGCAGCAGTGAATTCCACCATTCTGTCTTCCAGGTCACTTAACCATTTTTCTGCCTCAGTTATTCTGCTATTTATTCCTTCTAGCGTATTTTTCATTTCAGTTATTATATTGTTCATCTCTGTTTGTTTGTTCTTTAATTCTTCTAGGTGTTTGTTCTTTAATTCTTCTAGGTCTTTGTTAAAAATTTTTTGCATCTTCTCGGTCTTTGCCTCCATTCTTTTTCCAAGGTCCTGGATCATCTTCACTATCATTATTCTGAATTCTTTTTCTGGAAGTTTGCCTATCTCCACTTCATTTAGCTGTTTTTCTGGGGTTTTATCTTGTTCCTTCATCTGGTACAAAGTCCTCTGACTTTTCATTTTGTCTATCTTTCTGTGAATGTGGTTTTCCTTCCATAGGCTTCAGAATTGTAGTTCTAGTTGTTTCTGCTGTCTGCCCTCTCCAAAGTCGTCTTTAACAAGAGAAACAAGGTTTCTCTTTAAAAACAATTGAAAGCACATGTATACATATAGTGTTTACAGAGTTTAAGCAAACTTCATTTTTGACAGAAGAGAAAATATGTCCATTCCATGGGCAACTGTTAAACCAGACGGGGTTTGTTAGTCTGGGTCCACAAAAGCTCTTGTCCATGGGGAGCCTGAGGTCAGAGGTAACAAATTCATGTTTGTTGGGAAGACAACATAAATAATGAACAAATAAACTGTGATGCAATAGGAAATGGTGTAGGCTACAGCTCACTGGAGAGCAGACACCCCATTTAAAGAGGACAGCTGCTATTTTCTCCCCAGTTTTATATCTGTCCAAGAGTGAGAGTCCACTGTGATCAAATTTTCTAATTTTTTAAGAGAAGCCAGAAATACTGACTTTTGTAAGAAATTTCCCAATCTAAGGAATATTGTATGGGTGCTTCATGACATGAACCACCAGTTTCCAGTCTCTGCCCTCTAGAGGCCATCTACTCATGGAAATCACCTGCACTTGTCCTCACTTTTCCTAGAAGGAAGAGTAGCCATCTACAGGAAAATGTTCAGTCTCCCTAGTCTGACATGAAAGACTCTTGACTACTTTTCCCATGCTCCCCTCATGGTTTACACTTCAGCTCTGCTTAGCTAACTGTAGCTTGTCTCATGTGCAAGGAACAAAGAGTCAACTTCCACCTTAATTTAAACTCTTAGGAAAATGGAGTTTCACTTAGGCTGAGCTGAGACGGAGTGAAATCTTAAGGTGTGTTCAGAACTTTTTTCCTACATTCCTTTCATTAGGTAGTGGGCTTGAAAACTTGCTGGGCTTTTGTGACAATTTGAACCAAGAGAATAGGTGGGAGCGATGCTCTATAACCTCTGAGGCTAGGTTGTGATAGGCAATGCAGCTTCCACTTTGCTGGCAGGAACTCTCCCTCTTGAAGTTTTTGGCTGCCATGTAAGTAGTCTGACTTCACTGGAGCCCAAATTAGCTCATGGGAAGAGACACCATGGAGATGTTCTGAGGTGACACACACAGAGAAAGCTGTCCTGCAAGTCCCTAGGTGCTACAGCTCCCTGATGTTCTAACTCTTCTCTACCTGACTACAGCTGTCTGAGAGACCCTGAGCCAGAACCACCCAGCTGAGCTCTTCCCAAGTTCCTGACTCATGAAAATTGTGAGAGATAAAATGATTATTATCATAATAAACCAGTAGGTTTGGGGATGATTTGTTATGCATAACAGACTTGAAGTAGGACTCAAAGTTTGGGCAAGGGGCAGAGGAGTTTTAGTGTGTTGTGTCTAGTCTAGTCTGGTGTCTTGCTTCTCTGCATTTGACTCTACTATTCTTCCTGTGTAAATTCCAGCAGGAGCCAGGGTGATTGACTGATTTATTTAATAACACCTGTATTGAACACCTCATAGGACACCCCAGCCAGTTTGAGCCTTTGGGTCAGGAGCACATCCATCCAATTGTAGCAACTCTTGCTGAAAACCAACCTATCATAGTTTACCAGTTTAGGGACCTGTTGGTATGGTGCTTTCAGTCTGAAGAGGAAGTTAGGGTGACAGGTGTGTGGTGGACATGTATGGTACCTGTGACTTGGTATCTTGCCTTTCCATGCTGTGCTCCATGTTTTAGACTCACCCCACTCCCAACACCTACTCATATTTTAAATGTCAATCCAGATTTACCTTCCCTGTAAAGCTTGACCATTCCACTTGGAAACACCCTTTGTCTCTTTGCACTCCTGCCCCACTTGAGAGAGCTCATGTATTCCCCATCCATCTCTCCCAGGAGGCTAACCACTCATGGAAGGCTGGGCCCAGAGTTCATTCATCTCAGTACCCTCAATGCTGGGCTCTGCTGCTGGCTTATATTGGGGGCTGGATAAATCATTGGTGAATGAATAGATGTGTTTAGTTAAAAGAGGAGGAAAGGAGCCATAACATTAGCTACTCTTGAGCTTAGAATGCTTTTGACATCTGGGTTGAGAGGCCAGGTTCTCTTTTACTGTCTCTTGCAGCATTGTGACACTGGCTCATTGGTTATATCATTCTGTTACCTGCAGTAGGAGCACGTTGTGTCCTAAGCATGTAGTCTGGAACTTGAAGCACATTTTCCCTCATAGAAACAATGCTGCAAGTCAGTAATTTTCAAATTGAAAATAAAACAAACAAACAAAAAATTCATGAAACTCTCTTCAAAAGAGATTGTTCTTTGAAGCTCATTTCCTCCTTTTCCCCCTACACTCCTTTCCTCCACTGTACCCCCAGGAGATTCTCTAGGGATTCCTAGAAGCTCAGATTTGAAGCCACAGTCATAAATGAGTGTTGGACCTTAGTAGGACCTAGGAAGCCCAGGGAGCACCTGAAATAAAGTCAGTCCACTGACTACATACCCAAAGCATGATAATGCTTTAAATGAACTTAACTCTTTCAGAGCTCCATTTTCTTCATCTATGAAATGGGTAAAATGATAAAAACTTACCTTGGAGGGTGTTGTGTCTTAGAGATAATGTACATAAAATGCCTGTGGCAATGAGGCCTGTAGTAAATGTTTGTTGATTATATGACCTTGTCCTCAGTCTGCCAAGAAGTTTCACTCAGCCTAGGAGTGTTTTTCTCTGAATTGTCCTGTGCTCATGGGGTCAGGGTCTCCATCCTCACTGCCTGTGGTGAATGACAGGAGGGGTCACATTTATCAGTGACCCTGTAACTATCCATAAGGCATTTATATGAGAAGGTGTGGGGGAAAGATACCACCCAAGATCTACTCTAGTGAAGGATGGCCAAGTGGTCAGACATTCCTCAGAAAGGTTTGTAATGTGCGGTTAAGCATGGTAAAATGGAAGTTGAAACTTTTGGGTCTAAAATCTGTCTTTTCAAATTACTAGTTTGTGCATCAGTTTCCTCATCTGTTAAAAGCAGATGATGATGACGATGATGATGACAATGACAATGATACACATCTCCTCAGATTGATGGAAGAATAACTGAGTCTATGCATAGGAGAGTAGAGCACATTGGCATTGCTCACAAATGTTAGCTGTTATTGTCATGCTTTCCCCCTTTGCTCTTTCTGTAGCTAGTGATGGAAGAATCAAGTCCTCCAACAAGAGTGTCTCTCACCCTTTTCTTTCTTTTTCTTAGCCTCTAGATTTTTTTCTTCATCCCAGACCTGCTTAGTCAGAAAGTCTGGGGTAGGGACCCAACTTAATCCGTATTTTAACAAGACTTCCAGAGGATTCCGAGGCATGCTAAAATTTGAGAACCCCTGTTAGAGATCAAACTTGTAGAATCACTTGCTTAAGAAGCTCTTGTTATCTAAGCTCTCAGAGGTCCTGGGTTATATATGTAAAATAGATGATGCCAAAAATAACGAACCCCTAGAAAAATTTTCTACTTGCTACACTGAGACACCATATTGAAGACAGCATTATTTTAAATGTTTCTGTAGCACTTCATTTTAAGTTTATCAATTTTTAAATATTTATTTACTTATTTATCTGGTTGCACCAGGTCTTAGATATGGGCCGCGGGCTCCTTAGTTGCAGCTCACCAACTCCTTAGTTGCAGCACGTGGGCTCCTTAGTTGTGGCATGCGAACTTTTAGTTGTGGCATGCATGTGGGATCTAGTTCCCTGAGCAGGGATCTAGCACTTTAAAAAAGAACTTTGGTTCATATATCTAATTCCCTTCTAAATTTGAAAGTGGAAGGTACTTTCCCATCGTTGGCACCTATCATATGGAGTTTGTGTTAGATAGACATACTCTGCGTTACTATAGAGTACTCACTCATTTATTCATTTACCATTCATTCAATTAATCACCATTCAGCTCTTTGAAGTGTTGATTTATCATCTATCAGTTTAGAGCAATCTTTTGTGCATTAGGAAAGAACAGATCTGCTTTTATTTTTAGGTTTTATTTTAAAAATAAGTATTTTCAATGGTGTTGGGAAGCTTGCAAAGAATTTGAGTGAAATTGGAGAAATTTTCTCTAGCACTTTAAAAGTCTCTGGAGTCCCCTTGGGCTTCTGAGACACTAATGCCAAGATAAAGTAGGAGTTTCCAGGATTTTGCTGGTTTCGCTGAGTTCTAGACTCTGGGTGCAAACAAATTATATCCCAGTTCCTGGAAGGTTTTCAGGATAGAGGAATGGCTCCAGTGGTGCTCTTTGAGCCATTTAAGGGCAATGACAGAAGGCCTAGAAGAAAAGAGCTAAATCAAAGTCATTTGCATGGCCAAGGGAGAGAACATGGCTTGCTCAACTACCACTGGCTGTGTTTGGCTTCAGTCCCAGACAAGATTCTAGGCTACATTATTTATCATAATCATAATAATAGTAATAACAATAATAATAAAAGTTCATGAGACTTATGGGAAAGTGACAATCACTGACGCTCAGCTTGAGATTTTTAAAAACAGAATATGTCAGTCTGAACTTTTTCTTTCTTTAATATTGTTTCTAGGCTCATCTATTAAGGAAATATACACAAGGCCTGGCGCAGAATAGAGACTCAATCCATATTTGTTGATTGAACAAATGGAGGTTTTTGATAAAGTCTCTTACGACCTAGTTGATAAAGCACAATGCGGGCTGGATGCAAGGGCAACTAGTTGGGTTAGAATAGCCCAGAATATGTCATTCATACCAGTCTGGAGGCAGAGTCCTGATGCTGGGCCACAACCCCCCAGAAAGCTGTCCATGACATGGATGCAATATAGAGAATAGGCTCTTTGAACTGCATTGGGCAGGGCAACATATGTGCTGAAGGATGGAATCCAGATCGACAGACCTTTCTTATCAATCTTTAAAACCTCCCCCTGCTCTCCCCATATAAGCAATACCTGCTTATTGTAGGCAGTCTGAGAAATATAGGAAAGACTAAGGAAGAAAATAAAAAGAATTCATGATCTCCTTTCGCTCAAATATTACTGTAAGCAGATAAGGTAGGAGGTTCCCAGAGAAAGAGAACCAGGCATGGCTTTCTTGACATAAGAGAAGCCACTTTTGGCCTAAGCCATTTTGTGATCTAAGCCTGGCCACAATGCTTGCCCTTGAACAGGTCTCAGTAATTAAAGATCTTAAGGGAACAAAAGAACGCAGAAACTATGGCAAGAGAAGTAACAATAGCAAAGATAATATATCAGGTGTAAAGACTCCCAGTTCTGTTTCAATGATAAAGATTAGCCTGAAGTGCTCAACCACCAGAGCAACTGGAACCTAAGGGATGATGATGTTGACCTTCTTTGACCCTTGTGACTTCCATCAGCTAAAGCTTAGACTCTGTCCCGCCCAAGCCCCTTCATGAATATGCATGTCCCCATAAACTTCCCCCAAAGGAAAAAAAAAAGAAATTAAAAACAAAAAAAAACAAACAAAATAACATCCCCAAATTTACTGTGCAGGGAGATGCTGCTTTGGGAAAGATCCCTGGTGTTCTCCTTATTTGCTGCAAGTAATAAATTCTCCTGATCTTTGGCTTAGAGGGGAATCTAGTTTTCAGGTAACATAACCATGGCTAATATGTTGCTGTATTTCTTTGCAGAACTTAATGTATACGCACTTTTAGCTAGATAAGTTAATTTTATAACCTCTTTTCACTTAAACTAAAGTCTTTTAAGGTATAATTTGTAATGATTATGTAACACTACATTATATTTGTGTTGGCTCTCCATGTGTTCATTTGTTGAATTGAAACAAATAATAGCAATGTTAATAGTACCATATTAATATGGTAATTTACTAAGGCCCAGATTCTGTTCTAAGTGCTTTAAATTTATGAACTTTAAATCTTCAAAGCAACTCTATGAGGTATTATTATCTCCATTTTACAGCTGAAGAAAGTGAGGCATAGAGAGTCTCACTTGCCCCAAATCAACTAAATACTAAGTGGCAGAGACAGGAATTTCTGTTTCTTCTGAAGTTCTGAAGATTTGATAGTCCACATTTATTAAATGGTATTGGAATAACTGAATAACCATCTAGAAAACAATTAGGTTGGCTTTCACATCACACTTTATCTTAGTATAAATTCCATATGAACCAAAGACTTAAATATAGTAGATGAAATTGTAAACATGCAAAAACAGTAGTTCTCAATGCTGGCTGAGCTTTAGAACCAACTCAGGAATTTAAGAATTACCATAAAAAAAGGACACAATTTTGCCATTTGCAAAATGGATGAACTTGGAGGGCATTATGCTAAATGAAGTAAGTCAGACAGAGAAAGAAAAATACTGTATGATATCACTAATAGGTGCAATCTTAAAAATACAACAAACTAGTGAAAACAACAAAAAAGAAACAGACTCATGGATACAGAGAACAAATTGTGGTTACCAGTGGAGAGAAGAGTAGGGGAGGAGCAAGAAAGGGGTAGGAAAGTAAGAGATACAAACTATCAGGTATAAAATATGCTACAAGGATATATTATACAGCAGGGGTCCCCAACATTTTTGGCACCAGGGAAAGGTTTCGTGGAAGACAATTTTTCCACAGACTGGGGTGGGGATGGTTTTGGGATGATTCAAGCGCATTACATTTATTGTGCACTTTATTTCTATTATTATTACATTACAATATATAATGAAATAATTATGCAACTCACCATAATGCAGAATCAGTGGGAGCCCTGAGCTTGTTTTCCTGCAACTAGATGGCCCCATCTGGGGGTGATGGGAGACAGTGTCACTCGAAGTGTGTTGCTTATGTCCAGTCTCCTCCGTGATCTCGTTTTGGTTGCTGTCACTACAGAAAACCCTGCTTCACAAGGATAGGACGTTGGAAAGGGAAGCAGGCTTTTCAGTGCTTCTGTGGCAATCTCAGGATATTCCCCATTGACTTTACTCCAGAACGTATGGAGATTTGAAGTTATCTCAAACATACTTCTAAGGCCACCATCATATGCGATCTCAAGCAGTTGATCCTCTTCTAGCAGGGACAAAGTCGATTCACCTGGCTTACTCATGAAGGGGTCGTGGATCCATTCCTTCCTAGGTCAGGGGTCTTTTGTGGTTGGGAAGTAATGCCCAAACTCTTCTGAAAGCTGATATAGGTGATCATGCCCCAGCTGGGAGAAAGAAGGCCCTGGCTCAGCCTCTTTCAAAATCTCTGCTAATGTTTGAAACATGTTAAACATCCCAGTGTTCACTCATCGCCCCCATAGTTCCAGTTCGGCTTTGAATGTAGCCACTTTATCTGCCGACTTGAACACAGTTGTCATTCTCCCCTGAAGTGACAGATTGAGTTCCTTGAGCAGGTTGCATGTGTCACACAAGTAAGCAAGTTTTATGACCCATTGTGTGTCACTGAAATGTGCTGCCAGTGGTGACTTTTTCTAAAAGAAATCTCTAGAGTGGCTCTCGTAACTCAAAAACTCAGGCCAGTGATCTACCTTTAGAAAGCCACCTCACTTCCGTGTATGAGAGAAGACGTGTGTGTTCTGCGTCCGTCTCCTCACAGAGCTGCGTGAACAGACATGAGTTAAGGGTGTGTACTTTAATGTTGTTGATAATTTTAATCACATCCTGAAAAACGTTAAGTTCAGCTGACATTTTCGGCTAGCCAGCATTTCTCTATGGATGACACAGTGCGTAGACTTACATTCAGAAGCGACCTCTTTGACCAGAGTAATGAAACCAGAAAGCCATCCAATCATGGCAGCCACTCAGTCCGTGCATATACCGACACAAAATGAACAATTCAGGTTTCCTAATATGTAATCAATCAAAGACTTGAATAGTTCTGCAGCTGTGGTGCTGGTTGACAACAAAAGTGCACGTAATATATTTTCATGCACATCCTCCTGAAAAATATATCGCACAAAAACAAGCATTGTTGTCTTGTTGTCAACATCGGTAGACTTGTCAACCTGGATTGTGTACCACGGTGACACATTAATCTTCTCTAACAATTGTGCCTCAGTATCTTCTGCTATTTCATCAATTCGTCTAGTTAGATATGGCGCTAGACAAAAGAGGAACACATGCCACATTTTGAACTGCAGCCTCTCATGACAAATGTCCTTAGCAGCAGGCAGGATCAACTCTTCACAATAGTAAAGGGCTTCTTAGCTCTAGCAATGTGGTTAGCCACTAAGAATGATGCTCTCAGTACAGACATATTTGACAAAGTGGTGGCCTTCAATAATTGCTTCTGTTCTTCATGTTCACATTTTTTTCTTTTGAAGAACTCCAAAGGCTTGTCTTTTAATGCAGGGTGCTTGAGCTCCATGTGGCAAAGCAGTTTCGAAGGTTTCATGGCTTCATTGGATAGCCCGTCGCCACATATTATACAAAGCGGTCTTGGAGAATATGAATCACCTGTTGCAAAGGAACCCCTAATTTAAGTAAGACCCTTGGTAGTTTCTTTCAAATGCAGTTTTTTGTTGTTGGCAGTCTTAGAGTCTTCTGCGGTCTCATCATTGGGTCTTTCACCCTTTTCACAGAAGCTCTCCACTGACGTTTGTTTTTTACTCATTTTGGCTAGAGTTAGTTTGTGGGCTTACCAAAACTGACTGATTCAAGTGTGCAGTTCAGGAAAGAGAGGCAGATGGAAGTGGTAAATAAAATAATGGGCGGGCCATGCGCAGACTAAAATAAGTGTCAGATTCTGACTTAAAGGCTACCACCAGATACAGCTGTACAACTGAAGTACATCAACTCATTTGCCACTATAAAACCTTCCACCAGATGCAGCTTAATTGTCACTTGCCACTCACTGATAGGGTTTTGATATGAGTCTGCAAGCAATTGACTTATTATGCTCACTGTGCAGTCAAACCTCTCTGCTAATGATGATTTGTATTTGCAGCCACTCCCCAGAGCTAGCATCACCGCCTCAACTCCATTTCAGATCATTAGGCATTAGATTCTCATCAGGAGCGTGCAACCTAGATCCCTCGCATGTGCAGTTCACAGTAGAGTTTGAGCTCCTATGAGAATCTAATGCCCCTGCTGATCTGACAGGAGGCAGAGCTCAGGCGGTAATGCAAGCGATGGGGAACAGCTGTAAATACAGATGAAGCTTCGCTCGCTGGCCTGCCGCTCACTTCCTGCTGTGCAGCCCTGTTCCTAACAGGCCAAGGACCAGTACCAGTCTAGAGGTAAGGCCTAGGCATTCATATTTTTTAAAGTTCCCCTGGTAATTGGTATGCAGCCAGGACTGAGAAGCATTGACCAAAAGAAAAACTGTAGATTAAAAACAAAGTCTGGGAAAAGAGAAAGCTTTTCTATGCATTATATAAAGTTCAGAAGAAAAAGGTGATAAATTCAGTAGTGAGGAGTTACTGTTTAATGGGTATGGAGTTTCAGTTTGGTAAGATGCAAAGTTCTGGAGGTGAATGATGATGACAGTTGCACAGCAATGTGAATGCACTTAATGCCATTGAACTGTACACTTAAACATAGTTGAAATGATAAATTTCATGTTGTATAAACATTTCCATAATAAAAAATTGCATTAGGAAAAAAATCATAGGACTTCCCTGGTGGCACGGTGTTTAATAATCTGCCTGCCAATGCTGGGGGCATGGGTTCGAGCCCTGGTCTGGGAAGATCCCACATGCCGTGGAGCAACTAAGGGCATGTGCCACAACTACTGAGCCTGTGTTCTAGAGCCCGTGAGCCACAACTACTGAAGCCCGCGCGCCTAGAGCCCATGCTCCGCAACAAGAGAAGCCACTGCAATGAGACGCCCGCACAACGAAGAGTAGCCCTAGCTCACCGCAACTATAGAAAGCCCGGGCGCAAGCAACGAATACCCAATGCAGCCAAAATAAATAAAATAAATTTATAAAAAAAGAGAAAAAGACATAATAGGCACAACAGACAGTTTACAGAAAAGAAAATACAAAAGATTCTTAAACACATGAAAAAAGACCATTCACACTAACTGTAAGAGAAAATAAAATTAAAACTACACTAAAATATCATTTTCACTTAGACTGAGAAAGATGAAAAAGTTGGATAACTCAATTGTTCGTAAGGACCTTACGAAACAGTCATTCTTATTCCTTGCTGGTGAGAGTATAAATTTGTATATTTTCTATGGTGGGCCTATTTGGCAACATCTATTGAAATACCCAATGTGCATACAATTTGATCCCATAATTTCACATCTAGGAATTTATACTACAAAAATATTCATATACAAAATGACATAAGTATAAGGTTATTAACTGCAATATTATTTGAACTAGCAAAGGATAAATCCAAACACCTATCAATAAAAGACTTGTCAAATAAATTTTGGTATGTCTATTTTGTGTACTTTGGAGTACTCTGTGGGATGTTAGAAAAATAAGGTGGATCTTTACATGCTAATATGGAATGATTGCCATTATGTGAAAACAGCAAGAGAAAGGGTAAAGATAGACATAAGTCTATGTATGTAAGAAAATGGTTAAAAAGAATAGTAGCCTCTGGGAAGAGGACTGGGATATAAAGAAGACATTGTGTGCTTTTAAAAATATTGATTAAAAAAGACCCCTATGAATATTTAACTTTTTTTCTTTAAATAAAGCTTCACTGGGGAAAGGAAAGAGCAATATAAAATAGCATCTAAAATGATCTAGGATTTGTCATTGTCTGCCTGTTTGTTTTTAAACAGCTGGGGAAGACTTGGGTATGTTCATGTGATGCAGGGATAACATCAGTAGAAAGGAAAGGCTCCCGAGCCGGTTATCTGGGGAGTGAAATCAGGATTAGCTTTGGGCAGGAGCAGACACACCTCCTTCCCTGACCTGGGTGAGATAAGGGGAGGATTGGTCCCTAAACAGATGAAACTGGGTGCGTGGGGTGGGGTTGAAGGAGCTCCAGACTCAAAGTCTCTATTTTCTCTGGAAAATATGAGATAAGTTATCTTCTGCTAGTGAGAGAGGGGTTGGTGGCCCAGGGGCATGAGAAGAGTGGTTAAAATTTAAAGCAGCTTGTAAAGCAAGCAAGCATTAAGGAGACTCAGAAAGTAATATTGGACAGCTTTGCGGGCCTCATAAACCTTCAGTGATGGCAGTCTGTGAGGCTGAGTTTTCTCCAGCAGTTGTCAGCAACCTGGGTCACTAGGGCAGAGGGCCAGCGGAGAGTGAAGAGCAAGGGGATAGGCAGATATGAAGTGTCAGAGTGGATGAGGTCTGAGGCCAAGTGGGGAGCAGGTGAGTTGTTTGTCCTGTTTGTCTCCCCAGTGGACTGGGACCACTTTTTACCCTCAGGGCAGGGAGCCCCATCCCATCCCAGGCCCACTTTTCAGGGTCCCCAGGGTCTGATGGGGTGTCTAATCATGGGACACACCCACGGAATGTTTTCTGAGTTATTCATTGACCTTGCAAAAGTAAAAACAAACAAAATCCAAGTCTTTGACTTTATTAAAGCTGTAAGGAGTCTTTTTTTTAAAACATCTTATTGGAGTATAATAGCTTTACAATGGTGTGTTAGTTTCTACTTTATAACAAAGTGAATCAGTTATACATATACATATGTCCCCATATCTCTTCCCTCTTGCGTCTCCCTCCCTCCCACCCTCCCTATCCTACCCCTCTAGGTGGTCACAAAGCACCAAGCTGATCTCCCTGTGCTATGCGGCTGCTTCCCACTAGCTACCTATTTTACATTTGGTAGTATATATATGTCCATGCCACTCTCTCACTTCGTCCCAGCTTACCCTTCCCCCTCCCCATATCCTCAAGTCCATTTCCTAGTAGGTCTGTGTCTTTAATTCCCGTTGTAAGGAGTCTTTTATCACATTAAAATAAGCTGGCATTATCCAGCTTATTTACCTAATTTGTTCACCAGAGTTGTTTGCTATTTTCAAATGTGAAAACCGGGACTTCCCTGGTGGCACAGTGGTTAAGAATCCCCCTGCCAAGGCAGGAGACACGGGTTCGAGCCTTGGTCCAGGAATATCCCACATGTGGCGGAGCAACTAAGCCCAGGCACCACAACTACTGAGCCTGCACTCTAGAGCCTGCGAGGCACAACTATTGAGCCCCCATGAGCCACAACTACTGAAGACCGCACACCTAGAGCCAGTGCTCCACAACAAGAGACGCAACCGCAACAAGAAGCCTGCGCACTGCAATGAAGAGTAGCCTCCGCTTGCCGCAACTAGAGAAAGCCTGCACGCAGCAATGAAGACCCAATGCAGCCAAAAAATTAAAAAGAAAAAAGAATAAAAATTAAAAAGGAAAAAACAAATATGAAAACCACTCTCAAAGATATTGAAGATCTATGTTTTTAAATATGCTCCAGGCTATGATTACAATGACAAATGATTTGCAGGATTCCAGGCATCCCCTCGTCTTTGCTAAAAACATTTTCATCACTGTACTTAATATTCCCCTCTTTAATGATTCACTGCTGCCTACCTCTCTCCCAAAGTGTGTGTGTGTGTGTGTGTGTGTGTGTGTGTGTGTTTGCGGGGGGTGGTATGGGAGGAGAGTTCTGCAGAAGGAGGGGAGCACTTGCCCCTGTGATGGGGAGACACTTTGGTACTGACTCCTTAGTGTAGGTGGCTTGCAGCTCAGAGGGGCCAGCAAGCACTCAGTTTGTGAGGAGTGAAGAGGAGAGGCTCTTAGAAGTGATTTGGAGATCAATATGTGTCTTCCGTAATTGCAGAGGGCCAAGCTGCCTCTCTTCCAGCCTCTGGTTTTCTCTCACCTCCACGAGTAGAAGAGCTTACTGTAGCCTCAGAGAAACTCTCATTTGTTCAGCCATTCATCCAACAGTCTTTAAGCAGCTGCTGCATGCCAGCCCTGTGGTAAGAGTAGAAAGGCAGAGCCGCCCAAATCCTGGACACTCCCGAGGTGGTCTGCAGACACGTGCTCCAGATGGTTCAAGGGCCCACAAATGCCTTTAGATATTATTATTTGGATTATTTGAATACCACTATTAGAAATTCACTCCTGAACCATCAACGAGTGAGAGACAGCAGTGCCCTCTAGGGACCCGGCAAAGTACACGTGCCAGGCAGCACGTAGCTGCTAGGGCAGAATGGAGGCGTTGCTATGGAAACTGCCCGAGCAGCCTTTCCTCTCGCAACCTCTCGTCTCACAACCTCTAGGTTCCTTTCTTTGTAGCCATTTATTGCAGGGAGACACGCGCACAGCTGTCTCTCCTCCTTTTTCTCATCTCTGGGAAGCTACACAATTGAGGAGGAGTTGTCGGCAAGTGGCATGGGGAGAGGATGAGTGGAGCCTGGGTAGGAAAACAGCTGCGGGGTGGGGGCAGTGGCTCGCACCAGGTTTACAGCTCTGCCACTGTGGCTGGAGAAGCCCCTCAGAGCTGATCACATTACATCACACCCACTGCCCGCCCCTCTCCCTGCCCCCACAGGCAGCATGGCATTTAGGAGCAAGGCCAGGCAGAGCAGGATTGCTATGATTAATTCTCACTCAGTTTCCCAGAAGCCGAGCACAAGGGTCTGGGGCCTCTAAGGCAGAGCAGTATAGTTGAGAGAGCACTGGAATTGGGAGTCAGGAGGCCTGCACTCTGGCCCTAATCCTGGCATAGTGTGACAATGTTAAGTCATTTCCATCCTTCCTGGCTGTTTGCTCATTTGAAAAATGAGAGGACTGGAGTAGAACAATGATTCCAAAGTGTGGTATCAGATCCATCTGAGAATCTTTATTAAGAGATGCAGATTTCTAGGCTCAGCTCCAGGAATTCCTATTAAATATGTCTGGGGTGGGCCCTGGGAATCTGTATTAAGATGAATGCAAATTCAAATCACTTGCAGAGTCTGTTGATATACTTGAGATAGAGACACCCTGAGAACAGTCACAACCAGGACTTTGAATCACAGAGGTAAATGTCAAGGATACTCAGATAATTGCAGAGAGTACACTAAGAGAATGTTATCTGACTAGTCCCAGGCCTTTATGGCAGTGATGCCAATTACCTCATTCTGTAGTGTCTTTTAGTACAAGAAAAAATGACCATCACTGAAACCCTCTTAGGAAGGCATAACTTCAAGTGTGTACTTTAGCATCAGAAATGGATGGGCACTCAACCAGCCTCTCCTGGGTGACTGTCATCCACCAACTGCCACACCAGTGCTGCAAGAGGTGAGGGGCAAAGAATAGAACTCCTAATACTTTCTTGAAACTTTCCTTCCTTCGCTTTAGTAAGTCAGTTCCCTCTGAGTCTTTCCTAAGGAAAAGACCTTTTTCATTTATTTATTCAGCAAATATTGATTGAATGCATATGTGCAACTAAACTCTGTGCCGGGCACTGGGGAGACAATGAAGGACAGGATCAAATATAATATGATGTCATGAGTGCTATGAAGGTGTTATAGGACCTAGAGGGGTTCTCAACCCAGGCTGACCCCAAATATCTTCTTGCCCTTCTCTGCCTCTAAGTACGGGCATTCTTCAAAGCTCAGTTTTATACAGACATAAAATGGCATTTATTGGCAGAAGGATGGAGCAGAACAGGTTGGCCATGACCAGCACCCTGGATAGACTGAGGAAAAGAAGGTGGCCCTGGCAGGAAAAATCTCAGAGCTGGTAATGAGAAGTTCAGATTGAAGGTCAATCAGTATCCAGAAAGTCCAAAGAGCTTGAAAGAGATGAATATCCCGATAGGCAGGTAAAAACTAGACAGGTAGATATATATTCCATGACTCCATTAGTGGTCATGTGGACTCAGCCTCAGGGTTCTAGGGCATGACTAGGGTGATGCTTTGTCCAGGGAAACTGGGAGACTGAACAGGGCATCAGGCATGAACACAGACATGGACTGTCACAAAGGAAGTGGCACAGATTTTCCTGGTCTCAAGACCTAAGAGAAATATCTCCTGGGGTTCTCAGAAATAGTCCTGTAATATGCCTTGGAACTATTCAACGAAAGCTGTACTAAGAGGGGTTAAAACAAAGTAGACCTACCATGAACTCCAGGTTCTCTTGGTCCTATCCAGACTCTCCTGCCAGAATAGGGACAGAAGACAACTTCTAAGCATTATATCTAGATGAATGGGTGACTTGCATATTCTTCAAGCCAGGGGCTGACAAACTTTTTCTGTAAAGGGCCAGATAATAAATATTTTAGACTTTAGGGCCATTAGGTCTCTGTTACAACTACTCAATACTGTTGTAGGGTAAAGGCAGCCATAGAGAATCTGTAAACAAATGAGTGTGGCTGAGTTCTAATAAGACTTTATTTTGGGATACTAAAATTTGCATTTCTTATAATTTCCATATGTCACAAAATGTTTTTTGGAGGGTTATTTTTCTCCAACCATTTAAATGTGTAAAAACCATTCTTAGCTTGTGGACTGTAGCTATTCAAAAACAGGCAGCAGGCTGATTTGGTCCATGTGCCATGGTTTGCTGACCTCTGCTTCAGATGTTCCTCCATAATGAGTAATTTTTATAACTGATTAAGAGATCAGGAGGTGAAGCGTTTGGGTAACATTAGCTACTGTTACAGACAAACCTCAAAATCTCAGTGGCTACATACAAGACCATGAATGTATTTCTGCTTATGTCAGGTGTTCCTAATGGGCGGGCAGCTTTCCTCCAATGGGTGTTTCAGCAACCTGGGCTCCATCTACCTTCTGGCTCCACTCCCAGTTAGCAGACGTGGGGGGAGACAAGGTGACGGTGGGGCTGCTTCTCAACCATATCAGCCCAAAAGTGGCACATACAACTGGGCCAGGTTTAGATGCAAAGGGTTGGGCGGAGGGAATGCTGAGAAAGACAGCAGCTGGCCATGTCTGGTAATAATGCTCCCCTGTGGAAGAGAATGTATATCTGCTGGGTGGCTAGCTGCCCTGCTACAGTGACATTCTTGGACAAGAACTTGAGGGTTGATAGTGATGCTGATTAAGCATGGTTCTGTGAACCAAGCTGAGTGTAAAGAGGACATTCTTCTATGAAAGTTAAAGCTACTGACCACACCACATGCCTGAAGTACATGGAGGGCCAAGACTTCCCTCTGAAAACCACTGTGGGTGTGCTCAATACAAACTCTAATATGTAGATGGTGGAAGTCTCAACATTCTTCACACAAAAACATGACTATAACATATTTTGTCTGGAAAAGCTTCAAAGAGTTGTAACCAATTATACAATATGGCCATAAAAAATCATCAACAAAGAACTCAGGGAGCCTATAAGATTAAGCGATATAATCTCCTGTTGAACCTTCCAAAATACAGTTATCTTAAAATGTATTTCCAGGTAACTTAAGGATTCTCAGCTTTGGCACTCTTTACCTTCTGGGTCAGATACTTCTTTGTTGTGGGGGGTGATCTGTGCATTATAGGGTGTTAGTAGCTTCCCTGATCTCTACACACTGGATGCCAGTGGCATCCTTTGCCACCCTTCCTTGGTTGTGACAACCAAAAATGTCCCTGGACATTGCCAAGTGTCCCTGGGGGGCAAAAGTGCCCTGAGTTGAGAACCACTGTGTGACTAAATGATAGAACTTAGTGAATAAAATTGTTGAAAATGAGCCAACTAAATGTTGCAGGTGTGAATATAAATGACAATGTTGATTCTAGAGTTTTGTTTTGGGTCGGGCTTTCTGACAATGATTAGGAATTGGGCTAAGTCCCCTCTTGGTAAAAGATGACACTCGATCAGCAGTGTAGACAAAAATAGCTGCCTTCAATACATTCCTTTCAGTTCTCAGTATTAGGAGGGCATTTAGCTACATATCCCAAAGTGGTTTCATGTAAGGATACGGGATTGCTGCTAAAATGTGCCAGAATTAACTTAATCAACTTATTAGTTTAAAAACTATTCTCTGATATGCCAGGTTGTTCTTACCAACCTTAGCCCTGGAGGTGGCTCTAAATTACAGGTTTCAAATACACGAATACTGCTCAGAACCCCTGACCTTTACTATTGTCTGGCTGCAGTCTCCAAGGCCAAGATATAATCAATAAAGCCTGAAAACTGAATCTGTTTCTGAACACATGCTCTACAGTGTGATGGAGAATGCACTTAGCCTCATGGCTGAAACAAACAACAAATTGTTAGCTTTGTCATTATTATTGCTATTATGATTACTACTGTATAACAATGGGCATTTGCAGAGTGGCTTGCATTAAAGCCATGCAAGCTTGTAGTACAGAATATCTCCCTACCTTGTAGTTCATTAAAGAGGAAATTAGGGCTTCCCTGGTGGCGCAGTGGTTGAGAGTCTGCCTGCCAATGTAGGGGACACGGGGTCGTGCCCCCGTCCAGGAAGATCCCACATGCCGCGAAGCGGCTGGGCCCGTGAGCCATGGCCGCTGAGCCTTCGCGTCCGGAGCCTGTGCTCCGCAACGGGAGAGGCCACAACAGTGAGAGGCCCGCGTACCGCAAAAAAAAAAAAAAAAAAAAAAAGAGGAAATTAGAGCAGAATACAACCCAGACTCTTTAACGTGGCCTTCAAGACCCTGAGTGATCTAGCCCCTAACTAAAGCTAAGCTCATCTCGCCCCACTCTTCCCCCGGCTCACCAAACTTTGGCTTTTAAACATTCCTCTCACCTCTGGAGATTTGGCTTCAGTAGGTCCAGGAACGGGTACTGTTTTAGAGTCTCCCACTGGTTCTGATGGGCTGACAGATCTGCAAGTTGTGGCTACAAGTTGTGCATGGCTTAAACCTCAGCCAGCTCCAAAGCCAGACAGTTGCCAAATGAAGTAAAAAACAGGGGCTCTATGAACCAAGGACTTCCTATATAGGGATGGGGAGGCTGTTGTTTTAGTGGCAATGTGGGCTGAGACTGAACTTGCTGAAAGTGAGGGGGCAGAGGGGACAAGCCCCAGGAGGGCAGATCCTAGTAGGCAAAATGAATAATGCAATTTCCACTTCAGGACCTTCTTCTAAGTGTGAGGGTGTGTGTGTGTGTGTGTGTGTGTGTGTGTGTGTGTGTCTGTGTGTGTGTGTGTGTGTGTGTGTGTGTGTTGGGGGGTGGTGACCTCAAGGCCTCAGCTTAGAGCTAGACACTCTGGAGGAGGAGTGGAGTCTCTTGGAGGGGGAGTGTGAGTGACTTTGGTGCCTAAAGTAAAACTTTCCTATTGTCAAAATTCCCTTCAATGGCCTGCATCTGCCATGAAGTCCAATGTTCAGGATAAGCATATCCTACTCTGCTTAGGAATTCATTTGCACACTGACATTTCACACTTAAGAGCCACTAATGATGGTGGTACAACCTTGTAGATGTAATGAACGCCCCTGAATTGTACACTCAAAAATGATAAACTTTATGTTATATACATTTTACCACCTCCCGCCCCTCCCAAAAAAGAACCACTGAGCTGGACTAGAGGTTGTGATAAAAGGCAAATCTATATATATGTGGATGTGGGACATTTAAATAATTCCCTTTAACCTCCAAAAGGAGGATAGGTGGTCAATTTCAAAGAGTTCTTGCTTGTCTGCAGGATTTATTACATTCTGACCTTTCTCTTATTGAACTTTTTATTATGAAAATTTAAAAATACACTCAAAAAGTGGAGAGAATTGAAAAATGAACCCTCTTTGAATCCAGGACCCAGCTTTAACAACCGTCAACTTTTGCTGTTCTTGTTTATATAGCCCTCTAACTTTCCTTTCTTTCTTTCTCCCTTTCTTTTTCCTTTCTTTCTTTCTTTCTTTCTTTCTTTCTTTCTTTCTTTCTTTCTTTCTTTCTTTCTTTCTTTCTTTCTTTCTGTGTTTTAAAGCATATCACAGACATATTTACAGTGCATCCATAAACACGTCAATTTTCCTATTCTAACATTAAGTTTTCATAGCTTAAATCTCATTAAAGGATTCATTTGCTGCTGTAAGGATTAACGAGATAAGTTAGGTTTGTCATTATTATTGCTATTATCAGGTTCAAAAATCAGCTCAGTTTCTAAATTAGTATTTGCTTCTCATTCCATGTGATAGGTGGTCCAACCTTCAAAAACTTTACACTCTACCTGAAAAAACAAACAATGGATATAAAATAAGATTGTGCAGAATTAAAGGTTACAATCACCAAACCACAAATGTCAAAGGGCAGCCAGTGTGAATTCTGTAATAAGACCTGAATCTTGTGTATGTATGTCAGCTGTGCAGGAATTCAAGAGAGGGGGCTGCCTCTCTGAACCAAGCAGTTGGAGAGGTCAAGATAAGAAGGTACCAGGAATGGGTCTGGAATAGATAATCTCTATTCTTGGCCCTGAACATTTGGTGTCCCTCACAAGATCATTTGTAATTGGCAAGATTTAGAGATCTTGATTGCTAGTCTTTTTTAGTTGATAATACCTTTCTTTTCTTTTTTTTTTTAATAGATCTTTATTGGAGTATAATTGCTTCACAACACTGTGTTAGTTTCTGTTGCACAACAAAGCAATTCAGCCATATGCATACACATGTCCCCATATCCCCTCCCTCTTGAGCCTCCCTCCCATCCTCCCTATCCTACCTCTCTAGGTCATCTCCCTGTGCTATGATGCTGCTTCCCACCAGCCAACTACTTACATTCGGTAGTGTGTATATGTTGATGCTACCCTCACTTTGCCCCAGCTTCCCCCTCGCACCCTCATGTCCTCAAGTCTATTCTCTATGTCTACCTCTTTATTCTTGCCCTGCAACTAGGTTCATCAGTACCATTTTTTTTTTTAGATTCCATATATATCCGTTAGCATATGGTATTTGTTTTTCTCTTTCTGACTTACTTCACTCTGTATGACAGTCTTTAGGTCCATCCACCTCACTACAAATAATTTCATTTCTTTTTATGGCTGAGTAATATTCCATTGTATATATGTGCCACATCTTCTTTATCCATTCATCTGTCGATGGACATTTAGGTTGGTTCCATGTCCTGGTTATTGTAAATAGTGCTGCAGTGAACATTGTGTTACATGTCTCTTTTTGAATTATGGTTTTCTCAGGGTATATGCCCAGTAGTGGGATTGCTGGGTCATATGGTAGTTCTATTTTTAGTTTTTTAAGGAACCTCCATACTGTTTTCCATAGTGGTTGTATCAATTTACATTCCCACCAATAGTGCAGGAGGGTTCCCTTTTCACCACACCCTTTCCAGCATTTATTGTTTCTAGATTTTTTGATAATGGCCATTCTGACCAGTGTGAGGTGTTACCTCATTGTAGTTTTGATTTGCATTTCTCTAATAATTAGTGATGTTAAGCATTTTTCATGTTCCTCTTGACCATCTGTATGTCTTCCTTGGTGAAATGTCTATTTAGGTCTTCTGCCCATTTTTTAACCGTGGATTGTTTGTTTTTTTGATACTGAGCTCCATGAACTGTTTGTATATTTTGGAGATTAATCCTTTGTCTGTTGTTTCATTTGCAAATATTTTCTCCCATTCTGAGGGTTGTCTTTTTGTCTTGTTTATGGCTTCCTTTTCTGTGCAAAAGTTTTGAAGTTTAATTAAGTCCCATTTGTTTATTTTTGTTTTTATTTCCATTACTCTAGGAGGTGGGTCAAAAAAGGTCTTAGTGTGGTTTATGTCAAAGAGTGTTTTTCTCTAAGAGTTTTATAGTGTCTGGTCTTATATTTAAGACTTTAATCCATTTGGAGTTTATTTTTGTGTATGGTGCTAGGTAGTGTTCTAACTGCTTTCAAATCCTCTGCTGTATACGATCCCTTCGTTTCTCCTATAACCTTCTTATACCACTGGTCCCCATCACAAACACTTTATTCAGTTCTCTCCTTGAGTGTGCTTCCATCTACTCCTTGCTTCTTCTACCCCAGAACCTTCAAGACTCTGTTTATGTTGGGCACTGGGAAGGCACTGTCCCATCAGCCTTTCTCCAGCCTCCTGGTTCTTTAGTGGGGCTGTGGTGGAGCCCACTGCTGCTCTTTGAAACCAGTGAATTTTACTTGTTTTTAGGACTTGAACTAGCCATGGACTCAGAGAGAGAGCCTGATGGGCAAATTCATGTAAATGTTGAATGCAGGACTCCAGTGACTAAAAAGCAGTGGGTAGGGGAGGGAAGAAAAGAAGGAAGGGAGAAAGGGATGAATTAGGAGTGTAGCTGAGGGTGTAGAAGAGGCTGGTGGCAGAGATCCAGTGCTCAGAACGTCTGGGGCCCAGCTCAGCTAGAACAAAAGCAGGGCCTGATCATTCCTCCTCGATGCCCTCCTGGTCTATCCAGGCCATATCAGGGAAAATTCAAGCAGAAATCTAAGTCGGGTCAGAGTGAACAAATTCTGGAGGGAGAGAGATGAAAGATGACCTGAGTTGGCAACAGGCTGATGTCAGGTAGTAACAGTACAGTGGGATTTAGGACCCTGGTGCTCTGTAACCTCTAGCTTCCTGTTCTAGACACTTGCTACTTACAGTGTGGTTTTGGGATTGGCAGCATCTGTATTACTGGGAGGTTTTTAGCAATGCAGAACCGCAGGTCCTGCTCAGACTTACTGAATCAGAAACTTGGGGGTGGGAATTCCCTGGCAGTCTAGTGGTTAGGACTCTTTATTTCCACTGCGGGGTCCGGGTTCAATCCCTGGTCAGGGAACTAAGATCCCGAAGCAGCACAGCACAGCTGGAAAAAAAAAAAAAAAAAAAAAAAAGAAAAAAAAAAAGAAAGAAAGAAAGAAGAAGAAAAAAAGAAACTTTGGGTTGGCATTCCTTGGCCCGTGGCGACATCACTCCAAACTTTGCTTCTATTGTCGTCATATCCTTCTCTGACTCTGACGCTCCTGCCTCCTTCTTATAACACTTGTGATTACATTAGGTCTACCTGGATAATCCAAGACTTCTATCCATCTCAAGATTATGAACTGAAGCACATCTACAACATCCCTTTTGCCATGTAAGGTAACATATTTGCAGGTTCTGGGAATTAGGATGTGACATCTTTGGGGGCCCACTATTCACCCTACTACAGGAAGCCATTAGAGAAGTGACAAAATTTGACATATATTTTAAGAGTACTTATGGCTGCTGTTTTGAAAATAGTTTTGTGGGGGCAAGAATGGAAATAGGAAAATTAGTTACTATATCAGAGTGAGTCTTTAAATTCTAAGGGCCTTGTTGGCTGTTCCCACATAAGTGAGCATATAATTCCGTTATGGGCTGAATTTTGGCCCCTAAAATTCCTATGTTGAAGCCATAACCCCTAGTACCTCAGAATGTGGCCATATTTGAATATAGGGCCTTTAAAAGGGTGATTAAGTTAAAATGAGCCTGTTAGGGTGGGCTCTAATCCATTCTGACTGGTGTCTTTATAAGAAGAGGAAATTTGGACAAATGAAGAGACACAAGAGATGTACGCACACAGAAAAAAGACCATGTGAATACACAGTGAGAAGGTAGCCACCTGCAACCCAAGGAGAGAGGCCTCAGGAGAAACCAACCCTGCCAACACCTTGATCTTGGACTTCCACCTTCCAGAACTTTCAGAAATAAATTGTTGTTAAGCCACCTAGTCTATAGTATTGAGTTGTGGCAGCCCTAGCAAACTGATACAAATTTAAAATATCTCTCTGAAATCCAGATGCAGACTCTCTTCCTGATGCCTCAGTTCATGATTCTTGTCAGAAAAGGAAGTTGTGTCAGAAAAGTAGTTGGCAGGATCTTCCTGAAGTCACCTCACCTACATCCCAAGAGTGAACATTTAAAACAATCTTTGCTCTTTAAAAGACACTGTTTAAAAAAGGAAAAGAAAAGCCACAGACTGGGAGGAACAATTTGAAAAACACATATCTGATAGAGGGTTGTATCCAGAATACATAAACCACTTAAGTAAGACATGGGCAAAAGATTTGAACAGATACTTCACATTAGACGAGGTACAGATGACAATCACACAAAATGATGATCAACATCATTAGTAACTAAGAGTATGCAAATTAAAGCCATAATGAGCCATCACTATGTACCTACCTACTAGAGTGGCTTTAAAAAAACTGACAATACCAAGTTTTAACAGGAATTCAGAGCAATAGAAACCTCATACACTGCTGGTGGGAATGCAAAATGATACAGCCACTTGGGACAACAGTTTGGTAGATTTTTAGAAGGTTTAAACATACTCTTACCATATGACCCAGCAACCTTACTCTTAAGTATTAAACCAAGAGAAATAAAAATGTTTTACTGAAAGACCTGTGTGGGAATATTTATAGCAGCTTTATTCATACTATCTCAAGCTGGAAACAACCCAATGTCTCTCAACTGGTGAGCAGATGAACAAACTGTGTCACATCCACACAATGGAATACTACTCAGAAATGAAAAGGAATGAACTATCAATATAAGCAAGAAAATGGATGACTCTCAAAAGCATTATGCTATTGAAAGAAACCAGAAAACAAAGGCTACATACTGCATGTTCCATGACTTTTTGAAAAGGCAAAACTATAGGGATATAAATAGATTGGTGGTTGCTGGGGGCAACCCAGTTGCCCGGGTGAATTTTGGAGGGGTGATATATAATACCATATAATTGTGGTGGTCCTTACATGACTGTATATATTTGTCAAAATTCATTAAATTGTACATTTAAAATTGGTAAATTTAAATGTGTGTGAATCATACCTTGTAAAGCTGATTTAAAACAATAAGACCCCATACTACCTGGACATGTGGAGAGGATATCTAAGTTATGACTCGGGATAGACGCAGTCCCTGTGCATTGAGTCCTGATGGCTACTTCTATATAGGTCACTCTACCACATTGTGGAGCACTGAACCCCCAGCTGTCCTTGTCAGTGGAGGAAACTTTGGGATCACTCACAGGCAGCTGTGACAATGTCTTTTTCCACAATGTAGCTGAAGAGCAGGGAAGTGATTTTAATGCATATTAAAGTTTGAAAACCACTAGTTTAAAAGAGGGGTCTTTAGCAGTAATGTATGTGTGCACACAGGAGGCGCTCTCTCTCTCTCTCTCTCTCTCTCTCTCTCTCTCTCTGTGTATGTGTGTGTGTGTGTGTGTGTGTGTGTGTGAGAGAGAGAGAGAGAGAGAGAGAGAAGCTGTCTGTCTGTTTGTAGGAAGGAGGCTGAGGGAGAGGGAGCATTTATAAGTGCAAGTAGAACGCGGAAGACAACCTATGAGATTTTAATACCCTTAGATAATCTGGGCCCAAACTACCTTGGGAGAGCTAAGAGCCTGTTGATAACCATTATCTTTGGCTCCAACTACCTTCTCCACCACTTTTTCCCTGTGACTCCAAAGCCTCTCCCCCATCAGAGGCTCATCCCTTCTCCTTGAGCTTTAGGGACCTTACCATTGTTTTCATCAGCTGTTAATGAGAGTTGCTTAAATCTGTTCCTCAGTTCCTCAGTGTTACATCCTATTATCACCCACCTTTTACAAAGAAAAAAGTTTCTTGTCCCAGTTCACGCAGTGAGTAAGTGGACAGCTTTCAGGCTTCCAGCTCCAGGGTCTCCTGGACCAGATGGCTTCCATAATTTCCCAATACCCCTCGCCATCCAAGAGTTTAATTCTGAATATTCCCTTTGTGACCACCAATCAGAGTGAGGAGGAAAATGGGGTGGTGGGGAGAGGGGGCCTGGCAACAGGGTACAGAGGTGACCAGGAGAGAATGACTAGGAGATGATGGTTTTGAGCTCCCTACACTTTCTGTCCCAGGGTATTTGGCTGGGGACAGTGGGGGACAGAGTTGGGGAAGGTACACCTCTATAAGAGAAAAAGCTGCTAGAAGTGGCAAACAATGTAACTATAATTGTCAGGAGACCACCTCAGGAAGTGGACAACATGCTGTGGTCACAACTATGAGACCTTGGTAGAAAACCTCACCACATGGGAAGAGCAGAGCCCGGAGCCCAGAGATAAGGATTTCTGTCTTGACTTATGTTTACTAAACCTTGAACAAGTCACAAACCCTCTTTCAGCAAACACTTAACCCAAATAAGACAACATATTCCAATGTGTTTTGTAAAATGCTACACAAGAAGGACATATTATTTCAAAAACTGGCAAACCTTCATTAGAAGAGCAATCCTTGTGACATGAAAGAATGTCTTGTACCACCTTTCCTGAGGCAACGGTGCTGCTGCTTTACACTTGAGCATTTAAAAGCCAGCACTTGAAAGATTTATTTGCAGTCTTTGCTCCAAAGTAACTTGCTGGCAACTCACTCAATTCTTTCTAACCAGGCACAGCTGAATATCAGTGTCAGTTATCTCTTGGGTAGCAGAATTAGAGTTGATTCTTATTTTATTTTTATATGGTTCTGCATTTAAGAAAACAAAGGCATGGACATGTGAAATAGTGGGGAGGTTTTGGATAACTACAAGAGGTCAGGTGCGTTTGGAAGTTGGAATATTTGTGGGAGGAGATGGGGTGGGAGCTTGATGACAGCTGTGCTGGGGACTGTGCTTGTGGAGTCCTCTTTTCAAAGGCCCTTAGCCTACTCTGCTCTGGGTTTAAAGCTGTAGTCCTCAAAATGTGGTCCCTAGACCAGCAGCACTGGCCTTGCCTGGAAACTTGTTAGAAATGCAAATTCTTAGGCCGCACCCCAGATGTATTGCAGCTGAAACTGGGGCTAGAGCCCAGCTCTGTTTTAATTAGCCTGCATGTTGAAACCTGAAAACCACTGGTTTAAAGCATGCCTAAGCTGGGACAGTGCTCCTTGCTCCTAGTGAGCTGGCAAAAAATAACCAGTTGCCTCAATCATCTATTAGCCCACCCTTTTGTGTGGGGTCCCCTGGGTTGGTTCTCTAAGCCCTAGATAGGTCCTCTTCTCTGACATAATGGCAGCGAGGTGAGGCCTTGCAGTTGAATGATTAGTTGGGATTTTATTTACAGTCAGAGAAGCATCTGGGAGGGACAAACTTCACAGTGCTTGCTCAAATTTAGTTGCTTCTCACTTTGGGTTAAAAAAGATCTGGGACTTCCCTGGTGGTGCAGTGGTTAAGAATACCTGCCAGTGCAGGGGACATGGGTTCGATCCCTGGTCCAGGAAGGTTCTACATGCCATGGAGCAACTAAACCTGTGAGCCACAACTACTGAGCCCACGTACCACAACTACTGAAGCATGCATGCTCTAAGGCCCGTGTGCCATAACTACTGAGCCCGTGCTCTAGCACCCATGAGCCACAACTACTGAGCCCACACGCCACAACTACTGAAGCCCACATGCCTAGGGCTCGTGCTCTGCAACAAGAGAAGCCACCCAATGAGAAGCTCACGCACAGCAATGAAGAGTAGCCCCCGCTCGCTGCAACTAGAGAAAGCCCGCATGCAACAATGAAGACCCAATGCAGCCATAAATTAAAAAAAAAAAAAGATCTGGAAGTAACACAAAAGAGGTCCTCAAAAGGCACTGGGTCATCTAGTTTTAGGGTGTTACAGTGTGCTCCTTGCTAGTTCTCCAGACTCTGCAGTTGCTCCTGCTTGTTCCCATTATCCAAGGACAGAGCCTCCCACCTGGGCCTCCCCACAGAGCAAGGAGGCCAGGGGTGCATTGAATTGCTATAAATCCCTCAGGGCCAACAGCTCCAACACCTCAGACTCTCAGATCTCTCACCTGGAAACCATCTCTGCTTTACCTGCATTTACTTTACTCTGAAACCCTACTTAGAAATACAACCATCCCTGTAGGTCTTACCTTCCTTACAGTCTAAAGTGTTTAGTATATAGTAAAGAGTTCAATAAATAATAGTTAATACTATGGTTATTATTATTTTGTGTTAAACAGGGAGAGAAGGGGTGGAGGGCATCTCAGTAAGAGGAAACAGCAGGGTCGGCTGTATGGTTTGTAGGGCCCATTACAAAGTGAGGCCTGGCCAGAGGGTTGAGAAATCATTCTCCCTTTCCCACGGGCTCACTGCCCCAACTCAGGTCTGATGGGTTTCCCCCAAGAGACTGCAACCTCTGTGCAGGGACATGCTGAGAACCTGTGCCAGGGGTGGGAAAGGGGCCGTTACTGAGTCATCTGCCAAAAATCATCACCAGAGCACTGCCAGATCAGGGCAGGGATGGTCACCACCACCTCCTCCAGGAAGCACACCTCACCTTGACCCTCCTCACTCGTGCACTCGTTGCCCTGGGGCTGGAGGGCAATGGAGGCAATGACCTGGGCAATGACCCAGTTATCACACAGGCAAAGGGCAGCAGTTGTTATGAAGTGGGAAGGGGGATAGTGGGCTCCAGGGCAAGGGGCAGATGGCCAAAAACTCATCCCAAGTAGGCGGTGGAAGTGGGATCACACATGAGCCGAGGCTCTGAGCCTTTGAGCATGCTCCATTACCCCATTGGACTTCACTTACAAATTCAAAGATATAATTATTAAGAATTTCAAGACTCCAACCAACCAGAGAGCCCTCTAAGTGTGGAGCCCTGTATGACTGCCCTGGTTATGTGTCCATGAAGCTGGTTCTGTGGGACAGAATATGTAAAGACATGGCATATAGTGAAACTGCAAGATGGTCCATTGTAAGAAAAGAGTAAGAGTAAGTTCTGAGGTGAGAAGGCGTAGGAGGGGAGGCTAGAAAGACAGACAAGAACATAATACTTAACAGTCAAAAGTAGAGCCATAAAACTTTGATTTAAGTTAAAGGATATAGTAATATATAATCAATATGAAAAATTTGAAATATAGGACTGTATTAGTTTCCTAGGGCTGCTGTAACAAATTATCATAAATTGGGTGGCCTAAAGCCACAGAAGTTTCTTCTTTCATAGTTCAGGAAACCAGAAGTCCAAAAGTCAAGATCTTGGCAGGTTGATACCTTCTGGAGTCTATGAGGGGGAAAGCTATGCCTCTCCTAGATTTTCCTGGTTTCCTGGTTGCCAGCAATCCCAGGCATTCTTTGGCCTGTAGATGCATCAATCCAGTCTTCACCTCCCTCTTCACATTGCCTTCTACTCTTTATCTTTGTCTTTTCCTCTTCTTATAAGGATACCAAGCATTGGATTTAGGACCCACCCTAAATCCAGGATTATTTCATCTTGAGATCCTTTACTAATTATTCTTTTTACAAATAAGGTCACATTCTGGGGTTCTGACTGGACATGGATTGGAGGAATTGTGGGGGGAGGGGACATAATTCAACTCACTACAGGGACAGTAAAAAGAAGAAGAATAAAATCATCCATGCTTCTGCCACCTAGAGCTAATATTGATGAATACCTTGTTATATTGGTGGGTAGTGGTAAGCACTAAGGGCTGGAGTGAAAGATGGGAGGCTGCATTGAGAGGAGTTTGGGAGCTATGCAAAATGATTAGCAGTTAAATTTTAGAAAGATAATAACTTTAGAAAGGTAAGACTTCCTTCTGGACTTCAGCCCAGCTAGTCCCACCTAGCTTCAAATGTCTTTTACACTTAGAATTCAAGTCTCATTCCAACATATCTCTGGAACCATTGGTTATCATAAACAAACCTCCTTATTTTATTTATTTATTAAAAAAAATTTTAAACGTCTTTATTGGAGCATAGTTGCTTTACAATGGTGTGTTAGTTTCTGCTGTATAACAAAGTGAATCAACTATACATATATCTCTATATCTCCTCCCTCTTGCGTCTCCCTCCCACCTTCCCTATCCCACCCCTCTAGGTGGTCACAAAGCACTGAGCTGATCTCCCTGTGCTATGCGGCTGCTTCCCACTAGCTATCTATTTTACATTTGGTAGTGTATATATGTCCATGCCACTCTCTCACTTCGTTCCAGCTTACTCTTCCCCCTCCCCGGGTCCTCAAGTCCATTCTCTACCTCTGCATCTTTATTCCTCTCCTGCCCCTAGGTTCTTCAGAACCATTTTTTTTCTTTAGATTCCAGGTATATGTGTTAGTATTTGTTTATCTCTTTCTGACTTACTTCACTCTGTATGACAGACTCTAGGTCCATCCACCTCACTACAAATAACTCAATTTCATTTCTTTTTATGGCTGAGTAATATTCCATTGTATATATGTGCCACATCTTCTTTATCCATTCATCTGTTGATGGACACTTAAGTTGCTTCCATGTCCTGGCTATTGTAAATAGAGCTGCAATGAACATTTTGGTACATGACTCTTTTTGATTTATGGTTTTCTCAGGGTATATGCCCAGTAGTGGGATTGCTGGGTCATATGGTAGGTCTATTTTCAGTTCTTTAAGGAACCTCCATACTGTTCTACAGAGTGGCTGTATCAATTTACATTCCCACCAGCTGTGCAAAAGAGGGTTCCCTTTTCTCCACACCCTCAACAGCATTGTTTGTAGATTTTTTGATGATGGCCATTCTAACTGGTGTGAGGTGATACCTCATTGCAGTTTTGATTTGCATTTCTCTAATGATTAGTGATGTTGAGCATCCTTTCATGTGTTTGTTGGCAGCCTGTATATCTTCTTTGGAGAAATGTCTATTTAGGTCTTCTGCCCATTTTTGGATTGGGTTGTTTGTTCTTTTGTTACTGAGCTGCATGAGCTGCTTGTAAATTTTGGAGATTAATCCTTTGTCAGTTGCTTCATTTGCAAATATTTTCTCCCATTCTGAGGGTTGTCTTTTGGTCTTGTTTATGGTTTCCTTTGCTGTGCAAAAGGTTTTAAGTTTTGTAAGGTTCCATTTGTTTATTTATTTATTTTTATTTCCATTTCTCTAGGAGGTGGGTCAAAAAGGATCTTGCTGTGATTTATGTCATAGAGTGTTCTGCCTATGTTTTCCTCTAAGAGTTTGATGGTGTCTGGTCTCACATTTCGGTTTTTAATCCATTTTGAGTTTATTTTTGTATACAGCGTTAGGAAGTGTTCTAATTTCATTCTTTTACATGTAGCTGTCCAGTTTTCCCACACCACATATTGAAGAGGCTGTCTTTTCTCAATTGCGTATTCTTGCCTCCTTTATACAAAATAAGGTGACCATAGGTGCGTGGGTTTATCTCTGGTCTTTCTATCATGTTCAATTGATGTGTATTTTTGTTTTTGTGCCAGTACCATACTGGCTTGATTACTGTAGCTTTGTGGTATATTCTGAAGTCCAGGAGCCTGATTCCTCCAGCTCCATTATTCTTTCTCAAGATTGCTTTGGCTATTCGGGGTCTTTTGTGTTTCCATACAAACTGTGAAATTTTTTGTTCTATTTCTGTGAAAAATGTCAGTGGTAGTTTGATAGGGATTGCATTGAATCTGTAGATTGCTTTGGCTAGTATAGTCATTTTCACAATGTTGATTCTTCCAATCGAAGAACATGGTATATCTCTCCATCTGTTTGTATCATGTTTAATTTCTTTCATCAGTGTCTTATAGTTTTCTGCATACAGGTGTTTGGTCTCCTTAGGTAGGTTTATTCCTAGGTATTTCATTCTTTTTGTTGCAATGGTAAATGGGAGTGTTTCCTGAATTTCTCTTTCGGATTTTTCATCATTAGTGTTTAGGAATGCCAGAGATTTATGTGTATTAATTTTGTATCCTGCTACTTTACCAAATTCATTGATTAGTTCTAGTAGTTTTCTGGTAGCATCTTTAGGATTCTCTATGTATAGTATCATGTCATCTGCAAACAGTGACAGCTTTACTTCTTTTCTGGTTTGGATTCCTTTTATTTCCTTTTCTTCTCTGATTGTTGTGGCTAAAACTTCCAAAACTATGTTGAATAAGAGTGGTGAGAGTGGGCAAACTTGTCTTGTTCCTGATTGTAGTGGAAATGCTTTCAGTTTTTCACCATTGAGGATGATGTTGGCTGTGGGCTTGTCATATATGGCCTTTATTATGTTGAGGTAAGTTCCCTCTATGCCTTCCTTCTGGAGGATTTTTATCATAAATGGGTGTTGAATTTTGTCAAAAGCTTTTTCTGCATCTATTGAGATGATAATATGGTTTCTCTTCTTCTATTTGTTAATATGGTTTATCACATTGATAGATTTGTGAAGAATCCTTGCAATCCTGGGATAAACCCCACTTGATCATGGTGTATGATCCTTTTAATGTGCTGTTGGATTTTATTTGCTAGGGTATTGTTGAGGATTTTTGCATCTATGTTCATCAGTGAAATTGGCTTGTAGTTTTCTTTATTTGTGACATCTTTGTGTGGTTTTGGTATCAGGGTGATGGTGGCCTCGTAGAATGAGTTTGGGAGTATTCTTCCTCTGCTATACTTTGGAAGAGTTTGAGAAGGATAGGTGTTAGCTCTTCTCTAAATATTTGTTGGAATTCTCCTTGAAGCCATCTGGTCCTGGGATCTTGTTTGTTGGAAGATTTTTAATCACAGTCTCAATTTCAGTGCTTGTGATTGATATGTTTATATTTTCTATTTCTTCCTGGTTCAGTCTCAGAAGTTGTGCCTTTCTAAGAATTTTCTCATTTCTTCCAGGTTATCCATTTTATTGGCATAGAGTTGCTTGTAGTAATCTCTCATGATCCTTTGTATTTCTGCAGTGTCAGTTTTTATTTCTCCTTTTTCATTTCTAGTTCTATTGGTCTGAGTCTTCTCTCTTTTTTTCTTGATGAGTCTGGCTAATGGTTTACCAATTTTGTTTATCTTCTCAAAGAACCAGCTTTCAGTTGTGTCGATCTTTGCTATTGTTTTCTTCATTTTTTTTCATTTATTTCTGATCTGATCTTTATGATTTCTTTCCTTTTGCTCTTTCTTTTTTCTTTTCCTTTGGGTTTTGTTTTGTTCATTCTCTAATTGCTTTAGTTGTAAGGGTAGGTTGTTTATTTGAGATGTTTCTTGTTTCTTGAGGTAGGATTGTATTGTTATAAACTTCCCTCTTAGAACTTCTTTTGCTGCATCCCATAGATTTTGGGTCGTCGTGTTTTCATTGTCATTTGTTTTTAAGTGTTTTTTGATTTATTCAGTGATCTCTTGGTTACTTAGTAGTGTATTTTTTAGCCTCCATGTGTTTGTATTTTTTACAGATTTTTTCCTGTAATTGATATCTAGTGTCATAGTGTTGTGGTCAGAAAAGATACTTGATATGATTTCAATTTTCTTAAATTTACCAAGGCTTGATTTGTGACCCAAGATATGATCTATCCTGGAGAATGTTCCATGAGCACTTGAGAAGAAAGTGTATTCTTTTGTATTTGGATGGAATGTCCTATAAATATCAATTAAGTCCATCTTGTCTAATGTATCATTTAAAGCTTGTGTTTCCTTATTTATTTTTATTTTGGATGATCTGTCCGCTGGTGAAAGTGAGGTCTTAAAATGTCCCTTACTATGATTGTGTTACTGTTTATTTCCCCTTTTATGGCTGTTAGTATTTGCCTTATGTATTGAGGTGCTCCTATGTTGGGTGCATATATATTTACAATTGTTATATCTTCTTCTTTGGTTGATCCCTTGATAATTATGTAGTGTCCTTCTTTGTCTCTTTGATAGTCTTTATTTTAAAGTCTATTTTGTCTTATATGAGAATTGCTACTCCAGCTTTCTTTTGATTTCCATTTGCATGGAATATCTTTTTCCATCCCTTCACTTTCAGCCTGTATGTGTCCCTAGTTCTGAAGTCGGTCTCTTGTAGAAAGCATATATATGGGTCTTGTTTTTGTATGCATTCAGCCAGTCTATGTGTTTTGATTGGAGAATTTAATTCATTTATACTTATGGTAGTTATCAATATGTATGTTCCTATTACCATTTTCTTAATTGTTTTGAGTTTGTTTTTGTAGGTCCTTTTCTTCTCTTGTGTTTCTCACTTAGCGAAGTTCTTTTAGCATTTGTTGTAGAGCTGGTTTGGTGGTGTTGAATTTTCTTAGCTTTTGCTTGTCTGTAAAGGTTTTATTTCTCTGTCAAATCTGAATGAGATCCTTGCCCAGTAGAGTAATCTTGGTTGTAGATTTTTCTGTTTCATCACTTTAAATATATTGTGCCACTCGCTTCTGGCTTGTAGAGTTTCTGCTGTGAATCAGCTGTTAACCTTATGGGGATTTGCTTGTGTGTTATTTGTTGTTTTTCCCTTGCTGCTTTTAATATTTTTTCTTTGTATTTAATGTTTCATAGTTTGATTAGTATGTGTCTTTGCATGTTTCTCCTTGGATTTACCCTGTAAGGGACTCTCTGCACTTCCTGGACTTGATTGACTCTTTCCTTTTCCATATTAGGGAAGTGTTCAACTATAATCTCTTCAAATATTTTCTCAGTCCCTTTCTTTTTCTCTTCTTCTTCTGGGACCCCTATAATTCAAATGTTGGTGCATTTAATGTTGTCCCAGAGGTCTCTGAGACTGTCCTCAACTCTTTTCATTGTTTTTTCTTTATTCTGCTCTGCAGTAGTTATTTCCACTATTTTACCTTCCAGGTCACTTATCCATTCTTCTGCCTCAGTTATTCTGCTATTGATTCCTTCAAGAGAATCTTTTATTTCATTTATTGTGTTGTTCATCTTTGTTTGTTTGCCCTTTAGTTCTTCTAGTTCCTTTTTAAACGTTTCTTGTATTTTCTCCATTCTATTTCCAAGATTTTGGATCATCTTTACTATCATTACTCTGAATTCTTTTTCAGGTAGACTGCCTATTTCCTCTTCATTTTTTTGGTCTGGTGGGTTTTTACCTTTCTCCTTCATCTGCTATGTGTCTCTCTGTCTTCTCCTTTTGCTTAACTTACTGTGTTTGGCGTCTCCTTTTCACAGGATGCAGGTTTGTAGTTCCCGTTGTTTTTGGTGTCTGCTCCCAGTGGCTAAAGTTGGTTCAGTGGGTTGTGTAGGCTCCTGATGGAGGGAACTTGTGCCTTTGTTCTGGTGGATGAGGCTGGATCTTGTCTTTCTGGTGAACAGGACCGTGTCTGGTGGTGTGTTTTGGGGTGTCTGTTGCCTTATATAATTTTAGGCAGCCTCTTTTCTAATGATTGCGGTTGTGTTCCTGTCTTGCTAGTTGTTTGGCATGGGGTGTTGAGCACTGTAGGTTGCTGATCGTCGAGTGGTGCTGGGTATTAGTGTTGAGATGGAGAACTCTGAGATAGCTTTCACCATTTGATATTACATGGAGCTGGGAGTTCTTTGGTGAGCCAATGTCCTGAACTTGGGTCCGCCACCTCAGAGGCACAGGCCTGACACCCAGCCGGAGCACCAAGACCCTGTCAGCCACACGGCTTTTGAGAAGTCTGCGGTCTTCTGCCAGCATTAAGTAGGTGTTCTGTAGGAGTTGTTTGACATGTAGATGTATTTCTGATGTATTTATCGGGAGGAAGGTGATCTCCACATCTTATTCCTTGGCCATCTTTAAGGTCTCCCCAGAAACCTCCTTGTAGCCTGAATCTCTTTAAAATAAAAGAAAATGAACAAACAAAACCTTCCCCTGCCTTTTGGAAATCTGGTTCTCTCTGGGAAGCACTGGGCTGTTCATTCACCAGCTACCATGTAGGGAGTGGGGGCAGGTTGTCAGAATTCTTCTAGCATTTTGTTGCTCTTCCTGAAACATTTTCCTTCACCTTCCTCTAAAACCCTTTCTCCTTTGGGACAGTACCCGCCTGTCTTACCAGTGTGTTTTGTGGATTTTCTTCCTAGTCCTTGAGGTTCTAGGATCCTAGATTATTGTGTTTTTGCCCAGCTCACGTTCTGTGCCATCTTGGGCAATTTTAACCATGAGGTCAATCCACCTATATCTGGATTAAAAATTTCCTGATCTCATGATTTATCTAATAGATCTATATTAAAGTTTTGTATCCTATAAGCAGAGAATATATAGTATTTTCCAGCATTCCTGGGATATTTAGCAGGAAGCAAAGGTTATCACTGCTCTCAAAAGTCTTTCCTAACACATCACTCCTCTGCTGTCTCCTTTGTTCTTCAGAAACCAATCTTTTGAGAACCATGTCACTTTGTTCCATCACCGACATTGATGGTTCATGGGCATGTGACCTGGGTAGCTACATCAGGACTCCATGCTCAGAAGGGCCCCACACTTGGCTTAATGATCCGCTGTTGCCATCTTGAAATTCTTAATAATTTTATCTTTGAACTTGTGTTTAGTAAGTGAAGTCCAATGAGACAATGGAGCATGAACATGAACAGAGGAGATACTTACAACATGTGTCTGCTAGTCCTTGCTGCCCATCCATATGGCATTCATGATGCCCCATGGGCACAGAATTCTATTTTATAGCCCCAGAAGCCACGTTTTCCATTTCAACTAGGACTTGCTTCACATGCAGAAAAGAAGGCATTTTAAGAAACAGAAACAATTGAGGAACACTATCATATCCTTTCTTACTGCATCAGCCAACCACTTATTCTGAAAATGATGATGTAGAAAGCAAAGTTCCTTCTCCTTTCAGTCCTTCCTTACTCATCAGTAAGCCTAAGGTAGGTAGAATTGTATACATTAAGAAGGGAAGTTAAAACAGGTGAGTTGGTTCTGTTCTGATAAAAATGAAATACTCATTTTGTAGCATGTACCAATTAAAAAATACAGATTCTGTAATTTTAGTGATTCTGCATGTGAGTTATACGATTAAAATGCTCTTGCATTTTCATATAAAACTGGCATTCCACATAAAGATGAACAGTATACCTTATATTAATAATTTAAATTTTTAATTTTTTCTGTACTCAGAACGACATTAAATAGCAAATGTAAAACAACACGGGGACTTCCCTGGTGGTGCAGTGGTTAAGAATCTGCCTGTCAATGCAGGGGACATGGGTTTGAGCCCTGGTCCGGGAAGATCCCACATGCTGCGGCACAACTAAGTCCATGTGCCACAACTACTGAGCCTGCACTCTAGAGCCCATGAGCCACAACTACTGAGCCCACATGCCACAACTACTGAAGCCCACGTGCCTAGAGCCCGTGCTCCGCAACAAGAGAAGCCACCAAAATGAGAAGCCCGTGCACCACAAGGAAGAGTAGCCCCTGCTCGCCACAACTAGAGAAAGCCTGTGCACAACAATGAAGACTCAACACAGCCATACATAAATAAATTAAATAAAATAAAATAAATAATAATTTTTTTTAAAAAAAGACATCATGGCAGGGCTTCCCTGGTGGCACAGTGGTTAAGAATCTGCCCACCATGCAGGGGACACGGGTTCTAGCCCTGGTACGGGAAGATCCCATGTGCTGCAGAGCAACTAAGCCCGTGTGCCACAACTACTGAAGCCCGGATGCCTAGAGCTTGTGATCCGCAACAAGAGAAGCCACCACATTGAGAAGACTGTGAACCACAACAAAGAGTAGCCCCCTCTCACTGCAACCTGAGAAAGCCCACACGCAGCAAGGATGACCCAATGTAGCCAAAAATAAATAAATTAAATAAATAAATTTAAAAATCCCAACACCATGGCAAGTCAAGAGAGAGAACATGGAAGAAAAAAAAACTTTATAGATTTAGGATCATGGCCCATATGCTTCCTCTCCAACTGGCATCATGCTCTGCAATTTCAACACTCATTTGGTTGATCCACAGTCCAGAGATATATGTTTTGGAAAAAGACAGTGTGTTTTATTAAGATACAAAGTTGTACATACATGAAATACTTAGAAAAATTCACCCTATTTTATACAAGGATGTTTATTTCAATACTTCTTATAATAGTAAAATTTTGAAATGATGTTTATGGAATATAAGGTATATAGAATATAACATAAACTCTTCCCTGAGCCTCCAGCCTGCTGGTCTGTCCTGCAGATTTCAAATTTGCCAGTCCCCCCAATCACATAAGCCAGTTCCTTAAAATAAATTCCTCTCTTTATCCACACGCATCCTATAGGTTCCGTTTCTCTGTAGAACCCTTACTACTAGAAGGTTCTACACTCTTCTTCACTTCTCCATTTCTATGACCACATCTGGATGGTGTCATGTTCAGAACCAGCACCATCTCAGAAATCTTATACCCATTTAGCACTTCAGATGGCACTCTTCTCTGACTCTTAGACCTGTGTCTACACACCTGTTTCTTCAGTCTCATTGAGATCTCTGGTCCTGCCATCCTTCTACTTTCTCACCATCCATTGACCCTCTTCTGGTTGACTCCTTTGTCTTTCCCACCCAGCTTAAGCTTCCACAACCCATTATTTCAGTCACTCTTATGCCCAAACTTTCAATTCCCTTACCTTTGTCCTTTTGCTCCAACTGCCCTGTCAATTGCCAACTTTGGATCATCCTAGCTAACTGCTACCTTCACTTCTATAACCACAATTGATGTATTAGTGTTCTCCAGAGAGGCAGAATTCCTTCTTCCTCTGGGGTATGTCAGTATTTTTCTCTTAAGGACTTCAATTAATTGGATGACTATGGAGAGTGATCTGTTTTACTCAAAGTCTACTGATTTAAATGTAATTACATTTAAAAGATAGTTTGACCAAACATCAGAGCACCAGAGCCTAATCAAGTTGACACATAAAGCTAACTATCACAGCTAAGTAGCTGCAAAAACTCACATTTTCATTTAACAAATATTTGTTGAACACATAGAATATGCTGTGTGATGAAAATACAAAGATGGATAAAAGACACAAGGAATTTATCATCTCTTAGCATGAGGCAGACACAGAAGCAGACATTTGTGATACAAGGTGATAAGTGCTATGATGAAAAAGGTATTAGAGGTAATATCTGTTAGTAGGATACAAAATTTGATGTGGTTCTATTAAATCAATGATAAGATCAAGAAACTTTGAATTCAGACATAGAATGAATCAACCTCATAGTTGAAGTTATCATATAGGATGACACAGAACTTGGGCTAGATAAAAAGGTGGTGACTGAACAGCATCTTGGAGAATAAGTAGGGATTGGGTAGGTAATGAAAGTAGAAGAGGACAGGGCATTTCAAGTTGGAAAGTAAGGCGATAAGGGAGCACATAGCTTGAGTCAAGAATCAGAGATAATATGGTGCATCAGGAATTTGTGTTACTCGAGTGGAAAAGTGGGGAAAGCAGAAGGAAAGATTCCTGAGTTCCATGAAACAACATCTGTTTACTGGGAATCTGCTATTGCCAGATACAAGTTTGTGTATGAGGGTTGGGGGAGAGAGGATGCAGTGTGGGGTATGTTGAGATGTTTCTACCTCCATGGAGTTAAAGCATAGGTTGGGTACACACACACACACACACACACACACACACACACACACACACACACACCACTATGTGTTCTCCATGGGCTGGAGTGATCAGAGGTGGCTTTGGCCACTGTAGTTATACATATCTTATATTTGGGGCGGTGGAGGAGGGGCACTCCTAGGTGGAAGGGAAGGACAGCAGAGAGAAAAGGTGCAGCCATAATGTAAACAAAGGTTCAAAGGAGGCTCATAAGACCCCATTTTCCAGTGATGATTACAAACTTAAGTAGTTTGGACTTGACACCATGTGCAGTGAGGCTTGATCAAAGCAGCAGTGTGGTAAAAAAACAAAACAAAACAAAACAAAAAGAAAACCCCAAAACCCAAACAACTTTAGGTGATATGGATGTAGACAAAATTACTAAAGTGTAGGGCTTCTGAGGATGGAGGGAGGGTTAGGAGACATGGCAATATTATGAAGGGCTTTGAATGATAAGCTAAAGGCTTGAAGTTTATCTTTCAGGCTAACATTTTTCAAAAAGTTTTAAAGCAATGGAACTCTTTTTTTTTTTCCTCAAAATAATCTTAACAGAATTCCAATATATCAAACAGATACAAACAGCTGTCTATCAGGTTTTCCTGGTTTGAAAGCCCCTGATGAAGGTGATGTGGATCAGAGGAAGTTGTAAACTCTGATGGCCATGTAGGATCTGGGTTGGAAGGGGAGAGGGTGAAAGCTGAGAGGAAGGTTAGAAAGAGACGAGAGTCTGGATTTTGGAGGAGGCAGCAGAGATGAAAGAAGCAGGTGGATTTGAAGGATTTTAGAGGGAAAAGCAGTGGGAGTGGTGAGGAAGCAGAGTCCAGCTTTAGTCAGGAGGGAGGAAGGAGAGCTCTTGGTATGGTGGAGGGGTGAGGTTCTTGGCTGCCATCAGTGAGGAGAACTTAAAAACATCTGGTCCAGTTGTGTGGCCACTGTTACAGATGATCATTATTTCTTGTCCCCAAAACTTCGTTCAGTGCTGAGACTTTTTGGAAGAACTTCTGAAAGAAGATTTCGAATTTAGAGTCTCATAAAAAGTGCAGTACTATGTATTTGTTCATGCAGTGTGACAGTCTGAAGAAATAAAAGAACTCCTCCATTTGGGTGTCAAGGAAGTTTTATTTGAAAGATCCAACATGGTTCTTGATATCGTTAACACTGCTGTTAAGTCCTGTGCTAAAATTACCTTCACAGGTGCCAAACAGTCAAGAATTGTGAAGGGTTTGAGATTTTATCTGACTTGAAAGCTACAAGACTGCCTCATGGATGCTGGCAGAAGACATAAGATTCCTGGGCCAGAGACAAAGGACAGGTTATTACTCACAGCAATAGTAGTAGCTAGAGTAACATCATTTTTGCATTGTTTCATCAAACCCCAATTTCTACAGGGTGATATGAAAGAACCAAGTAATGCCTGCACATGTAGTGGGTTACATTTTAAGAGAGGAACCCCAATTTTAGGGAACTCAGATCTTTTATACTGGAGAGTAAGCCTACCTGAACTTTGTCCTGAAGGGAGACACTATCATTTTTATTTTTAAAATTAAAAAAAATTTATAGAAATATAGTTGATTTATAATGTTGTGTTAGTTTCAGGTGCATAGCAAAGTGATTCAGTTATTTTTTTCAGATTATTCCATTATATGTTATTGCAAGATATTGAATATAATCCCTATGCTATACAGTAAATCCTTGTTGCTTATCTATTTTATGTATAGTAGTTTTGTATCTGTTAATCCTGTATTCCTAATTTGTCCCTCCCTCCCTCTCCCTTTTGGTAACCATAAGTTGTTTTCTGTGTCTGTGAGCCTGTTTCTGTTTTGTATATAGATTCATTTTGTATATTTTTAGATCCTACATATAAGTGATATCATTTGTCTTTCTCTGTCTGGTTTACTTCACTAAGTGGTACTTCACTAAGTACTTCACTTACTTCTCTAGGTCCATCCATGTTGCCGCAAATGTCAATACTTCATTCTTTTTTAAGACTGGGTAATATTCCATTATATATATATATATATGTATATATTTGTGTATATATATATATATATATACACGTATATATTTGTGTATATATATATATGTGTGTGTGTATATATATATATGTACACACACATGTATATATATATATGTGTGTGTGTGTGTGTGTGTGTGTGTGTGTATTATACCACATCTTAAGCCAATTTTCTGTTGATGGTCACTTGGGCTGTTTCCATGTCTTGGCTATTGTAAATAGTGCTTCCATGAATATTGGGGTGCATGAATCTTTTCAAATTAGAGTTTTCCTTTTTTTCCAGATGTATACCCAGTAGTGGGATTGCTGGATCAAATGGTAGCTCTAATTCTAGTTTTTTTAAAGGAACCTCCATACTGTTTTTCATAGTGGCTGCACCAATTTACATTCCCACCAACAGTGTACGAGGGTTCCCTTTAGGGAGACACTATTTTTATCATACTGGACAGTAAACAAATTTGTCTCATACTTTGGAGGAAGACACCATCTCTGTCTTCAAGGTGGTTTGCTGTATATATATTCCTGAAAACATAGTCTGGAATAAAGGCAGGCAGAGCTCTGATCCCAAGATATGCAGAAATGCCAGAGAACTCTGGAGAATTGTCCCTTAATGTGACAAGGCTCTAATAATGATGAGCTAATTGGGTGATTAATTTCCTTCACTTCCTATCTCTTTCTGCCATTGGACCTATAATACACAGGTGAATTTTCCAGTTGACCTAAAAGGTCAAATCTTCTATTACACTGGCATTCTTTAAAACGTCTCAAAGATCTGACCACTATGTATCTGAAGTGCTCTCTTAAAGGGAAGTTTCACTTGTCTATACACAGTTTAATGATCCTTCATTGTTCAGATCTTCAAGCTACTTTGATTCTTTTTACCTCAAATCTCTCAGGTCCCTTTCTAGCTTGAAATTTTGTAAAACTTGATCAATGTTATTTATTTGGACCCAAATCCTGAGCTTATAATTAAGAGGTGTATAAGGAATGTTCAAAAACTCTCCTAAAGAATTTTCTCAAGTTTGAGAGAAATAAAATGCATATAGATCTTTGCAGATAAGAGTTGTAAAATAGAGCAGTAATACACCCTGGTGAAAGATTTTATGAGGTAGTTGAAGAGAGTAAGCTTCCACACCTGGGAAGTCCTCCTAAGCCACCAGTCTACTTACTTTATAATATCACTGGAATGGAGATTCACCTTCTGACACCTTCAGATGAGGATGAGTTATAGCAACAGCCCTAAAGATGGGACTAGGAACTGTAGTTCCTTCAGGTCAACTAAAGGTCACCCTCTAAAGGAGGGTGTATCCTCAGCCTCTTCTGAGGCTAGAGGGCTGAAGTGGAAGCTGCATCTGTTGCAGTGACCCAGGCCTGTACATTGAATGAAACTAACCTTGTTTCCAGGATAATGACTGACAGAATCAGGGATTGTTATCCATACCAAAGGCAACTAGGTATAGACTGAACATCATGCAGCTCAACCCATTGTGAGGTGGCTTGAAGAAAAACTTAGCTCAGGGCTTCCCTGGTGGCACAGTGGTTGAGAGTCCGCCTGCCGATGCAGGGGACACGGGTTCGTGCCCCGGTCCGGGAAGATCCCACATGCCACGGAGCGGCTGGGCCCGTGAGCCATGGCCGCTGAGCCTGCGCGTCCGGAGCCTGTGCTCCGCAACGGGAGAGGCCACAACAGTGAGAGGCCCGCGTACCGCCAAAAAAAAAAAAAAAAAAATTAGCTCAGTAAAAGGGACCTATATTGAATGGGCCAAACAAGTCCAACCAAATACTCCTTATTGAGGAATATAAATGTTAGATCCAAAAAATAAATTAATTAATTCAAAAAAATAAATGTTAGATCCACAGAGACACATTGGCAGACCCCTGGTAAGCAAAGCTGCAGTGTTTGAGTTCTCCTTGAGGCCTGCTGGTCATCCAACTTCTGGATCCATTGAAACCCATACAAACTGATTCTCTTATATCCTCACCTCTGTTTCTAACCCATCATTGAAATCTTATAGAGTAATATTATTATGTCCTAACCAATCAAAAAACCTTTTAATCAAAGTGTGAATAGACCCAGAATCAGAGGTAAAGAAGTAGAGAATAAGTCAAGGATTCTCACATGAGAGAGAAAGCTGAGACTCTAGGACATCATAAACACTGAGTTGGTCAAACATCTGCTGGTAAGAAAAGAAATTAGTTTCACCTGTCCATACTGCTAAATACAAAGGTAGAGACTTGCTCCTAGGTGCTTCAGAAAAAGTTTATATGGCATGGTTGATAATGAATGGGAGACAAAAATTTCAAACACGTTAGAAACTAAAGCTTCTTTGTCCACACTCCATCACTAGGGGATCTCATCCTTTCCCATGACTTTAAGTACAGTCTTATGCAGACAACTCTCATGTTTTATCTCCAGCCAGATCTCTGATATGAAAAAAGTCATAGAACCAGCTGTCTACTTGTCATCTCCACTTAGATTAACACAAGCATTTCAACTTAGCATGTCCAAGATGGTACCCTGGATCTACCTGCTGTGTCCATTCTTCCCCATATTCCCCTCAAAAAATGGTACTATCCATTTGCTTAAGCCAGAAACCTGGAGTCATTCTTCACTTCTCCCATCCAATCTACCAGCAAGTGCTGTCGGTTCTATCTCCAAACATGTCTTGACTCTGCGCTATTCTTCCTCTCTGCAGCCATCACCCTTTGCTGCATCCTTCATCTTTTGTCAGCTGACTCAAGGGCCTCTTACTGGTTACCTACTCTCTTCCAATCCATGATCCAGACAGTAGTCAGAGTGGCTTTAAAATATTTATACATTGAATCGTGTCACTCACTGTTTAGTACCCTTTAGAACATAAAGTTCCTCTCATAGCCCTCTAGATTTGCCATGAATCTGAGCCTCATCTCACACTCCTTACTTCATGCTGCCCCTACTCTGTACTTCCCGCAGTGACTTGTCCTTGCCAAACTGTTTCCTATTCTGTTGCCTTTGAGCACATTGCTCCCTCTCCTGGAAGGCATTTTGGCCCCACTCTGCCTGGCTGGCATCTGGGATACCTGCACATCATGCAGTGTCCACTGAGGCTATGTATCAAGGCAGCCCTCTTTCCTGATCACACAATTCAAAATGGGCTGCTGGCTTCTCACTCTCAGTGCACCACACTCTGCCCTCATAGCATGTATCATAATTTGTATTATATATTTATTTGGGTTTTTACTTTTTTACTGTCTTGAAAATGCTGTAAGCTCCATGAAGGTAAAAATCATATTTGTTATGTTAACCACTGTCTGTCCGAGTTTAATACAGTGCTTGGTATAACAGGTTCTCAATAAATTCCTGTTGAATGAATGGATGAATGAATGAAAGCCTACAGGGCAAGGGGAACAGGATCTTACAGGCTGGGTAAAGATGAATGAAGCAGCAGCATGGCACCAATACTGAGAGAACTTGAAGCATGAGGGCGTGACATGCTGGGTGCTTCTCTGAGAGTCCCATCTGTCAAAGCTCATAGAACTGTGTGCTCTAAGTGGGAATAAATATTAACACATCATTATTACCCTGAATGCAAACTCAGCCTGCACAGTACTAGGCCTTATCTCTTGGATGTTCACCAGACACAAAATGGAGACAGATGGGTATTCTCTGCCTCAGCCAGGCTGAACCTCTGCCTTTCTCCCTCCTCTTACACCCTCATTCCATACCCTGATATTCTTTGCCCCTTCAAGCTGCTGTGTTCTGCCTCTGCTACTTATTTATCTTTTTGGTGCTCCATTCTCCATGCCCAGAAGGCTCCATGTCCAGAAGGCTGCCCTCTCTTTTTGGGCCCTGCATTGCAGAGGGGTCTCCGGCATTCTGGCCCTCGCCCTGGGGGTGACTGCTGAATCAACACGGTGCTTGCGTCCTTCCCTCTGGGCTTGCCGACTGCCTTGGCTAGAGAGCCTCCACCTCCTGCCTGCCCCCACCAGCTAGCGCTCACTCTCACCAACAGTAGGTTAGCTTTGTGACCTGACACCCACTCTCTGAGGCTACACTGTAGCTGTCTCTCATGAGGGAGTGAGAGCTATTCCTCATGCTCTTGTGGTTTAAGAAAGCAGGCATTATTTCATCACTAAATGCCTAGAGAAACCAAACCCCAGAATGAAAACAGACCCTCTCTATAGTCTCTTTCTACTTCCTTTTTTGTTTGTTTGTATCTACAGTCAATAGAAATTAGAAGCATAACTTAATGGACACCAGAGTTCTGCTGGAAAAAACTGCCTTAGGTATATTTGTTAATTGTTGTTTAAAATTTCATTATATTTTATAATGATGCACATGCTATAAAATTCAGCAGGTATGAAAAGGTAAACACGAAATGTTGTCTCTCTCCCCTGCCCACACTGCTCCCACTTCCCCTCTGTAACTTTCTTGCATAACCTTCTGGAGATCTTCTATGTACTTACAAACATGCATATGTTTTCACTCTCCTTCCCCTCCCCCCACTCTTACATTGTTCTGCAGCCTTCTCTTTCCTTTGAACATGTTCTGCTTCAATAATCCAAAAGCTTTACAACTTTTTATAGATGCATGTAGTGTTCCATTATTTAGGCAAATTTATAATTTGCATTAATAAAATGATGTGTAATTTCACACATGTTCAAGTATATCTGTGAATACATTCCTAGAAGTCAAAAGGTATGTTTATTTTTAATTTGATATATTGTCAAATTGCTGTCTGGAGTAACTTACAAGAGTGTCTATTCCCATACATCTTTGTCAGTGTAGTTTCTAAAATCTTTCAAAGTTGTCAATCTGTGAGCTGAAGAAATGTATCACTATTGTAACTCTAATTTGCATTTTCCCTATTATAAGTGAACTCAAGTATATTTTCATATGTTTAGAGCATTTATATTTTCTTTTCTATGAACTCTTCATATTCTTGCCCATTTTTTCAAATAGGATAATGGTCTTTTTCTTATTGAATTGTAAGTGATTATATTTTAAGGAAGGTTGTTTATGGTAGGTTTGTCTTGAGGAATTAAAATTTTTTTAATGTAGCTAAATTCATCTTTCTTTTGAGGCATCTGGGTTTTTGTGTGATGCTTAGAAAAGCTTTAATTGGAGGTTACTGCAAAAATTTTCCCATGATTTTTTCTAACAATTTTTTAACATATAAATCTTTGTTTCATCTGGAATTTATTTTGTTGTAAGCAGTAAGATAATAATCCAAATTAATTTTTCTTTACTGATCATCACCCTGATGCTCCAACACTATTTATTAGTTAATCCATCTTTTCTTCTCTGACTTGAAAAACCACTTTTAGCATATACTAAACCCCTATATGTCTCTGGGTCTGTTTCTGGGTCTGTCTCTGGTCTGTCTAATCATGATTTAAACTCTTTAACTTCTATCATTATGTCAAAGGGGTTACAACAGTATTTTAGGTTAGTGTTAGGGGCGCTGTTGGTATCTAGCAAAGCTAACTGGGCCATATGGAGACTGAATTCTTAATCCTGGCCTAAATCACTCATCATCCAGTCCTTTGCCAACTATCAGAAATCTATACAGACATACACAGTTTCCAGGATGGCATGTCAACCCTGCTCTTTGCTCTAAAAAGTTTGTCTTTGTAATTAATGGTTTTGTTTTTAGGCCAGAGAGATACTGGACAAATAACTGTCTCAGCTAAAAAATAAGAACAGGGATACATTGTTCTGGATGTTTTAGCTGACACTTTAATCTTTTTTTTTTTTTGCGGTATGCGGGCCTCTCACTTTTGCGGCCTCTCCCGTTGCGGAGCACAGGCTCCGGACGCGCAGGCTCAGCGGCCATGGCTCACGGGCCCAGCTGCTCTGCGGCATGTGAGATCTTCCCGGACCAGGGCACGAACCCGTGTCCCCTGCATCGGCAGGCGGACTCTCAACCACTGCGCCACCAGGGAAGCCCGATACTTTAATCTTGACTCCCTGAACTTCTATGTCTCTTTGAGACACACACCAGTGTTGCAAGTGGAGCAGCCAACCACATATTTTCTCTGATGGCTAAAATCCTACCGACAGTGATGCCACACTGTCCCCTCTGATAAGGTTTAGAGAAGCAAAGTTTTAATGTTCTTTGATTGACCAATGAGCAAGTGCCCTGTGGTCATTTTGAGTGCCAGCTTTCTAGTTCTGCAAAAATATAAATACTAAATCACGAGTGTTAGCCTCACTGGGTTCTGGGGCTATAGTTCCATGTATTCTGTTTTGATTTCTCCACCAGTTTATAAATTCTGTGTCTGGATTACTCTGCAGGAGGCAGGTGCTGGACCCCAAAACCTTTGAAGAAGTAATATAGGGGACATTGTTGGCTGCCTACCACATCCCTTCTTTTCCCTAAAAAAACCTGATATTGTTTGGGGTCCACCAAATGGCTAGGGGAAGGTAACCCTGTCCTCAGCTCCAGGGATGGCCCCTGGTTGGTCTAAGCCAGGTGTCTCAGTCTTGGTACTCTTGACATTTTGGACTGGATAATTCTCTGTTGTTGGGGCTTTTGTGTGATTATAGAATGTTGGGCAGCATCTTTGCTAGTGACACCTCCAACTCCAGTTGAAACAACCCAAAATGTCTTCAGTTATTTTCAAATGTCTCCTGGGAGGCAAAATCACCCTCCCAGCAGAGAACCACTGGTGTAAACCAACCATGATAAACTTACTCCTCTTTCAAGATTTAGAAGGTTTAGAATGGCTATGTGGCAATTTGACTAATGAGATTAAGGGGAAAGAAGGCTGCTGGGAGTTTCAGGATATGTTTTTTTTCCCTTATTAAGAAAGAAACCCAGGGGGAGGCAGGTCCTTTCTCTTTCTCTGGATCTTGTAGTTTGTGGATGAAATCTGGACACGTTGCAGCTATCTTGCTACCAGCATGAAGATGAAGCCAATTCAGGGAGCAAGACAAGGCCAAGACATTCTCAGAGAAGTGGGGCCAGAGCCCTAATGCACCCAGCCTGGAGCCCAGCCCACCACCAGGAAGCTTTTTATTTGAAACAACAAGTATCTTTATTGTTGGAGTCAGAGTGTTCTGTTCCTTGAATCTGAAAACATCCAAACTGAAGTCATCGGGTGAGAGGGCCCTCACTCATTCCTGCTGGGACAATTGCCTTCTTAATTAAAAGTAATACATTTCCCATCACTGAAGTGACAGGAGGTTAGGAAGTTAACTTGGCTTTTTGGCAAGTTCATAAGAAAACTGAGCTCCTGTTGTCTAGGGGGCAGGAGTGAGGAAGCTACAAAGATAAGGACCAGATGATGCTGGGCCAGAAACAGATACAGAGAAGTGCAAAGGGATCAAGCTGTGCTTATGGGGTGGAGGAGTCAGATTTCAGTGCTGAGACTGACACAGGCTCAGCTGATCCCCCGCAAGCACTGAAGCCAAAACACCAGAGTTGCCACTGTCATGGGGTTTTTGTTTGTTTCTTTTTTGTTTTTTTAAAACCATTGCCTGCACATTGGAATCACCTGGGGAACTTTAAAAACTATTGATGCCTGGTTTCCCCCTACCCTCCTCACAAGATTCTGATGTAATTGGACCAGTGTGTGGGCTGAGCATCGTTTCCTTTTAACTTAAACTTTTCACATTTGGTGGATTCAGGTGTCTAACCCCCAGTCCTTTTCACTCGATGGTGTTGCCTTCACACTAGTAGGTAATTAATTTAATCCCTTTTTTTTTGGTGAATAAATAATACTTGCACCTGGTGTAAAAGATTACACAATAAAGCCTCTCTCCTATGCCTGTCTACCAATCACCCAGTTCCTCTATCCAGAAGAAAGTTTATGACTATACTACACAGGTACATGTTTATTTTATTTTCAGTTCCTTTTTATACACTAATGATAACTTTGTATGCACACTGTTCTACATCTTGTATTTTTGACTTAACTGTATCTTACTGATCATTCCATATTAATACTTAGCCTCTTTGTTCTTTAATATGTGATGACTAAGTAATTCCATTGTGTGGATGTGCTTTAATTTACCTAACAAGTCCACAAATAATAGGATTTAGGTTGGTCCCGGCCTTATTATGACAAATTATGCCCCAGTGAATAAACTTACACAACATGTGTAGGTATACCTGTAAGAAAAATGGGATCTCAGGATCAATGGGCAGGAGTACTTGTAATTGATGGACAGTGTCAAACTGACCTCATGGAGCCTGTGTTCTACTGTCAGCAATGTGCTGGAAGAAAGAGTAGCTCTTTCCCTGGTAGGTGGTAGGGTGTGTTATGATTATTTGATTTCTGCCAAGCTGATGGGTGAAAAATGGTACATCAATATGTTTTAAATTTGCATTTTCGCTATTCTGAGTGACGTTAATCATTTTTCATACATCAAATAGCCATTTGTTCCTTTCCTTTGAACTCTCTGTCTCCTTTACTCAAGTTTTTTTTTTTTTTTTAAAATAAATCTATCTATTTATTTATTTATTTTTGGCTGCGTTGGGTCTTTGTTGCTGCCCACGGGCTTTCTCTAGTTGTGGAGAGCAGGGGCTACTCTTCATTGTGGTGCGTGGGCTTTTCACTGTGGTGACTTCTCTTGTTGCGGAGCACAGGCTCTAGGCATGCGGGCTTCAGTAGTTGTGGCTTGTGAGCTGTAGAGCGCAGGCTCAGTAGTTGTGGTGCTCGGGCTTAGTTGCTCTGTGGCACGTGGGATCTTCCCGGACCAGGGATTGAACCTGTGTCTCCTGCATTGGCAGGCGGATTTTTAACCACTGTGCCACCAGGGAAGTCCAGCTCAAGGGTTTTAAAATTTCTTTTTCTTATATATGGTACACCATTTTTCCAAAGAGCAGCCCAATGGTGAGAACCACTGTCTTGGAGTCTTTCCCGTCTCCACCCCTCACTTTCAATCTTTTATTATGTTCTGTTTGGGCTATCTCATACTTTTCTCACTAATTTCACATCTCTGTCCTTCTGTCATAAGCCTAGTAGTGGCCTTCAGCATCTTTCCCCAGGACTTCAGTCTCACTTCCCACCAGTCTATTCTCCATAGTGTTTCCAGCCTAGGTGCTGTGCTTTTGAGTGCTGATGGGATTCTATTCCCTTTTGGTTGAGCCTTCCCTGCCTACCTGCCCAGCCTCCCTCCTGCCAATCCCCACTGAAATCTGCTCTCTAGGCCAGAGCACTGCATGCCATTCAGAACAAACCAATCTCTCCTATGTCCCCAAGATGGGGCATTTGCTGTTTCTGACATCTGGAGTTTTCTTTAATCACTGAGTTCTTACCGCATAGAAACTTGATATTATGAGTGATGTGCTTAGGTAACTGGTATTCAGGATCCACCATGTACCAGGCTCTGAACTAGTGTCTTTGTATATTCTGTCTCATGATTTCCACTTTGCAGAGAGGTAACTAGGGCTCAGAAAGGCCTGAGACCACACAGTGTTCCTACGTCACCCTCAGCATGCCACCATGCTCTTCTCAGGCAAACTGTTTGGGGGATACATAATCCTGTGGCCATCGGGATGAGGGGATCAGACATGATAGCCCTCATGTTTAGGATGGCACTGCAGGGGGGACTCATGGCAATATTTCCTAGTGGCCTTTTCCTCATTTACTGTGATACTGAATACATCTGTGGAGAGGCACTGGGTTACAGAATGTATGTGGAGAGGGTGAATCATCCGGCCAGGTCAATTCATTTATAGTTAGTTATCCTGGTGTCATTTAGCCTGCTGACTATTTTCTCCTTCCTATTGAATACAGATACCCTATTTTTAAAGTTCGTTTTTTCGTTTGCTTTGTTTTTTAGATATAAGTGAAATCATATGGTAGAGGTCTGACTTATTTCACTTAGCATAATACCCTCTAGGTCCATCCATGTTGTCACAAATGCAAGATTTCATTCTTTTTAATGGCTGAGTAATATCCCATTGTATGTATATACATCTTCTTTATCCATTCATCTATGGATGGGCATTTAGGTTGCTTCCATATCTTGGCTATTGTAAATAATGCTGCAATGAATATAGGGATGCACATATCTTTTCAAATTAATGTTTTTGTTTTCTTTGGAAAAATAACCAGAAGTGGAATTAGTGGATCATATTATAGTTCTATTTCTAATTTTTTGAGGAACCTCCACACTGTTTTTCATAGTGGCTGCACCAATTAACATTCCCATCAACAGTGAGGACGGTTCCCTTTTCTCTACATCCTCACCAACATTTACTTGTTATCTTCTTTTTTTTACATCTTCATTGGAGTATAATTGCTTTACAATGGTGTATTAGTCTCTGCTTTATAACCAAATGAATCAGTTATACATATACATATATCCCTCTATCTCTTCCCTATTGCGTCTCCCTTCCTACCACCCTCCCTATCCCACCCCTCTAGGTGGTCACAAAGCACCGAGCTGATCTCCCTGTGCTATGCGGCTGCTTCCCAGTAGCTATCTATTTTACGTTTGGTAGTGTATATATGTCCATGCCACTCTCTTGCTTTGTCACAGCTTACCCTTCCGCCTCCCCATATCCTCAAGTCCATTCTCTAGTAGGTCTGTGTCTTTATTCCTGTCTTACCCCTAGGTTCTTCAAAACCATTTTTTTCCCCTAAATTCCATATATATGTGTCAGCATACAGTATTTGTCTTTCTCTTTCTGACTTACTTCACTCTGTATGACAGACTCTAGGTCCATCCACCTCATTACAAATAGCTCAATTTCGTTTCTTTTTATGGCTGAGTAATATTCCATTGTATACATGTGTGAAATCTTCTTTATCCATTCATCCGATGATGGACACTTAGGTTGTTTCCATTTCTGTGCTATTGTAAATAGAGCTGCAGTGAACATTTTGGTACATGACTCTTTTTGAATTATGGTTTTCTCAGGGTATATGGCCAGTAGTAAGATTGCTGGGTCATATGGTAGTTCTATTTGAAGTTTTTTAAGGAACCTCCATACTGTTCTCCACAGTGGCTGTACCAATTCACATTCCCACCAGCAGTGCAAGAGTGATCCCTTTTCTCCAAACCCTCTCCAGCATTTACTGTTTCTAGATTTTTTGATGATGGCCATTCTGACTGGTGTGAGATGATATCTCATTGTAGTTTTGATTTGCATTTCTCTAGTGATTAATGATGTTGAGCATTCTTTCATGTGTTTGTTGGCAGTCTGTATATCTTCTTTGGAAAAATATCTATTTAGATCTTCTGCCCACTTTTGGATTGGTTTTTTTGTTATTGGGCTGCATGAGCTGCTTATAAATTTTGGAGATTAATCCTTTGTCAGTTGCTTCATTTGCAAATATTTTCTCCCATTCTGAGGGTTGTCTTTAGGTCTTGTTTATGGTTTCCTTTGCTGTGCAAAAGCTTTGAAGTTTCATTAGGTCCCATTTGTTTATTTTTGTTTTCATTTCCATTTCTCTAGGAGGTGGGTCAAAAAGGATCTTGCTGTGATTTATGTCATAGAGTGTTCTGCCTATGTTTTCCTCTAAGAGTTTGATAGTTTCTGGCCTTACATTTAGGTATTTAATCCATTTTGAGCTTATTTTTGTGTATGGTGTTAGGGAGTGATCTAATCTCATACTTTTACATGTATCTGTCCAGTGTTCCCAGCATCACTTATTGAAGAGGCTGTCCTTTCTCCACTCTACATTCCTGCCTCCTTTATCAAAGGTAAGTTGACCATATGTGCGTGGGTTTATCTCTGGGCTTTCTATCCTGTTCCATTGATCTATCTTTTTGTTTTTGTGCCAGTACCATACTATCTTGATTACTGTAGCTTTGTAGTATAGTCTGAAGTCAGGGAGCCTGATTCCTCCAGCTCTGTTTTTCATTCTCAAGATTGCTTTGGCTATTCAGTGTCTTTGGTATTTCCATACAAATTGTGAAATTTTTTGTTCTAGTTCTGTGAAAAATGTCATTGGTAGTTTGATAGGGATTGCATTGAATCTGTAGATTGCTTTGGGTAGTAGAGTCATTTTCACAATGTTGATTCTTCCAATCCAAGAACATGGTATATCTCTCCATCTATTTGTATCATCTTTAATTTCTTTCATCAGTGTCTTACAATATTCTGCATACAGGTCTTTTGTCTCCTTAGGTAGGTTTATCCCTAGATATTTTATTCTTTTTGTTGCAATGGTAAATGGGAGTGTTTTCTTGATTTCACTTTCAGATTTTTCATCATTAGTGTTTAGGAATGCCAGAGATTTCTGTACATTAATTTTGTATCCTGCTACTTTACCAAATTCATTGATTAGCTCTAGTAGTTTTCTGGTAGCATCTTTAGGATTCTCTATGTATAGTATCATGTTGTCTGCAAACAGTGACATCTTTACTTCTTCTTTTCTGATTTGGAAAACTTTTATTTCCTTTTCTTCTCTGATTGCTGTGGCTAAAACTTCCAAAACTATGTTGAATAAGAGTGGTGAGAGTGGGCAACCTTGTCTTGTTCCTGATCTTAGTGGAAATGCTTTTAGTTTTTCACCATTGAGGACGATATTGGCTGTGGGTTTGTCATATATAGTCTTTATTATGTTGAGGAAAGTTCCCTCTATGCCTACTTTCTGCAGGGTTTTTTTTTATCATAAATGGGTGTTGAATTTTGTCAAAAGCTTTCTCTGCATCTATTGAGATGATCATATGGTTTTTCTCCTTCAATTTGTTAATACGGTGTATCACGTTGATTGATTTGCATATATTGAAGAATCCTTGCATTCCTGGAATAAACCCCACTTGATCATGGTGTATGATCCTTTCAATGTGCTGTTGGATTCTGTTTGCTAGTATTTTGTTGAGGATTTTGCATCTATGTTCATCAGTGAAATTGTCCTCTAATTTTCTTTCTTTGTGACATCCTTGTCTGGTTTTGGTATCAAGGTGATGGTGGCCTCGTAGAAGGAATTTGGGAGTGTTCCTCCCTGTGCTACATTTTGGAAGACTTTGTGAAGGATAGGTGTTAGTTCTTCTCTAAATGTTTGATAGAATTCGACTGTGAAGCCATCTGGTCCTGGGCTTTTGTTTGTTGGAAGACTTAATCACAGTTTCAATTTCAGTGCTTGTGATTGGTCTGTTCATATTTTCTATTTCTTCCTGATTCAGTCTTGGCAGGTTGTGCATTTCTAAGAATTTGTCCATTTCTTCCAGGTGGTCCATTTTATTGGCCTAGAGTTGCTTGTAGTAATCTCTCATGATCTTTTGTATTTCTGCAGTGTCAGTTGTTACTTCTTCTTTTTCATTTCTAATCCTATTGATTTGAGTCTTCTCCCTTTTTTTCTTGATGAGTCTGGCTAATGGTTTATCAATTTTGTTTATCTTCTCAAAGAACCGTTTTTACTTTTATTGATCTGTGCTATCGTTTCCTTCATTTCTTTTTCATTTATTTCTGATCTGATTTTTATGATTTCTTTCCTTCTGATAACTTTGGGGTTTTTTGTTCTTCTTTCTCCCATTGCTCTAGGTGGAAGGTTAGGTTGTTTATTCGAGATGTTTCCTCTTTCTTAAGGTAGGATTGTATTGCTATAAACTTCCCTCTTAGAACTGCTTTTACTGCATCCCATAGGTTTTGGGTCGTCGTGTTTCCATTGTCATTTGTTTCTAGGTATTTTTTGATTTCCTCTGTGATTTCTTCAGTGATCACTTCGTTATTAAGTAGTGTATTGTTTAACCTCCATGTGTTTGTATTTTTTACAGATCTTTTCCTGTAATTGATATCTAGTCTCATAGTGTTGTGGTCGGAAAAGACACTTGATACAATTTCAATTCTCCTAAATTTACCAAGGCTTGATTTGTGACCCAAGATATGATCTATCCTGGAGAATGTTCCATGAGCACTGGAGAAAAATGTGTATTCTGTTGTTTTTGGATGGAATGTCCTATAAATATCAATTAAGTCCATCTTGTCTAATGTATCATTTAAAGCTTGTGTTTCCTTATTTATTTTCATTTTGGATGATCTGTCTATTGGTGAAAGTGGGGTTTTAATATCCCCTACTATGAATGTGTTACTGTCAATTTCCTCTTTTATGGCTGTTAGTATTTGCCTTATGTACTGAGGTGCTCCTGTGTTGGGTGCATAAATATTTACAATTGTTATATCTTCTTCTTGGATTGATCCCTTGATTGTTATGTAGTGTCCTTTTTTGTCTCTTCTAATAGTCTTTCCTTTAAAGTCTATTTTGTCTGATATGAGAATTGCTACTCCAGCTTTCTTTTGGTTTCCATTTGCATGGAATATGTTTTTCCATCTCCTTATTTTCAGTCTGTATGTGTCTCTATGTCTGAAGTTGGTGTCCTGTAGACAGCATATATATGGGTCTTGTTCTTGTATCCATTCAGGCAATCTGTGTCTTTTGGTGGGAGCATTTAGTCCATTTACAGTTAAGGTAATGATTGATATGTATGTTCCTATTCCCATTTTCTTAATTGTTTTGGGTTCGTTATTGTAGGTCTTTTCTTTCTCTTGTGTTTCTTGCCTAGAAAATTTCCTTTAGCATTTGTTGTAAAGCTGGTTTGGTGGTGCTGAACTCTCTCAGCTCTTCCTTGTCTGTAAAGGTTTTAATTTCTCCATCAAATCTGAATGAGATCCTTGCTGGATAGAGTAATCTTGGTTGCAGGTTTTTCTTCTTCATCACCTTAAATATGTCCTGCCAGTCCCTTCTGGTTTGAAGAGTTTCTGCTAAAAGATCAGCTGTTAACCTTATGGGGATTTGCTTGTGTGTTATTTGTTGTTTTTCTCTTGCTGTTTTTAATATGTTTTCTTTGTATTTAATTTTTGACAATTTGATTAATATGTGTCTTGGCATATTTCCCCTTGGATTTATCCTGTATGGGACTCTCTGTGCTTCCTGAACTTGATTAAGTATTTCCTTTCCCATATTAGGGAAGTTTTCAACTATAATCTCTTCAAATATTTTCTCCGTCCCTTTCTTTTTCTCTTCTTCTTCTGGGACCCCTATAATTCAAATGTTGGTGCATTTAATGTTGTCCCAGAGGTCTCTGAGACTGTCCTCAGTTCTTTTCATTCTTTTTTCTTTATTCTGCTCTGCAGTAGTTATTTCCACTATTTTATCTTCCAGGTCACTTATCCGTTATTCTGCCTCATTTATTCTGCTATTGATCCCATCTAGAGTATTTTTAATTTCATTTATTGTGTTGTTCATCATTGCTTGTTCCATCTTTAGTTCTTCTAGGTCCTTGTTAAATGTTTCTTGCATTTTCTCTATTCTATTTCCAAGGTTTTGGATCATCTTTACTGTCATTATTCTGAATTCTTTTCCAGGTAGACTGCCTATTTCCTCTTCATTTGTTAGGTCTGGTGGGTTTTTATCCTGCTCCTCTATGTGCTGTGTGTTTTTCTGTCTTCTCATTTTGTTTATCTTACTGCATTTGGGGTCTCCTTTTTGCAGGCTGCAGGTTCGTAGTTCCCGTTGTGTTTGGTGTCTGTCCCCAGTGGCTAAAGTTGGTTCAGTGGGTTGTGTAGGCTTCCTTGTGGAGGGGACTAATGCCTGTGTTCTGGTGGATGAGGCTGGATCTTGTCTCTCTGGTGGGCAGGTCCACGTCTGGTGGTGTGTTTTGGAGTGTCTGTGGACTTATTATGATTTTAGACAGTCTCTCTGCTAATGGGTGGTGTTGTGTTCCTGTTTTGCTAGTTGTTTGGCATGGGGTGTCCAGCACTGTAGCTTGCTGTATGTTGAGTGAAGCTGGGTGCTGGTGTTGACATGGAGATCTCTGGGAGATTATCGCCATTTGATATTCTGTGGAGCTGGGAGGTCTCTTGTGGACCAGTGTCCTGAAGTTGGCTCTCCCACCTCAGAGGCACAGCACTGAATCCTGGCTGAAGCACCAAGAGCCTTTCATCTACATGGCTCAGAATGAAAGGGAGAAAAAGTAGAAAGAAAGAAAGAAAGAAAGAAAGGAGGGAGGGAGGGAGGAAGGAACAAAGGAAGGAAGGAGGGAAGGAAGGAAAGAAAGAAAGAAGATAAAATAAAAGTAAGATAAAATAAAATAAAGTTATTTAAATAAAAAATAATTATTAAGAAAAAAAATTTTTTTAAGGAAAAAAACAAAAACCAAAAAATGGAAAGATAGAACCCTAGGACAAATGGTGGAAGCAAAGCTATACAGACAAAATCTCACACAGAAGCATACACATACACACTCACAAAAAGAGGAAAAGGGGAAGAAATCATAAATCTTGTTCTCAAAGTCCACCTCCTCAATTTGCGATGATTCGTTGTCTATTCATGTATTCCACAGAGGCAGGGTACATCAGGTTGATTGTGGAGGTTTAATCCGCTGCTTCTGAGGCTGCTGGGAGGGATTTCCCTTTCTCTTCTTTGTTCTCACAGCTCCTGGGGCTTAGCTTTGGATTTGGCCCTGCCTCTGCGTGTAGGTCACTGGAGGACATCTGTTCTTCGCTCAGACAGGACGGGGTTAAAGGAGCAGCTGCTTCAGGGATTCTGGCTCACTCAGGCCGGGGGGATGGAGGGGTCCAGAGTGCGGGGCGAGCCTGCGGTGGCAGAGGCTGGCGTGATGTTTCACTTGCCTGGGGCGCACCGTGCGTTCTCCCGGGGAAGTTGTCCCTGGATCCTGGGACCCTGGCAGTGGCAGGCTGCACAGGCTGCCCGGAAGGGGGGTGTGGATAGTGACCTGTGCTCACACACAGGCTTCTTGGTGGTGGCAGCAGCAGCCTTAGCGTCTCATGTCAGTCTCTGGGGTCCGCGCTTTTAGCTGCGGCTCGCGCCCTTCTCTGGAGCTCCTTTAAGGAGCGCTCTTAATCCCCTCTCCTTGCGCACCAGGAAACAAAGAGGGAAGAAAGTCTCTTGCCTCTTCAGCAGCTCCAGACTTTTCCCCGGACTCCCTCCCGGCTAGCCGTGGTGCAGTAGCCCCCTTCAGGCTGTGTTCACGCCCCCAACCCCAGTCCTCTCCCTGCACTCTGACCAAAGCCCAAGCCTCAGCTCCCAGCCCCACCGGCCCCGGCGGAGGAGCAGACAAGTCTCTCGGGCTGGTGAGTTCCGGTTGGCACCGATCCTCTGTGTGGGAATCTCTCCGCTTTGCCCTCCGCACCCCTGTAGCTGTGCTCTCCTCCGCAACTCCGAAGCTTCCCCCTCCGCCACCCGCAGTCTCCGCCCGCGAAGGGGCTTCCTAGTGTGTGGAAACCTTTCCTCCTTCACGACTCCCTCCCACTGGTGCAGGTCCTGTCCCTATCCTTTTGTCTCTGTTTATTCTTTTTTCTTTTACCCTACCCAGGTACGTGGGGACTGTCTTGCCTTTTGGGAGGTCTGAGGTCTTCTGCCAGCGTTCAGTAGGTGTTCTGTAGGAGTTGTTCCACTTGTAGATGTATTTCTTGTGTATCTGTGGGGAGGAAGGTGATCTCCGCGTCTTACTCTTCTGCCATCTTCCCCGCGTCTCTATTTGTTGTCTTTTTGATGGTAGCCATTCTGGTGGTGTGAGGTGATATCTCGTTGTGGATTTGATTTGCATTTCCCTGATGATCAGTGATGTTGATCATCTTTTCATGTGTCTGTTAGCCTACTGTATGTCTTCTTTAGAAAAATGTCTATTTAGGTCCTCTGCCCATTTTTAAATTGGATTGTTTGTTGAGTTGTGTGTGTTTTTGTATATTTTGGATATTGACGCCTTATCAAATATATTGCTTGCAAATATATTCTCCCATTTAGTAGATGGCCTTTTCGTTCTGTTGATAGTTTCCTTCACTGTGCAAAAGCTTTTTAGTTTGATGTAGTGTCATTTGTTTATTTTTGCTTTTGTTTCCCTTGCCTAAGGACACATAGCCAAAAATATATTGCCAAGACTGATGTCAAAGAGAGTACTGCCTATGTTTTCTTCTAGGAATTTTATGGTCTTACACTTAAGTCTTGAATCCAGTTTGAGTTTTTGTATGTAGTGTGAGAAAGTGGTCCAGTCTGATTCTTTTGCATGTAGCTGTCCCGTTTTCCTAACATCATTTATTGAAGAGGCTGTCTTTTCTCCACTTGATATGCTTGCTTCCTTTGTCATAGATTAATTGACCATATAAGTGTGGGTTTATTTCTGGGCTTTCTATTATGTTCCATTGATCTATGTGTATATTTTTGTGCCAGTACATACTGTTTTGATGACTGTAGCTTTGTGGTATAGTTTTAAATCAGGGCACATGATACCTTCAGTTTTTTTCTTCTTTCTCAGGATCATTTGGGCTATTTGTGTTTCCCTACAAATTTTAGAATTTTTCATTTTGTGAAAAATGCCATTGGTATTTGCTAGGGATTGCATTGAATCTGTGGATTGTCTTAAACTTTGCAATGCAGCACATTCAGTGACTGTTGGGTATGGTGGATGTGTTGTCAAGCTTTGGGCCTGCCCAGCCCCTTTGAACACCCTCTTAATTTAGGACTTCTCCATGTTGTGTCTCCTGACCCCATGGGCCTGTTTCCCCAGCTTTCCTTGAAGCTCGAGCCTGGGCATGTGGCCCAGGCTCTGGCAACCAACTGTAAGATGTCAGTTCAGAAGCAAATACCATAAAGAAAGGGGTGCCGTGTAGAATGCCTTCTAGCAAGGATGATGAGAGACAGACATCTAACTGTCAAAGGTGTCTATGGCACGTCCTGGATGTAAAATCCTATGCCCAGAATCAGGAGCTGGGCAGAGATGTCTGAGCCCAGTGGCCACCACGATAGCATTTTTACCAGTGGAGTTTGATGGTATAACTTGCACAACATGCTTGGATGGCTAGCCTCTGAGTCTGAGTCTCTGGCTCTGCTGAAGATCCTGAAAGGGACTATAGATTCTTCAGTAAACTCCTTTTCTGCTTAAACTAGCTTGAATGGGTTCAGTTTGCAACTGTGACAGATAAAATTAGATTGCTGTGTACACTGTGGCTTCTATTTTTCAATTTTAATTGCTTCTAAATGCCTCTTTTTCCCAATCCCTCAAATTCATACATTGAACTGTGAAACACAAGAGATTATGCAGATTATTAGTGCCCAGCATTAAAGACAATGCAATACAAGTAGTCCTAATATTTATATTCAGGGCAGGCCCACGCTCAGTCTTAAAATTCTCCATGAAATCCCATTACTTATAACATGTTGCAAACTTGATAAATTCTAATTAGAAAAAGGAATATTTGGCAAGTAGAGGTCTCTTAGCAAAGTGGCCTCTTCCCAGGGCAGCTCCCTGAAGCCTAACAGTCAGGCTCAGGTCAGTCCTATGTGAGGCAAGAGCCAGCCTTGTGTAAAAACAGACTGTCCTGAACATAGCAAGGGTTTGTTTAATAAATATTTGCTGGGCTTCCCTGGTGGCGCAGTGGTTGAGAGTCCGCCTGCCGATGCAGGGGACACGGATTCGTGCCCTGGTCCGGGAGGATCCCACATGCTGCGGAGCGGCTAGGCTTCTGAGCCATGGCTGCTGAGCCTGCGCGTCCGAGCCTGTGCTCTGCAACGGGAGAGGCCACAACAGTGAGAGGCCCGCGTACCACAAAAAAAAAAATAAATAAAAAAAAAAAAGTAAATAAATATTTGCTGATTGATTTCTCTCTTGGGGTTGTGGAATGTAAATTACATGGATGTGTTATTACTCTTCAACATTTGTGTGTGTCTCTCTGTGTGTGTGTGTATGTGTCTGTGTGAGAGAGAGAGAGAGAGAGAGAGAGAGATCTAAGGATCTATAAATAATAAATTCCAGGCATGGAGTTTGGAGCCAGAAAAGTCAAAGATGTAAGTCTCACCCTTGAGTGAGTAATACCTTTTAGTTTCCCATGTATAAGTTGGGGCTTATAACAATACCTACTCCAGCCACCTCCCAGGATTGGGAGCTTTGTAAGAGATAATATGCACTTAAATTACCTTGTGATTATTATCTGGTTCATGAAATGGGACCAAAGAGGGGAGTGTGGAAAAGGCTCTAAAATTAGTGTGTGGAGAAGCGATCATAGCTAACATGACCCACTGGGTTTAGTCCCATCTGCCTGGGGTCAACAGGTTTTGTAGCACTGGACTATTGGGTTTCCAAGTATTTCTAAGCAGTAGGTATCCTCTTTTTCCTCCCCCACTCCTAGCCAAAGCCATCAATTCCACCTCAGACTTTGAAACATCTAAACCTATAGCCTGACTTCCCTACCCACCCTTACCTTCGTTCAGGCCCTGGTCCTATCTTTCAGCTTCAGCCTCTTTCTGCCTCTGGTCTCTGATCTCCTTCCCCTGTATCCACATGGAGGGCAATTATTGCCCTAAAAAAGCAAATCAGATCACATAAATTCCCTAAGAATCTCTGTTGGATAGCTAAACCTATATATCTATGGTGTTTCTATATCTAAAGGGGGAAGCCCAGTTATGAGACTGTTGCAATCAGGTGAGAGATGTTGGGTGTATGAATTGTTATAAAAAATGTGAAAAATGGTTATCTCTAAGATTTTTTCTATTCATTTATCCAACAAATATTTATTGGTGCCAGGTGACAGGCACCATTTTAGACCCTGTGGATATGAGGAAACAGCATAGGTACAGATCCTGCCCTAAAGAATATATGGAAAATCAATAGGAAATCAGAGTTATGTGATAGTGACTTGGGGAACTCCTTGAGATAAACTGGTCAGGGGAAAGTCCTCTGAGGAGGTGATATTTTGCTTGAACCTCAATATGGAGGAAGAGACAGCTGGACACAGATCTGGAGAAGAATATTTCAGAAAGAAGAAAAAGGAAGAGTTAAGGCCCTTGGGTGGGAAAGAGTTTGACATTTTCGAGGAAAACATACTAGTGTGAGTGCCAAGCAGTGTACTGGGGAAAGTAGTGTAGAGTAGGGTGGACAGGGAGGCAGAGGCCATATCATATAAAGACTTAGAGGCCATTGTCAGGAGTTTGAATTTTATTCTAAGTTTGGAAGACATTAAACTTGAGCCCGGGAGAGACACAGAATGGTTTATATTTTACAGGTCACTCTGGCCCCTGAGTAAAGAACTGACTATAGGGGTCAGGGTGGAGGTAGGCATGAATGGAAGCAGGGGGCAAGGTAGGACAATGTGGTATTGGCTCTGGCTGAGTTGCTGGTGGCTTGGCTAGGAGATGTCCGAGGACACAGAGAGAAGAGGTCAATTAATAGGATCTATTTTAGGGATCAAACTGACTGCTGATGGATTAACTGGATATGAAGGTGAGTGGGAGGAAGGAATCAAGGATGATTTGGGGGGATGGTGATACAATTTGCTGAGACAACCAGGAAAGGAATAGATTTGGGAAGAAAAGTTGAGTTCAGCTTTGGACATGTTAAGTGGGAGATGCTGGTCACTTCAGTGGGAGATGACAAATAAGTCTGGAACTCTGGGAGAGGCCCTCGCTGTAGATTTACATTTGTGAGTCATCAGCGTGTAAATGATATAACTGTCATGGGGCTGGCAGGGAACGCCAGGGAGAGAGTGTAACTAGATCAGCCCTGGAATATGCCAGCATTTACCAGTAGTGAAAATGGGGGTTGAGGAACCTGGAGAGTGAGGTTAGAGGGAAACCAGGAGGGTAGAGCTTCCCTGGCTTAGCAGAGGATGGTGTGTTCAGATGAGGGATTTGGTCAACTGTGCACAACATTCCTGAGAGGTGGAGTAAGACAAGCATATAAAAGAGATAGGAATAGATAACCAACAAGGACCTACTGCTGTGTGGCACAGGGGACTATACTCAATATTTTGTAATAACCTATAAGGGAAAAGAATCTGAAAAAGAATACACACACACACACAAAACTGAATCACTGTGCCATACACCTGAAACTAACATGACATTGTAAATCAACTATACATCAAATAAAAAATTAAGTTAAATTAAAAAAGAAAAGAGAAAGGAACAGAGGATTTGGCACTTTGTAGGTCATTACGGTGACTATGACCAAAGCAGTTTTGGACCCAAGCCTGATTGGAGTAAGGGAGGGAGGGGCGAGAATGTGTAGTTGGCAAGGGTACACAGCTTTCAAGAAGTTTTGCTGGGAGGCTAGATCATGGAGGTTTATGTTTTTTTCTGTTTGTATACTCTTATTTTCCAACAATGAACATTTAATATTGTGTTTTATTATTATTATTATACATTGCAGATAGCACCCCACTGTTTATGAGAGAAGGAGAAACTCCTCAGGAGACACTGCAAACCTTCACCTTCCCTCCCCTGCGACCTTTCCAACCCCAGGCTTGCTATTCTGCACAGTCACCAGTCTCCCATAGGCTGCACTCACTCTTGCTGGCTTCCACCATGTATAAAAGTCTGGCGCCAGCATATGATCCAGCAATCCCACTCCTGGACATATACCCAGACAAAACTATAATTTGAAAAGATACATGCACCCCGATGTTCATTGCAGCGCTATTTACAATAGCCAAGACATGGAAAAAACCTAAATGTCCATCTATAGATGAATGGATAAAGAAGATATGGTATGTATATACAATGGAATACTACTCAGCCATAAAAATGAATGAAATAATGCCATTTGCAGCAACATGGGTAGACCTAGAGATTCTCGTGCTAAGTGAAGTATGTCAGAAAGAGAAAGACAAATACATGATATCACTTATGTATGTAAGCTAAAATACGATACAAATGAACGTATCTATGGAACAGAAACAGACTCAGATACAGAGAACAGACTTGTGGTTGCAGGTGGGGGGGAGGGGGGAAGGATTGGGAGTCTGGGGTTAGCAGATGCAAACTATTATATATAGGATGGATAAACAACAAGGTCCTACTGTATAGCACAGGGAACTAGATTCAATACCCTGTGATGAACCATAATGGAAAAGAATATGAAAAAGAATATATAACTGCATCACTTTGCTGTACAGCAGAAATGAACACAGCATTGTAAATCAACTATACTTCAATAAAATTAGAAAAAAAAAAAAAAGGAAAAAAAGAAAACGTTTGATGCCGGGCATTAGCTGTGGCTGTGACTCCTACTCCTCTCAGCATCCATAAGCCACCCCACCCCACATACGTCCAGGATCATTTGGTTACGCACTTATCACCCACCCAGTTTCACCCACGCATCAGCTGCAGACAAAGTTCTTTTCCTGCTTTTTACTTCTCGGCTCTTACAGTGGCAGGATGGGATAATAGGGAAAAGAATAGGGCCTCAAAGACGGACGTGGGTTTCTTCCCTTACCTGCCACTCATTAACTGTGTGACCTTGGGCAAGTCTCTTAAGGGCTCCGTTTCCTCATCTGTAAAACAAGGTTAGTAAAACTCACATCCATTCAGTTTTGTGGTGCCCGGCATAAAGTGAGCAGCAGTTGCGGCGGCTCACTTTGCATCAGCATTGCGCGGACGCCTGGAGCCACAATAGGTGAGAACTAAGATGCTTCAGAAATGTGACCCAGTAGCGGGGGCCCCTCACATGACCCCGAGATGCCAGACAGTGTTTCTCTCCCCGCCCAGGGCGTGTGCAAGTCCGGTGACCCGACTTTCCAGTCACCCCACACTCCGGGTCTGTGATTATGCGCCCCCCCCCCCCCCCCCCATAGCTGGGCCTGACGCGGCGGTGGCTCATGCGCCTTTCCGCCCCAGCCTGTTGCCACGGACCACACGTCTCATCCATGCTGCCTGGCCCCTCCCCCTGCCCCGGGTGCGCCCCTCCAGCTTGCCGGCTCGGGTGTCTGAGCGGCCGCGCCCGCGGGCCGTCCGCTCTGACTGGCTGCACCGCGGCGGCGGGCGGCCCGTGGGCACACACACCCTCCCCGCGCAGCCAATGGGCGTGCGCGCGTCACTGACCCGGCGGCCCGCGAGCCGGCAACCCCTCAATAAGCCACATTGTTGCACGAAACTCCAGCGCAGGAGTCCCGGACCGCCGCTAGCACCAGCGTGTCACCGAGCCGAGAAGATCCGCTGGCGAGAGCAGCGCGCGTGTGAGCCGGAGAGGTCCTGTCGCCCTAGTGGAGCCAAGCTGCTATTCTTCTCAAGTTAAGCCTTAGTGATTCTGTGGCTGAAGTTAGTACCTTGACAGTGGGGGCATCCCAGCACGTCGCTGGGAGTGATTCTTGGTCCTTCAGCAGTTGTGACTATCAAAACCTGTTTTTAGAGTCCCGAAACTCTCCAGCTGGGCGCGCCATCGTGTGCCTTCTTTGTGTACCTCCCGGACTCATCGCTCCCAACCGGGCCTCCAAGCCCGGACAAAGCGGTCAGACCGCGCCGCCCTCCTCCCCCGCAAGCGCTCCAGCCTCGGTTTCCCATCTCGGCGCTGTCGGGCCGCAGCAGGATGATCGCCTCGCATCTGCTCGCCTACTTCTTTACGGAGCTCAACCATGACCAAGTGCAGAAGGTAAGTAAGCGCGGGCGGGGGCGGCTGGCTTGCCTGACAACATTGCTTTGTCCCCGGCCCTCTCTCCGGGGTCCCGGCCGGCTGGGACTCTCCTCTTAGACCCTGCGGGGACCCGCTTCCTTCCCATTCCGGGCCGCGGACGCGGAAAATATCAGCGCGGCGGGGAAAGTCCTGGGCTGGAGGAGCCACGTCCGCTAGGCACGGGCAGACGTGTGCGCGCGTGCGAGGCTCCGGGGCTCGCGCACCGCGCGGCTCTCCCTCTCTGCGGCCCTGCGCGCGCTCGCGCTTTTTTTTTTTTGGAGGGGCGGGCCACCCGGCACGTAGTCTTTGACTGCTGGGCCCACGTGGGAGGAGCCCCCCTTTCGCTGCCTGAGTTCCGGCCAGAGCACGTGGGGAGAATCGTGGCGGGGGGGGGGTGAGTTGGGGGAAGGCTCCGCTGCCGCGCGGGGTTGCCTGGGTTCCTCCCGCGCTAAAGGACCACATTTTGGAGACCTACGATTCCCCCTAGCGTTCCTCACGGCCTTGCGGAGGTGGGCTTGGGGAGAAGACCACGCGGGAAGAAGCTGGGAAAGGGTCAGAGAAACTCCGCCCGCCGCACCCCTTTCCCGGAACTGAGGCGCCCGGAACTGTGGCTCCGCGAGGGGCGTACGCCCCCCCAACGCCCATTCCCAGCGCCTGCCTCGGGGCCGCCCTGCCTTGAGTACCCCATCTTCGGGCCCGCCCCCCAAATGGGGGGTGGACTTTGGATGTTACTTCTGGTGTACCTAAAAGTTTCTCCGAGAGGACCAACACCCCCTTTTCCCCTCTTTGCCGTCTTCCTGGAGATTTTTGTCCTTCTGAAAACGAGCTTTTCCCTGTCGTGAGCCCTGACCTGTCTGCCCGCTTCTGTCTCAGCAGCACCCCGCCTAAGTCCGAGCTCTTGCTCGGGCCAGGTCTTTTACGTAAGACAAAGCCTCTGGCCCCGCCGGGGAGCCTCGCTCTCTGTGCCTCTGGGTATGGAGAGTGGGTGGGGCTAGGCTGGGCCCCAGGCGCTCTCTGGGGAGAATTGAGTTTCTGAAACGCTCGGGATTTCGGGATTGGCTCCTGGCCCTGGGCCTCAGCTAGGACTTGAGACGAGAGAGTGGGCTGGGGCGGGGGTGGAGGGTGTCCAGATCTGTGAGTCAATGACAGAGCGTTGCTCAATTACATACTTGAAATTTCTGTATCTCAATGGGAACACATTTTTGGGCAAATGTTTTGACGTTATCTTTATGTGGGGCGACCTGCTCATACTCCCATTCTGGGGATCCTGAGAGCAAAGGAGAGGAAGGTGGGTTGCCATCACAGTGTTTTCAAAGCCGTGGTAGATGAACCCCAAAATACCGTGACATTACTTAGCCTCAGACTGGAGTAGGGAGCAGAGGGCCGCTGGTTTAGTTGAGTGTTAGTCTGCTTGTAAGTGGCTGTTACCTTCTAACTCAATCCTGGGATAAGGCTCTGCTCTGCACTTTAATTCAGTTTATTTAAGAACATGTCTGTGATCCGGCAGGACCTTGGCAACTTTGTTGGACTTCTTTGCTCAAGAAGTGAGTTAACCCTTGTGACAGTCATCTCTTGGCAAGTCCTAGAATACAAAGCTGGAGGACCATTAATTCAGGAGAGGTCTTCTCAGTTGGTTGAATATTGCCCCAGGACATTTAAATTTACTCACCCCCTGTCCAGAGGAAGGAACCTAGGACCACAAATTTACCCTCCCCGAAACCAGAGGATGGAGGCTAGGACTGGAACCTTCCTGGCCTGGAATGGGGAGGGGTCATAGCTTTAGTCCCAAACTGGAAAGAGAATTAACCAGGGTATGTAGAAATGAGTTCTAATCACTGTTTTGTGGTTTATTAACCACAGGACTCTGAGCAAGTCACTTTGCTTCTTTGGACCGCCAATTTCTTTTTGTAAAACAGGGATGACAACAGCAACCTTCTTCACTTTGGGGAGTTGTGATGATTAAGCACAGCCATGTGAAAAGGTCTTTCTTGTAGTCTTCTCTACATTTGCAGCCTGTCAAGTGTCTCAGGGACACTTGGGTGTATTTCCTCCAAATTACCAATGGGGGCAGAATTGAGTCAGGCCTTAACTCAGCAGGTGTGGAAGCTGGGACTTGGCCTCCCAGTTTAGGTGAGCAAAGCTGCCTGTTTCCAGCAGCAGTTAGGAAATAGGGAGAGAATCAGAGAGAATATTATGGAAGGATCTTTTAAAGTTGCTACTAGAAGGAAGAATTAGGAGAGAAGGTTGAAGCTTTAGTTTTACAGTCTTTTGAAAAGGCCTTGATTTGAACTCTTCTGAAATCCCTATTATTTTACATAATCTGGGTTGTAGTCTGAGGCAGGGAAAGTTTAGGTTCACCTGCCCAAAACTAGCCCCATCAGAATCACTTGTCCCCTGATAGACAAGCCTAGTGTTTTGTGCTGATTGACACTTTGAAACTCAAGAGCAAACACATATAGCATTTACTGTGTACCAGGTGGTTTTAAGCTCTTTACATATGTTAGCTTATTAACATTCATAACAACACCATGAAGTAGATACTATTATCAGCATCCCTGTTTTACTGGTAAGGAGCTGAGGCACAGAGTGACTTGTTCAAGGTCACTAGCTTTTTTGTAAAGGCTGGAAATTGAAGCCATGCATTTGGGCTCCAGAGGCCCATGCTCTTGACCACACCCCCTGCCTCTGGGACCATCAGAAGACCCCATCCTGGCCCGTGTCTGTGTTCACTCTTGGATGCTGGCAGCACCCTCACCCAGCATGTCCAGAAATGCAGGTAGCTCTTCTCTTGGTCAGATTAGTGGCACCAGTACCCTCTGATTATTCTGACTGGGAGCCCTGGACCCATTTCACTGACTTTCCTTTCTGATTGCTTTACCTTGGTCAGCTGGTCTCTGGGTTACTTCAGAGGCCTCCTAGGGTGTGTTTCCAGTCTCTTTCTGGAGCCAGACTGGATCATTTCAGAAGACTGTGTACTACAACTTATATGTGGAATCTAATATGACACAAATGAACTTATTTATGAAACAGAAACAGACTCACAGACATAGAAAACAAACTAATGGTTACCAAAGGGGAAAGGGGGTGGGAGAAGAATACATTAGGAGTTTGGGATTAGCAGATACAAACTACTATATATAAAATAGATAAACAGGGGCTTCCCTGGTGGCACAGTGGTTGAGAGTCCGCCTGCCGATGCAGGGGATACGGGTTCGTGCCCCGGTCCAGGAAGATCCCACATGCCGCGGAGCGGCTAGGCCCGTGAGCCATTGCCACTGAGCCTGCACGTCTGAGCCTGTGCTCCGCAACGGGAGAGGCCACAACAGTGAGAGGCCCGCATACCGCAAAAAAAAAAAAAAAAAAAAAAAAAGATAAACAATAAGGTCCTACTATATAGCACAGGGGACTATATTCAACATCCTGTAATAAACCATAATGGAAAAGAATATGAAAAAGAATATGTATATATGTATGTATAACTGAATCACTTTACTGTATACCAGAAACTAAGGCAACATTGTAAATCAAATATTCCTCCAAAAAAAAAAAAGACTGCATACTGATTGCTCCCTGACCCCACCCCTCACCTCAGCCTCATCTTCTCTATCTGCATTCCCGAAGACTTGAATCACCATTCCTCTAAATGTCACACCTGGTCACCATTCCATCATACATTGGAGTTGGTAGTTACAGGGCAGGGAGAATCCTAGCTGTTCACCTTTATAGCCAGTTTATGGCCACTGGTGAGGTGTTCAGTGAGTCCAAGAATGAAGGAGTGGACCTTCCTGGGAAAAGAAGCAGAGCAAGGGCTGCAGGAAGTGGAAGAGGGTGAGAGGCAGCTGGGGGGGTGCTGGTACTGGGTTGAAGGGGTGGGTATCCAAGGGTGGAGGGACCCTTGGAGGGAAAGACAGTGAGCTGTTCCCTCAGCAAGGCCTGAGGCTTGGCGTGAGACTGATCCTGAGGGGAAAGGGAGGCAGGGAGAGAGGGGGAGAGAGAAAAAGGGTGTTTACTGTCCTCCAGCAATCAAGGGTTTTTGTCCTGTCTGCAGAGTTAGAGGATTCTTTTGATTAATTGAGCTATAAATAGTATACAAGATACAGGATTTTTGTCTCTTAAACTTGATAATCAGGATTAACCATGGAAGTGAAATGAAGTATACATGCCTTCCTTTAGCCATTAACCGATTATTTTAACACACACAGACTGGTGACATACAATCTTGGAATATAGATAGTTCACTTGGGCTCTTTACTACATTAGTGAGGGGTAGCTTTCAACTCTGGAGTTAATGAGAGGGGAGAATATCTTGGAAGCAGAAAGATTCAACAGAACTCCCAAGAGATAAGAGTTTAATGTTTTTTGAGAACCTACTGTGGGTATAGTTACTATGTGGGAAATTGAGACTACGACACCTTTCAGCTGTCTGGTGAGATGAGGCTCTAGAAATAGGTACTTTACATCCAGTAAAGGGTCATGGCAGTCATTCTCATGGGATGGGGAATTAGGGACCTCAAGGGAATCTCAACTGATATTTTTTGAGCACCTACTATGTGCCATTAATCTTCAGATAGGGGATGAAAGTATGGGAGTAAAGTACTGATTAAAACCTTAGTAAGATTATTTTTGGCTGAGTTAACTGACATTGACAGGTACAATTTGCCTCATTTGTTCAACTTAGTATCTTAGTACCAAGTCCCTTTCCTGCTCCGAAGACAATTGATGGTAGCAGGAATATTTTGTAGCTTTTACTAATCATCCATTTGTTTTGTATTGTCAAATTTCTAGTTCAGAGAGCGGCCAAGAAGCTCTTTTTTCTTTACCCCTGAATGAATTAAAATTCTCTCTGAGGCTCCTCAGACAAAGCCGACATTTTTTTTTTTTTAACATCACTTTTCAAAGTTGAACTTTTCTAGCACCCTGAGGAGTTTGAGGGCAGCTAGGGACCCTTTTCCAGGGAGACTCAAAACAACACAAACCACAACAGTTTTCTCAAAATCTGGCAGCCGTAGTAAGGAGATCTGATGTACTAAAAGAGCTCAGGAACCCCAGAAAACTGGCTTCCTTTTTTCAGATACTTCCGGTTTAAAAGGTGGCTCTTGATAACTGGTTCCTCATTATCACTGTTGAGTTTTGAAGTCAGCAAGTTTGGTTTGTTTTCCAACACTGTGTGCTGTCTGTCTTTGACTTTCAAAAGTAGTGGGGGTGGAGGTGTGGCAAATCAAATCGCGGAGTTCGCTGGCTGCGACTTAATATCTCACACCATAGATCACAGGTAGCTGTTCCTGCTTACCTCTAAAGCAGGTCTCTCAGTCTTGGTGCTATTGACATTTTGGGCTGGATAATCTTGTGAGGGGCTACCCAGCCTATCATAAAGAGCAAGAGTTTTTACCCTACCCCAATTTACAGGGGCGAAGCCTGTGGTTTTTTGTTGTTTGTTTGTTTTTAACTACTCCTTTAGAGCAGTGGTTTTCAACTATTAGTGATTTCATCCCCCAGGTGGACTTTGGTGGTGTCTGAAGACATTTTTGGTCCTCACAGGCAGGTGGATGAAGACGTGTCATTGCATCTAGTAAGCAGAGGCAAGGGATAATGCTAAACATCCTACAATGCCCAGGACAGCCCCCCTGCCAAAAAAAAAGACTTTTCTGACCCCAAATATCTATAGGTTGAGAAACTGCATCAGAAGAACATGGTCTATCCCCCATTCCAGTATTATAGTGCATCGCTAATGGTCATACAGCTACTTAGTAGTAGCTGCAACTAGGACCATAGTTCTTAGCTCTCAGTGTGCCATGTCATGGGATAGTCATGGTGGGGAGTGGCCTTTTACAAAAGATGAATTTAAGGTGAGGTCTGCAGACCACAGTAGTTAGCAGATGTCCATGACCCCTGGCTGAAGTGTGGGTTACCTGAGTAATGTTTTCTGTTTTCAGCCAGAAAAATGTGGGCAAGGTAAGCACTCCAGGAAGCCAGTGGGAGAGAAGTTTGCTCAGCTGACCCCAGGAGAACCTCACCCTGGCTGTTGCTGGGGTTTCCCTGAAAGCCAGGCATTTTCCAGGCTTCTGAACAAGGCAGGCATGTGAGTTGGTGGAACTCCTATCTCAGGAAGCAGAGGGAAGGGGCCGTTGGTACCCACTGAGGGACAGTCCAGCAGTCACTGGGAGAGGCTGTGTGCTGAGAAGTAGAGCCAGGCTCCCTGGGGTGGAATCCTGGCTCACCACAAACCAGCTGTGTGAACTTGGGCCAGTTATTTAACCTCTCTAGGCCTCAGTTTCTTCCGCTTATAAAATGGAGAGTGGATAACACCTTAATAGGGTCTTTGTAAGGATTTAAGAGAGAGTGAATATATGTGAAGTTCTTAGAGCTGTGCCTGCTACATAGTCAACACTTTATGTGTCAAATATTAGTACATAGAGATAGACACACTCTCAGATACCTGACTGCGCTATCCATCTGGGCAGAAGCAAAAGAGGCCCTGCTTCTTTTTCCTAAGGACTTTTAGGGCATATGGGTTCTGGCCCATTTATATTCTCTGTCTTATGTTGGATTAGAGCAGAGGACAGGGCGGACAGAAGGATGGAAAGTTCCTAAAGCTGAGAAATAAGGAAGCTTCCTCACTGCCCCATCCAACTTCTAAAACCTTCTCTTTTCTGGGCATAGGAGACCCGTTTTTGAGCTCTTCCTCTAACTTGCTTTCCTTCTGGTCTTCTGGGGATACAGCATTCCCCTTGGGTGGAGGGGGGAGTCTCTGGGTTGCCTGGGGCATTTTGGTACACCTCAGCTTGAAGCGTCCTCCTTGGGAAGTCATGAGAGACAAAGCTGCACACTGAATAGTCACAGCATTTGTTCAACCCCTTCTCCCTGTAGAAGTCTAGTCCACTCCCTGTCGGTACCTCCCCTGGAGGGCAGAATCACAGAGGCTCCAATGGCAGTTGCTGAGGCCACTTACGCTGAAATTGGCCAATGAGATGCTTGCTCACACTTCCTCACATCTGCCCCAGACTCTGGCTTCCCACTGGGGGAACCACTTGGGGTGCCCTGTGCTGTTGAGTCACAGGACCGGGTCATGGTAGGTTTCAGTCCCACTGACCCCTGGAGTTTCAATGAAGGGAACAGTCATTCTCACATTTTCTGGCACATTGAATGGAGAGTCCCTGGCCATCTTGGTTCTCAGCAGAGAGCTCTTTGCCCCTCCTATGTAGACTCTGGGCTGTCTAGTGTGGCCCCTTCTGACACTGAGGTGCTTGGGGTTCTCGACAAAGCCGGAGAGGACCCTCAGTGTGGAACCCACACTCTACTCCCCCCATCCCTGTACAGCCTCTGTCTTGTCCAAACTTGGTTGGGAGTCTTGGCCTTGTTTCCATGGGAGCAGGAGCTAGACAATCTCCTTTTCCTTGATGTACCATGCTTTTTGCACTGTTGTCTGTGGATCTCTAAGCAATTCCTTAAGAGTCCTTCCCTGGAGCGTGAGTCAGACCTGAGAACCTGGCTCTGGGAACCCTCGGTGCCCATCCACCTCAGCCAGCCTTCCTGCCTCTTCTCACCTTCAGCTCAGCATCCCTGCCCTGGAGGCCTGGAGATGGTCTATGTTCTTGGAAGGCCTTGTTCCCAACCTCTTCCTTCTGGCAGCACCGTATTGTCTGATAAAGGAGTGAAACCAGATAAGCCATTGGACAGCTTTGATTTGGGCTGAGTAAGGGCATTTGAAGCTGTCGCTTTTCCTTTTTGCCATTTGAGGGACAAAAGTTCCTCCTGCTTCCTCCCATATTGTCCTGTCTCAACCCCTTCTAATGAAGCCTTCCAGCCATGTCCCACCAGTCCTCTTTTCCCCTCAATTCCCAAAGGTCTTAAATTAACAAACATGTACACCACTCGCGAAGTGCTGGGCTCTGTCTGTGAACTCTACTACAACTCAGGTCGTCCTCGGGCAGCCCTCCAGGGTAGACGTTATTATTACCTATTATTCAGAAGAAGACACCAAGGCACAGAAAGGGACAGTACCTTGCTCAAGGGCAAGCCAGAATTCAAACCCAGGCAGTATGATTCCAGAGCCCAGGCACTTAGCCCCAGTGTGGGGCTGCCTGGGACAACTGGAGATAGCCAGTTGTCTTTCAGTTTCATGGGGTTATCAGTCCGGGGTCAGTTGGGAAGGGACCTTTGAGATCATCTCGTCCAAACCTTTATTTTGCAGTTGAGGAAACCGGGTGCCATGTACTAAGGGACCAGCCAAGAACCCAGTTTCTCCACCATTTCCTGAAAGGAAACCCAGATTCCTTTCAGCGCCATTGGCATAGAATGGGCTCTTCTCATCATTCAGGTGTGGGCTCCCTAAGAACCATGAGCAGGATTTGATTTGCGGCCTGTACCTAAGGTGACCCTATAATTTATTGTCCAAACTGGGCCACTTTTGAGAGTAAAAGGAGACACTGTTAACAGTTATGCTGCTACCACACTGTAAACATTGTCCTGGGCAAACTGGGATATATGGTTGCCCTGCTTATGGTGGGTGTGTCTGGGGTGGGTAGAGCAGACTGGGAAGTTCTGGGGCTGGACATGGTATAAAGAGACAGACCCAAAGTGATTTGGTCCAGCAGGTGGACAGTTGGCAGCAGACAAGAGTGGGGAGTTCAGATGCCCCTGTGGGCATATGGGCTCAGGGGCAGACTCTGGTCCCTGACATGGGGCTGGCCAGGGGAGGCAGAGTTCGACCCCTAGGGGATCTGGGGTACTGGCCAGGGCAGCTAGGTAGATGGAGAGGAAACTCTGCTGCTGCCAGGATCACATGCAGTGTGGGCCCAGGCCTGAAGAACAAGGCCAGGCTCTGAGCACCTGGGCAGTCTGCAGTAGCCAGCTCTTCCCCTTTACCCAAGTTACTCTCTCACTCCTCTCCTCGGCATTCCTGTCACCCCTTGATGTCACCATAACAAATATGTCTTGAGCATCTACGGTATCTCAGTACTGAGAGAGCTCTGGCATCACAAATATGAAGTTGGGAACATGTAGTCAGTGCCTTTTAGTCCTCTGGGACCAGTGAGAGCAAGAGACACAAGTGTCAAAAGTGTGTTAGTATAACCAGCTGGGAACTTGGGGAATGTATTTGGGGTGAAGGACAAGTGGGAGTTTGTTAGGCCAGAGCAGGAGAACATTCTAGGCATGGGGTCAACACATATGTTTAACCTTTTCAAGACAAAAACTCCTCAGAATTGTACTGATGTATGTGATTTAAGTGATTGTAAATCTGTCTTTTATTATAGTGAAAGAAACTGCTTACTCTCTGCCTTACTCCTTCAGTTTATAATAACTTGTTGACCTATTTGCCTCCCACCAATAGACTGGACACTTGCAGGCAGAAGGGTCTTCTTTATCCCGGCATCCTCAGCGCCTGGCGCTGGCACACTCAATTTAGTGCTCAATCATTATGTGCAGGCGAATGGGGACATATTATTCCTTTGCACTGCTGCCCCATAGTCTGAGGATAGGAGGGTCCTGGGACAGGCGTCCCAAATGCCTGTCTCCTGGACCCCAGACAGGTGCTACTGCCTGAGGTCTGTCTGGCTGTAACTCGATGCAGCCCAAGAACTGGAAGAACAGGAAACCCTGTGACTCACGGTGCAACAGAATCCTGGAGGAGTGGCCTGTAAGCCTCCTCAGTGAGCTCCACACTCACCCTGCGCTGCTCCAGCCATGTGAGTACGCAGTGCGTCAGCTGGAATCTCCCTGAGGTGGCGCGCCGCCCTAGTGGGGGTCCGCCTTGTCCCATCTGAAAAAAGTGTCGAGGCAGATCTGTCACTTCGTTAGCTGTGTTTCAGAGGACAGGAGGCTTAAAGAATCCAGGATCTGCTCTGTCTTTTCCTCCCCAACTCATCCTTTTTTTTTTTAAATCTTATCGGAAACATCTGGCCTTGGCTTGGCAACATTACAGGATAAACTTGCTGCTCTTTGCACAGTCTCGGTCCTCCCAGGAGGAGTCTGTGAAGACACTATTATTAATGAGGCCACTGATGGTAGTTACCTAGCTTTCCCTGTGTGGGCACACCTATGCCCCGGGTTAGGGCACTCATCTGGCCACTGGGTGTTATGGGTCCTGTCAGGGACTTTGGCCTGCGGTTTGGGGAAGCTTCTTCAAACCTTGGTTTCCTTGTCAAAGATTTGCAGTGAAACACTGGCAAAGGAATAATGGAAGATATGAAATTCTTTTGAAACTAAGTTGCAAGCATGTGTCAGCACATAGAGTCACTGGAAGGCTATGTACGGCTGCATTTAGGTTATGGCTTTCCCCTCTGATTTGACCTCTTTGGCCAGACCATGTGAGTAGGTAGACTAGGGCCTAATCAGTGCCTTGTCCTTTTTCCTTCCTATGTTTTTAAATTGAAGTATAATTTATATAGAGAACTGAACACACCAGGTAACTACCACCCAGATCCAGTAACAAATTATTACCAACAATAGCAGGTATACCCCCCACTAAGTATAATCACTATCCTGACTTCTACCGGCCTAGATCTGTTTCTGTACTTACTATAAATGGACTCATATGATCTGTTCCTTTTTGTATCTGGCTTTTTTTACCCAACTTTATATTGTGAGATTCATCTATATATGTAGTTGGATGTGACGGTAAGTACTGCCTTCTCATTGCTGTATAGTACCCTGCCCCTGCCTCTCTAACCCTGTTTTGACTATAGTTGAATTAAAGCAGATGAGATTAGTCAAAGCCCTTCACTTCAAGAGGGTGTGGTTCTTCCTAAATTTCTTTCTAGGAGGCTAGGTTGGATCCTTGGAGTCTGGTCTAATATATATATATATATATATACACACACACACACATATATATATATATAATATACATATATATTATATATATACAGTATATATATATAATATATATATACACCTGATTGTATCTTTAGGACAAAAACACGAGTGCTAGGAAAGCTAAAATTCAGTCAGTTGGTCTGCTTGAGGTCCAGAAGCAGCTAAAATGTAGGAATTAGCTAGAGTTCATTCAGCACCTCCTGGAGAGAAGGTTCTAGGTACTAAATCAGAAATACCCAAAGACGGGCTTCCCTGGTGGTGCAGTGGTTGAGAGTCCGCCTGCCGATGAAGGGGACGCGGGTTCGTGCCCCGGTCCGGGAAGATCCCACATGCCACGGAGCGGCTGGGCCCGTGAGCCATGGCCGCTGAGCCTGCGCGTCCGGAGCCTGTGCTCCGCAACGGGAGAGGCCACAGCAGTGAGAGGCCCGCGTACTGCAAAAAAAAAAAAAAAAAAAAAAAAAAGAAAAAAAAAGAAATACCCAAAGACTGGAGAAAGAAGTCCAGCAGTGCAATAGTGCCTCAGGGTGTTCCTGTGTCCTTGGCTCTGACTATGCTTATGGGATTGCTGTCTTATCCAGTTTGGTCACTTGAATTCACCCTTCTACCAGGAGGGTGGGTTCTGTAGGGATGACTGATGAACGTTTGCTCGATTATGTATTATTTATTTTCTGCCTACTTATTAAAAGAATTAGGTGGTACGGGTGATATGGTTCAGCTTTCACTGAAAGGACTTCGAGAATAAGAGTCATGGAACAGGCAGAAATGATTATCAAAAAACTTAGTGCGTTAAAGTCGAGTACGGAGCCCTGAGCTTCCTGATAGTCAAGGCAAAAAGGACAGCTCTCCTTTTTTTAAAGAAATTTATTTATTTATTTTTGACTGCTTTGGGTCTTCATTGCTGTGCGCAGGCTTTCCTTTAGTTGCGGCAAGCGGGGGCCACTCTTCTTTGCGGTGTGTGGGCTTCAGTAGTTGTGGCACATGGGCCCAGTAGTTATGGCTCTCTGACTCTAGAGCGCAGGCTCAGCAGTTCTGGTGCACGGGCTTAGTTGCTCCGAGGCATGTGGGATCTTCCCAGACCAGGGCTCGAACCTGCAACCCCTGCCTTAGGCAGGTGGATTCCCAACCACTGCGCCACCAGGGAAGCCCAGGACAGCTCTCCTTGAGTCAGTTGTTTTAATTTCATTGGCCTGTAGCAGGAAGCACAGTGACTCTGGGCAGCCAGACTTTCTCCTGACACTAAACCCTACAGAGAATTGACTGATCAGTGAACAACACAGCAACTTTACACAGTGGGGTGATCTTTATGATTCTTCCTTCCCATGATTAAAGGTGATAGGATTAAATCATACTAATATGAAGGCATTGCAAAAGGGAGCTAATGCAATGTAGTGAGGTGAGTGGCTTTCTGGTTCTAAAGTTCATAACCTCCTTCTAGGATCTTGGGCTTGCCCACACCTTCTGAGCCTTTTCACATGATCTCCCTACTGTCTCCACGTCAACATACATCCAGTGACATGTATGTTGGATATGTATGTTCTTAGCCTGGAAGAACTCTCCCCTGAATGCCAGTCTCACAGGCCACTTACTCATACATGTGACACTTCCCATGGGCTGCTTTGCATTGTTCTTGCCTTTCTTAACTCCTAAAACCCATCCCTCCATTCATTTCAGAGACATTGATTGAGTCTATAGTGAGTTGAGTTCTGTGCTCTCTCGTAAAGTCCTAGAGAACAGGAATCCTGATTTCTTAAAAAAATTTCAAAAACATTTGTGTGTGTGTGTGTGTAAAGTTGACCCTTGAACAATATGGGTTTGAGCTGTATGGGTCCACTTATATGTAGATTGTTTTCAATAAATATATTCTATGGTACTACATTACTGCATGATTTGCGGTTGGTTGGATGCGTAACTATGTATAAGGAGTGCCGACTGTGGATTTTCCACTGTGTGAGGGTTGGCACTCCAACCCCTGTGTAGTTCAAGGGTCAACTGTATATATATTTAAAGTGTACAATTCAGTGGCATTAAGCACATTCACATACAACTATCACCACTATCCATCTCCACAGCTGATTTCTTTTTAAATTATGTTCCTGTATACTATAGTGCTTTGCATGTAATTGGTTTTCAACACAGACTGTAAAGTGAGAGAATCTGGGGTCAGCGATTCAGGGGTTGTATGATAGGAATCTTACAGATTTAGATGTTGAAATTTAAGGTTTCTTCTATACTTTCCTTTGAGACCTCTTAAGGTATTCAAGGTAGGATTTATGGCAGTTTATATAACAAAGTCTCAGCGTTGGAATATTGTTCTTTTCTGGATGTAAGTAGTTTGATCAGGACCATTTTCCCACTGGGACCAGATAGGGTGTCCTCACAACCCGGGGAAGGTCACTAGCCATTCAACTGGAATTGGCCTGCAAGATGATACAGGCCCTTGGGGATGATTGGGGGTAGGATTATCATTTATTGTTTCTGACAATAGAGTAAGGGATCTGGGTGATCCAAATTCTAGTGTCAACTCTGTGACCTTAGTCAAGGCTGTTACCTTGGCCTCAGTTTCTCTGAGGTTCCTTTCTAGCTCTCACCTCCAGGGTTTCCTTTCTGGGCTTCCTCATACCAGGCTGGGGCTGTGTCTGCCACACCTGAGCCACTGCCCTCTTTGAGGTGGAGCCTCTACAAGGGTGATCTTCTGCTTCCTCCATTCCTTGCATCATTGCTATGACAGTTTCCCCTCTTCAGTGCTAGTCTGGAGGAAACTGTGGGCACTTAAGAAGATGGGCTTTCCATTTGGAGTGTTATCTTATTTCATAAATAGTATGGGGTTAATTTTGTTGTTGAACATAAGTTCACATGCCCGACAAACGGTGGGGCCAAATACACCGAAATGTTGGAGTTTGGAGCAGAGAAAGGTTTGTTGCAAGGGCCATGCAGGGAGAACGGGGGGGCTTGTGCTTAAAAGACTAGAACTCCCTTGATTGTTTTCAGGGAAGAGTTTTTATAGGCAAATTTTGGGGTGAGGGCTACAAGGTATGTGACTTTCTTCTGATTGGTTGGTGGTGAGGTAACTGGGCGGTGCTCCAGGAATCTTGTGCTGAGCCTTAAGTTCCCATCCTCTATCTGGATGGGGGCCTTAGTTCTTGCAGAAGTACTCAGAGATAATTGTTATGTGTATCCCTTGAGGAGGAACCAGGACTCTGCTTTATCGCTTCACTATTGTTTCTTGACTGCTCCTCCTTTGTTTCTGCATTCCCTCCCTTCCCTAGTTAGTAACTGTTTGAATCCGACCTTTAGAACTCTGCGAAAGTCTAGGAGGCTGAAGCCTTTTTCCCACAAACATGAACTAGGACTCGGAAAGGCTTTTGTACCTGGGAAGGCCCTAAAGGGTCCTGCTTGTTTCCAGTTTCTCTTTAGAACTTCTGCCTGTACCCACAGTTCTGTAGAGGAGGCAGGCATGGACTAGTATGTTATGGGAAGAAAGAAATTGACCAGAATTGCTCAATGAGGAAGTTCTAATCTCAAGATTGCTAAATAGATGTATCTAAAACTACTATCTCTCTTTAGTCCCTTGTTTCTGGGTAGGCAAGTGGCCTTCCCATACCTCAGCCAGGCTTTGCTTCTGGCCTGCCTCTGTTTCCCCAGCCTGGAATGCCCCCTCCTTTCCTTCTTTATTCCTGATAGAGATTTAAAGAGGAGCAGCCCAGTGTGATAGGCCACACACCCACCGCAGAAAGAGAAGGAGCAATTTGGGGAACCAGCCCCTGTTTTGCTAACCCCAATATGACTAAATAGGGTTAAGAAATGTCCTTGATCCTCTGAGGGTACCACTTGTCAGAGATGAGTCTGGGAGAAGAAGAGGAAAATGGGTAGCAAAAAAGGTTAGATAGATGGAGAGCTTTACATATGTCACCTCATTTATGCCAGTGACTCTGTTGTGAGTGCTAGTCCTCCCATTTTAGAGGGAGGAAACTGGGACTCAGACACCTGTACAAATGCTAGAGCCAGGATTTGAACACTGACTTTTCTGATGCCACAGCCTGTACTTCACCACAACCAGCTACTAAATAAGGGTTGGCTTGAATGTTTCTACTTTGATAGTTTCCAACAACTGAAATTTGTTTTCAACAAGTACAGGGTTTGTCTCTCCAACTCCCAGCACCCAGGATCAACACAGGATTATTTCACACTTTAGCCTAATGTCTTAAGTAATGACTTTCAAAGATCCCAGGCAGAAAGTGGTAAAAATGACCTTGAGCAGTGTTGACCAGAACATAGCCCATCATTATTACATTATTGACATGGTGGATACCAGCCAAAGGAGAGGGGGAGATGTTTGAGCACCCAGACAGACCTAAAGGTGTCAGTTTGATTAGTCTGGAATAGATCTTTGGAATTCTTAGTGTGTCATTCTTATGTGCAGCCAAGTTTGGGAACTATTATCCCAAGTGGCAGAATAGAGAATAGATGGAAATGATCAGAAAGTAGATTTATGTCAGATTGAGGAAAAGCTTTCTAATAACTAGAGCTGACCAACAGTAGAAGCTGACCAACTTTGAGAAGTGGTGAGCCTGTCATGCTTGGAAGCATTCAAACCTAGGCCTTATGACTATTGGGGTGAAAGGGACAAACTAGATAAACTCAAATGCTATGTTCAGTGGGATTTTGAACTCACATTACCCCAAGATCCCTTCTAAGAGTTAGTATTTTTTAGCCATAGTCTTACTATGCTGTTTACATTTGGTAACATGAACGACATTCTCCCATGACTTTGCTCGTTCCTTGTGCTCCCTCCTTCTGGCTGCACTGTGAGTGAAAGTTGGAAGGATTATGCCAAGTTCATTTTCTTCCTTCCCAATCCAGGAAAAAGGTCTTCGTATGGAGACTGCTTCTTGTTTCTAACTTCTGCTTCCCTTGGCTACCCTTCACTCAACACAGCGGTTCTGACCAAGGCTAGGTGGGCCTCAGTGGTGTGTTTAGGAAGCTGTAACATCAGGTGATTAATCAGCCTTTCCTGAGTGGCCCTAAGAAACTCAGGGAGGATACATCATCATGCCCGTCATCATGGCCCAAAGAGAAGAAGTTTGGGCCAAGGTGCTATAGTTGCATTTTTCATAGCTGTCCCATATCCTTTCTCTTAGTCTCATCTGATGGAGAGGAAATCAAAGCACTGAGGTTATCCAAGAAACTACAGGGCAGAGGGTGCTCTCCCGCACTAAGAGGGTCCACAGGAAAGGCGACTGTGGTGGTCCTAAGGGCCTGGCTTTAGAGCCAGACACCTCGGTTTGAATCCTAGTTCTGACCCTCACCAAGTGACCTGTAAAACAGGGTTGTAGAAGTATTACAAAAGAACAAAGGAAGTCAAGTCAGTAAACCCATAGGATGGTTTCTGGCAGGTAAGAAATGCTGGGTAAATGTTTAGCTACTGTAACGATCATCATCATTTTCATCTGTCACTGAACACTTAAATATGATTATAATCTCTTTGAGTAACGTCTGACTCTTTAACTTGTTAGGTTCTTTGAGAGTTAAGACTGGATTTCCAACAAGGCTTGTAGCAGTTTAAACATCAGAGTTAAATTAAGCATGGCTGCTGTAGAATTATGGCCATTCCACATTTGCTCTTTTGTGCTCGTGACCTCACACTCCAAGAAGTGACAGTGCAGCCTCTTAACAAGGCAGTACAGGCTTTGCTTTCCCACACAGGAACTCTCTTGCTTCCTTTGCAACATCCGGAGCCATCCATGGAGGTGGGGGTGGATGGCAGTGAGGCCTCTGGACCTCTCTTCTCTTTGGGAAAGTAGTAACGTGGGAGCTCCAACTTAGTCATGTGTCAAACTCATGATAATGTCCAGAGATATGTCCGCTGCCTTCTCATCTGCCAGGGCAGCCCCATGGGCCATGCCCTCCACTGTTTGCCCTTCCTATCTGTGTGGTGGGATGACTGGAATAGAAGATGGCCTTTTAGTGGACATGGCCAGCCTGAATGTGCTGTAGTGCCATTTGGCCTGTATAGACCCTGCTGTTCAGCAGAGAGGGGCGTTCATCAGGCAGAGCAGAGAAGAGCACAGATGAGCTGGGCTGCCCTGTCCAGTCCTGGCTTAGCTTTTGCACCTGTGTGATGTTGGGCATGCTGCCTTTCCCTTTTGGTGGAATGGAGGAGATAACACTACCTACCTCACAGGGCTGTTATGAGGATTAAATGGGTTAATGGGTATAAAACCTTGAAAACAGGTTTTGCTGAAGGGTTTGCCGTTATTACTATTGCCTCTGAGGGCGTCTCAGGCTGTACCTGGACGTGACTTGGCGTTAGCCTCTGGTCTGGTGGCTGGGACTTTGTATGCTAGCACTGAGATGCGTAAGCCATAATGTAGTGTTCCTGGGCCAGCCCAGGCGTCATTGGGTTTGGAACAGGAGGCCTCTGCGGTGATTTACGTTGCCTTGGGCTCAGAGTCTCCAGCAATTTGTCTCCCACTGCACCAACAGGGAGAGAACTTGTCTGAGGCTGTATGCTTTTTCCTCCTGGGAGCCTCAAATATCATTATGGGGTTAGGCCAACCTCCTCAGGAGCACCCTGGCTCCCCAGGATTGTAGGAAGCCCAGATCAGTGACCCAGCTTGGGGTGGGGGCTGGTGCCCCACAGCCCCAGGAGGCTGAGGCAGATAGTGGGCTCAAGGCCATCGAGGTGCCAGGAGCCTGAAACCAGAAAACAGAGTTGATGGTTGGCGTCGTCCTGGTTTAGACCAATGGAGTTAGATGTCTGCTGTAGCTCTTTAATAAAAGCTGGCAGCAAGGGAATTGGGGGAAATCCTCATTTCTGCGAATTTAAAACCCTGCATGACAAGCAGTGGTAGTGGTCATCAGCCACGCTTTGCTCTTGGGAATCCTGGAGTTTTGGAGCTGGGAAGACCAGGGTCCCTTCTGGTCCCCCAGTCTGCTGATGAGGCTGGGAGTGCCAGGACCACCACCCTCATACCTTGAGGGCACAGCTATGACCTGGCCCAAGGGTCCTGATTCTACTCCTACCCTTTGTGGCCAGCAGCCTTACCCGTCCTGGACACTGCTGCTGAGAACAGGGATGTTGTGGAAACTTGTGCGCCTCCTTGGATGGATTTCTATCAGACCTTTTCCTTATAGGAGAAAACTGGGAATATCCGTAGGTGGGGCCGATGAGAGCTTTCAAGAAGCAGACTGTCTGAGGGGGACTCTTGTTGTTTTTCCTTCTCCTGGTGTTAAATCTGGGAAAAGTTCTTGTAAATTTATGTTGGAAGCAAGATAAATGAAATGACTAGGGAGAGCTGCCTCTGCCTCTGAGGATGGGGGAGGTTGCTTTACCATGTGTATCGAGCCTCTGTTAATGTGTCAGGCAGTGTGCTAGGCTCCAGGAATGCAAGGGTGAACAAATAGTCATGGTTCTTCTTGCCCTTGGTGCTTATGATCTGGACCCTAATAAATACGTATTTCCAAATTGGGGATGGTGTTGTGAAGGGAAAAGTCTGAGTCTGCAGAAAAAACAGTGAAGCCTGATTGTTTTATTAGGGACAGTAGAGAAGGCCTCCATGCAGAGAGGCCTGAAGAATTGGTAAGGGATCCGCAGATGAAGAGCAAGGTGAGGATCTATGGGGCCTGCATGAACAGTCTTCTAGGCAGGGAAGGGCAAGTTGGGTGAGTTGGGGGACTGAACCAAGGCTGATCTGCACAAGGAGTGCAGAGGCACACAGTAAGATGGGGAGTGGGAGAGGCCTGGCTATATAGGTAGGGCCTTGGAAGGATTTAGGGTTTGGCGCCAATGGGAAGTCACTGAAAGTCTTTAAGCAGGGGAATAGTAGTCTGTCTGGGGATGGAAAATGGATGGAAGAGGGAATAGTATTGTAGAATCGGGGATTTTATTAGTCCAGGCAAGAAGCTATGGCTGCTTGGCCTGTGGTGAGGGCTAATAGGGTTGGCATGACTGGCCTTATGAGTGTGGGGGAGGACAAGAGATGAGGGCCAGTAATGAACCCCAGCTCCAGGGATGTTGTCATAGGCATTTAAACTCAACCTATCTGAAAAGAACTCTTCCCTAATTGGCCTTTCCCCTGGTCTTTAACATTCTCCCGAAATAAAATTTAATTTTAATTTGTAGTTTAGTTTTTTTTTTTTTTTTTTAAAAGACAAGTCCTGTCATAGAGTCTGGTTAAATGGTCTTTAATAATAACCTTCCGTACATAACAGATTTTATCCTTTTGAGGAGCTGAGTGATGTTCCATGATGTAGATGCATACCATAATTCATTTAACATATAGGTTGCTACTCTCATTTTCCTCTCTTTCAGGTTGACCAGTATCTCTACCACATGCGTCTTTCTGATGAGACCCTCCTGGAGATTGCTAAGCGGTTCCGCAAGGAGATGGAGAAAGGGCTTGGAGCTACCACCCACCCCACTGCTTCAGTAAAAATGCTGCCTACCTTTGTGAGGTCTACTCCAGATGGGACAGGTATTATACCCCTGGGAGAAGGCTCTGGGTGCTCCATTGCCTGGGAGAGATTTGGGTAACTTTGCTTAGGGACCCAAAGAACTATATACGACAGTGAAGGTTCTTTGGTTTCAAGCCTCAGAAGCCAACCCTTGTTAACTTAAGCATGCAGGGATTTGAATGGAAGTCCTGGCAGTCAAGGAGAAGTAAATCTCTGTCAGCCCTGCTGGGGTACTGCTGTCAGCCATTTGTTTCCCATCCATGTGCTGAGAAAGGCTGATTGGCTCAGTTTGGGATTTTACAGCTTCACTGAGATTGCACACAATGAAAGTGATGAATAACAAACGTGCCTAATATGGTCACGGCCATAGGCCATGTCAGTCACTCTTGGGCCCATCTAACTGGCACATTCCACAGACTTGTTGGAGAAACAGTGTGGTATAGGTTGTTCTAGACTGTGTTTTGAACTCCATGAATAAAGACTACTAGAAGTCCAAATAAACTTGGAAGAATGTGAAAGAGACATGGTACATATTAAGGTATTAAAGGCTCTGAAACTGTGCAATTAGAACCTGTCAAGCTTTGTGTTATCCCCTTATTTGGATACAGAGTCTATTTCATGATGCACTGCCCAGCAAGTGATTTAATTAAACTGGAGAAAAGGGACATGATGGAGACTGAAGTTGGAAGGTGGGTTGGGGCTAGATTCAGAAGGCCTTGCATGCACACCTGAAACACTGAGTCTTTCTTCAGTAATAGGCACTGGGGAGTAACTGAAAGTTTTTGAGGGGTGTGAGCAGAACTGTATTGGTAATGCACATCATTAGCAGTTTATGCAGAGCGGGTGGGGGGGTGGTGATGGGTGGATGGTAGAGCATAGGGCATGGCCCTGGTGGGATGTAGTGGGCAGAGACCAGAGAGGATTCAAAGGTGATGCCAGGGTGTTGAGCCCAGCTGCCCAGGGGTGGCAACATCCTCAGAGAAGGGAACGGAACTAAGTTGTGCCAGCACTTTCACACAGTTTGTTTCATTTAATCCTCATGACAACCTTCCATTTTAGAGATGAGGTACCTCTGGGGCCACGAGGGGTGAAGGGTGTGGGATGGCTACCTATATATAGAGGGTGAGAGAAAGAGCCCGGGGGCAGCTGCCAGGGTGATGGAGGGACCAGGAAGCACAGAGTCTGAGAACCGGAGGGAGGACAGAAGTCCAAAATGCTGGCTGGTTGCTGGTGAAGCATCTGCATCTGCAGAGAAACCCTGGGGAGGGGTGGGCGGGGCAAGGCACAGGACAGGGCTTGTTCGTTTGTACCACATGCCTTCAGTGTCTCCATCACGTCTGTGTCCCTGAGGCTTGCTTGCGTGAGAGCCTTTGGGGACCTGTTCATCTAACAAGATTTTGTACCTTTCTACAATTTCTAAAATAAGTATGTGTTTGCTAAAGCCTTGGAACCCAACGTTGAGGGTGTGACCTTGTTCAGGATTGTTCTGAGTGTGTGTGTCTTAGCCCTTCAAAGAGCTTCTTGAGGTGAGGGGCCTCCTCCAATTCTTGGATATCCCTCATGTGCCCTCTAGAATGGCACATTTACTATACCTACCACTCCCTCTGACTGGCAGCCACACCTGCTTGTACTGTTTTTATGACATTCTGATAAATTTACTAGCTCCTTAAGACCAGGGACCTTGTCTTTATTTAAGGCACTAGCACTAAGCAAGTATCCTAAATATTTTCGAAATATATATTATGGGCTAACAGCTTTTCTGAGCATCTACATGTAGTAACTTATTTACTTTTCACAAAACCCTATAGGGTAGGTACAAATTTTGAGTACTTTTTTTTTTTTTTTTTTTTAAAGATGAGGAGTTGGGAGCCTGGACGGTCAGATAACTTGCCTAAGGTCATATAGCTAATGAGAGGCTGAGTCAGGATTCAAACTCATGTATGCCAAACGCCAGGCATCAAGACTGAGCTTGATACATTATGTGTGTATGTGCACGTGTGAGCCTGTACACTCAGCGCCAGAGGACGCATATGCTCAGTGGAAATTTTTTGAAATGGGGTTGGGAGTGGATGTCTGGCCTGGATTATAGGCAGATGAGTAAGTTTGTTGGGGAGAACTAGGTATGGGGCCAACTTTTCCTATTCTCGTTTTCCTGAGATTGGAGCATGGAGACCTCCCACTGCCTCTTAGAGTTTGCATCCGTTGCTGTATTGTGTGGTCATTAAGTCTCTTTCTCTGACCTCAGGCCAGAGTCCTTGGAGCCTGTCCTTGTCCCACCTCTACCCACAGTGGAGCAGCAGGCATGATTTTGGCTTCTATGCATTTGAGTTGCCTGGACTGAGGACAGGAGCCAGAGGCTGACTCCTGTAGGCTTCCTGGGGTGGGGGGGTCTGGTGCAAGACTTATCTGCCTGACCTTCTTTCCACACAGAAGCAGGGAGATTTTACATGACTTTTGTGATACCCAGAGTACCTCTTTATAACCTCAGATTCTACAGTGTAAACGGAGGCAGTGTGTGAAAGGAATACTGTGTATTGGGATGTTTTATTTACTTAAGCAGAACAGGTGCCCCCTAGAGTACTAGAGACCAGACTGTAGGAAATGGGGTCCCCAGCCCTTTCATTCCTCATTTGCTGGAGGGTCTGTGGGCCAGCTCCTCATCCCAGTTCTCTGGGACTCAGCCTTTTCTCCTTTGTAAAAATAAGAGGTGGATCCAGCAGTCCTGGTCTGTTCTACACATGTCCTGGAGCTAGTGTGTCAGTGTATTTACGCACAAAGTTCCTTGACTTACTGTAATGAGGGAAAACCCCTTTAATGTCCATCAGTTGGGCACTGGTCAATTAATGCAGAAAACAGTCCTCTGCAACCCATCATAAAGCATGAGATAGATTTATGTAAATTCATATTCTGTAAAATCACGTGTGTGATTTTACAGAATATATATACACACATAAAACTATATATGTGTGTACAGGTGTGTAACGTCTCAAGGATATGTATCGAGCTATTGGTAGTGTTTCGTCCGGAGTGTGAGGTTGGCAGTGACTAGTTGCGTTGAAAATATATGTATATGACAACTAGCAATTCTACTTCCAACTATACCTTGAACAGATTCCCATGTGAACTCGAGGAGACATGTCTAAGAATGTTCATGGCAGTGCCGCTTATAATGACAGCATATTGGGAACAGTTTATAGACTGTGCATATGAAGGGATACAATATAGCGTGTCACAAAAATGACCATGTATAAATATGGATACATTTACAAAACGAAGAGTGAAAAATTGCAGAAGGACATGTACCTCATAGTAGTTGAATGTTATTTTAAAAAAACTTCTCTGAGTAATGCTATATGTTGCTCATGGACACACACACATCCTAAAATTGTTAGGATATAAGCTAGAAAATGTGTACCAGATAAATGATAGGGGTTGCTTCTGGAGAAAGAGAAAGAAAATGGAACTGGGAGGGGAACATGAGGGAATATAATTGAAAGTGTTCAACATCAAGGTTTTGAGTTTTATATTTCGTTAGTTGGGCTGTGTGTTATGGAATGTGGCAGTGAGGACCAGTACCTCTTCACTAGATAAAGCCTGTCAAAAATGAACATTCTTCTTTTTATTGGCACCCCAGTAAAGTGCTGAGAGGAGAAACGAGAGAGCCGTTGTGTGCAGGGACCACTGCCTTTCCCCTGGACGTGGTCACGCAGCCTGTGAGGCTTGGCTGGTGCATCTGCTTGCCGGCCAAGGCCGCAGTCCTGGCACTGTTGCTGCTGTTGGTGACTGTGCTTCTCTTCTACAGAAGGCTAGAGACCTTGCTCAAGTGGCACCTGCTCCAGGCTAGCCTTCCTCAGAATGTTGCTCAGCCCTTTCCAGTGTTACTTTTTCATATCTGGGAAGTTAAACCTCAGATCTAAACCTCTGCTCTAAAGGGACTTAGTCAGTGGCTCTCTAACTTTTTTGGACTGCATAGTCACAGCAAGAAACACATACATATGAATGTTGATATACAACGAAAACAAGTTTCAGGAACTAATGTTTATTCTTGAATGTGACAGATCTATTATCTTCTTTTTTTAAAAAAAATTCATTCATTCATTCTTGGCTGCGTTGGGTCTTCGTTGCTGCACGCAGGCTTTCTCTAGTTGCGGTGAGTGGGGGCTACTCTTCGTTGCGGTGTGTGGGCTTCTCGTTGCAGTGGCTTCTCTTGTGGAGCACGGGCTCTAGGCGAGTGGGCTTCAGTAGTTGCGGCATGTGGGCTCAGTAGTTGTGGCTCGCGAGCTCCAGAGCTCAGGCTCAGTAGTTGTGGTGTACAGGATTAGTTGCTCTGCGGCATGTGGGATCTTCCCGGACCAGGGCTTGAACCTGTGTCCCCTGCATTGGCAGGCGGATTCTTAACCACTGCGCCACCAGGGAAGCCCCAGATCTATTATCTTCTATACTTTAAAACTGTCTCTAGTCAGGTCTCACTAATTTCTTTTTCAGCTTGCAGTGTGAAAGCCACTGTCAAATGCTTCTTACCCAGTTTTGTCCTGGTCAGACCTTTGTAAAATTGGCTATTTCTTGCCAGGGGTGAGAGGTGGTTTCAGGGCAGTGTGTGGTGAGGAGTGAAGATCAGAATTCTAGGTTTGAAAGGGTTTGAATTCAAGCTGTGTGCTTTAGAGCAGTTCATTTATGCCCTATTCCTCCATTTTCTCATTTGTAAAAAGAAGAAACATCAGAGGGTTGGCTCTCTGAGAATTAAGGGGGACTCGGTTATGTTACCTTCCCATGTGTGTTGTAAACACAGTCCTATGCAGCCACCATGGCAAGACTCACAGCCAGCACCGATTTTACTGAGAGAGGGTGAGTGAATCTCCCAGGTCCTTTTGATTGGAGGGAGCAGGTGTGAGGGTTCATCCCCATCGTTGGAGGCCCTACCTGCATTTTGGAGCAAGGACCAGGTTCCAGCTTTCATAAATCAGGTCTCAGCTATTTAATGGTAATCAAAGACCTGGTAGAGAACGTGGGAGAGACTTCAGGAGGTTTCAGGCCATTTGTTTATGATGGAGGCTTCCATTACACACATGAAATATGAACTTCCAAATTATGGTTTGAGTTCTCTGTGAGAAGGAAGAGAATGTCAACAGTCAGAGCCCTGTGGGGGCTGATTTTAAAATATCTGTGCTTCGTAGACTGTGTGGACCATGCAGTGCAAAGAAACATAGTTGGCACAGATAAAAATGAAAATGTAAATGGTTCAAGAATATCTTACTTAGGTAACTGAATTTGGTGTCAGCTGGTATGTATATAAAAAATGCTCCTTATTTGTTTTTTTCTCTAAGACAGTTTAAAAAAGTTGAAAGAATTGTATAATGAACATCCGTATACAGACTACCTAGAGTCTACACTGATATTTTAACTAGATTTGTTTTATCACACTCCTCTATCCTTCCTCCCATCAGTCCCTCTTGTTTTATTTGAGGCATTGCAAAGTAAATTGCAGAAATCAGTTCATTTCAACCCCAGAACTTCAGCAGGCCCATTATTAACCAGAGTTCAATATTTGCTCTTTTTTCTTTTGATGTAAAATTTCGTACGAGATGCAAATCTTAAATATCATCTGATGAGTTGACAAGTACGTATACCTGTTTAATACAACCCCTATCAAGATAGAAAACATTATCAGCCCAGGAAGCTCCCTGCTGCACCTTCCCAGGCAGTCCCTGTCCCCAACCCCCAGAAGTAATCACTGTTTTAAATTTTCCACGTGTATTTGTTTTGCCTGTTCTAGAACTTCCCATATATACAATCATATAGTATTTACTCTTTATGCAAGACTTCATTTACCCATCAAAATGTGGGCTTTATCCGTGTAGTGTATATCAGTAGCTCCTTTTTGGTTGCTGATTCCGTGGTGTGATTGGAATCCTATATGACAATGGCCACCTGGGCTGTTTCCAGTTTTTGATGAAAGCTACTATAAACATTCTTGCACAAGCTTCTTTGTGGACATATGTTTTTGTTTTCTTCCTTTTCCTGAGGAAACAACTAGAAGTGGAATTTCTGGGTCATAGGGTTTTGGATGTGTTTAATTTATAAGAAACTCCCAGACCAAAGTGGTTTGAACTTTGGTTTCCAAAGTGGTTGAACTATTTTCTACTCCCACCAATGCTGTATGAGAGTTCCACTTGCCCCAATAATTATTGTCTGTGACTCCCCCCACCCTTTTTGTTTTTGGCAGTGCAGAGTTGAACAGAGAAATTCTTTATTTGTATCTGTCAGGAATCTCACCATCTTGACCTCTCTGTAGGCAGCCCTAACCTAAGCTGAACTATGCATGTGATTGCAGTACCAGCCCCAGTCACAGCCCTGTCAGGGGGCCCATTACACACATCACAAGGCATCTGGCTTTCAGAGGACAGTTCCATCTTAAGAGGAAATGCAGGAATAGCTGATATCATTTAATGAGCACCCATGATGTCTGTTTATGGAAACAATCTGTTTTACTCTCCATGCAAACTCTACAAGGGAGACATTTCCAATTTAAAAATAAGGCAACTGAGGCTAAAAGAGATTGCCAAGGTCACCTGTGTACAGTTAGTGGCACAGTTGGACTTTAAGCATAGGTAGTCTTGACTCCAAGGCCATAAGATTCATGCTTTACATTGGCTCATGTTGCTGAACAAAAGTTTCTGGAGCAAATCAGGTTATTATCTTTTAAAATTGACCATAAATATGGATTGACTTTGTACCATTATAATAAGAAGCTCAAGTAGACCCAACTAAAAATCTACAGATATTCCAGCATTCCAATTGATTTATTTATTTAATAAATAATTTACATTTTTAACAAATTTTTTTTTCCAGCGTTCCAATTTAGAAATAAATTATCTTTGTAGTATCTTTATTGCCCTCATTGTCTTGGCAAGTTTGTTTAGATATAAGCATGTCTTAAGACAGAGTGAGATGAAACCTTTGCTGTATTGATCTTTTGATACTTCCCCACTTCCATGAATTGTGAATTATTTTTTGCAGGTGAATGTATCTCTACCCTCTGGCTAAACTTCATTCCTTCGAGAGCAGGGAATGATGATGATGATGATGATAATTTTAAAATGTAGGCTTATAAATGCCAGGTACTATGCTAAGCACTGTATTTGAACTATCTCATTAATTCTCACAGTGATTCAATGGTAGACACCATAAACCCTGTTTTAGAGAAAAAGAAACTAGATTTAGAGAGATCAGGCAACTTGGCCCAAAGTCACGTAATGAGCAAGTAGAAGCATTGGGATTTGAACCCAGCCATCTGTGTTCCAAAGCCTGGGCCCTTAGGCATATCACTAGAGGCCCCCAACACTGCTAGCACAATGCATTCATTCTTCTATTTGTAACTCAGGCCTAGCTGTTCAGTTCATTCAATAGAATCCCCTCTGAGGCTGGTCCTCTGTGGGGCAGCAATGTGCTGAGCAGCCTTGTGCCCCACTTCTGAAGAGTGCACATTATCCTGGGGACATAAGGATATCATTTGTCATCATAAAGGAAATGATACTAGGTCATATAATGCAAGTACATGATATGATAAAGAGAGACCAGGCTGGTGATAGGGTGCATGGAGGCTGGTAAAGGAGCACTTTACTCTGAAAGGAGCCCTTATCTGGGTTGCTCAGCATTGTATCAACAGCTGTGTCGTGGGGACATAGATTAATAGCTTGCATACATGCAAATTAATAAGTGGATTTATATGGTGCCTACAATATAAAATGAAGATTGTATTGATAAGTAGCCTCCATATAGTGGTTAACTGGAGTTTATTAAACATTTTACATACACCAGGCATTGTGCCAAACACCTTACGCATTCATTGCATTGATTCTTGACCAAAAACTGTGTGTCTGTGTCTCTGTGTCCTGGCGAGTGATGGGGAGGTGCTGGCTAGACAGGAGGTTATTACTGTCCCCTTTTAACAGATGATGAAATCTGAGTATCAGATTTCTAATAATTTACCTGTATTTATATGGCTAATACATGTTAAAATGGGATTTGAACCCGTGTCGGCCTGCCTGAAAATCTTAACACACTCAATGCCTACACAGTATTGAAAGATAATCATATTTTAATCCTTTGAAGAGTAGTTTCACATCTGTGGAGCTAGTATAACATTTCTCTGTGAGTGGCACGTACTTTGAGCTTAAGAAACATTTCCTGAGTATAAAAGCAGCAGGGTGGTGCTTTCTGACGGTGTTTTGGGAGTTTTGGGGGGCACTTACAAAGTGGTATGTGCTCCAGGCCCCTCCCTCCAACTGAAGCAGCTTTACGTTTCTCTGTTTCTACATTTTGGCATTCAGCGTCTTGTTGTTGTACTATAATGGAGTATCCAAAATCTTGGAACTTAAAAAGAGGCTGCCAGAGGTGGTAGTGACTGTGGTGTTTCCAGGTACTTGGGAAATACGTGCCTTGAAACCTGTGTCTGGCAAAGTTAGTTTTGCTGGATTACCTACTCAAGACCTAGAGACTTTTAGTTGTCCTCTCAATTGGAGTCCATGCCGTACATTCTTAGCCATCTGTCGCGGAGTGCTAGCAGGCACTATGGCACCTTCAAGGATCCTCAGAGCTCTGGGAACGCTGCATCAAAGCTACTTGTCTAAAGGAGGCTTCCGAAGAAGTCCATTTGATCACCTGAAGAAGCCCTGCCCAGGGTGAGGGACTGGGCTCTGGCTCTAGCCTTAACAAGGCAGTGCTCTGCCACTTCTGAACACAGTTGCCTTCGACAAAAGGGCACTGCTGCTTAAAAATGCAAAACAAAACCAGACCTGTTCTGTTCACAAGTCGTCCTTTGTGCACTGGTTGGCACACTGCTCTGAGCTCCTGATGGGAGGAACAGGTGGTGATCTATTTTAATTAGTGGCAAATACCTAGTGATTGAAAATAGACTGTTGGGAAATTCGTCTGGCCCTCACCCCTCACAAATTGCTTGGACATTGTGAGTGAGTGACTTGAATAATGCTGGAGTTAGGGCCTGCTCAAATACATTACTGATGTCCCATCAACAGAGATGACAGTGACTATCATGTTCAGGTGGTTACTTACTTAGATGCCATGTTAGTTCTCTTTAGCCTTTCCGTGGGACAGGTGAGTTCCCAGGAGAAATTGAAACCCCTTTATCTCGCTGACCTTGATAAGAACCTCACTGAGAGTGGGCAGAGTGGTAGTCCAGGATGGGAAATGAGTCAGCAAACAAACTCTGCCAGAGGGAACAACTTGAATCCTTTTTTTCAAAAATAAATTTATTTATTTATGGCCGCAGTTGGGTCTTCTTTACTGTGCGCAGACTTTTCTCTAGTTGTGGCGAGCGGGGGCTACTCTTCATTGCGGTGTGCGGGCTCCTCGTTGCAGTGGCTTCTCTTGTTGTGGAGCACGGGCTCTGGGCACGCGGGCTTCAGTAGTTGTGGTGCGTGGGCTCAGTAGTTGTGGTGCGCGGGCTCAGTAGCTGTGGCTTGCGGGCTCTAGAGTGCGGGCTCAGTAGTTGTGGTGTACAGGATTAGTTGCTCTGCGGCATGTGGGATCTTCCTGGACCAGGGCTTGAACCTCTGTCCCCTGCATTGGCACGCGGATTCTCAACCACTGCACCACCAGGGAAGCCCAGCAACTTGAATCTTAACCATTGGGTAATTCGATGGAGGGTGGCAAGACCTAATACTCCTATTGCCAGTTCCTCTTAACTATGAGTCCTTATTTCCTTTTTTTTTTTTTAATTTATTTATTTTATTTTTGGCTGTGTTGGGTCTTCGTTGCTGTGTGCGGGCTTTCTCTAGTTGGGGTGAGCATGTGCTACTGTTCGTTGAGGTGCATGGATTTCAGTAGTTGTGGCTTGTGGGCTCAGTAGCTGTGGCTCACAGGCTCTAGAGCACAGGCTCAGTAGTTGTGGCGCACAGGCTTAGTTGCTCTGTGGCATTTGGGATCTTCCTGGACCAGGGCTCGAAGCCGTGTCCCCAGCATTGGCAGGCGGATTCTTAACCACTGCGCCAACAGGGAAGCCCCCTTATTTCCTTTCGATAGAGGGTTGTTACCTCTTCTTTTGTCTGCTTTTGGAGGGGGATGTTCTTAATTAGGAGAACCTTCATCAGAGAGAGATTGGGGAGTGTCCAGTAAGGTGGGAACGGAGGTTTGGTATAATTGTATGAGATGGCACCAATTTGCGGCTACTGAAAAATCCTGCCTCGAAAAGCCTTAGCAGGTCCTGGGTTCCTTTGGGGAGAAGTGTGTGTCACCTCTTGCCAGTGGATGTGTGTCTGCCGCCTCCCACTCAAGTTTGAGGACACTTGGCCCAGAGGGATGGGCCAAGTTACTGATAAAGATTAGGGCAGTTTTGCTTTCTTTTTCATCACTTTATGGCTTATTTGCTTCCAGCCTGGATTCTGCGTCAGGTAATCCTCAGCTTCCAGGAACCAGCACCACGAGAGATATGGGTGAGGTGCATAGGGACTGGCACGGGTGCTGGGGTCAGATGAACTTGGGGTCAAATCCACCAGTTGTTTACCCCTGTATGATCTTAACTAAGTGACTCAGCTTCTGAACCACAGTGTCACTTCCTTTGCCACGCAGGCCGGCTTAGAGCCTGTGGCAACCTTTGGGTTTTATGCTCTTGGCATCGATAATGAAGAATTCCTTTTTTTTTTTTTTTTGGCCACACCACGCGGCTTGCAGGATTTTAGTTCCCCAACCAGGCTCTGAACCCGGGTCCTCAGCAGTGAAAACGCGGAGCCCTAACCATTGGACCACCAGGGAAGTCCCAATAATGAAGAATTCCTTATTTGAGGATTTACAACTTTCTCATGAGCAGCCTTCTTGCTCACTGCAGTAGAAAACTTTGCTAGAGAGCTAGACCTGGATTTAAATCTTGGTTTCAGTTACTTGACCTGAGCCTTAGTTTTCTTATCTGGAAATTGGGATCATGATGTCCAATAAGGTTGTTGAGGATTAATGAGATAATGTTTATGAATATCACACAACATATTTTTCTTCTTTTAAAAATATCTACATGGTGGGCCTTAAATTAACTAAACCTCCTCCACACCTGCCTCTGTCTTTCCATTGTTTTATTGCCACAATAATCCAGATGCAAGTGGAAAAGTCTGAACTGTGTCCCAGAGACAAGAGAGATGAAGACAGGGTTCTGGGCTTCATTTTTTTCAAAAAGTCACGTAAGAAAGTATAAGATGAATTTGATCTTTTAAATAAACCTATGGTGAAACCTTGCTTCTTTTATTTTAGCAGTGCTGGTGACAACATTTAGAAGTAACTGGAGAGATTTAGAAAGGGCAGTGAAGACAAATATCCAACTGGAGAAAAATAATTGCAGATATACAACCAACAAAACTAGTTTCATTCATATGCAAAGAGCTCTTTTACATTATTAAGAAAATAATAAATATATATTTTTAAAAGACAAAACATTTGAGCAGAAAATTCACAGAAGAAAGAATTCACAATGCCAGTCAATAATTCAAAATGTCTAACCTACACAAAGGAAAGAAACCAAGTTTAAAAAATGAGCTGCCACTTTGACCTATGAGGTTGGCAAAGATTAATTGTACATAACATAGGACACTGGTGACAGTGACACCCACCTGTTGGTTTATGTGGAATTTGGAGAGAATTTTTAGGAAGTTAATTTGCTAATATCTTTGGTAATCAAACACATAAATCCTTAGAACCAGCAATTCAAACTCTTTTCTTAGAATGTGTCAGTTAACAGTCTTCCCTGTTTTTATAATATAAATGTATCTAAGGACACTCAAGAAATGTTAATAATGGTTACTTTTGGGGCATGGGGAAGAGAAGAGATGTTTGCTTTTCATTTTTTCCACTTTTGTACTGTTTGAACATTTTAAAAATCAGATATTAAAAATGTTTTCTAGACATAACAGCATGCTTAACAATAAAAGAAATCTTACCTCTGGTCTTATGGTCTCCTCAAATATTTTGTTTAATAAATGAACCATCAATAAGCAGATGCAATATGAGATGTTTTCTTAATACATTGCCTCGAATACCAAGTATACTCATTCAGCAGAATGATCTCGCTGGACCTTACTGGGTTGTCTGCCCTGTGGCTGTGTACTTAAGAAACCTGCTGTAGACATGTTCTCCTGCCCCAGAGCCTCACTCCTGCCCGTCCAGTCTGACGGTCCCAGGCCCATAGATGCCATCCTCCTTCACACCACATCACACACTCTCTGCTCTGGGCTTCTGGGGTGTCCCGGAAGGTTGACAGTGTAGGTAGGACCTGGGCCAGGAGTAGGATAGGAGTAGGTAGGGATACGAGAGGAGCTACATAATCAAAGGAGTAATAACAGTGACAGCAGCAGCTGTTTATTGATGGCTTACAGTATACCTATATATTCACATAATGTGTTCTGTATTTCATGTAAGCTCATGACCCCTGGGAAAGTCAGCATTATGTGCCCTGTTCTGCAGCTGAGGTGACATGCTCAGAGAAGCCACACAGGTAGTGAAGCAGCTGAGCTGGAATTCAAAGCAAAGCTTGCTGCTTCTCTGTGTGAGGGCCTCTCATGGGTGGTGGAGAGGCAGGCACTAGGGTAGGGGTCCCTCCACTGTCCCAAGGGGTCACCTCAGGATTTAGCTCCAGGAGTCATGATGCTGGGCCTGCCTCAGAGATATTGGACTCTGGAAGGAATAAAGTCTTTGGCTCTGGTAGTTGTGATCCTGTGTGTTTATGGAGGGAGCATCAGGGAGGAGGGATGCAGAGGAATGTCTGACCTGGTGGAGTCTGAAAAGAATGACATTCCTTCCTGGGAACGGAATTATCAGCAGCACTGTATTATTTGTGGTTTCCCTTCAGTCCATCAGCAAATACTGCAAAACCACCATTCTTGACGGAGCTGTCCTCTCCAGTGAATCCAGCTGGGCTGGCCTTAAATCGTGACCAACCAGGGGCAGCCTCGGCAGCCTCAATCCCCCACGGTTGCCGATTCAGCAGATTCATGTGTCCTGGGGCAGAGTGCTGATGCAGGCAGTTCATCTCTGATTTTCCTTTTCATCCCCCATGACAACCACACATAGTTTTCCCTACGAACTGGCTGACGTCCCACTACCAGGGGAGGCTCAGAACTGGAGTGCCTGGAAAAGTCATCCATGGCCACAAGAGGGGCAGTCTCCCCAGATGGGGCTGAGGTTACCCAAGCTATCTAGCGACTGTAGCTAGAGGGCTGGGGGGACCTCCAGATGCCAGGGAAGGGATGGAAAATAGTACCCCTGAGGAGGAATGCTAAAGTCACTGGAGAAGATTTCAATGGCTTTCCTTGGACAGGTTTCTTCAGTCTCGCCTCAGAATGCTGCTTTTACTTTTTTCAGTCTGAGAGGCAGTCCTAATACTGGGCCTGGGAGACATTTTTTTTTTTTGTGTGTGTTACGCGGGTCTCTCACTGTTGTGGCCTCTCCCGTTGCAGTGCACAGGCTCCGGATGCGCAGGCTCAGCGGCCATGGCTCACGGGCCCAGCCGCTCCGTGGCATGCGGGATCTTCCCGGACCGGGGCATGAACCCGTGTCCCCTGCATCGGCAGGCGGACTCTCAACCACTGCACCACCAGGGAAGCCCCCTGGGAGGCTTTTAAGTGTGGGTGTCAGGCAGTGTTTGCCGAGAGCCTGGATGGAAAGTTTCTAGTACTTATTTAGTGTGTCCTGAGTTCTTGGCACTGTGCTGGTTACTTGAGGCACATTATCTGCTCTTCCCCTCACCTCAACCACATGAGGTATGATGTTCCTTCTCTAGAGATGAGGCAGCTGAGGCTCAGAGGCTCAGGAATTTGCCATGGCCAAAATGTGGCTGGGATTCTGATGCAGGTAATGTGGGCTCCAGAGCCAGTCTCTGTATATTGTTACCAGCAAGCCATTGTTGTGTGGAGGCAAGTCCCCACGGAATGTCGGGTGAATGATGCCCACCCCAAGTTGCCCCTCTGAACTGTAGGGACTGTGTGGGTAAGTGCCCTCAGGGAGCTGGGCAGATGTAGTTTTTCTCAGGGCCAAACAGTTATTGCCGCTGAGAGGAAGTGGGTCAGAATAAATCCTTGTTTCGTTTAGTCAGAGCGCTTCCCTGACCATCTGATCCATTCTCCCTTACTTCAGTGGCAAGTCTCCCATCAGGAAAGTGGCCGAGTGTTGACAAACATGCCAACAAGTGAATCCCCCCAGAAATAATCATGTATCCTTCAAGAAGGTATGTGGCAGGACATTGGAAGACTGGTGGAGCAGTACTGGTTGAAGAGGCTGCTGAGGGGACGAGCCCGCCTTGTTCCCCAGTCCTTGCCTGCCCCGCTGGGCCCCAGCGCTGGCTCTGGCCTCCGAGCCTCTTCAGCACTTCCATTCTGTGCTGTACAATGGCGCGTGTCCCTGTAGCCGGTATTATCATCTGGAATCTGGACGTTTCCTGTTCTGCACTGCTTATTTCCTGGGGACACTGGACTGTGCCTTCCTGGTGACACCTGAAGATCTTGACCCCCTTGTGTCTGTGGAGTCTCCTTCTCCCCACTCTGCCCCAGCCTTGTGGCTTTTCTGAGTGGCCTGACTCTTGTCTTATATACTCTTAAGTCAGCACCTGGGATCTTTTATTGGTGGGGACACCTACTTGACTTATTTGCTGGGCCTCTTAATTTATAGCCAGCTGGATCCCATTCCACTCCATCTTGTGACCCTCATCCTGCCGAGAGATGTTGCTGTCACTGTATACAAACATAAAAGAGTACATTTTGTTCAGGGATTACAATTTGGCAAAAGGCCCAGGGGGCCACAAGCTTGTAGCAGCGTGCTGGGTGTCCTGGGGCCATGAAGAACAAAACTGAGGCCTGGGGGACTTCCCTGGTGGCGCAGTGGTTAAGAATCCACCTGCCAATGCAGGGGACATGCGTTTGAGCTCTGGTCCAGGAAGATCCCATATGCCACGGAGCAGCTAAGATTGTGCACCACGACTACTGAGCCTGTGCTCTAGAGCCCGAGAGCCACAACTACTGAGCCTGCATGCCTAGAGCCCGTGCTCCGCAACAGGGGAAGCCACCACAATGAGAAGCCTGCACACCGCGACAAAGAGTAGCCCCCGCTCAATGCAACTAGAGAAACCCTGTGCGCAGCAGCGCAGCAACGAAGACCCAACACAGCCAGAAATGAATTAATTAATTTAAAAAAAAACAAAAAAAAAACCCCAAAACCTGAGGCCTACTCTCCTGGTGCAGGGCTTGATGGGCCCTGTGAGTTTGATGGGGACTTGGCTGAAAGCACTTGGGAAATAGCTCTGAGGGGGTGGGCACCCTATCACTGGATGTGAAACTGTCTGATTCTTTACGTGAATTCTGAAAGTAATATAGAAGTGTTTAGCATTAAGAAAAAGAATCAGACAATACATAAAAGTGTGTAGAAAAAAGACCCGCTGGCCACGTCATCACCCAGAGATGACCAGTGTTTATGGCAGGATTCTTGGGTTTTAAGTTTTGGTCTCTGTGAAACAGTTATACCTTGTCTTTTCCGAACTAATAGTGGTCCTTCTCGCTGCAGAACATGGAGAATTCCTGGCTCTGGACCTTGGAGGGACCAACTTCCGTGTGCTTTGGGTGAAAGTAACAGACAATGGGCTCCAGAAGGTTGAGATGGAGAACCAGATCTACGCCATTCCCGAGGACATCATGCGAGGCAGTGGCACCCAGGTATGACCCATCTCTTGGGGTGGCCACTGGGGCTCTGGGCCCCACAGGAGCAGATACTGCTCCTTCTCTGTGGTCTGGAGGGAGGAGATCTTGACTGAGGCTCAGATTCCCCGTCCTCTCTTTGCTGGGTGATCCCCCTCCATGCCTGGAGGCTAGGTGGGGGACCTCCATCAGGAGAGGTGCACACGGCCAGAGGGCAGGGAGTGTGTGCACAAGGCCCCAGGGTCTGGATGTGCTTTAGTGGGAGGGATTTTGATTTTCCATCTCATCTGAGGTGTGCTTGCATGCACTGGTTATTGAGGAAAGCCTGCTGCCAGGAGGCTGGGCCAGTATACCTGGACACCTATGGTTAGTGTCAAGAATACACGGTTGTGGTTTGACACTGCCACCCGCCACGGTGGTCATTCTGTAGCCCTCTGACTCACAGTTGTTAGCATAGCATTGCATGAAATGGAACCTGCCTCTTTGCCTTTTTGGTTATTTGCTTTCTCAGCCTGTTGTGAAAACACTAAAATACAGCTTCTGGGAGTCTGTTCTACCTGGCACTGCAGTGGGCTCCGTGTGCTTCCACACTGGCCCCAAATTATGCTTAGTCATCCCCATATCTCTGTGACCTCTAGAATCACATTTTGTACTCGGCACATACAATAAAAAGAGTGGATGGAGAAGAAATGTGAAATCCAAGTAAGAGTCCTCTCAGTAACACCTAGAAGAGAACGAGCAAGGATGGAGTTGCTGTCATGATAGTGTCCAAACATGTTTTGAGCATCTACTAGACATTGGGCCACTGATCCTTGCTGGGAATCAAAGTCCTGGTCCTTCCCCTCCAGGGCTTCAAGTCCAACTGGACCACCAAGACACACATATCATCCCACAGAAAGTAATACATGTTGTGTTGAAGTGGATGAGCAGCCACCAAGAGGAAGAGCTGACGGGAGTCAGGCTGAGTGAAAGCGCTTTGTATGGATTTCCTCATCTTATCCTCACACTAGCCCTAAGGCTGGGTGCTCCTACTATCTCCATTTCCTAGATGTGGAATTGGGCTTTGAAAGATTGAGTGACTTGGCCTTAGATTACAGGGGTGGGAGGGGCCAGAGGCAAGACACAAAGTCAGATTCATATGACAGGAGTCTGTGTTTGTCCAACTCTAGGAGGCTCCACTTTTTAGGCCACATTATGTAGTCCATGGGTGCTTCCTGGAACTAGGCAACATGGTGGTCCAGGGTCCCTACTACCTGCCCCTGCTTCCAGAGTAGGAAGCACTCTCCAAAGGGGCTGGTGCTCATGCAGATGTGAGATCCTGCAGGGCAGGCCCTCTGGGGCTCTCCCTCTCAAAAGTTCTCCCAGGAGAGCCTTCCTACAGAGGGGGCACTCATTGCTACCACACCAGAAGTATCTGGCTTGTTGGTGGGTGATGGCCACAGGTCCAGCCATTGTTCTCTGCTCTTGGGTATCCCCTTTCACCTGCTCTAAAAAAGCTTCCTTGGGATGTTCCTTCTACTCCTACTACAGCTGCTCTCAGTCCATGGAGAGGAATCACCAAAGACATTCATAGCTATAGGGATCACTCCTGAGTGCTGGCTGTTCCTGCTGTATTTTATTATACCTAATATGTACTCAATAAAAGAGCGAATGGAGAAAATGAAATCTAAGTAAGATGCTCTTCCTGCATGGTCATCTCTTGAGCCTTAGAGCTTGGAGGAGGTGGAACCTTCTCACTTCCAGTGCACTGTTCTTCCCACCACAGCAGGCCACCTGGGAAAGGAATTTTGGACCATGAGTAGGACATATGGGGGAGATATCTTTAGACTCTTTTATGTCCTTGGGGGTGGCCCTGAGGGTAAAACTGTTTTCCTTGTTTTAATGCTGGGGTTGGACATGGGAGGCTGAGTCTCTGGGACAGTGGGATTTGAGCTGCACTGAGGTTGTCACGTGGCTCCAGTATACTGAAACAAAATGTGTTAGTCCAAAAGAATCTATCAGATCCATCTGGAAGAAACTTGAATCTACTGTGATATTAAGAATCCTTCAAATAAATGGGAAAAAATGCTATATAAAAATGAAACAAAGAAAGCTAGAAAATATAGGTGCTTATTCCATCCTAAGAAAGGGAAAGAATGTTATTGTTCTAAAAGCAGCAGAAAACACTTGGTAAAAAGATTGGAAGGAAATTCATTGTTGCTATTTTAGTGGTGGAATTACTGATGCTTTTTTTCCTATCTTTTCCTTTTTCTTTCTTTTTTAAAATATTAGGTATCAATCTTTTAATTAACTATAGGAAAACAAATGGATTTAAAAAATAAAATTTAGTTAAAACCAAGACCAAATAACCAAACTCAAAACTTGCAAAAGTTTTTGAAGATCTGTGAACCTGGGCAGTGTGGGTCCCTGGACAGAGTCTGTCTTCTGCCACATGAACTTCCACATGAGAGCAGTGAATTACAAATGGTAATAGCAGCCACTTTAGATTTTTAAAGGTGTTTCCTGTGGGAAAGGGAGTGAACACATTGTCAGACCAATAAGGAAGAGGAAACCTTTCTACCTTCATAAAATGATGCTCTTTGAGCCTTTTTATGGCAGGAAGATGTTAGCTGTTTCTCCCAGTATCTTATCCTTAGATCATCAGCTAACCGAAAAGGGTATAGTCTTCCTTTAAGGGAAGCAGATGGTCTCCTTTTACCCTCTTTTAAAGAGCTGTAGGTTCTTCTAACTCAGAACTGTCCAATAGAACTGTTCATGGTGATGGAACCATTTGATATCTGCCCTGTCTAGTGAGGCAGCCACTAGCTACGTGTAGTATTGAGCACTTGAAATATGGCTGGTGTGACTGAGGAAGGAACTTTTTAATTTTTTAAAATTCTGATTAATTGAAATAGCCACAGATGACTAGTGGCTACTGTATTGGGCAACACATTATTTAATGCCTCTTCACTGTCTCTCTCTTTTTTTTTTCTGCCTTCCCCTGTTGGTAGTGCAATTGGAAAGAGAGCAGTGATCAGGGCTGGATGAGGGGAAACCATTTTACTTTTTCCAACCCCTCCCCCCATCTCTGATGATTGGCCTTATCTCTTTGCACAGCTTCTGCAACTTCCTTTTTTTAGATAAAAACTATTGTACTAAAGATCATTTTGACTAGAGTACTAGGAAGAAGGTGCTGGGAATTTGTTTAACCCTATTGTAAACTTTGTCTCTGATCAACTTCCCAACGGAACAGAACTCTCTGAGTATCTGTCTAGAAACCCTATTTCCACATTAAAATACTTGATCTCTGCTCAAGGGAGTTGGCACTTTGCATTGGGGATCCTCTTAGTGAGAGAGCCCCGTCATTGCCCAGTATTTGCTCTTGAGAATGTTTTGGTTTGGAAATTGAGAGTTTCAGCATCACCTGAGGTTAATTTTGCACATGATCAGACAGAGAGACAGGATCGATGTGGGAAGTTCAGTTAGAGCTGGCCCCCTTCTAGGAGGGGCTTGTCTTTCTAGCCTCTTACGGAGCATACCCCAGACATCTGGGGAGCCAGTGCATCTCTCAATCTACCCTGCCACCCCGAGCCTCTCAGTTCCTTTGTAAATGCAAACCCTCTTTTGGTTTAGTGCAGTGGTTCTCAAACCACTGCTTCAGGATCACCTGGAGCTCTACCACACCTTCTGATTCAGGAGGTTTAGCTTTGGGCCCTAGAATTTGCATTTGTAACATGATGGTGATGCTGCTGTGGACCACACTTTGGGGACCCCAGGTTTAGTGGAATCTTCCTTGCTTCTGCCCAGAGAAGGAAAGGAATGTTGTCCACTTTCACCTCCCTTGGCTTTTAGATTTTGCCATCTGGTCAACCTGGCCCTTGGATTCTGCTCAGTCTTTTTTTATTTTTTTTTTTAACATCTTTATTGGAGTATAATTGCTTTACAATGGTGTGTTTGTTTCTGCTTTATAACAAAGTGAGTCAGCTATACATATACATATATCCCCATATCTCCTCCCTCTTGTGTCTCCCTCCCTCCCACCCTCCCTATCCCACCCCTCTAGGTGGACACAAAGCACCAAGCTGATCTCCCTGTCCTATGCGGCTGCTTCCCACTAGCTATCTATTTTACATTTGGTAGTATATATAAGTCCATGTCACTCTCTCACTTTGTCCCAGCTTACCCTTCCCCCTCCCCATGTCCTCAAGTCCATTCTCTATGTCTGCTCCTCAGTCTTTTTGACCTTTGCTTACTTTTTGCGTCAGAATGTTCCTGGCCTCAGTCTCTAAGTGTCTGGAATGGTCACCAATTTCTCTTCGGGGATGCTGAGTGGGCAAAAAGGAAGCCATGGGGCTGCGAGCTTTGGGGCAGATTGAAAGTCTGGATGATTTCTTAGGCTTAGGATTTTTCTTAGGGGCCTTGGGTCCTCCTTAGAATAGTCACGGTTGTGAGGCTGCCCACTCATAAAACCCTATTTATTCTTCAGTGCTTTTTGTGGACTCACTGGGGTGTTCCATACTGAAGTTAGAAAACAAAACTAACTTCTTGGAATTGCCCCCAGGAAACTGGTTTTCTAGAGGGAGGAAAAATATAAAAGTTACTTATTTTCGTTAAGTTCATTTATAGAATGCTAACAGAGAATGTCCCATCCCCTCCCCCAATCACAAGAGACAGGGATGCTAAAATACTTCTTGGCAGTGAGATGGGCTGCCCTTTCTGGTAAGACAATCAGTTGTGCATCCATGTCAAGGGAGGTTCTGACAGAGCCACCAAAGGATATTCCGTTACCAGGGCTCGCGATGACTTTCTGATTAGCTTTGGCTATGATTTACCCTGCCTAATGCAGTTATTTTGACGGTGGTTTGGATAAATGGTGTAAGTGGAAGACAGTATTTAATAATCACTAACTAGTGTTAAATCCTTATATGTATTGACTCACTTAATTCTTTTGGTAACTCATGGGCAGGTACAATTATCACTCCCATTTTATAGATGAACAAATTAAAACTTCAGAGGGGATACATATCTTGCACACATTCAGCTAAGCTAGTTCCTTTCTGAGCCCAAAGTCCATGCTCTTAATCTCTAAGCTATTCTGCCTCCCTGCTCATCTTCCTGTGTTGTATGCCCTTAGCTGTTTGACCACATTGCTGAATGCCTGGCCAACTTCATGGATAAGCTACAAATCAAAGACAAGAAGCTCCCGTTGGGTTTTACCTTCTCATTCCCCTGTCTCCAAACAAAACTAGACGAGGTAAGATGAGTTCTTCAGACACTTTTGTTGCTTCATTCTTTGGACTGGGAGGACTGGGAAGAACTCTGAGCCACCTGCTACCTTTACAATGGAGGTTGTAAAGGAGGTTGCTGTGATGGATTGAGTGGACAATGTTTGAGTATTGGGAGTTCTGTCCTTCTGGGAGAGTTTGTGTAGGTATGTGTGAGAGCGATGGTAAAGGGGTATCGGAGAAGAGGGGGTCTTTATCACTGTCAAATGGCAATTTGCAGGACCATATACATTGCACATTATCCTTATCCCTCTTAGGGAAGAAGGAGTGAGATATTAGTCTGGGACTCCTTTGTTCTAAAGTGTTATGATAGACATCGTTGAAAGTTAATGACGTTAGGATACAAGTGTCTTATTTTGGCATTTCTACAACCTGCTCTTTCCACTTCTTGGGGGCAATAAATCATTCATTTAGTCTCCTTTCTTGATCATTGACAGAGTTTCTCCTTCCTAGACTAGTCGGGAAGAAATATACAAATTCAGTCATGACTTTAGTTTAGCCCCATGGACGAGGTCTCCTAATGATGAGGAGTGTGGTTGAGTTTTGTGGGGAATCAATATTCCTTGGTCCTTTTGCAGAGTTTCCTGGTCTCATGGACCAAGGGGTTCAAGTCCAGTGGTGTGGAAGGGAAAGATGTGGTTACTCTGATCCGGAAAGCCATCCAGAGGAGAGGGGTGAGTAGGGCAGCAGAGATGGGGAGGCAGGAGCTTGGGGTCTGGAGGCTCTTTACTTTCTTTTGGGTTCACTCTGAAGTCTTTCCCTGTCTGTCCTCAAATCAGCATGAGAATCTTTTGTGGTTCTTAATGAGAAGTTTTCTTGTCTTCTTCTCTGCTATGTTACTCAATAATCTTTATTTTTTTCCAGTTTTATTGAGATACAGCTCTGTATAAGTTTAAGGTGTGCTGCATAATGACATACCTATATTGAGAGAGTTAGCACGCCAGTGATCTTATATATGATCAAATGCCTTTGGGGTTTTCATATTAGCGTGATGGACAACTAATCTTAGCCTTGGTACAAGAAAAACCCTTTAGTTCTTAATCTGAAGAAGACTCGAATATCATTTTCAAATGAGAAAGTTGGGATGATATTGATATCAGGGTGGAACAAGGTAGAGAAAGGACATGATAAAGGTCTTGTCACAGAAGGACAAGACCTTCTGGGAGGGAGGGAGAGAAAGAAAAGAAAAAAGAGAATGAGAAGAAAATGATAAGATGGGCTCTTCTCAGTGCAGTGATGGCTGTGAACTAGACTGCAGGGCTGCTGTCAGCGAAGCCCTCCAAGATGAGGACCAGCAGGGTGGAAAGTGAGATGCTGCTGTTAGACTGGATCTGGACCCAGTTTCCAGCTCTAGCCTTGCACTTGAGCTGTGTGTCTTACTGCTCTTTCTCTTCATCTTCACATCTGTAACCTTTCTGTGACAGTGAAAGTCAGAAGCCCCCCTTTTATCCCTGCAGGACTTTGATATTGACATTGTGGCAGTGGTGAATGACACAGTTGGGACCATGATGACCTGTGGTTATGATGACCAGAACTGCGAGATTGGTCTCATTGTGGGTGCGTGAGCACTGGGTGTGAGGAGCAGTGCTGGCCGATGGATTGCGGGGGTGGGCTGCAAAGAGAGGAGGGGTCCATGGCCTGGATGTTCCTTTGTATTGAATACTTCATATTGGAAGATAATGGTGCGGTCACTTTGGAGGGCTGAGCCAGGACTTGTGGAGTTGTGGGTGGTAGTGGGTTGGACCATGTTGGGATGTTGGGGGTCTGTACTGAGGAATCCCAGCCACCCTGGGGTGGTCTCAGGACGGAGGTTTAGGAGAGATGTGGGGTTTGGGGGGAGGATGGTGCGGGTGGGTGCCGAGCAGTCCCTTGTTTTGTCCAGGCACGGGCAGCAATGCTTGCTACATGGAAGAGATGCGCCACATCGACATGGTGGAGGGTGATGAGGGCCGTATGTGTATCAACATGGAGTGGGGAGCCTTTGGGGATGATGGCGTGCTTGATGACATCCGCACGGAGTTTGACCAGGAGATCGACATGGGCTCTCTGAACCCCGGGAAGCAACTGTAAGCGGCTGCCCTGTGTGCGGTGGGCTCGGGGGGTGGGCTCCAGAGCCGAGGTGGGGGCTGGCCAGGTCCGGGGGTGGCTGTCATTTTTACTTTACAACCTCATAGCCCCCAAAAGTTGCCAAGACACCCACTGCTTGATGGGAATGTTGTGCTTCCTAATACATTGTGACTATCAGTTGCTGAGAGCGCTCTAAAAAAGATAGAGCAAGCGGACAAAACAGATTATGGGTAATGATTTGACTGGATCTCTCAGAGCAGTCAATTTAGAAGGTCGTATTCTTCGTATTCGAAGTGTGCGGCCCTGCTCTTTCTTTCCACCTTCGGTTTGTAAGCTGTCCATAGAAACAGTTTGTGCACCACATAAGAAAAGTCATGTTGAGATGGCAAAGATTAGGGATCTGAAAGCTCCTTTTGTAGTTCCCAGCTCTGTCACTGCTCAGGGGATGAAGCTGTGAGAGTTGGCTCCTAATTACTGGCTGAGGTTCTGACTCAGACTCCTGCAGCGTTGCCTATTATGAGCTAGGCTGGGTCGCAGCAGTCCCAGGGCCTCCTGCTCCAGCCGTAGCCAGACCCAAGGCATGTAGAAAAGTTGGTTAAGGAGCCCATTCGGCCACCTTCCCTGGACCTGTGGTCCAGCCAGGATCCTGGAGTGGCCTGGAGGAGGGGCTCTAGCATTTTGGACCCCTGAAGTCTCTCCAACCTGGTCAGACTTGGGTTTTAGTTACTTTTCTTTTTTTTTTTCTTTTTTTTGCGTTACGCGGGCCTCTCACTGTTGTGGCCTCTCCTGTTGTGGAGCACAGGCTCCGGACGCGCAGGTTCAGCGGCCATGGCTCACGGGCCTAGCCGCTCCATGGCATGTGGGATCTTCCCAGACCGGGGCACGAACCCGTGTCCCCTGCATCGGCAGGCAGACTCTCAACCACTGCGCCACTAGGGAAGCCCTCTAGTTACTTTTGATTCTTACAAAACATTATTTCACTCTCACAAACATTTGCCCAATGTCCTTATTAAAGATCTTGAAACAGGGATTGCTGCAAGCTCTGAAGGCAGTTACAAAACGTTTTGAGCAATCAGGCCCTCTCTGGTCTTTTTTCGAGGCTTGCGGGATCTTAGTTCCCCAACCAGGGACTGAACAGGGCCCTCGGCAGTGAAAGCGTGGAGTCCTAACAACTGGACCACCAGGGAATTCCCATGCCCACTCTGGTCTTACTGGTGTTGTGACTGTTGTAGGAAATCTTCTAGTACCAATCCCTGCTTGGAGAGGAAAATCCAACCTATAAACCAGCTTTATAAAAGAGAGGCCTTTTCTTTACAGGGGGAGTCCTTGCTTCCTCAAAGTACAGTCTATTTAAGTCACAAGCTTCTCTCACATGTTGAAACATGAGTCCATTTCATAGACTGGCTGTGTCTGCCATGGCTGGTGGGAAATTCATGGACTGAAAAAACTGCTCAAAAAGAAAAAAAGAAATGCTGGGAGGACATGTACCAACGTGTCAGCTGTCCCTGAAGTTATTACTGGGCTTGAGGAGGAACTTTTTTTCACTCTTTATATGTTTCTAAATAAATATTTTCCAAACATTGACTGAAACAAAGTGTTTTTAAAAACTGAAATAAAAACTTTTACCACTCACACTTCAGAGCCCCACTGGCCCCCTCCCCTATGTGTCGTAGAACCAGCTATTTTGGAGCAGGTGCAGAAGCAGACCTGTGGGTTCCTTACTGTTGAAGCTGGGCTACCTCTCAGGCAGCGTGCCTGTGCTGGTGCTTAAACATTTTAAACATACCTTCTGTTCAGGCAGTTTTGCCAGCTCTCCACTTAGCTCCGGTTCTGCCATACCTGGCTTTGGGTCTTGAGCAAGTCACTTCCCGAGGGCTCGGCTTCCTCTCTTTGGTTTGCACCAGGTGACATCGGAATCCCATCCACACCCCTGCTCTGGGCCTCCTCTGAAGGCCTGCGTAGATTAGTGGCCCAAGGCCCTGCGTGCCTCCTCTCTCTAGGACCTAGATCCTTTCTAAGATACCAAGAAAGGGCCTTTTTTGCTAGAAAGAATTGTAAGGGCTTGGTTTCTCCTGTCACATATCTAAGCCAGAAAGACGATCTTGTAAAGAAAACAGTGTCACCTAGTGTTGAAAAAATAAATTACCCAACTGCCCTCTCAGCTATCCAGTCACCTTCCTCCTCGGAAACTTCCAACATGTCTCACTCCCAGATTCCCAAGACCACCTGACACTTGGTACTCCTTCTCACCTGTCCCAACCTGTCCTTCTACTCTTTTTCATCGTCCTCCCACCCCAGGTTGTTTTCACAGTTTTCTCAGGAATCCACAAATGGCCTGCAAGGGGAGGGACAGTGTGAGGTTATGAGTTGCTGGCCCTGTGCCCCAAATTTAATCAGATTGACCTTTTTTTTTCCTCTTGTAAATAAATATTGAGGTTCTACATAAGATTTCATTTTAAAAGAGCATTTCCTTGCTAGAGAAGGAAATACCATCACTTCTCTACATCTCTCACTCCTAGTCAGTGCCACACAAGTTAGCGCTTTGTCCTGCATCAGCCTCACGTGTGTGCATGTTGCTTCCACAAGGGAGTAGCGAGTTCATTGGCAGCAGAGACTTAATTTTTTTGGTGTGTCTCTCCCTGCAGATTTGAGAAGATGATCAGTGGAATGTACATGGGGGAGCTCGTGAGGCTTATCCTAGTGAAGATGGCCAAGGAGGAGCTGCTTTTCGGGGGGAAGCTCAGCCCTGAGCTCCTCGCCACGGGCCACTTTGAGACCAAAGATGTTTCAGATATTGAAGGGTAAGCTTCGGGTCCTTCTCTGTTCACTGGGACCCCAGAAGGGTGGACAGGTGGCCGTGGAATGAGGAAGACGCATGGACCCTTGATCCTTCAAATGTGGACGGCAGGAGGGTCTCACCCAGTGGTGAGGCCTGGGCCTCACATGGCAGGCCTGTGGCTAGATGTCACCAGCCAGATAGTCTCCACTCTTGTCTGTTTTGAACGTGCTGACTACCAAAGTGACTCATGGTGCTGGGGACAGCTGGCCCCCACGCAGGGACTCGTGCTTTTGCACTTGTGTTCCTGCCTGGCCCAGGGACCTAAGCTTAATGCTGGAGGCTCCCTGTGGGTCTTTTAATGACTCACTTGCATCTACTTCCTTTCCCTTCTACTGAAGCTCTGACATTTCATTCCCTATTGGTGATTTTCAAAAAGGGCTCTGTCCTGACCCCTGCTTCATAACAGAAAAATAGGTCCTTGGGTGGCCCTGAGATGGACCCATTTATTTCCAAAAGGTAGGGCTGAGGCCTACCTACATCTTCACAGAGTGGCAGGAGTGGGAGTGAGGATGGCCTGATTTTTGTTTTTCAGTTAACAATATCCAAAGTGTTGGGCCTGGTTTCCCGTCCTTGAGACTTCCACTTGTCGCTTGATGAGGCCTTGTCTCAGGGACCAGATGGTGGAGAGGAGGTGATTTTGGTGCTAAAGAGAGCAGTGAGACAGTTCAAATGACTTTGTTTTAAGTGGAATTCTTGAAGGAACTGTACCTACTTGTTAAAGTTGGAGGGGATGACAGTCTTCATATTTGTGTGGCTCTTAGTTCCCCTAAGAAGAGGGCTAATCTCATAGCATCAACCCTTTATCGCCATCTTTAGATGCAAGGTAAAGCAGTGCTGACTCCATTGTGAAGTGCAATAGACTCTGACTGCCTTATAGAGAGAAAATAGGATGGGCTCCACAGCTGGGTTCCTGTGGTCAGAGGGAAACCATTCCCACTAACCTGAGAAAGGCAAACTCACACACGCACAACTTGGTGCGTAAAGCCCCAAGACCAGGGCCTCATCCTCCCGTAGGATGTGTGTGAGAAAAATTAATTGTTCTCACTGGGGGAAAAATGGGCACCTGAAGTACTGTGTGTGTGTGTGTGTGTGTGTGTGTGTGTGTGTGTCTGGGAGAGGAACTCAGCTTGTGCTTTCCTCTCCTCCTTATTCATTGCTCACCGCCGCCCCCATAGGTGGACAGAGCAGTGAGGTGGGTGTCTGCTCTCCCTGGGACATAGTGTTTGCTGGAGCCGAGGGCTTTCTATGTCGGCCCACATACCCCGCCCACTGGCCACAGTGAGTGGACCCCTGCCCACACGCTGTTTCTGTTTCCCAGGGAGAAGGATGGCATCCGGAAGGCCCGTGAGATCCTGGTGCGGCTGGGCCTGGACCCGACACAGGAGGACTGTGTGGCCACTCACCGGGTCTGCCAGATCGTGTCCACACGCTCAGCCAGCCTGTGCGCGGCTACGCTGGCAGCCGTCCTGCGGCGCATCAAGGAGAACAAGGGCGAGGAGCGGCTGCGCTCCACCATCGGGGTGGACGGTTCTGTCTACAAGAAGCATCCCCAGTGAGCCAGCATTCGGGGCCTCTGATAGACCTGACTCCACAGGAACCCGGTTTTGCACTGTGGGGTGGTGGAGATGGACCACAGAGTTGAGGTTCTTTGTAGAATAAAAGCTCCCAGTGGGGCAAGCGGGAGCTATGAGTGTGTTTTCCTTGGCATGGGTAGAGGCTATTTCTGAAGGCTGCCAACTAGGGCTTTACTCAGAGCTCTCCTGGCTTCTAGGGGCTCTTTTTCTGCACCCTCTTATTTCCAGCTTCTCTGGCTCACCTGGGTATTGATTTGATCCTGCCCTGCCCTCCATGGTTTGATCCCTTGGTCATAAGTGCTGAAATACTCAAATTTCAGTTGGGACCTGAAGGATTTCTCTCAATTGTGCCCACTTACTATCCCATCATTTTCACCTAATATGAGTGCCAGGTCAGTGGGCCTTCATTAACTGAAGGTAGATGTGGAAGGTCTCAGCCATTCCATTCCCTAGGCTCCTAGTCCAAAGCTCCTAAAACTTTAAGCTGTACACGAATTACTTGGGGATCTTGTTAAGAGGTAGATTCTGATTCAGAAGGTCTGTGTTCAGCCTGAGATCCTGTATCTCGAACAGCCCCCAGAGATGCTGGTGGCCTATAGGCCACACTTGGAGTAGGCCCTGGGGACCATGGCTCCAAGCAACCACCACACGAGAATTTCTTGCTGAACACACCTATTATCTTTAGCTGTTCAGACACCTCTAGGATTGTTGGCAGAAATGGGCCAAAGAGAGGCCAAAGTCTAGAAGAGCATCTTGACTTTTTCCTTTTTGGGTCTTTCATAAGCAGCATCTAATGAAATGAAGGATGAAACATGAATAGTAGTTGGTGTCAGAATCACCTGAGGCTGATAAGTTGGGCAAAGGAACTGTGGCCTATGGGAAGGGAGTCTTCTGTGAGTGCATGCAGGCGACACTGGCTTCCCAGAAGGCCACCCTTCCTTTTAGCAGGGTGGTCGCAGTTGAATAGCTGAGCTTTTATACAGTGACCCTTAACTTGGGAAAGAGTAGGGAGAGGATGTTTAGGGTGTCATTTGGGCTGAGGTGGTGAGCTACTGCCCCCACCATTTGTACCATTGACTCTAACTGTGGACACCCACCTCTTACCCCACGTCTGTGACTGCAGTTTCGCCAAGCGTCTTCACAAGACCGTGCGGCGCCTGGTGCCCGACTGCGACATCCGGTTCCTCCGCTCTGAGGACGGCAGTGGCAAGGGGGCAGCCATGGTGACAGCAGTGGCCTACCGGCTGGCCGATCAACACCGAGCCCGCCAGAAGACCCTGGAGTCTCTGAAGCTGAGCCGTGAGCAGCTGCTGGAGGTCAAGAGGAGGATGAAGGTAGAAATGGAGCGAGGTCTGAGCAAGGAGACTCACACCATTGCCCCCGTCAAGATGCTGCCCACCTATGTGTGTGCCACCCCTGATGGCACAGGTATGCCACCCAGCTCACCACAGGGTTCAGTCGCTGTGGGAGAACTCCCTTAGCCTTAGCATTGGGTGTTCAGGCCAGACTGTTGACCATGTTTCTTCAGCTCTAGTACTGGGAAATTCTAGTGTTCAGGGGTCCCAACCAAGGCATTCCTCTGCTAAAACTGAATGGTGATAATAGTAAATACTTAATGAAGGCTTACTATGTGTCAAGTGCTTCTCTAAGCATTCTACACATATTAATTCATTTAATTTTTAACCGTTAACAGAGATTAGTAGTTCATTTTGTTTGTTAACAAGCTACTACGTTTTGCACAAAACCTAGGCACAGAGAAATTAAGAAATCTGCCCAACTTCACACAGCTAGAAAAATGGCAGAGCTGGGATTCAAATCGGGAATTTTGGTTCCAGGGTTAGCTCTTATGAGGCCAGGGGTTGGCAAACTGAGGTCCATGGGCTAAATCTGACCCAGTGCCTATTTCTGTAAATAAAGTTTTATTAGTACACAACCATGCCCATTTGCCTACATGCTGTTTATGGCTGCTTTTCGCTATCATGGCCAAGTTGTATGGTTGCAGCAGGGACTGTGGCTCGTAAGGCCTAAAATGTTTACTGCTCAGCCCTTTACAGAAAAAGATTGCTGAGCCCTGCTCTAGGTCTTGCAATCTAAGAAATGAAGGTCTTTTCCCAATTCAGAAAAATGATCACTGACCAGTCCAGTGTGGTACAGCTGGTACAGGTTCCAGAGATGGAGACTGGGACTCGGTCCCAGCTCTACCATCTTCAGGCTGTGTGGCCCTGAGCACAGCCAGATCTCTCTCCTCCATAGAGGGGAATGCAATGCCTCCCTCTTAGGGCTGCCTGAGGGTTGCATGGAAACTGTGTGTGACACACGTAGTGCGTTGTGACTGTCCTAAAAAGGAGGGTTTTCTCATTCTAGAAACATTTCCCTTCAGTTTCCTTTAAAGAGTTGGACTCTGTTGTTCCTTCTGTATTCTAGAGACTTATGTGAGGTGGCCTTTGATTTAGTACAAGTGGCGTGTCTGGATATCCTGGAGTATACTGTATCACCATTTCTTTCCTGTGTTCTGGAGCTCTGGAGCTCATTGTGACTCCTGGGGCCCCACAACTTGAATTCATTTGAGAACCACTAAGGAGCCAGCAGGGTTCTGGCCCCGGGGATCTTATTTTCTTTATCATTAGGTGGAGCTCACAGTCCGTCACCCTGAGGTTGTCCAGGGCCTCCTGGGAGAGCTCCCCATTAGGGGAAGGTGTTTAGACTGTCACTCTCTCCAGCCCCAACCCACCATCTTCCTGGGCTTATTTTCCAGAGAAAGGTGACTTCCTGGCCTTGGACCTTGGGGGTACCAATTTCCGGGTCCTGCTGGTGCGCGTGCGGAATGGGAAGCGACGTGGAGTGGAGATGCACAACAAGATCTACTCTATCCCGCGGGAGGTCATGCATGGCACAGGGGATGAGGTGAGGCAGGGTGGCACCTCTGGGAGGGGACCCCAGGAGACACCCACTTCTCACCTGGGAGGACAGTGCTTTCTCTGCTCACCCGTGGTCCTGGGGAGGGCTACATGGGCTAGGGCCCTGGGCTGGCCTTTGCTTAGGTGCATGCCTGCGCTGGCGTTTCTCCTGGGTGGAGGCCTCGAGCTGGTGCTCAGACCCTGGTGGGGCAGCACGCCCGGGCCAGGGTTCCTCCTCTCAGAGCCCAATTTCTGCTTGCAGCTCTTTGACCACATCGTCCAGTGCATTGCCGACTTCCTTGAGTACATGGGCATGAAGGGCGTGTCCCTGCCTCTGGGTTTCACCTTCTCCTTCCCCTGCCAGCAGAACAGCCTGGACGAGGTAATAGTGCCTTCCTGGAGGACTCTCCTATGGGCTGTACTGACTCTGAACCAGCCAGAGTTTCGAGCAGGGGAGAATGCTGAGCTGAGAGGAAGAAAACAAGGGCATGAGTGACCAATCATGGGGAAGGGCTTGTTGATGGGAATGAGCAAGTCAGAGCTGATAGAGGTCAAGCAGGTAACAATCTTTGGAATAATGATGATGATGCTAATAATATCAACAACTGACATTTTTAAAGCATTTTATGCGAGGTACTCCTAGGCTTCCTGTGTGCGTAATCTCATTTAACCCTTAGAGCAACCATATAAGGCAGGTGTTTGTATACCCGTTTTACAGAAAGGAGAACAATGTCTGTGGAGATGCCAACTATCTTGCAGGTCATATAGCTTGGGAGTGGCTAAGTCATGATTTCATTCCGGTTTCCTGACACCTGAGTCCATGCTGTCCATTATGCTCAGCTGCTCCTGAGGCTCCTGTTTTGGGCTCAGGACATTTCACTCCATCTCCCTTGGCTGCCCTGGTGTTTCTCTAGTGTCACCTTTGCTTTTCATTCCCTGTCACCTTGCCTCGGATGAATGAAGCAGGTTGTTGAAGAGCTGGTGCTCCCACATATTCTGGACATGGGTGTGTTGAAGCCTAGGAGAGCTGAGTAGGCAACGCCTAGGCTTACTCAGGGCAGATAATTGGTATGTTAGATATCAGAATACTCTTATTTAAGCAGTTGTTTCTCTCTGTCTCGATCGGTGTTCTAGAAGCTTACATGCTTGGTACAGGTGGACATATGCTGTGGATGGAGTTACCAGGGTACAAAGGGCATGGTTCCTGCTATAGGTGCCTACAAACAAACTGGACTGAGGAAGCAAGCTCAGAAAAGCAAGAGCTGCTCTTTGGAATGTGGCAGCAGTGGAATGATGAAGCCCTGAGGATGATGTTAATCTGAGCACATACCCGGAGGGCATGAGGAATACTTGGTCAGAAGAATGAGCTGCTGAGGAAGAAAGGCAGGCAGGCCTGGCAGTATGGAGAAAGGCATGTAGGTGGGAACAGTCATAGGTACAGTGGGCTTGGCCCAGTGGCGGGAAAAGGCCTGCGTTTCCAACAGCGTCCCTGGAACAGGAGGCCTTACGTTGCTCAGCTGAGTTTTGTAAATGCCTCTTACTCCTCCCTTCTGAGGGTTAAATTCACCACGTGCACTAGCACGTGCACTTCCTATGGTTTTAGGAAGTCCCGCAATAAAAACCCTGCCTAATCCAGTATTTCCCAACAGCTGTTAATATTTGTCCAGTGTTAGCTAGTCCAGAATTGCTTTTAGCTTTTCCAACTTCTTTGTCTCAACATATATTTTTTCAGTGTCAATGCATTGGGTTTTAAAGCCTTCACATTTGCATCAATTTACCAAAAGGACTTATCAAACGTGTATAAATATTTATGTGATATTTAATGAAACATTGCTTATTATAACAGTCATTAGAAACAAACCAAGTTGTCCAACAGTGGGAAATAGTTAAATCATGAGTCATTCACTGCCTCATATCAGCAACTAGTTTTTTCAAGGAATTTCAATGATTTGGGAGAACACTCGTGGTAAGACTAAAAAAATATTTTTAATCGAAGTATAATCTCTATAATATAGAAATATACAAAACGTGATTAATAGGAAGATAAAAACATAACATTCCAGTGTATATGCTTCCAGACTTTTCCTACTGAAATATTTTTAACAGGCACTATCTTACTTTTCAAGTATAGCAACATGTATATATGTTTATATATTTATCTAGTGGCTCCCAAGGCATGTTAACTGTTTCTGTTAGTGCTTGAATTGTAAAATTCCAGGTCATTGTATTGGACTTTATACCATAGGTTCTAAGTTTCTGTAAGGAGCATGTATTCAGTCTAGAACTGTGAAAACTAAGAACAAATGAAGCAGAAGCCGGGTTTTGTCTGTTGTTGTCTGTAAGCTGGATTCTGCTCTGCTGAGATCACCCTGTTGATGGGAAAACCAGCAGGTGCTGAGGTCCAGAGGCCTCAAGCTGCCTGGGTTAGCTGGTGGCCACGGGCAGTTCTCCTCAGCTGTTGGGGCCTCTCCATGTCTTATTATTAAGGACCACCTGCAATAATGTAATTCGAACATTCTGTACGCTTGAAAGTGCCAAATACAAAATTTCATCGGAGACGTCAAGCTAATTTGTAGACAAGAAAATCAGGTGGAGAGAAGCACATAGTTGTTTGGATGTGGGTGTGTAAACCAGGCCACTGCTGAGATTGTACTTTGTTTTTCCAAATTTCCTGGGATCTGAACACAGCGGGACTTGTAAGACCAAACTCCTGGGCCATGAAATGCCAAGCTGGTTGGTATAAACAACCAAGCAAGTCATGGAGAAACAATACAAGGGGGGTGGATAGTGAGCACACAGCCCACTTATAGGTTCTGATCTCTCAGGAAGGGGGCCTGGGGGTCCTTGGTGCTTGTTCCCTGATAGGCTATGGCAGCAAAGAGGGAATGAGGGAACAGTATAGGAAACAGTCCTCCATATTCAAAGCCGCCATGTATCTGCTCCTGGAGGGCCCTTTGACACAGCGAAGGGTACTTGTTCACTTCGTACTAGAGTTTGAAAATTTAGAGACACAAACCCGCCCCTCTGTACGATGTACAGGGCAGACTCCTTTTCCCAGTGAAAGAAACAAGCATCTAGAACTTAGTTCCTTGGCAGGGGCCATCGTATGGTGCTTATGAGCCCATCCATTGGAATTGCTGGGCCTGGGGGTGAGTCCTCCTCTCTTGCAAGCTGTGGGCCTTGGGCAAGTTACTCCAGAGCTACCGTTACCTGTAAAATGGGCATGATAATGATAAACATTCCACGAAAGTGCTGTGAGGATTAAACGTTGTAACACATGGGTTGTGCCTAGCCCAGTACCTGTTGCATAGTAGGCACTCCTAGTAGGTGAAACAGGTTTAGAATAATTTGTGGGTGAGATGATTGGTTTTTAAAGGGCATCTGTATAACCTGTGAGGTTGTGAACTAGAAAATGACCCAGGAGCCCTTCTCTGATATCCACATCCCTGCCCATGTGTGATTTTTAGAGCATCCTCCTCAAGTGGACTAAAGGCTTCAAGGCATCTGGCTGCGAGGGTGAGGACGTGGTTACACTGCTGAAGGAAGCCATCCACCGGCGAGAGGTGAGAGAGGCGTGACATGAGGCCCGAAGTGATCTGGGTGTTCAGAGCTGGGGGAAGTGTTAAGTGCAGTTGTGTTGGTCAAAGGGAGAGTTAACCTAGTTCTTCAGCAGTTGGTGAGTGTACGCTGTGTGTCAAGCCCTGCTCTTGGCAACTGGGGATTCAGGAACGCCCACAGAACGCTCTTGTTATATAAACAATCCCATGAGCTAATGTCAGGTGCTCTTGAGCTATGAAGGAAGATGAAGTTGGGTGAGGACAGAGTGAGTGGGCTGGGGAAGGGCAGTCTTTTAAACAGCATAACCAGGGAAGGTCTCTGAAGAGGTGATATTTGAGCAGAGAAAATGAGCCCTGCCTTATAAGTTTTAGATCCATTTAAATCTCCCTTGCAAGGGTCTGAAGGGAGAATATTGTGGTTCATTTGTGGATTGGGATCTGCTGTTGCTCTCAGGAGTTTGACCTGGATGTGGTTGCTGTGGTGAATGACACAGTTGGGACTATGATGACCTGTGGCTATGAAGACCCTCACTGTGAAGTTGGCCTCATTGTTGGTAAGGACTCGGGCTGTCCTTCCTGTGTGGGGACACACAACCCAGGGTGGGAGGATGGCAAGTGCAGAGTGAGGCCCTGACTGACATCTCTTGATTGGCAGGCACGGGCAGCAATGCCTGCTACATGGAGGAGATGCGGAATGTTGAGCTGGTGGAAGGGGAAGAGGGGCGGATGTGTGTCAACATGGAGTGGGGGGCCTTCGGGGACAATGGATGCCTAGATGACTTCCGCACAGAATTTGATGCAGCTGTGGATGAACTTTCCCTCAACCCTGGCAAACAGAGGTAGGTACCCGACTGCATGTAGGCCCTGGTCTGTTCATCTCAGAGCTGAACAGTGATGAGTGATCTGGTCCTCCACAACAGCAAATCCCGGGACACTCATTCTCTTGAGATGTTAATAGAAGAGATTTCTTTGGAAAGGGCTTCTTGTCAAATACATCTGGAAAGTTCTGGGTTAAGTCCTTTTCCCCCTGCTGGACTGTGATGCTCTTGAAGTCCAATTGGGAAAACAAATCACAACAGTTATGTTGCAAGGAGAATATCATATAGGGAACTGGTCACACAGGTTTTAGAGGGATGAAAAGACAAAAAGGGGATGCTTTTTGAGGAGCAGTTAGTACATGTAGCAATCAGCTCCTACCCTGAGGACTAGGAGAACAGGTGGGAGAGAGTATTAAAACCTAGATCTGGAACTTGAGGAAAAACAGACAGTTGAACCACCTGCTGCCATCAGGGTGAAGAAGCATTGCTGGGGTGAGGCAGATAGGAATAGGAAGCAATAGAAGCAAACTTCTTTCTCCTCCATCCATCCAGTATATAGCACCCTTTACTGTCATACTGGACAAGGGGGTAGCCCCAGCATCACAAAGCCCCTGGTATGGTGGGATCTCATTAGGAAGAGGTTGCACGTAGTGTTTCCTAACTAGATTAATCAGGGACCATACTTCTGCAGAATATACTTTGCAAAATATTTGTTTATAGTAGAGGTCACAGGCTAAAATGCCTCCAGGAGCCAGGCAGGCAACATTAATGAAAGAAACAGGCTGGAGTAAGACAAGATTGAATGATGATGGGGTTTTGGTTGAAACTGAGAACATTGACTTTTTAAAGGCACTAGGTAGAGCCAGAAGACCCTCATGCCATTGAGTAGTCATGTTTCGTTCTAGTGGCCAGAACAGGGGTCTCCAGCTGGCACTAGTTACTTGAGCAATAAGTGATTAGGCTGAAGAGAAAGCGTGCTAAATTCTCAGCAACGCAGGGGATTAAGACAGCATCTTACCCTTCTGGAAGTGTGGTGGGGTTTGGGTGTGCGTTCCTTCTTGAGGAGTTGGGAATAAGCCTTGGAAGGGAAATGAAACCACAAAATGGGGTCAATCTCAGGGAACCCCTTGGGCCTCAGGACACGTTTTACTGAAGGCTATGAGTCAGTATGTGTGGATGCCAGGAATCCTGCCTCAGTGAGTCAAATAGCATTTCCTTCCCACGAAGGGGAATTTGTATGCCTTCTACCTTCTAATGCGATGGGGGTGACGGAGCTGGTGTATCTCAGCACATCCCACCACCTTCCTTCTTAACCTCCATGAACATTACCTGCATTGCAGGTTCGAGAAAATGATCAGTGGCATGTACTTGGGCGAAATTGTTCGTAACATCCTCATCGATTTCACCAAACATGGGCTGCTCTTCCGTGGCCGCATCTCGGAGCGGCTCAAGACACGGGGAATCTTTGAAACCAAGTTCCTGTCTCAGATTGAGAGGTGAGAATTTAGGGCCTGGAATAGGATAGACTGTATATCCTCCTTTTCATGGACAGACAAGCTGGGATTTCCACAGTTCAAGTAAGATCAGGGTGTGGCTTACATAAAGGTCAGTTTAGTAGTTCACATGTTTGTATCTATATAGTGTTGTTTTAAAGTACGTTATGAACAGTTGGCATTTTAAGGGAAAATATATAATATTCTCATGAAAAATCATGGTAAGCTGGATGAGCCTGTGCAAAGAAGTATTGTTGGGTTTTAGACCAATTTCAAAGGTAGAAAGAAATATAGCTGCTCATAGAATGTAAATTGGAACGCACGGAGGAAGATAACCCACCAAAGCACTTTATGCTTGGCAAAAGGGTTCTTCTTAACTGCTGGCTGCTGTAATAAGGCAACCAGGATTGAGTGAGGTTGGCATGTCAGGCAATGCAGAAACCTGCCTTGTGGCGGCTCATTAAAGCAAAGCCTTCTTCCTCCAGTCTAATGGTGGAGAAGTCTGCTCCAAATTAGAATACTGAATTTCAGAGCCTTTTAAAAATTAATGCTGTGTCATTATTACTCTCATGCATATAGGAAAACAGGAACTGGTTGGCGTACATGAGTGGGGCCCTAGGGCATCTGCACCAGTGAATAGAATATTGTTCTAGTTTGCATGTCTGTTTATTTTCTTCTTATAGTTTTATTTATCTTTGTTTCATAAATAGTGCACAGGTAGATTTCAGACAACCCAGAGTGGGGGAGGAGAAATAGAACAGGCATTTAATATTGGTGGGTGATGCCTGTTCTGCTGACCTGTGAACAATGAGAGATTGGACAGGAAAGGGCTTTGCAACTGAAAACTGTCGCATATGAGCATCATCACTGTCTTTACTGTCAGTATTTCCAGATAAGTGGAACACATGGACAGTGAATTTCCTTTTGTTTTGAGTGTCAGTTTTGTAGCAGCAGTGCTCTACCTTGCCTGGGCAAAGTGGCATCAGGAGCTGTTTCTTCGTGTTCTCTCTGTGAGGGTCAGTGAGATGAGCACTAGTTCCTGAACTGAGTTTAAGAATGGAACCACCTCTCAGGGGCAGTGGCTTTTACCCCCAGCTCTCAGAAGGCCAGGTCCCCCAGAACCACTTCTGATGAAGGAGCCAGGCCCCGGAGTGGCAGGCCACCATGCCCTCTAGGTATGTGACTGACCACTCACTGTCTCCTCCTGGCCCAGTGACTGCCTGGCCCTGCTGCAGGTCCGTGCCATCCTGCACCACTTAGGGCTCGAGAGCACCTGTGATGACAGCATCATTGTCAAGGAGGTGTGCACTGTGGTGGCGCGGCGGGCAGCCCAACTCTGTGGTGCAGGCATGGCCGCCGTGGTGGACAAGATACGAGAGAACCGTGGGCTGGACACCCTCAAAGTGACAGTGGGCGTGGATGGGACCCTCTACAAGCTACATCCTCAGTGAGTGCCTGATTTCCACTCTTCCTGCCCATCTTTCTCCCTCTTTCTCACCATTCTTTCCTTGCTTTCCTTTCTCTCTCTCTCTCTTTATTTTATGGCAAATTATCAGACGTTCCAAAGAGTGTATATAATATATATATATTATAGTTTAAAGATTAATAACTAGAAGTAGGTGTGTGTTTTACCACCCAGCTAGGAAGCCCCCTGTGAGCCCCTCCCAATTGCACCCTTCACTCCCCCCTACCATGAGTGAGTGCTGGGGTGATTAAGTCTATTGCTTTCTTTTCCCCCTCCATATATCTACGTATGCATCTACATTGTTTAGTTTTACTTAATTTTGAATTTACCATATGACATCTTTTCTTTTGTTGACTGGCTTTTCTCACACCACATTTATGGTTTTGAGATGCATCCACACTGAAGTCTGCAATCATAGTTAATTCATTTTCAAGGCTGTATAGCATACCTCTGAATGACTATACTATAATTTATTCTAATGATGGATATTTGGGTTATTTCTAGGTTTTGACTATTACAAGCAGTGCTCCTGTCAACATTCTAGTAAATGTATGCCGGAACTCTGGATCAAGATTTTTTTCTACAGTCTAGGGTAGGGGTTGGCAGATTATAGCCACAAGTGTTTTTGTAACTAAAGTTTTACTGGAATACAGCCACACCCACTTGTTTATGTGCTGTCTATGGCTGCTTTCGGTTATAACAGCAGACCATATGACCTACAGAGCTCAAAATACCTATCGTCTGGCCCTCTGTAGAAGAAGTTTTCCACCCTCACCTGTGGTATGGAAGTACTGAATTCCCTTTTCTTTTTACTCTTTTTCCTGTCTTTCTCCATCTCTTCTCCCTTTTCTCCTCTCATCACTATTTCTCTTCTCCTTTCTTCCCTCACTTGCATATGTTGAATAAATTGTTTTAAAATTAGGAAGTGCCTCAGTCCCTCTCCCCTAGAAGCTCTTCAACTAAAAGTTAAAAGAATAGAGCTGTGCCCCTTGCCTGGACATGAGGTAGGATGGAGAGACTCATCGATTGAATTGTCACCTGCTGTCACCATGATTGTTTCAGGGAGCTGAGAAACTTGCCCAGAGTCTACACAGTTAGTGAAAAGACTGGACCTTGAGAAGTTCCAAGTTCCTCTTGTTGATGATCAGTGTCATTGTGAAAATAGGAACCTCAGTCCCAAGTGAGGGTCAGAAGGGGGACAGAAGTCTAGCCACTAGCACTGGGGCTTGGTGTTAGGAGCCTCTGTTCTCAGCTCTGCAGATGGGGAGGAGCAACTTGTCCCTGCTCTGGTGGGGAGATGATGACGAACCGTTTCTTCCTCTAGTCCCATATCAGGAAGAATCTCTGATTTCTGTTCTCAACACACCCTCCTAAGTCTGCTCCTTTTGCCTTTAATGACATTTTGGGTTAGATATGAGTCTGATGTGAGTTAATACCTCTGGAAAATAATAGAATATCACACATGTGGCGCTTCACCCTTCCCTCCAGAGTTGATGAACAGGTTATATATACACTTCTGCAAGGTATGCTTGTGGCGTCCACGACTGTTGAACTTCTCTTTCACTGCTTAGTTTTAAGAACACAGCTTGCCAGAATCTCAGACTTTTGTCCTAGAGTTGAATCTTAGCTTCCCACTTGCCCACTGTGACATAGAATTTGGGCATGTTGCTGGTCTCTCCAAGTTTCAGTTTTCTGAAGCACAATACATAATGTTTCATTCATGGTAGCTGTCATCCTCTTTCCCATCTCAATTATTCCTGGGTTTCCAGCATCACTTCTTAGGGTCCCATCTCTGAGGATACAAATCAATTGTGACTAAGGTATTTTTTCTGTCTCCTTCCCAACTTTTCCAGCTTTGCCAAAGTCATGCATGAGACGGTGAAGGACTTGGCTCCAAAATGTGATGTGTCCTTCCTGGAGTCGGAGGATGGCAGCGGGAAGGGGGCGGCTCTCATCACTGCTGTGGCCTGCCGCATCCGAGAGGCTGGACAGCGGTAGAGCCCCTGAAATTGGAAGGACTTCCTCTGGTTTCCCTTCTTTCCTGCTTTAAATTATAAGTTGATCCCCTTGTGTCAGAGACGGACCCCTTGGCTTTTCCTTGGCAGAGAGGACCTTATCGGACTGGGTTTTGTCTCTGTCTACTCACTGTAGAGTTTGGTACCCAAGGCTTAGCCCTCCTGAGATAAATACAGTTTGAAGTAAGGATTTGTTCCCACTTGTCACAACCATTACCATGGGTTCTCTTAAAACTTGAAAAAAAATTTAACCTTTAGTAATCCCCCTGGCCAAATTCCATGTCCCTGTATAACCCTACAGGGTGGGGACACTAATGAAAAACTACGGTTGCTTCACCTTGGAGCCTGAACATGACATTTCTAGGTGGAGAGCATCCCCCAGCATGGAAGCTGATGCTATTTCTCCTCTCAGAGATCTGGGAGGTCTCCACTGACTTGAGCCTGATTCTCCCATAGGCAGGGAGGAGGGGCGGTAATGTAGGGGAAACCCATGGATAGCCATGTGGCAGCCCCTCTTCAACCTCATCTTTAAGCGTTTGCCTAGTGGGTTCCAGTGGATGCTGTTCCTGGAATCAAAGCATCCTGAGTCTGAGCAAGCAAAACCAAAGCTAAGAGTCCTGTGAGTGGGCTTGTTGTCACATCTCCTTGTGGGTTCACAAGTCATCCATAAGCAGTGGACCTTTGGGGAAGGGAAGACTTTTTGGTCTGTTTAAAAATTTTTTCCTGCAGAGGTGGAAACACTGTATTTTCATTTTAATTTATATTTGAAATTTATTTAGTTCATGAAGTACATCTGCTCCTTCATTTTGACACTGTACGTAACGGTCGGTTGTATGTAACGTATTTATATGTTAATTTGTTATGTCTGTAAATACACAGGGTCTCATTAGTAGATCAGTGTAGTTAAAGGATGGAAGATGAAGATACTGATTGGTTCCTAGAAATACCTCATTCATCTTCAGGAAAAGAAGGAAAGCCTCTTTAGGGTGAGCGAATGGCCCAGCAGCTCCTTGCCAGCTCCTTTCCCTGCAGACTCAGAAACTTGGAAGGTGGCTGGGGACAGAGTGAAGGAGGCTGGGGCTATGGATTGAAGAAACCATGCTAACTGGCTGCTCAGTCTAGGGACTTTCCTGGAGCCATATTACATGAGATGCTAACAAAGGAAACAGGAATCCTTTCAAATAGACTCTGCTTAGAAATCTTCATCCTTAGGGCAGTTATTAGTATTTTAAACCTCTCTAACAATACAAAGGAAGCCACCAAAAACGTTGAAAAAATTGTCTAATTGTTGATAGCAAACCGAACCAAAACAAACAATCAAACAAACGAAAGTTCAGGGACAACACTTTTGGTGGATTTGTGCCCTCCTAGCAAAGTTCGCCTTCAATTTGTTTTGTAAATGTTCTACAAGAGGTGTTGTCCACAGACTTCCTTACACTGAGCTGTTTTTACAAGAAGTGTTTATTTCAAACTGCTTGGTGCGGCGTTGGGGTGGTGGTGAGGGGAGACATAAAACCTTCCTTACCCTGCTGTTTAGAGTGCAGTTAATTCTGAATCTGAAAGCCCACTTCTGCCCTAAAATGATCACACCCCCACACGTTAAACCTGAATACTTCATAATAAAGAGGGGATGGCCTTTTAACAATGTTGAGTAGGATACGAGGTTCAAAACAGAAAAATGGAAAGACGCAACTCAACAGCACCCAATTTTTGCACATTTATCAAACTTGTACTGGAACAGTGTCTAGATTTGTGTCTCATTAAAGGATGCCCAAGAAATAGAAATGAACCTTAACTTTTAAACTTGAAAATTAGGCACCATCTATGAAATTGCACATTTCTAAAAGGTAGAGCTGTGTGTGTGGCTATTTAAGATGTGTCCTTGGTTTCCAAAAAGGAAAGCTGGAAAATGCAGTTTGAATGTTTGTGTTCCCACAGTTAGGTGACAGTTCCTTGCTGACGCTGCTTTGCCCGTGTAAATACATTGCCTCTCAGTCTTGGACTGGGATGTGCTCAATAGCAGATCATCTCAAATCCTTGAGCCCTCAGTCTAGTGAAGATGTTGTCATGTACAATAAAGAACTAGTTGAATTAACTGTGTGATGTTAACTATTAATAAATTTTAACATTTTTCAAAATATTCAGTGTGTGATTCGTGAGCATTTTTCAAGAGTGCAGTCATCTTTTGAGCATATTAGTACTTCCTGGCCCGTCTGAGTAGTTGATGAGTGTTTTGATTTTGACTATATGTGCTTGACAGGCATGTAGCTAACTCTTGGCCTTGACCCCAGATATTTCTCACTCCAGAAACACAGTCCCAATGGAACGGGAAAGTAGGTGACTTTTCCTAGGCCGTCTTTGAGCCCCTAGATCTCAAGCACCACTGAAGAACCACGGCTGGCCCAGCAGTCTACTGGCTGAGATGTAGCAGAACCCTCAGAGACTCTGGGTAGTCTCCGTATAGGCATATGTGTTTCACATTCAGGATGTAAAGCCCTTACTTATATGAGCATCTAAAAAGCACTTGCCTCTGTCTTATCCTTACAGTCTTTCAAACCCTCTCCTTAATAAGCAAAATACAAACCTAGGAAATAAACTTCTCACAAGTTCCTGGTGATACCCACTGACTTTGACATGGCCCTGTTTGACAATAACTGAAGGGGGAGGCAGATCAAGGCTAACAGAATGCTAGAGATAGCCAAAACACAAAATTCAACCTAGCTAGTGGTAAAGGAAAAGAAATTTAAATTAGACCCTATTTTTATGACTTCAAATTGCTGAGATTATAGGAGCATTCTCATATACTATTGGTGGAAATGCAAGGTATAATTATTTAGGAGGGAAATAGTCAATATCCATGTTTTGTGTAATTTTCTAGAAATTTGTGCAGAGGAAGTACACATAGTTGGAGATCAAGATTTAGCTTTAAGGGTACTGGCGACTGTATAACTTAAAATAACAAAATAGGGGAACTCCATACCGTGGGTCTGCCTACCTTGTACCAGGGTCCAGTCAGGAAGACAATCGACTCCAGTTATTTCGAACAGATTTTAACACAAGGACTTGGTTATTCAGGTGATAGGAGAGCTGAGAAGTCCCACAGTATAGAGGAGCAACCCAGAGATTAGCAACATCAAAAAAAACCCACTTCTATCCCAACGGCTGGGCCAGATTCCGAAAGCTGGAACCACAGAGCTGGAGTGGGAGGTGGTTAGAAATACCCTGTCTTCTCCCTCCCACCCTCTAGTTTTCTGCAGTGTCTCCCGTTGACTGACCCTACCTGTGAGGCAGGGAGGGTGGGACCTGGAGCTAATAATAAGTGAGGTGCATGTACCCTGTAAAACCATTACTGTGTTACTGAAGGATATTTGGTATCATAGAAAATGTTGACAGTATGCTGAAAGTATGTTACAAACAGTATGGGGCCTTAGCCCCATTCCTCAGCAGCCGTCCGTCAGATTTCCCCACCTCTGCGACTTGGGCACCCCTGTGGGGCTCTGGAGCAGGCCACTCTGCTGGGCCTGCCAGCTTCAGCTGCCAGCTGCTCAGGGCAACTTTGGCAGCACCGCCCTCCTTAGGTCGCTGCTGCTCCGTCACAGAGCCTCGGAGAAGAGCCCTCCCTTTTCCCAGTGGGGCTCCTGGGTGGACATAGACCCTTACTTCCCCATAGATTATAATACTAGACAAGATGCTCAGAAGGGAGTTTTCTCAGGTTTCTGCGCTCAGAGACCCTGAAAGCCTCTGGGCCACCCGTACTCATGGGTTTCCCACAGTCTTCTCCCTACCCAACTCCCACCTCCTCTGTAGGGCTCCTCACCACTGGGAAATCTATTTCCTGCACCCAGGTTGCTTCCAGCTTGGAAATAGCTTTTCCAGCCTCTGCCAGCCTGTCTTACCTTTCACTCCCTTCTTTGTTGCTTTGTTTTCATTTTTGGGGGGCACCAGGGGCAGAAGGCTAGATTACTTCACACCCCGCCCCCCCTCAATTCAAGGCATTTTCTAGTCTTTGCAAGGAGCCTTCTTGCTTTTTTATTTTCTTATTGCCTTTTATCCTCTTGTCCATTCTCCACTCACAAGTGGCAGCCATGTTATTGTATTGATGTGCAGTTTATTTGTGTGTCTTGTGTGCGTGCTTTTTTAAAATTAATTTTTATTGGAGTATAGTTGCTTTACAATGTTGTGTTAATTTCTACTGTACAGCAAAGTGAATCAGTTATACGTATACATATATCCCCTCTATTTTGGATTTCCTTCCCATTTAGGTCACCACAGAGCACTGAGTAGGGTTCCCTGAGTTATACAGTAGGTTCTCATTAGTTATCTATTTTATACATAGTATCAGTAGTGTATATGTCAATCCCAATCTCCCAATTCATCCCACCCCCCTACCGTTCCTCACGTCTCTACAAATGACCCAATTTCTTTCGTGGTTTTTTTTTTTTGCGGTACGTGGGCCTCTCACTGTTGTGGTCTCTCCCGTTGCGGAGCACAGGCTCTGGACGCGCAGGCTCAGCAACCATGGCTCACGGGCCCAGCCACTCCGCGGCATGTGGGATCTTCCCAGACCGGGGCACGAACCCGTGTCCCCTGCATCGGCAGGTGGACTCCCAACCATTGTGCCACCAAGGAAGCCCCAAATCCTTTATTTTTATTATATGTTCTTGTTGATTATTACAAGGATTCTTGGCCTCAGCACTGTTAAGATTTGGGGCTGGATGTGAGGGCTTTGGGGCTTTGTTGTGAGGGCTGTCCTGTGCGGTGTAGGGTGTTAGCACCATTCCTGTCTTACACCATCAGATGTCCATAGCAACCCTTCCCTTCAATGTCTGAAAATGTCTTCAGACATTGCCGAAAGTCCTGTGGGAGTGAGATACCCACATAAAACACTGAACCCAATATTTTGTCCCAATTATTGTATGGGACATGTTTAATTATTTATTTCTTATCTAAAATTCAAATTAAACTGGGTATCCTTTTAAATGTTATTTGTCCAATTTATCAGTCCTACCTGAGAGGCAAAATCACTCTTTGCTGGGAATCACTGGTGTAGAGAAAAGTTAGGAATTTGTGTATGTTGATCTTGTTTCTGATAAACTTGCTCAATTTTATTATTAATTGCAGTAGGTTATTTATTCTGTTGTTTTTTTCTATGTAGATTACCATACTTTTAAATAAATAATTTGTTTTATTTTTCCATTCAGTTGCTAAAACTTTTTGTTTTCTTTTCTTACCACATTGATTAGGATCTCTAGCACTGCTGTACAGTAGCAGTAATAGTACACTTTTTAAAAATTTCTTTTTTATTTACTTATTTATTTTTATTTTTGGATGTGTCGGGTCTTAGTTGTGGCACACGGGATCGTTGCTGCCGCACGCAGGCTCTTTGCTGTGACGCGCGGGCTCCTCTCTAGTTGTGGTGAACGGGCTTCTCTCTAGTTGTGGCATGTGGGTTTTCCTTTCTCTAGTTGTGGCACATGGACTGCAGAGTGCGTGGGCTCTGTAGTTTGCAGCAAGCGGGCTCTCTAGTTGAGGCACGCAGACTCAGTAGTTGTGGCGCGCAGGTTTAGTTGCCCTGCGGCACGTGGGATCTTATTCCCCTACCAGGGATGGAACCCCTGTCCCCTGCATTGCGGGGTGGATTCTTTACCGCTGGACCAACAAGGAAGTCCCAGTAGTACATTTTTGTCTCCTTCCCAATCTTAAAAGAAACGTGCCTAAATTTTCTCCATTGAGAAAAATGTTTGATGTCGGTTTTAGGGTACCAATTTAAGGAACTTCTTTTTTCTATTCCTAGTTTGCTAAGATTTTTTTTTATTATAAAATCTTAAGCAGATGTTGTACAACATTAAAGGCTTTTTCTGCATCTATTGAAAGAGATGCATGTGTTTTCTCCTTTAGGCTTTACTGTAATAAATAGCATCAATGCATTCTCTGGAAAATCTTCCTTTATTGCTGGGATAAATTATATCTTTTAGTACATTGTTGGATTAGTTCACCTGGTATTTTATTTTTTGCATTCTTATTCATAAGTGAATTATTTTTTGCATTCTTATTCATAAGTGGAATGAGGCTATCATTTTTTTCTTTTGTATTGTCCTGATCTGCTTTTAAATAAAAATTACATAACTTCACAAAAAAGGCCGAGCAGTTTTCTCTCTTTTTTCATTTACATATGTGAAAGTATGCAGAATAGATTACTGAATCCTCTGTGTTTCAATAGTTATTAACTCATGGCCAGTCTTATTTGGTCTATAGCCGCATGCTCATCTCCTCATATTATTTTGAAGCAAACCTCAGACATTTTATCATGACCACTACAAATGCTCTGGTATAAAGATAAGAACTCTCTTTTTCCAACCTATCCACAATGCCATCACCTCCTCCCCAAATACTCATAATTCCTCAATGTCAAGAAACACCGAGTCAGTTTTTAGACTTCCAATTGTCAATACAATTTTTAAAAATAAGAATCCAAACAAAATCTACATGTTGTGCTTGGTCACCTGTCTTCTAATCTCTCATAGCCTTCTGCTCCCTTCCAACTCTGTTTTCCTCTTTTCTGAAGAAATCACATTGTCTAGAGTTTCTCATGATTGCATCTCTAGTTTGGCATGCTCCCCTGTTCTCTGTATTCCTGTAAATTGGTAGTTTAATCTCAATTCTTGATCAAATGTATTGATAGATTCAGTATTTTAGCAAGACTACTTCAGAGTGGTTCTTGCATTATTCTTTTATTTTTATGTGTCTGTAATTGTTCCCCTTTTATTGTATATTTGCATATTTCAATGTATAATGTCTCTTTCTCACCCCTTTTCTTGATCAATCTTGCCAGAATTTTATTTCATTAATCTTTCCAAATAATTAGCTTATGAATTTTGTTAATTTTTTTTCTCCTTCATTTATTTTTCACCGTATTTTTTTCCTTCTTGTTTCTTGAGCTTGCTTTGTTGCTCCTTTTTCAGCTTCTTAAGTGAACTGTTCAGCTTATATTTGAAGTTATAAATTCCCCTCCATCTACTGTTTTTAAGTCCCACAAATTTTAATACATTGCCATTTCACTGGAATTCTAAGTAATTAATGTGGTATATGCTTTTTTTTTCATCTTATAAAATTCAATACTCTCTTATTTAGTTTCCAGTATTTTTTTTTTTTTTTTTTTTTGGTCAACGTTGGGTCTTTGTTGCTACGTGCAAACTTTCTCTAGTTGTGGTGAGCGGGGGCTACTCTTCATTGTGGTGCACAGGCTTCTCACTGCAATGGCTTCTCTCGTTGCAGAGTGTGGGCTCTAGGTGCGTGGGCTGCAGTAGTTGTAGCATGCAGGCTTCAGTAGTTACAGCACGTGGGCTCAGCAGTTGTGGTTCATGGGCTTAGTTGCTCCATGGCATGTGAGATCTTCCCAGACCAGGGCTCGAACCCATGTCCCCTGCATTGGCAGGCAGATTCTTAACCACTGCACCACGAGGGAAGTCTCCAGGAATATGTTTTTTAAACTATCTTTTTGTTATTCTTTTCTAATTTTTTTGCATTATGGTCTGAGAACATGGTCTGTTTGATATTCAATATTTGGAATTTGTCAAGTCTTCCTTTGTGTCCTAGTATATGGGCAATGCTGTAACCCTTCTAGAGGTATCTAAAAACTCTGTATTTCTCTGGTATAGTGCATAAACTTAAGCAAAGAGAGAGAGGCACAAGCACAGAGGCAGAGTGACTGTGGATAAGTTCTAGATGATTAACATAAGTTACTTCTGAGTTTCTTGGTGGTAAATTATAGATGGCCTTTGTTTTCTTCTTGGACAGCAGTTTTTGTTTGTCTGTTTCCTAATATTGAAATGAATGTCAAAGATTTCACATGGCACTCACTGCCCTAGGTTGGTAAGAGCACTGGTATGGACAAAGGATGACATGTGCCACTGTAGATTGTGTGGATGACTCATCTGGCCTGCCATCCTGCTCTGTAAAATGAGGGGATTTAAGCTCCTCACTCAGCTTGAACTTTTGTGTTCTGTTGTTTGTAAGCTCCGTCTGCTGCTGGTGTGGTTACCCGAAAATACTTGCACCTTGGTGGTCATCCAGGCTTAGGTACAAGCATCGTAGGAAACCTCACAAAACAGGCCCTCAGGGTCCCACCCACAGGCAGTGGGGGCGGGGAGGAGGCATTCCTCTCTGCATTAGCAGGAGATGATGTGGCCTTTTGCCTTCTATCATTTAGTGATAAACACGTTTCTTTCTCCCATGATGGTCTCTGTTCTCCAGGCTGCAAAACCCTTTCCAGGGAATGCAGGCATGAATGGTGCCAGTTGGAACGTGGAAATAAACAGGAATCAGTACCCTTGGCAGTGCTGGGACTTCAGGTCCGCTGAGGAACAAATGTGTACTCTCTGTTTTATTAAATGTTTTCCTTCTTAATAAGCAGTGGGAAATGCCAGAACAATCTGCAGCTGCTTGCTGACCCTGGGGACTGGGAAGGGTGAGTTTCTGAGACTCTATTTTTAGTTTACTCAGTCATGCCAGAAATATCCTCACCTTGGGGTGCCAGAATTGCCCCAGGGGACCAGCTCTGCCTTCTATCTGGGTGGGACCAAGCAGGACCAAGTGACGCTTTCCTTGGCAACTTTCTACAAATTTCCAGGCCTCAGATGTTGCCGTAAGGCCATTTCCCCATGCTCCATACAGCAAAAACATCTGGAAAATGACCTTTGTACATTTGCATTATTTAATTTATATACATTATGCAGAAGCAAGTATGAATTTTCTTCACAACATTTGGATGCAAGAAATGTCACAGTACTGAAATTAGCTCCTGAGCCCTCCCTCATCAAGAGAATGAGATGTCCAATGCCAAGTATTATTGGGGTGCTTTTCCCCTCCTAAGGATGAAGCAGGAATCCCTGGGAGGGGACAGTCCAGTGTCACCTGAGAAAGGCCTCTAGTCTTTAAGCACACTGCTTTCTGAGCCAGCCCAGCCTGTTGGAGAACCCCTGCTACCTGGAGCCTGTCACAGCCCTGTCCAGGAACCCATCCCATCTTGCACCAGATGCTGCCCAGACCCTGCTGAACATATGGCAGCCCTGGAGGCCATACTGGCACCCCATGCCTGGGCTGTCAGGAGCTCTGCCTCGGAGACACCCTGTGTGGTTGGCTGTGGGGGCATGTGGGGACTGGCCCCACTGCGGGAACCATCCCACCATTCTCTTCCTGATGATTCCTGTCCCAAAATTCCTCTTTGGGTCTCTAATTCACTTTCAAGACTGGAAGCTGCTCCAGCCTTAGGCACTGGATGGATATTTTTTATTTAGATTCTCCAAACAAGCAGATTGATTTAAAATTGTGTGTGTTTCCTTTGCTTCCTACATTATAGACAAGATTTCAAAGGAGGAGGGAATGGAGAAGGGGGGAGGGAGGAAGAAGTTGCTAAGAAGGCTTGTCCCCTCCTGGTGAGAGTAGTGAGGTATAGGGAGAATGGGCAGAGGGCTTTGTCTGCCATGTGTGTTCAGGGCACTGTGCAGCTGCTCACTCCACCGTCAACTCTAGTACCTCTGGGTTCCCATTTTGCATATCCCCATCCTGCATAGGTGCTCCCAACAGCACCCATCTACAGCTAGAGAGGACTGAATATCTTAAAGAGATGGCCAGACTTCTCAAGGTAGGTGGTTCACCCTGGACAGTCTAAAAGAAAAGCCACAGTGGTGTACTGTAAATCAATAACAACTCAATAGTCAGTTAGGTTTATTGTAAATCAATAATTTAGATTTCCCACCTGAATGCTGTAGTGGGAGCAGAGAGCAGGCTGGCTCTGAAGAAGTGCACTCTGTGAAACTCATGCCTGGGTAGCCTAGCCTCTCACTGACGTGCTTGGGGCCTCGCCTGGCTTTGTTTTGAATACAGAGACTTTCAAGTTCTCTTCCCTCTGTGTTTGTGGAAACCCTAGAGTTCTCATTTTTCTCCTGCTCACACTGTTTCTTTCGCCTTTATATCATTGTCTCTTCTGGCTCTCTAGAATAAATTTTTTTTGCTGATGATTCAATGCTGAATCCTTACTTATCTGTAAATTGGATGAGGGATACTTTTGTAGAAGGCTAGGAGAGGACATTTAATCAGAGTGTGGAATGGGGAGAGCTATGTAATATTTCCCACTGGCAACATCTCACTAGGAAGAGTGAGGTCAGGGATCAGTACCACCTCCACCAAAAGCTAAAGGAGAGGCCTCCAGGCCCCTCACTGCACAAGTCCACTGTCGCTGGGCAGAGCCTGCCCCAAATAGGCAGAGCAAAATCTTCTGTCCACTAGCTCCAGCATCCACCCTGCGTAGGGTCAGTGGGAAAACACACCTCACATGACAACTCTGATTTCATCAGTCAGTGTTTCAAACATTCCTTTCCTAGAGTTCTTTTCTCTTCTATAGCCCCAACATCTTCAGACTGCCCAGAACTTTCTTTCTCTGATCTAATCATTCACTCCTTCCTCCTCTCAACCCTTCCTCTAGGCCCCCTGGAACTCCACAACCAGTAAATTACTCCAGATGGCCAACCTCATATCCAGATGTTCCCTCTCCCTCTTGCCTCAACTCACTCATTCATTCAGTCATTCAACACCCAGGTTAGAGAACCTTCAGGTGATATGCAATGTCTGCATATGAAACTTGATTTAGTAACTCAGTCTCATACCTTGAATGAACGGGCTTTGTGGTAGTTGTGATAATATTATATTTTATAGCTCATGTAATCATCTTTCTAGCCCCTGCCTCTTCTTATGGAGTAAATGAATGCACACAACAGGCATTACTCCTTGCCTTGAGTGTGGGGCTGTGAAACTTTTCAGATGTATGATTCTTGGTTATATAATAATCAAAATACAGTGATATTTTGAAATACTTGGCAAATAATTTCATTTATCCAGGAGGATAGCTGTCACTGATAAGGAAAGCCTTCGGGCAGTCAATACAAATGCAGTAGGGTATCGCTGGAAGCCAGGTACTTTTCATATGCCATATGCCATTCCATTTATTCCTGTCAACCACACTGCCTCCACCCTGTCCCCACACAATTATAGCAGAAGTGATTTGCCTAAGTTGAGCTCTGTTACAGAGGGATGCTCTGTCTGAGGATTCTCTCCAGTCTCTCAGCATGATTTTTAAAAACTGGATAAATGGATACAAGAAAGAATGAAGGACAGATAACAGCCCTATAGCAAATAGAAGGGTGATAAACAAAAGTCAAAAACTCAGGCACATGGACACCACAAAGCAAAGGACTTTAAGACACTTTGGAGGGGAGGGGTGGCAAGCAGCTCCACTTTATATAGCTCACTAGGTTCTGAACTTATCCTTACACTAAATTAGGGTGGAAAATGTGCCACTAAATGATGAAAATTACAAAGAATCAAAAGAAATGAGATGATTATTGATGTACTCTGTTTAAGAAAACAAGAGCATAAAGAAAGAAATCAAGAGCATGAGTTTTGACATTAAGAACATTTTAAAAATGATTATTAAATTAAAGATATTTTACCTTTTAAGCCTCTCAATAAATGTAGCCACATTCCCCTATATTTAAAAAATAAATATCATTTAATACATGAAAAAATTATATGTTTTATAAATTATATGATAAAGCTAGTTTATGAAGAGGAAGATAAAAAGGTTTTGTACAAGCATATTACCTTTATCTAAATGAATATAAAGACTAAATTATAAAACTTCTTGATAGACAGAAATCATACAACTGTATTGAGTTCTATAATGCAGTTTCCCCGTAGCATAATACTAATTAGAGACAATGCATACAATGCATTGTCTGCACCAGACACTCAATTATGGAATATGATCTTCATTCTGAATTCAGCTCCAATGGTAATGCATAATCTCTAATTATTTTGTGTTTCATGGACCACTAAGGAAAGTACCAAATTCTGAATTCTAAAATATTCATTTTAGCAATTTTACTTTCTCGAGACAAATCATGATCACTCTTTTCTCTTCATTTTGAAATGAGGTCAAGTCATGTTTATAATAATGGGAATAAAAATATGGAATATAATATGGAATAAAAATAAAGTGAAAATATTTTTAAAAAAAGACCTTACAAATCATTGTCAGGCCATTGGAACTTGCTCCAAGTGAAATGAGAAGTCATTGGAAATGGTTTTGAGCACAGTAATGCCAAGAGCTGAGTTATGTTTTTAAAAAGAGTACATTTGCTGCCATGTAGAGAATAGGCAGACACAGAAAAAACAGTTACGAGGCTATTGAAATAAATCAGGTGAGAGATGATAGACCAGGCAGGTAGCAGTGCCAGAGGTGAGAAGCTGTCAGAGTCTGGATGCGTTTTGAAGATAAAGTCAATAAACTTGCTAGTAGAATAGATAGGGAATGTGAAAGAAAGAGAGGATCAAAGCTGACTCAAGGATTTTGGCCTAAGTAACAGGAAGAATGGAGTTGTCATCCACTGAGATGGGGAAAGCACTAGGAGAGGGGCAGGTTTTGAGGAGAAAAGAGATCTATTTTGAACCAACTCAGGAGCAACAGTCACCTTAGCACCCAGATTATGGTCTTCAAACATCATGTCCCAGGTTTGCTGATCCCAGATCAGGGGCAGGAAATGCAGATGATCCTGGGGCATCTTGAAACATCAGGTAGCCAGGAAGTTATCAAAGACAATTATGATCCTGGCAGAAGGACTAAACCATTTGCTAAAGGTGGGATAATGGGAGCATCAATAAGGATCAGACTGCAATGGATTTAAACATCATCAAAGATGTTTAAAACAAAGATGTTTATGATGATATGAAAATTGTTCTCTTAACTTGTTTGTGTTGGAAAATGATAGGGGACCAACCCATTATTCTGAAAAGTGGTTAATAAAAGGAAAGAATCAAGCATTTATCCTGCTTTTCCTATATAAACTATACCATAGGGTAACAAAATAGTAGATGAGGGTAAGTTTCTCTTCACAGAAGTATCCCAGCTAATGAATGAAAAAGAATGATAGAATTTGAATATAACCATTTGACAATATTAATGAGGTATTAGGCCCAGGCAATGAGCATAAACTGCTCTGAATATGACAAAAAGAGAGAGAAACAGACATTGTGTGCCTCCTGATGGAAGGCTGAACCTCCATGCCTAGAATCCAAATACCAATTTGCAGGTAATACAGAAGAGTGTGGGACATGTTAAACTAAACCATGGGGTGCATTCAGCAAAATCCAAAATGAGGAAACTTCTGTGGAAGAAATGGCCTTGTTTCAACAAGTAAGTTGAAAAGAAAAAGGACAAGAGGAAGAACCTGTAGATTAAAAAAGACTTAAAATATATATTAAAAAATCACAAGGCAGCCTCAAGATGGCGGAGGAGTGAGACCTGGAGATCCCATTCCTCCCCAGAAATACATCTGAAATACATCTACATGTGGAACAACTCCCACTGAACACCTATTGAATGCTGGCAGACCTCCCAAAAGGGAAGAAACTCCCCACGTACCTGGGTAGGGTAAAAGAAAAAAGAAAAAATAGAGACAAAAGAATAGGGACGGGACCTGCACCAGTGGGAGGGAGCTGTGGAGGAGGAAAGGTTTCCACACAAAAGAAGCCCCTTTGCAGGCGGACAAGGGGTGGGGGCTGGGGGTGGGGGTGGGGTGGTGACGGGGAAGCTTTGGAGCCACGGAGGAGAGCTCAGAAACAGGGGTGCAGAGGGTAAAGCGGAGGGATTGCTGCACAGAGGATCGGTGCCGTCCGGCACTCACCAGCCTGAGAGGCTTGTCTGCTCACCCGCTGGGGCGGGAGGGGGCTGGGAGCTGAGGTTCGGGCTTCGGAGGTCAGACCCCAGGGAGAAGACTGGGGTTGGCTGTGTGAACACAGCCTGAAGGGGGCTAGTGCACCACAGCTAGCCGGGAGGGAGTCCAGGAAAAAGTCTGGAACTGACTAAGAGGCAAGAGACCATTGTTTCGGGGTGCGCGAGGAGAAGAGATTCAGAGCACCGCCTAAACGAGCTCCAGAGACGGGTGCGAGCCACGGCTATCAGCACGGACACCAGAGATGGGCATGAGACGTTAAGGCTGCTGCTGCAGCCACCAAGAAGCCTGTGTGCAAGCACAGGTCACCATCCACACCTCCCCTGCTGGGAGCCTGTGCAGCCCGCCACTGCCAGGGTCCCATGATCCAGGGATAACTTCCCCGGGAGAACACACGGCACGCCTCAGGCTGTTGCAACGTCAAGCAAGCCTCTGCCTCTGCAGGCTCGCCCCGCATTCTGTACCCCTCCCTCTCCCTGGCCTGAGTGAGCCAGAGCCCCCGAATCAGCTGCTCCGTTAACCCCGTCCTGTCTGAGTGAAAAACAGACACACTCAGGCGACCTGAACACTGGGAGCTGTGCGAACAAAGAAGAGAAAGGGAAATCTCTCCCAGCAGCCTCAGGAGCAGTGGATTAAATCTCCACAATCAACTTGATGTACCCTACATGTGTGGAATGCCTGAATAGACAAGGAATCATCCCAAAATTGAGGCGGTGGACTTTGGGAGCAACGATACATATATATTTTTCCTTTTTCTCTTTTTGTGAGTGTGTATGTGTGTGCTTCTTTGTGTGATTTTGTCTGTACAGCTTTGCTTTTACCATTTGTCCTAGGGTTCTGTCTGTCCATTTTTTTTTTTTTTAGGATAGCTTTTAGACCTTGTTATCATTGGTGGATTTGTTTTCTGGTTTGGTTGCTCTCTTCTTTCTTTCTTCTTTTTCTCTTTTTTTTATTACTTTAAAATTTTTTATTTGTGATAATTATTTTTTATTTTAATGACTTTATTTCTTTTTATTTTATATTTTTCTTTCCTTCTTTCTTTCTTTTTTTCTCCCTTTTCTTCTGAGCTGTGTGGCTGACAGGGTCTTGGTGCTCTGGCTGGGTATTTGGCCTGTGCCTCTGAGGTGGGAGAGCTGAGATTAGGATATTGGTCCACCAGAGACCTCCTGGCTTCACGGAATATCAAATGGTGAACTCTCCCAGAGATCTCCATCTCAACACTAAGACCCAGCTCCACTCAACGACCAGCAAGCTACAGTGCTGGACACCCTATGCCAAACAACTAGAAAGACAGGAACACAGCTCCATGCATTAGCAGAGAGGCTGCTAAAATCATAATAAGGTCACAGAAACCCCAAAACACACCACCAGAGGCTGTCCTGCCTACCAGAAACACAAGACCCACCCTCATCCACCAGAACACAGGCACCAGTCCACTCCACCTGGAAGCCTACACAACCCACTAAACCAACATTAGCCACTGGGGGCAGACACCAAAAAAAATGGGAACTACAAACCTGCAGCCTGTGAGAAGCAGACCCCAAACACAGTAAGTTAAGCAAAATGAGAAACACACAGCAAATAAAGGAGCAAGGTAAAAACTCACCAGACCAAACAAATGAAGAGGAAATAGGCAGGCTACCTAAAAAAGAATTCAGAGTAATGAGAGTAAAGATGATCTAAAATCTTGGAATTAGAATGGAGAAAATACAAGAAACATTTAACAAGGACTAGAGGAACTAAAGAGCAAACAACCAATGATGAACAACACAATAGATGAAATTATATATTCTCTAGAAGGAATCAATAGCAGAATAACTGAGGCAGAAGAACGGATAAGTGACCTGGAAGATAAAATAGTGGAAATAACTACTGCAGAGCAGAATAAAGAATAAAGAATGAAAAGAATTGAGGACAGTCTCAGAGACCTCTGGGACAACATTAAATGCACCAACATTCGAATGATAGGGGTCCAGAAGAAGAAGAGAAAAAGAAAGGGACAGAGAAAATATTTGAAGAGATTATAGTTGAAAACTTCCCTAATATGGGAAAGGAAAGAGTCAATCAAGTCCAGGAAGCGCAGAGAGTCCCAACAGGATTCATACAAGGAGAAACATGACAAGACAATATTAATCAATCTAACAAAAATTAAATATGAGGAAAAAATATTAAAAGCAGCAAGGGAAAAACAACAAATAACATACAAGGGAATCCACATAAGGTTAACAGCTGCATGCCAGAAGGGAGTGGCAGGTCATATTTAAAGTGATGAAAGAGAAAAACCTACAATCAAGATTACTCTACCCAGCAAAGAGCTCACTCAAATTCGACAGAGAAATTAAAACCTTTACAGACAAGCAAAAGCTAAGAGAATTCAGCATCACCAAACCAGCTTTACAACAAGTGCTAAAGGAAATTCTCTAGGAAGGAAACACAAGAGAAAGAAAAGACCTACAATAACAAAACCAAAACAATTAAGAAAATGGTAATAGGAACATACATATCGATAATTACCTAAAATGTAAATGGATTAAATGCTCCAACCAAAAGACATAGACTGGCTGAATGGATAAAAAAGCATGACCCGTATGTATGCTGTGTACAAGAGACCCACTTCAGACCTAGGGACACATACAGATGGAAAATGAGGGAATGGAAAAAGATATTCCATGCAAATGGAAATCAAAAGAAACCTGGAGTAGCAATTCTCATATAAGACAAAACAGATTTTAAAACAACGACTATTACAGGAGACAAAGAAGGACACTACATAATGATCAAGGCATCAATCCAAGAAGAAGATATAACAATGGTAAATACTTATGCACCCAGCATAGGAGCAATAAATAAGGCAAATGCTAACAGCCATAAAAGGGGAAATCGACAGTAACACAATCATAGTAGGGGACTTTTAACACCCCACTTTCACCAGTGGACAGATCATCCAAAATGAAAATAAATAAGGAAACTCAAGCTTTAAATGATACATTAAACAAGATGGACTTAATTGGTATTTATAGGACACTCCATCCAAAAACAACAGAATATACTTTCTTCTCAAGTGCTCATGGAACATTCTCCAGGATAGATCATACCTTGAGTCACAAATCAAGTCTTGGTAAATTTAAGAAAATTGAAATCATATCAAGTATCTTCTGACCACAACGCTATGATACTAGACATCAATTACAGGAAAAAATCTGTAAAAGATACAAACATATGGAGGCTAAACAATACACTACTTAATAACCAAGAGATCACTGAAGAAATCAAAAGGGAAATCAAAAAATACCTAGAGACAAATGACAATGAAAACACGATGACCCAAAATCTATGGGATGCAGCAAAAGCAGCTCTAAGAGGGAAGTTTATAGCAATACAATCCTACCTCAAGAAACAAGAAACACCTCAAATAAAAAACCTAACCTTACACCTAAAGCAATTAGATAAAGAAGAACAAAAATCCCCCAAAGTTAGCAGAAGGAAAGAAATCATAAAGATCAGATCAAAAATAAATGAAAAAGTAATGAAGGAAATAATAGCAAAGATCAACAAAACTAAAAGCTGGTTCTTTGAGAAGATAAACAAAATTGATAAAGCATTAGCCAGAGTCATAAAGAAAAAAAGGGAGAAGACTGAAATCCATAGAATTAGAAATCAAAATGGAGAAGTAACAACTGACACTGCAGAAATACAAAGGATCATGAGCAATTACTACAAGTAACACTATGCCAATAAAATGGACAACCTGGAAGAAATGGACAAATTGCTAAATTTGAAAATAGAAAATAGAAAAGCAAAACCTCCCAAGACTGAACCAGGAAGAAATAGAAAATATAAACAGATCAATCACAAGCGCTGAAATTGAGACTGTGATTAAAAATCTTCCAACAAACAAAAGCCCAGAACCAGACGGATTCACAGGATTCTATGAAACATTTAGAGAAGAGCTAACACCTATCCTTCTCAAACTCTTCCAAAATATAGCAGATGGAGGACCACTCCCAAACTCATTCTACGAGGCTACCATCACCCTAATACCAAAACCAGACAAAGATGTCACAAAGAAAGAAAACTACAGACCAATAACACTGATGAACATAGATGCAAAAATCCTCAACAAAATACTAGCACACAGAACCCAACAACACATTAAAAAGATCATACACAGTGATCAAGTGGGATTTAACCCAGGGATGCAAGGATTCTTCAATCTACGCAAATCAATCAATGTGATTCACCATATTAACAAATTGAAGAATAAAAACCATATGATCAACTCAGTAGATGCAGAAAAAGCTTTTGACAAAATTCAACACCCATTTATGATAAATACTCTCCAGAAAGTGGGCATAGAGGGAACCTACCTCAACATAATAAAGGCCATATATGACATACCACAGCAAACATCATTCTCAATGGTTGAAAGCTGAAAACATTTCCTCTAAGATCAAGAAAAGACAAGGATGTCCACTCTTGCCACTATTATTCAAAATAGTTTTGGAAGTCTAGCCACAGCAATCAGAGAAGAAAAAGAAATAAAAGGAGTACAAATTGGAGGAGAAGGAGTAATACTGTCACTGTTTGTATATGACATGATAGTATACATAGGGAGTCGTAAAGATGCCACCAGAAAATTACTAGAGCTGATCAATAAATTTGGTAAAGTTGCAGGATACAAATTTAATGCACAGAAATCTCTTGCATTCCTATACACTAATGATGAAAAATCAGAAAGAGAAATTAAGGAAACACTCCCATTTACCATTGCAACTACAACAAAAAAATAAAATGCCTAGGAATAAACCTACCTAGGGAGATGAAAGACCTTCATTGAGAAATCTATAAGACACTGATGAAAGAAATTAAAGATGTTACAAACAGATGGAGAGATATACCATGTTATTGGATTGGAAGAATCAATATTGTGAAAATAACTATACTATTCAAAGCAATCTACAGATTCAATGCAATCCCTATCAAACTACCAATGGCAATTTTTACAGAAGTACAACTAAAAATTTTAAAATTTATTGGAAACACAAATGACCCTGAATAGCCAAAGCAATCTTGAGAAAGAAAAACAGAGCTGGGGGAATCGGGCTCCCAGACATCAGACTATACTACAAAGCTACAGTCACCAAAATAGTATGGTACTGACACAAAAACAGGAATATAGATCAATGGAACAGGATAGAAAGCCCAGAGATAAACCCACACACCTATGGTCAACTAATCTATGATGGAGAAAAGACAGCCTCTTCAATAGGTGGTGCTGGGAAAACTGGACAACTACATGTAAAAGAATGAAATTAGAACACTCCCTAACACTACACACAAAAATAAACTCAAAATGCATTAGAGACATAAATGTAAGACTGGACATTATAAAACTCTTAGAGGAAAACATAGGCAGAATGTTCTTTTACATAAATCACAGCAAGATCCTTTTTGACCCACCTCCTAGAGAAATGGAAATTAAAAAAAAATAAACACATGTGTCCTAATGAAATTTAAAAGCTTTTGCACAGCAAAGGAAATCATAAACAGGATGAAAGGACAACCCTCAGAAAGGGAGAAAATATTTACTAATGAATCAATGGACACAGGATTAATCTCCAAAATATATAAACAGCTCTTGCACCTCAATATCTAAAAAACAAACAACCTAATCCAAAAATGGGCAGAAGACCAAAATAGACATTTCTCCAAAGAAGACATACAAATGTCCAAGAAGCACACAAAAAGGTGCTCAACATCACTAATTATTAGAGAAATGCAAATCAAAGCTACAGTGAGGTACCACCTCACACCAGTTAGAATGGGCAACATCAGAAAATCTACAAACAACAAATGCTGGAGAGGGTGTGGAGAAATGGGAACCCTCTTCAACTGTTGATGGGAATGTAAATTGATACAGCCACTTTGGAGAACAGTATGGAAGTTCCTTAAAAACCTAAAAATAGAATTACCATATGACTCAGCAATCCCACTACTGGGCATATACCCAGAAAAAACCATAATTAAAAAATACACATGCACCCCAATGTTCATTGCAGCACTATTAACAATAGCCAGGTCATGGAAGCAACCAAATGCCCATTGACAGAGTAATGCATAAAGAAGATCTGGTACATATATACAATGGAATATTACTCAGCCATAAAAAGGAACACAATTGGGTAATTTGTAGAGATGTGAATGAATCTCGAGACTGTCCTACAGAGTGAAGTAAGTCAGAAAGAGAAAAACATTATCGTATATTAATGCATGTATGTTGTACATAGAAAAATGGTACAGATGAACTGGTTTGCAGGGCAGAAATTGAGAAACAGATGTAGAGAATATACGTAAGGACACCAAGGGAGGAAAGAGGTGGGAGGGGGCTGGTGGTGTGATGAATTGCAAGATTGGGATTGACATATATACACTGATATGTATATAATGGGTAACTAATAAGAACCTGCTGAATAAAATAATAAATAAAATAAAATTCAAAAATTAAAAAAAAAATCAACACTCATTTTTGATAAAAACCCTACAGAAAGTAGGCATAGAGGGAACTTTCCTCAACATAATAAAAGCCATATATGACAAACCCACAGCCAACATCGTTCTCAATGGTGAATAAATGAAACCATTTCCACTAAGATCAGGAACAAGACAAGGTTGCCCACTCTCACCACTATTATTCGCCATAGTTTTGGAAGTTTTAGTCACAGCAATCAGAGAAGAAAAAGAAATAAAAGGAATCCAAATCGGAAAAGAAGAAGTAAAACTGTCAGTGTTTGCAGATGACATGATACTATACATAGAGAATCCTAAAGATGCTACCAGAAAACTACTAGAGCTAATCAGTGAATTTGGTAAAATAGCAGGATACAAAATTAATGCACAGAAATCTCTTGCATTCCTATACACTAATGATGAAAAATCTGAAAGAGAAATTAGGAAACACTCTCCTTTACCATTGTGCCAAAAAGAATAAAATACCTAGGAATAAACCTACCTAAGGAGACAAAAAACCTGTATGCAGAAAACTATAAGACACTGATGAAAGATATTAAAGATGATACAAACAGATGGAAAGATATACCATGTTTTTGGATTGGAAGAATCAACATTGTGAAAATGACTCTACTACCCAAAGCAGTCTACAGATTCAATGCAATCCGTATCAAACTACCAATGGCATTTTTCACAGAACTAGAACAAAAAATTTCACAATTTGTATGGAAACACTAAAGACCCCAAATAGCCAAAGCAATCTTGAGAAAGAAACACGGAGATGGAGGAAGTAGGGTTCCTGACTTCAGAATATACTACAAAGCTACAGTAATCAAGACAGTATGGTACTGGCACAAAAACAGAAATACACATCTATGGAACAGGATAGAAACCCAGAGGTAAACCCATGCACCTATGTTCACCTTATTTTTGATAAAGGAGGCAAGAATATACAATGGAGAAAAGACAGTCTCTTCAAAAAGTGATGTTAGGAAAACTGAACAGTTACATGTAAAAGAATGAAATTAGAATACTCCCTAACACCGTACACAAAAACCAACTCAAAATGGATTAAAGGCCTAAATGTAAGACAAGACAGTATAAAACTCTTAGAGGAAAACATAGGCAAAACACTCTGTGACATAAATCACAGCAAGATACTTTTTGACCCACCTCCTAGAGAAATGGAAATAAAACCAAAAATAAACAAATGGGACCTAACGATACTTAAAAGCTTTTGCACAGCAAAGGAAACCATAAACAAGATGAAAAGACAACCCTCAGAATGGGAGAAAATATTTGCAAATGAAGCAACTGACAAACGATTAATCTTCAAAATTTCCAAGTTGTTCATGCAGCTCAATATCAAAAAAACAAACAACCCAATCGAAATATGGGCAGATGCCCTAATAGACATTTCTCCAAAGAATATATTCAGATAGCAAGCAAAGACATGAAAGAATGCTCAACATTACTAATCATTAGAGAAATGCAAATCAAAACTACAATGAGGGAGCACCTCACCCCAGTCAGAATGGCCATCATCAAAAAATCTACAAACAATAAATGCTGTTGAGGATGTGGAGTAAAGGGAACCCTCTTGCACTGTTGATGGGAGTGTAAGTTGATACAGCCACTCTGGAGAACAGTATGAAGGTTCCTTAAAAAACTAAAAATAGAACTACCATATGACCCAGCAATCCCACTACTGGGCATATACCCTGAGAAAACCATGATTCAAAAAGAGTCACATACCACAATGTTCATTGCAGCTCTATTTACAATAGCCAGGACATGGAAGCAATCTAAGTGTCCATGGACAGATGAATGGATAAAGAAGATGTGGCACATATATACAATAGAATTTTGCTCAGCCATAAAAAGAAACGAAATTGAGTTATTTGTAGTGAGGTGGATGGACCTAGAGACTGTCATACAGAGTGAAGTAAGTCAGAAAGAGAAAAACAAATACCATATTATAACACATATATATAGAATCAAAAAAATTGGTTCTGAAGAACCCAGGGGCAGGACAGGAATAAAGACGCAGATGTAGAGAATGGACTTGAGGACACGGGGAGGGGGAAGTGTATGCTGAGACAAAGTGAGAGAGTGGCATAGATTTATTTGTACTACTAAATGTAAAATAGCTAGTGGGAAGCAGCTGCATAGCACAGGGAGATCAGCTCGGTGCTTCGTGACCACCTAGAGGGGTGGGATAGGGAGGGTGGGAGGGAGGGAGATGCGAGAGGGAGGACATGTGGGGATATATGTTTATGCATAGCTGATTCACTTTGTTATAAAGCAGAAACTCTCACACCATTGTAAAGCAATTATACTCCAATAAGGATGTTTAAAAAAATCACACTGTGTAGGTCTTATTTGGATCCTGATTCAAACAAACTTACCAAAAAATTATTAGTCTATTGGAAATGCGAATACTGACTGGCTATGACATTAAGAAATTGTTATTTTCTATGACTGCCTATTGGTAAGATGATCGTGTTTAAAAATGAGGCCTTATCTTTTAGAGATAAACACTGAAAGAAGCACAGTTGAAATGATGCAGTATCTATGTCTGGGATTGGCTTCAAAATAATACAGGGCTGGAGGGAAGATAAACAAGATTGGCCACAAGTTAGTAATGGTTGAACCTCTGTGATGGGTGCATGGGGATTTGTTATACCAGTCTGTCTATCTACTTTTGTGGATGATTGAAATTCCCTATTATTATAAGTAAAGAAAGAAAAGATAGGAAAGAAAGAGAAGAAGGTAGAGAAGAAGGGAAGAGGTAAGGAAGAAAGGGAAGAAAGGAGATAAGTTTTGTTTTGGGCATGTGGAGTTTGAGCTGCTAATTTGATATCCAGACAGAGATGTTGAGTCAGTAGTTTAGTATGTGGGACTGAAGTTCTGGAGACAGTTAAGGTGAGGGACAACAGTTAAGAAGTCCTAAATTAATAAATATATGAAAATCATGGGACTTGATGAGATCACCTTAAAAATGAATAAAACGTGAGAGAAAAAAGACGTTACAGACTAAATTTTAAGAATTTCCAAAGTTGAGAGGCCTGGAAGATGAGGTAGGAAAGGAGCTGCACTGCTGACCATTGCATTTTGCAGAGGGAGGTCATTGCTGATCTGGATGGTCCGCAGCAGTTTGAGGGAGGGTGAGGTGTTTTCCAGAAGGCAGAGAAGGAGACCAGAGGCAATGAGCATAGTTGAGTCTTTAGAAGAGTTCTGTAAGACAGCAGCAGGGAAATGAGACAGAGAAGTGAGTGGGATATAGGACTGACAGGTTATTTTTCAAGATGGGAAGAATTGCAGCATGTTTTAATTTTTTATTTATTTATTTATTTTTAACATCTTTATTGGAGTATAATTGCTTGACAATGGTGTGTCAGTTTCTGCTTTATAAAAAAGTGAATCAGATATACATATACATATATCCTCATATCTCCTGCCTCTTGCGTCTCCCTCCCACCCTCCCTATCCCACCCCTCTAGGTGGTCGCAAAGCACCGAGCTGATCTCCCTGTGCTATGCAGCTGTTTCCCACTAGTTATCTATTTTACATTTGGTAGAGTATATATGTTCATGCCACTCTCTCACTTCATCCCAGCTTACGTATCTCCCTCCCTGTGTCCTCAAGTCCATTCTCAACATCTGTGTCTTTATTCCTGTCCTGCCTCTAGTTCTTCAGAACATTTTTTTGTTTTTTTAGATTCCATATATATGTGTTAGCATATGGTATTTGTTTTTCTCTTTCTGACTTACTTCACTCTGTATGACAGACTCTAGGTCCATCCACCTCACTACACATAACTCAATTTCCTTTCTTTTTATGGCTGAGTAACATTCCATTGTATATATGTGCCACATCTTCTTTATCCATTCATCTGTTGATGGACACTTAGGTTGCTTCCATGTCCTGGCTATTGTAAATAGAGCTGTAGCATGTTTTTAATATGATGAGAATGACCCAGTAGAGACAGAGAGTGAATAAATAATGATGGAGGAGGGAAGGGAAATTGCTAGCTGGGGGTCTTGGATCTTCCATGTGAGCCCAAAACAGGTTCATGATCAGGTTAATTACGACGCATTTGGTGTTAGGACTCATGGATCAGCAGAGTGTGCCTTTGTGAGGTTCTGTGACAGCCCAGTTTGAGCTCATTTTGGAGAGTGAACTGACTCAAGTGTGTTGAATGCTGCTGACAGGTCACCTAAGATGAAAACTCTCAATGGGGAGTGATTATTGATCACAAGAAGCGCAATTTTGGTGGAGTTGTGGGAATGAAATTGATGAAATGGATTCAAGAAAAAATAAGAGGAGAGAAAGTGGAGTCTGAGTAAAATAGAGTGGTGATGGTGGGGTGAGATTTTGGGGTCAGGAAGTTTGTTTGTTTTAGGATGGGGGAAATTATAGTGGGCGTATGTTTTGGGATATGATTCAGTAGAAAAATAAAAAATTATTCAGGTGGTCTGAGATGAGCCAATGGATGAAGTGGTGGCCGTGAGTAGGCACAAGGTTGGGATCCAATGGAGGCCTGCATTTGGGAACTGCAGCCTCATCCTTCCTGGGCAGGGTGGGGGGAGGCAGAAATATAGGTACAGATGCATGGGGGTTGATGCAGTGCCGGGAGCATGGGTAGAACAGGGGGTTGTTCTGGATGACCAATTAGTTTTTTCAGGTCTAAAAATTATCTCAAAAACAAACTTTTTATTAGAGTCTCATTGTCAGCTCTTTCCTAGTCTTCATCTTGCAGATCTGACAATCATTAAATACTGTTGGTTCCACCTACCAAGCAGGCCTTGACTCTACTCTTACCCACTGCAATGCTGCCCCTTTCACCAGCACCCCTGGCTTTGCTCATCCGCTGAAGAGCTCAGGCTCCACAGCTGGCTGACTTTGAACTTAGCTTGAATCTAGTGGGCATTTGATGGCTGCCTGTTTTATCCATTGGTAAATTGGAATAATGATAGTTCTTAACCAATAGACCAATTTAGAGGATTAAAAATAAAACTGGATATCAAGCGCTCTCTCTGCATGTCCCTGGCACATATAGGTTTGAGCTGTTAGCTTTCTCTCCCATCTTCACTTCTGCATTTCGGAGTGAGCTTTCTATTGCACAGAGCTCTGCTTTAGAACCTCCCTGCTGCCCTTTGGATCAGGTTTGAACATTTTCACCTGTTAAACCAAGCCCTTCAGGACCTGACCACACCTCCTTTTCCAGTCCCAGGTCCAGCACTACTTCTCTTCTGTGTTTCTTTTCTTCAGACACAGAAACTTGCCTCTCTCCAACCTATATCCTATCTTTTTGCTTCCACAATTTTACAGAAGATACTCCTCCCCCACCTCCCAACCTGGCAAAATCCTGCCCATTCTTTAAGACTGGAAAATTGGAAAATTTCCCTGACCTCCCTCTGGACACCTCTAATTCCTTCTTAGCTCTGTCCCTTGCAACCAAGTCCAAGCTCCTACTGTTCACTACACAACAGGCCAATAAATTGAGAGACAAGGTGTTGGGGCAAGGAATCATGACTTTATTCGGAAAGCCAGGAGTCCAAAAAGACGGTGGACTGTGACATTACTGAAGAATCATCTTGCCAGGGTCTCGATTCTAGTTTCTTTTATAGAACAAAGTGGGGAGATGAGGAGGTACAGTGAAAAGGCCATAAATTGTTGCAACTATTTCCTGGTTTTGGCCAGACTCCAGGAGGGGATGTATTAATTTCTTCTTCCCTGCAGCCATTCACAGGTGGGAAGGGTCAGGAAGTTTTCTGTGAGCTGAACAAAGATATTTTAGTTTAACATTCAGGCATGGGGGCAGGATTCCAGAGATGGGCCATATGTATACTTTAAGGTATAGACAACATCCCTTTAGTGATTAACTTGTAGCAAAACCATCAGAAAACAAAGATTAAAGTAAAAAAAAAAAAAGATCTAATATGGAGTCAGATTTGCTGTTTCCTATTACACCTTACCTCTAAATTTGCTTGTCTGTCCTCCACACAATGAGCTCCCTGGGAGCAGGAGCACTGTTTCGTTCCTTTCTTTATTTTTATTGCCTTGGACTGTCTCTGGCACCAATAAACTTCTCGGGGAATGACCGTGTTAGCTATTCCTTCCTTTATATCTGTCTCTTTTCCAGCCCTTGGTGTTGCACATTTGTTGAGGGTTTGTCTTCTCCATCATGCCATGAATGCCATGGGAGAAGAGACGTTATCTTTACTTCTGCCTACATTGCCAGAGCTTAACACACAGCAGTGGCTTAATAAATGATTTAGAGGATGAAATAGAATGAAAGGACCTTGCCACCACCCGAAGTGCACGTGGCATCCCCGCAGATTCTGAGGTGGCCTCCAGATGGCGCCCGGTGCTCACAGGTGGTCCTGGGCAGTAGTCCCCGTTGCGCCCGCGGGGCGCACAGCCGGCGTCAGGCAGGTCCCTGGCAAGAGAGCAGCCTGGGCCCCAGTGGACGCACTGCCATCTCTGGGACAAAACATAGCTGTGGCAGGGGGACTTCGCCTCCCCGAGCTCTTGGGCCTCCTTGCAGATAGCTCTGGAATGTTAGTTGGGGAGGGAGAAGGGGACTGCTGCCTTGCGGTGCCTCTTGGGTGATATCTAAGCCTCTCATGCCAACAGGTGAAGGAGTCACACCTCTGCTGATGGCTGACAGTTGCAACACGCCCACACACAAAATGTTATTTATCTGTGTGGACTAAGAATGCCACCTACATATCAGTAAATAAAGGATGTTGCAGCCATCAAGCCATCAGCCACTGTAGCCACCCCTGAAGGTGAGCCCTGAGGGAACTCAGGATGGAAACAAACAGGCTGCCCAGTGGTCACACACTGCAGCCACCCCCAGTGGTGCACACCGAGGGGACTCAGATTGGGAAAGCACAGGGTGCTGGCCCCAGATAGCTAAGGTGGGGCCTTAGCTATCATTCAAAGGAATGATTTCCATGAGCCCAGACTCTAGTATTTTCCCATACATAGAAAGCACTAAATTTCTTAACTTGAGATGTCTGATTTTCTTTAATTAACAGTAATCTTTTGATGTTCTGACTCCCTGGTCTTTGTTTCAAAAAGCCTTAGATAACCTGGCTCCTCCCTTACCTCTTTGCAGCAGTCCTTCAGAGCTGAAAGGCTGCTTCCTGGGCTTGAGTCCTCAGAAAGTCGGCCAGATGAAACACAGCTCTCAACTTTTAGGTTGTGCATTTTTTTTTTCAGTTGACATCTATCATAATAACGATACCAGCAAGTGCGTGGCTTTTCCAGCACACTTACTAGGTGTCAAGAATTGTTCTAAGTACTTTATCCACATTACCTCAAAGGTACATAATAAAATAATTTTTAAAATATAAATTTCTGTTTTATAGTGAAGAAACCCAGGTACAGAGGTCTAAGATTGCTCATGTAGAAAGTAGCAGAGGTAGGGCTAGAACCCAGGCAGTCTGGCGCCAGCATCTGCAGGCTCCCAACTTGGCGACCCTGTTTCCCTCTGTTGAGCTGAGCAGTGTGGGGGAGGGGGAAATTTCTCCCTCCGCCCCTCCTGAGTCCTTGTGGCTGGCCAATAATAACACTGACACAAGACAGATTAACAGGAGAAAAATAAATAAAGTTTAATTAATGTTCATGGAGGTCTCACTGAAATGGGACCTAAGAAGTGGCCAAAGCAGGCAGCTTTAATACTTTTAGACAAAGAAAGAATACATTTGTGAGGAATTGACAAAACAAAAAAGTTAGGTTTTGGGTGCCCAATTAGTGAAAAATCTCTATACAGAGTTTGGGCTTGGGGTAGTAAATTAAAGAAGTAATAAGTGTCAACTGAAAAAGTGCACAACCTAAAAGTTACGAAATATGTTTTATTTGGCAGGCAAAACTGAGGACTTCAGCCTGGGTCTCAGCCTCTCAGATGTCTCTGAGGGACTGCCCTGAAGAGGTGAGGGAGGAGCCAGGATACACAGGAGATCTGCAACAAAGACCAGGTAGTCGGGACATCAAAAGATTACTGTTAATTAAAGAAAATCAGACATCTCAAGTTAAGGAATTCAGCAATTTTCTATGTATGGGAAGATGCAAGAATCTGGGCTCACTGAAATCATTCCTTTGATATGGACCTCAGCTATCTGGGGCCAGTATCCTGTGTGTCTCATCCTGCGTCTCCTCAGGATGCACACTTGTGGGGTGGCTGCAGTGGCTGATGGCTTGATGGCGGGCATCCTGTTTCTATTCTGAGTTCCCTCAGGGTTCACCATCAGGGTGACTGTAAGGTCACGGCTTGATGGCTGCAATATCATTTGTCTACTGATATGGCAGGCAACACTTTTTCACTCATACAAGGTTTGTTTATATAGGCTTCTGGGCCTAAATTCCCTGTCTCTGGAGATAAGGAACTTTACCTTCAGAGGCAGGAGTGCACCTTTATTTCCTGCCCTCAGGGAGACAGAAGGGAGGGACAGAGTGTCCCTCTTACACTGGGCATTTCTTAAGTAACTTTAATTCAAAATAACCAATAGGACATTGAGGCACATTTTGCAGTAGCCTGCCCTGTATTCCAACAATGGCCAGGTAGTGCCCAGCAAACCATTTCTCAAGCACCTACCATTTACCAAGTACCTTGTTTGCATTGCAGATGAGCAGGTGAAGGAGAAACTGTCTCCCTTTCAGGAGCCTCCAGGCTGTGAAGGGAGACAA